>NC_059077.1:22152-676318 GCF_020497125.1 Mauremys mutica
TAGGGGGAGAGAGGGTTTAACACCTCTGAAAGAAAAGCTTTGTCGTTCAATTGCCAGTGTAGACATAGCCTTAGATAAGTTGGATCTAGTTAAGCTAGCAAAGCCTGGTGAAATTCATCCTAGGGGAATTACAGAAGTAGCTGAAGCAATAGCTGCACTATTAGCAATTATCTTTGAGGAGGATGGCTGAAGTCCCAGAGAACTGGACCTAGAGAATTATAGACCAGTCAGTCTAACTTAAATACCTGAAAAGACACTGGATCAAATTCTTAGTCAATTTGTAAGCACCTAGAGAGGATAACAGAGTTATAAGGTGTAGTCAGCATGGATTAGTCAAGAACATCAGGCCAAACCAACCTAATTTTCTTTGATAGGGTTACTGGCCTAGTGGATGGGGGAAGCTATACATAGGGTGACCAGACATCCTGATTTTATCAGGACTGTCCCGATACTTACTTCATTGTCCCGCATCCTGACTGAACGTTGGTCGGGACGCGAATTGTCCAGTAATTTTGCTTCCACAGGCGGAGCCCAGAGGGGTCTCGCACCCCCTACTCCGCCCCCTCCTTTCCCCATTGGATCCCTCCCCAAATCCTCGCCTGGGCGGAGGAGGCGGAGCCTTTGGCCTCGGCACCAGGGAAGGGGTAGGGGATGCCGGCTGTGGCTCCGCCACCCGTGCCCCAGCCGAGCGGTCCCTTGCCCCACCAGACACTTTGCAAAGGGCGGCAGAGTGCCGGATTGCCGGTCCCCTTGCCCAGCCTATGTTTGTGAAGCCAGCTCCACGGCAGCCCACCCTGAGCGCCTACCTTCTTGCTGCCCTGGGGCTGCTGCGCTGCGCAGTTGTTTGGCTGCTGCTGCTGCAGCGTTGATGCTCGGGTGGGCGGGGGGGTGTAGTTGGCGCCGGGTGCCAGGCGCACACATGCCTCTGCCTGACACGCAGCAAGGGAGAGGCGGAGGAGCAGCTGGAAGGGCCAGTCCAGCAGCGGCTCCACCGCGGTGCTGGGGATAATTAGTATCTGTGAGTCAGTCTGCCTCCAGGGGGCAGGGTGCGGGAAACAGTGAGTGCCTGGCTGGGTGTGCGACCCTAGGTGAGGAGATCCCGTCCCGCTTTCTCCAGAGGGGTGTAGCCCAGTGGTGTGAAGGTCACTATGGCTCCGCACTCCTGGGCCCATGGGGAGCTGGAGCCCGCCAGGGAAGGGGCTGCCCCACGCTGGTGCGCCCACGGCCAGCCCAGGCCCGTCTCCGTGCAGGGACCTGGCGGGGGCACTCCCCCTGTCTGTGCCCATCTCTGTGGCATCAGGGTGTCAGTTCTCAGACTCTGGGCGGGAGTTGTTGAGTCCTGGGGCCGCCGTTTACATCTGCGTGTGGCCGGCGCCAGCCTAGGCGCTTCCTGCTTGTTTGTACTTTTTTTTTTTTTTTTGGCTCCGCCGTGTCCCAATATTTCACCTCTGTGATCTGGTCACCCTAGCTATACAAGTAACATATCTTGATTTTAATAAGGCTTTTGACACAGTTCCACATTACTTTTTCATAAGCAAACTAGGAAAATGTGTCCTAGATTAAATTACTATAATGTGGGTGTGCTACTGGCTAAAGGACTATACTCAATGAGTAGCTATCAATGGTTTGCTGTCAAACTGGACAGGCATATCTAGTGGGGTCCTGTAGGGGCCAGTCATAGGTCCAGTGGTATGCAATATTTGTCATTAATGACTTGGATTATGAAATGGAGACTATGCTTATAAAATTTGTAGATGACACCAAGCCGGGAGGGTTGCAAATACTTTGGAGGAGAGGATTAGTATTAAAAACAACCTTAACAAACTGGAGATTTGGTCTGGAATCAATTGCACAAAATGATTGTCTTCCCACCTTTTCTATCAAGACTGGAAACTCATTGGAACAGGTAACTGTATTTGTGCCAACTTCATCATCCTATTTGAATCCTGGGAGGGTGGGCCAACCGGAGAGCCACACACAAAAACCAGAAAACAACTAAAGACAAACACTCCCACCTTCGGGTTCCCACGTGGTGAGACTACCCACATCAAAACCGGGATTCATTCAGATTGCCACTAATTCTTCCAGCTGCTGATAACGGGCGCTTCGTTGTAGTCACTGTGCGCGTTCTCCAGAACGTCTCCCTCAGCCACGTCTGGCTCTCGCCTCACCCTGTGCATAGCCAGGCTCCCCACAGGGTGACACTGTGCCCGGGGTGCAGCTTTCAGACTCGCTCCTGGGCGCCGCCGTTTCTTGGGGCTGCGGGAAGGTCGAAGCGGCAACGCCTCGTTCCCGCTCCTGCCCAGAGACTCGGGGCGTCTCCCGCCCGCAGCCCTGCCCAGATCCCAGCCGACCCAGGTCTGCCTAGTCCCAACAGCACCGCGGGAGGAGCCGGACTCTGCCGCAGGGACCAGGGCCGCCGCCCGCCTTCGCTACGGAGCGCGGAGCCAGTCCTAATCCCGCCCTCCAGCCCCGCCCCTGGCCTTAGCGACGCCCCAACCCCGCCTCTCCAGCGGCTTCTTTCCTTCCGGTTCCTCAGCCGTCGCTTCCGGTCGGGGTCGGGGTCGTGATGCGACTGTCGGTGGCTGCCGCGATATCCCATGGCCGCGTGCACCGGCGGCTCGGGCTCGGGCCGCGCTCGCGCCTCGACATGCTGCGGAACCTGGTGACGGCGCTGGTGCGGCACGAGCGCATCGAGACGCACTGGGCGCGCGCGGACGAGATGCGGTTCTACGCGGAGCGGGTAAGGAGGCGCGCGGGCCGAGGGCGGCACTAGGCCGGCGGATCTGCCTGGGGCCGAGGCTCTGCCGTGCGCCTCAGGAGCCCTCGGGGCCGGGCGGCCTAGTCCCAGGCTGACGATCCCTGTTTCTCCCCAGCTGATCGACTACGCCAAGCGGGGAGACGCGGACGAGAAGGCCATGCGCATGGCTGACTTCTGGCTGACGGTGAGTAGCGCGGCGCCGCCGAGCAGCTCAGCCTGAGCGGGAGACGGCGCGGACCCCGAGGGAGCGCGGGCTGCAGGCTGTGCCCTGGGGGTAAGGCTGTTCTTGGGGGAGCCAGGGGGGACGGAGAGCAGCTGATTGGGTGCCTGCCCTCAGCAGTCTAGGTGCCTAGGGAAGGGTAGAGAACAGGGGGGCAGCAGGCCTGGCAGTTGTGAAGGTGCCAGTTGAGACCCAGTTCTTGGAGCTGGAAGAGAGGAAGTGCTGAGATGAGACTGGGAATGGCTCATGATAAAACATGCATGGTCTCCCACGGGGGTTGGCTACTGCATCATATGCTGAGGCTCTAACGTGGGCTCGTTCTCTCTGTATTCTGCCCTTTTCTAGGAGAAAGATCTCATCCATAAGCTGTTTAAACTGTTGGCTCCACGTTTCCAGTCTCATTCTGGGAACTATACACGACTGCTTCAGATCCCCAATCGAGAGAACCTGGATCGGGCCAAGATGGCTGTGATTGAATACAAGGGGAATCCTTTCCCACCTCTCATAGTTCTACACAGGGACAATGAAAAGACCTTACTCAATCAGCTTCTGAAAGGCTACCGTGAAGACACATTAAAGACCAGAGCAACCCAGGTCCCAGAGGGGACTGCAGTGTAGTGCAGCATTCTCTTCCCTCTTTGATCGTAGAGGGTGAATGGGGAATCTATACATTGGGACACAGAGATTCCACTGAAGGAAGGAATCAGAGCCTCAAACTTAAATACTTGCTTCACGTGAGAGCAATGGGTTCAGTTACCAGACTTACTTTGCAGGTGTCCTGGTTTCTATTCACAGTTCCTGAGGCCTGGGTTTGATTCTTGGTCTTGTTCTGTAGGATTATGTAGGAAGCATGAATTCAAGTCCCAGTTCTTTCTTTCTGTGGTATAAGTAGAAGTCCAATTGGAGGGGTAAATGATGCTGAGTAACCTAACCCTTGATGGTCTCTGTAAATAAATGCAGAAAAGGAAGTTTCTTTATTTTCGCTGTGTGATAGCAAGTATTGTACCAGACTCCTTGTTGCAGAGGTAAAGTTTCTTGACACCATAAATGACTGCTTCTTGGAGCAACTAGTCCTGGAACCCAGATGAGGAGAGGTGCTTCTTGATTTAGTCGTAAGCAGAGCACAGGATCTGGGCTAAGAGCTTGGTAATAGCGACCATAATATTATTAAGAAGCCCATCAAAGTAGCATTTAACTTCAGAATGGGGAACTTCACAAAAATGAAAAGCTAGTTAAGCTGTAATTAAAAGATAATCACAAAAATGAAATGCCCGCATGCTGCATGGAAACTTTTTTAAAGCACCATAATAGAGGCTCAAATTAAATATACTCTAAATTAAAAAAAACATAAGTCTAAAAAAGTGCCACCGTGACTAAACAAAATAAAAAGTAGTTAGAGGCAAAAAGTCATCCTTTAAAAATTGGAGGTCAAATCCTGTTGAGGATAATAGAAAGGAGTATAAACTCTGGCTAGTCAGGTGTAAAGATATAATTAGGCAGGGCAAAAAAGAATTCAAAGAGCAACTTGCAAAAGACTCAAAAACTAACAAAAAAAATTTAACTCCTCAGAAGCAGGAAACCTGCCAAACAATCAGTGGGGCCACTGGACACTGAAGATGCTAAAGGAGCACTCTAGAAAAGCTAAGGACATTGTGGAGAAGCTAAATTAATTCTTTGCATCAGTTTTCACTGTAGAGGATGTGAAAGACAGTCCAACACCTGAGCCATTCATTTTTGGTGAGAAATCTGAGGAACTGTCCCAGATTAAGGTGTCAGAGGTGGTTTTGGAACAAATTAAAAAAATTAACAGTAAGATGGCACCAGATGGAGTTCACCTAAGAGTTCCGAAGGAACTCAAATATGAAATTGCAAAACTAAAAACTGAAGTACACCTCTACCCAATATAACATGAATTCGGATATAACGCGGGGGGGGGGGGGGGGGGGGGGGGGGGGGGAGGCTGCACGCTCTGGCAGATCAAAGCAAGTTCAATATAACACGGTAAGATTTTTTTGGCTCCCGAAGACAGCATTTTATCGGGGTAGAGTTGTATGTAACTTATCATTTAAATCCATTTCTGTACCAGATGACTGGAGGTGGATCGTTCAAAGATTGCCTGTTTTGTTCATTCCCCCTGAAGCATCTGGAATTGGCCATTTTGGAAGACAGGATATTGGGCTAGATCGGGGTAGGCAACCTATGGCACGGGTGCCAAAGGCTGATTTTCAGTGTCACTCTCAGTGCCTGGGTCCAGGCCACCAGTCCAGGAGGCTCTGCATTTTATTTACTTTACATACAACAATAGTTTAGTGATATATTAGACTTGTAGAAAGAGACCACCTAAGAACGTTAAAATGTATTACTGGCACGCGAAACCTTAATTTAGAGTGAATGAATGAAGACTCGGCACACCACTTCTGAAAGATTGCCAACCCCTGGGCTAGACCGACCATTGGTCTGACCCAGTATGGCTGTTATGTTGCAATTTGTTATTGGGTGCTCTGTGGATTCCTCTCCTCCCCCGGCTAGTTCTCTGATGCATGTTTCTGTTCCCAGCTGTGACTGCTCAGTGCTTAATTCTGTAGTCTTTTAAGCAGCTGTGTAACAGGTGATTAGCTTTTCATACACAAAGTATTCTTACACTTTGTTGAGAATTGCAGTACCCAGTATGCAGCCTCTTAGTTCTGTAAATGCCTGTGGTCTTTTTAGTCTGTTATCCTTTAGGCTAGTTTCAGTTTTAGAAAGTTTGAGTACAAACCTAAATGTCAGATAAAGGAGATTAACATCACCTTTAAACATGGTAATGTGGGAGGGATTTGCATTCATGTTCCAAACAAAAAGTCTAGACAAGTGCACTCTGAGCACACAGATTGCTTAGAGCAGCGATACTCAGATCTTATATAAAATCATGAGTGATGTGGAGAAAGTAGATAAGGAAAAGTTATTTACTTATTCCCATAATACAAGAACTAGGGGCCACCAAATAAAATTAATGGGCAGCAGATTTAAAACAAAAGGAAGTTCTTCACACAGCGCACAGACAACTTGTGGAACTCCTTGCCTGAGGAGACTAGGAGTATAACAGCATTTAAAAGAGAACTGGATAAATTCATGGAGGTTAAGTCCATTAATGGCTATTAGCCAGGATGGGTAAGGAATGGTGTCCCTAGCCTCTGTTTGTCAGAGGGTGGAGATGGGTGGCAGGAGAGAGATCACTTGATCATTACCTGTTCGGTTCACTCCCTCTGGGGCACCTGGCATTGGCCACTGTCGGTAGACAGGATACTGGGCTAGATGGACCTTTGGTCTGACCCAGTACAGCCATTCCTATCTTCTTGGTGGTTCAGGAGCCAAATTAACAATCAACATTACCCAAAAGAGCCACAGTAGTGTGAATTCATTTCATTTACTATATGACAGAAAATATTTAGTGATTATTATTCTCACAGCAAATAAATTATTTAACTTAGTGCAAGTTGATAACTTAATTGGTTGATAACAGTAAAAGTATTCAGATTTATTAATCATAGGATAAAGGACCACAAAGATTATTTGGTCTGCTGAGATGCAGGATTTGTTGTGTCTAAACCATCCAAGACAGATGGCTATCACTGACATTAGCCCCCCTCTTCCACCCCACACAGCAAACAGGAGGCTCCCAGGAGCAGCTCCAAGGCAGAGGGCAGGAGGGACAGCTGAACTGCCCGGCAATTGATAGCCTGCTAGGTGGCTGCCACACAGGGAACTCAGGGGGAGCAGGGAGCTGATGGGGCTGCCAGTCCATCCTGGTTCCAAGCCCCCGCCAGCAAGCTGTAATGGGCTGCTTTCTGCAAGCAATGGCCAAAGCATGCAGCTGCCAAACTGTTATAAGGGAGCACTGCACAACTTTAAATGAGCATGTTCTGTAACTGATCAGCAACAAAACAATGAAACATTAACTGGGATGACTTTAAGTGAGGTGTTACTGTACTGAGATTTAATCTAAATTTGCTATCCTGTAGTTTGAACTCATTGCCTCTTGTCCTGCCCTCTGTGGCAAGAGAAAAACTCTTCTCCATCTTTTTTTATGGCAACCTTTCAAGTATTTGAAGACCGCTATCATATCCCCCCTTAATCTCCTCTTTTTCCAAACTAAACATACCCAGTTCTTTCACCTTTGCTCATATGGTTTCCATTGTATCCCTTTGATCATCTTAATCACTCACCTCTGGATCCTTTCCAGTTTCTTTACATCCTTTCTATACATTGTTGACCAAAATTGGACATGGTACTCCAGCCTAACAGCCGCTGAATAGAGCACTACTATCACCTCTCATTACTGTCATGTTATGCCTCTATTAATGCAACCTAAAATTGCATTTGCTCTTTTTGCAACAGCATTGCATTGGTGACTCATGTGGAGGTTGTGATCCACCACAACTGCCAAATCCTTCCAAGCAGTGCTGCTAGCAAGCCAGTTATCTCCATTCTGTATTTATGCATTTGATTTTTCTTCACTTAGTGTAGCACCTTACATTTATCTTTGCTGAATTTCATTTTGTTGTCTATAGCCCACTTCTCCAATTTATCAAGATCCCTCTAAATTTTAGCTCTATCTTTCAAAGTGTTAGCTTCCCCCGCCAGCTTATTTGATCAGTATGCTCTCTATTACTACATCCAAGTAATTAACAAAGATGTTAAACAACACCGGACCCAGCACAGATCCCTGTGGAACTCCACTTGGGACCTCCACTTGGGGGGAGGGATAGCTCAGTGGTTTGAGCATTGGCCTGCTAAACCCAGGGTTGTGAGTTCAATCCTTGAGGGGGCCACTTAGGGATCTGGGGCAAAAATTGGTCCTGCTAGTGAAGGCAGGGGGCTGGACTCGATGACCTTTTGAGGTCCCTTCCAGTTCTAGGAGATTGGTATATCTCCAATTATTACCTATTACCTTCCAATCTGACATCATTCCATTAATAGTAACTCTTTAAGCATAATAAACTAATAACTTTAATATCCTATGTGCTGCAAAGAGCTGCTGGAGACACATTAAAGAGCCACCTTGCAGCTCATGAGCCTCAGTCTGAGGATCACTGGTTTACAGGAATAGATCAGTTGGTAGGGATCTAGGATAGCCACAGCCTTACTAATAGCAGATAGGGGGGCAGCCTTCATGAACCCTACAGTTACTGTTAAGTTCTATTAACATGAAACTGACCTAACCAGTGCCTTCAGAACTACCAAAAGTGTTATTTACTCATAACACTAGAACTAAGGGTCACCAAATGAAATTAATAGGCAGCAGGTTTAAAACAAACAAAAAAGTATTTCATCACACAATGCACAGTCAACTTGTGGAACTCTGCCAGAGGATATTGTGAAGGCCAATACTATAAAGGGTCCAAAAAAGAATTAGATAAGTTCATGTAGCATAGGTGCAACAATGGCTATTAGCCAGGAAGGGCAGGGATCCAAAACCATGCTCTAAAGTGTCCCTAGCCTCCTTTTGCCAGAATCTGGAAATGGGTGACAGGATGGATCACTTGATGATTACCTGTTCTGTTCATTCTCTCTGAAGCACCTGGCATTGGCAATGGGCTAGACAGACCATTTGTCTGACCCAGTATGGTCATTTTTATATTCTTAAAGGGTCAACAAACATGGACAAGGGGGATCCAGTGGACATAGTGTACTTAGATTTTGTGATGGAGTAGGGACTGTCTGTGTGGGGGATGGGAGAGCCGGGGAGGACTTTAGGTGATAGACAATACCTGAGCCTGTAACCTGAGCTAGGCGGGGGGAGGGGAGGTCAACAGCTTTGCCCGGTAAGCTAGACAAAGGAGAGAGCTGGCTGGAGAGGGTTGGGTCAGTTTCGGTTTGGGGGGTGCAGTGCAGGGAATCCCAAGCTGGGATCTAAGCTCCCTGCACCCCCAGAAGGACCCGTTTGAGGGGTCCTGGCCGTATTTCCAAGCTCTGCTGTATCCTGCATTCCTGTTGTCCAATAAACCTTCTGTTTTACTGGCTGGCTGAGAGTCACTGAGAATCCCAGGAAGAGGGGTGCAGAGCCGCACTCCCCCACACTCCGTGACAACTGGTGGCAGTGGTGGGATCTACTGCACCCCGTGGACGGTGCTTCCTGCAGTAAGTGACTGGGGAGCAGTAAAATGAAGGGGTGATTGTAGGGGTGATAAACCCCTGGGAGTGTGTGCCCAGTGAGAAGGACTTTGCAGTAACAGGGTCCCCCGGGGGATCACAGCGAGCAGTCCCATGGGCGGAGGAGTCTGCAGCTCAACCCTGGCAGAGAGGTGGTGACCTCAAGGACTGGCACACTAGGGGTCCTCCTGGAAACCATGGGGAGCGGTGAGCACCCCAGCCTGCGAATGGCCAGCAGAAAGATGTATGCCAAGCGGCATAAGTGCGACCTGGTGGAGCTGTGCAAGCAGAGGGGGCTGTGCAGAGGGAGGCTCACCAAAGACCAGCTGATTGTGCAGCTAGAGGAGGGAGATCACGTGAGTGAACTGATCCCTGTCTCTGAGGGAAGCAGCCTGGCAGATGCAGCACAGGCACCAGTGTCTGTCCCTGCTGGGAGTGGTCAGCCAGCGATTGAGGGCTTCCCGAGAGCCCCCATTCCTATGCCGAGGGGGAGGGGGAGGAGGAGGCCAGTGACTACTGAGGGCACCGTGACCCCCCCGACTAGCAGGGGATCGTCCCGGCGACACTCGGCATCCGTGGAGCGCAAGCAGCTGGAATGGGGGAGAGAGCTAAAACTGAGAGAGCTGGAGGATTGTGAGAAACAGAGAGAACATGAGGAGAGACAGAGGGAACATGAAGCGAGACAGAGGGAACATGAAGAACGACAGCGTCATCATGAGCTGGAGCTGGCGAGGCTGAGGGGCAGCGGGCTCCCGGCTGCGGTGAGTGAGGGGGGGCCCAGGACTGCGCAGAGCTTTGATAAGTGCATCCTGGCCCAGCGTAAGGAGGGGAAGGACATGGATGATTTCCTGGATGCCTTTGAGACGGCCTGTGAGCTGCACCAGGTAGATCCTGCGGACAGGCTCCGGATTCTCACCCCCTTACTGGACCCCAAGGCCGTGGCATTGTACCTCCAACTGGAAGAGGCGGAGAAAGGGAACTACGAACTATTCAAACAGGCCCTGCTGCGCGAGTTTGGGCTGACTCCTGAGATGTACCGGGAGAGGTTCCGGAGTCAGCATAAAACCCCTGAGGTCTCATATCTGCAACTAGCCGTCCGCATGGAGGGATACGCCAGCAAGTGGGCAGATGGGGCCCAGACAAAGGGGGACCTGGTTAAACTGCTGGTACTGGAACAACTCTATGAGTGGTGCCCATCCGACCTGAGGCTGTGGTTGAGGGACCAAAAGCCAGAGAACCCGCAACATGCAGGGCGGCTGGCTGATGACTTTGTGAAGAGCCAGTCAGGGGGTGGCAGGGAGGAGCCCCAAAGGAACAGGCTCGCCGCGATGCAGAGAGTGTCTCATCCTGGGACCTCCCAAAGTGGGAATAGGGAGAACCCCCTCCCAAGAGGAATGCCCAGCGTCAGGGACAACCGACCGGTTCGAGGTGACCTATGGGACATGAGCTGCTATCAATGTGGCCAGAGGGGCCACATATGGTCCCAGTGCCCCAGGCTCAAGGACAGACTGAGCAGACCGACCCCACACCAGGTTAACTTCGTAGAGACCCAGACGGATGAGGGGCAGCGTTCGCAGGAAAGGGGATCTGGCCGCATACCACCTGCAAAGGAGGGAGGAGGGCCCCAGGTCAGCTCCTCTGGAGGGCTAGATGCTCCAGGTTTTTGGTTTATAGGGTGGGCACGGGGCTAACCCTCCAGAGAGAGTGCCTTGTTCCCCTGGAGGTAGATGGGAGGAAGGTCACTGGGTACTGGGACACGGGTGCAGAGGTGACACTGGCCCGGCCCGAGGTGGTGGCCCCAGAGCGGATGGTGCCCAACACCTACTTGACCCTGATGGGTGTGAGCGGGACCCCATTCAAGGTGCCCGTGGCAAGGGTACACCTGAAATGGGGGGCCAAGGAGGGCCGCAAGGACGTGGGGGTACACCCACATTTGCCCACGGAGGTGTTAATGGGGGAGGACCTGGAGGTCTGGCCAAGCTGTAGTCAGAGTTGACGCAGGGCACTGCGCCCTGACAACGGGGAAGGTACCCTGCCCGAGGTGCAGGACCCTAACCTGGTGGGGAGGGAACGCCCAGAGACACGGCTCAGAGAGGCTGTGGCCTCAGACCCAGCCAGCGGGAGAGAGCAGGTCCCCATCCCTGTCCCAGCTGCTGAGTTCCAGGCCGAGTTGCAGAAAGATCCCTCCTTGCGGAGGCCAAGGGACCTGGCCGACCTCAGTGCGGTACAGACCATGAGGAGAGGTTGCAAGGAGAGGTTCCTGTGGGAGAAGGGGTTCCTGTACCAAGAATGGGCTCCCCCCGGGGAAGCAGAGTCATGGGGGATCAGGAGGCAGCTGGTGGTTCCCCAGAAGTTTCGCCACAAGCTCCTGTACCTGGCCCATGACATCCCCGTCGCGGGGCACCAGGGAATCCGGTGCACCAGGCAGAGGCTGCTACAGAACTTTTACTGGCTTGGGGTCTTTACCCATGTCCGACAGTACTGCCGATCCTGTGACCCCTACCGGAGGGTGGGGAAGGCCCGGGACAAGGGGAAAGCAGCTTTGAGGCCTTTCCCCATCATAGAAGAACCTTTCCAGAAGGTGGCCATGGACATAATGGGACCTCTCAGCAAGGCGACCCGGTCAGGGAAGAAATACATCCTGGTGGTGGTAGATTTCGCCACTCGCTACCCAGAGGCGGTGGCCTTGTCCTCTATCGAAGCAGACACCGTGGCAGATGCGCTGCTGACCATTTTCAGCCGAGTGGGGTTCCCCAAGGAAGTCCTAACGGACCAGTGGTCCAACTTCATGTCGACCCTGCTTCAGTTCCTGTGGGAGAAATGTGGGGTCCGGCACAACTGGGCCTCAGCATATCACCCCCAGTCCAACGGGCTGGTGGAGAGGTTCAACGGGACGCTAAAGATGATGCTAAAAACATTTATGAACCAGCACCCACAGGACTGGGAAAAGTACTTACCTCACCTGCTGTTCACGTACAGGGAGGTATCCCAGGAATCTACTGGGTTTTCACCTTTCTAACTGTTATATGGAAGGCGGGTAAGGGGGCCCCTGTACCTGATGAGAGACGAATGGGAGGGGAAGGCCGCTCCCGATGGAGAGTCAGTGGTGGAGTATGTCCTGACCTTTCGGGAAAGACTTGCCGAGCTCATGGGCCTGGCCAGGGAGAATCTGGCCCAAGCCCAGAGGAAGCAGAAGGTCTGGTATGACCGCACGGCGCGGGCCCGCACCTTCGCCACCAGGGATCAAGTGATGGTTCTCATCCCCTTGAGGAAAAACAAACTCCAAGCTGCCTGGGAAGGGCCCTTCAAGGTTATCAAGCAACTAAATGAGGTAAACTATGTGGTGGAGCTGTCGAACCGGGCGCACCACCACCGGGTGTACCATGTGAATATGATGAAGCCATACTATGACAGGGGGAATGTGGTGTTGGCCGTGCGTGGACACTGGGAGGAGCAGGGAGATGACCCTTTAATGGATCTATTCCCAGGGACAAAAGCTGGTTCCCCCCTGGAGGCGATTCCCCTCTCTAATCAGCTGACCCCGGCCCAGCATGCTGAGATCCGAGGGGTGCTGCATCTATACCAACAGCTGTTTTCCAACCAGCCTGGGCGCATTAATTTGACTGTCCACCGGGTGGAGACCGGGTCACACCCCCCTATAAGATGCTCCCCTTTTCGGGTCACCAGGAAACCTGCCCAGGACCTAGAAAGAGAGGTCAGGGACATGCTGGCCTTGGGGGTGATCCAGCCGTCCGCCAGCCCTTGGGCCTCGCCAGTGGTGCTGGTCCCCAAGAAGGACGGGTCGATCTGGTTCTGTGTGGACTATCGAAAGCTCAATGCCATCACTGTATCTGATGCCTACCCCATGCCCAGGCCTGATGAGCTCCTAGACAGGCTGGGAGGCACTCGGTACCTCACCACCATGGATCTTACAAAGAGCTACTGGCAAGTGCCGCTGGACACGGATGCCAGGCTGAAATCGGCCTTTATCAGCCCTCTGGGGCTCTACGAGTTTCTGACCCTGCCCTTCGGCCTCAAGGGAGCGCCGGCCACCTTCCAGCACCTGGTGGATCAGCTACTGAGGGGGATGGAGAGTTTTGCTGTGGCGTATATTGACGACATCTGCGTCTTCAGCCAGACCTGGGAGAACCACGTGTCCCAGGTTAGACAAGTGCTGGACTGACTCAGAGAGGCTGGGTTAACCGTAAACGCTGAGAAGAGCAAGGTGGGGATGGCTGAAGTATCTTACCTGGGCCATCGGGTGGGGAGCGGCTGCCTAAAGCCAGAACCAGCCAAGGTGGAGGTGATCAGACACTGGTCCGCTCCCCATACCAAAAAGCAGGTCCAGGCCTTTATCGGGATGGTGGGGTACTATCGAAGGTTCGTGCCCCACTTTAGCGCCATAGCCGCTCCCATCACTGAGCTGTGCAAGAAGGGGAAGCCAGACAAGGTGGTCTGGACTGAGCGGTGCCAGCAGGCTCTCCGGGCGCTGAAGGAGGCTCTGGTTAGTGGCCCAGTTTTGGCAAACTCAAATTTTGACAAGCCCTTTATGGTGTTCACTGATGCCTCAGACACGGGACTGGGGGCAGTGTTAATGCAGGAGAATGAAAAGGGGGAGAGAGACCCCATCGTGTACCTGAGCAAGAAGTTGCTACCCCGGGAGCAGAACTATGCGGCCATTGAGAAGGAATGCCTGGCCATGGTGTGGGCCCTTAAGAAACTAGAGCCATATCTCTTTGGGTGCCACTTCACCGTGTACACCGACCACTCTCCCCTGACCTGGCTGCACCAGATGAAAGGAGCCAACGCCAAGCTCCTGAGGTGGAGCCTGCTCCTGCAGGACTATGACATGGACGTGGTCCATGTGAAGGGAAGTGCCAACCTGATAGCGGACACACTGTCCCGGAGAGGGGGCCCTGAACTTCCCCAGGTCACTGGGCAGAGTGACCCTGCTCAGTTCAGTCTCAAAGAGGGGAGAGATGTGATGGTGTAGGGACTGTGTGTGGGATGGGAGAGCCGGGGAGGACTTTAGGTGATGGACAATACCTGAACCTGTAACCTGAGCTAGGCGGGGGGAGGGGAGGTCAACAGCTTTGCCCGGGAAGCTAGACAAAGGAGAGAGCTGGCTGGAGAGGGTTGGGTCAGTTTCGGTTTGGGGCTGGGGGGTGCAGTGCAGGGAATCCCAAGCTGGGAACTAAGCTCCCTGCACCTCCAGAAGGACCCGTTTGAGGGGTCCTGGCCATATTTCCAAGCTCTGCTGTATCCTGCATTCCTGTTGTCCAATAAACCTTCTGTTTTACTGGCTGGCTGAGAGTCACTGTGAGTCCCAGGAAGAGGGGTGCAGAGCCGGACTCCCCCACACTCCGTGACAGATTTCCAGAAAGCCTTCGACAAGAGGGAGGGATAGCTCAGTGGTTTGAGCATTGGCCTACTAAACCCAGGGTTGTGAGTTTTAAGGTCCCTCACCAAAGGCTGTTACGTAAATTAAGCTGTCATAGGATAAAAGGGAAGGTCCTTTCATGGACTGAGAACTGGTTAAAAGACAGGGAACAAAGGGTAGGAATTAATGGTAAATTCTCAGAATGGAGAGGGGTAACTAGTGGTGTTCCCCAAGGGTCAGTCCTAGGACCAGTCCTATTCAATTTATTCATAAATGATCTGGAGAAAGGGGTAAACAGTGAGGTGGCAAAGTTTGCAGATGATACTAAACTGCTCAAGATAGTTAAGACCAAAGCAGACTGTGAAGAACTTCAAAAAGATCTCACAAAACTAAGTGACTGGGCAACAAAATGGCAAATGAAATTTAATGTGGATAAATGTAAAGTAATGCACATTGGAAAAAATAACCCCAACTATACATACAATATGATGGGAGCTAATTTAGCTACAACGAGTCAGGAAAAAGATCATCGTGGAGTCATCGTGGATAGTTCTCTGAAGATGTCCACGCAGTGTGCAGAGACGGTCAAAAAAGCAAACAGGATGTTAGGAATCATTAAAAAGGGGATAGAGAATAAGACAGAATATATTATTGCCCTTATATAAATCCATGTTACGCCCACATCTCGAATACTGTGTACAGATGTGGTCTCCTCACCTCAAAAAAAGATACTGGCACTAGAAAAAGTTCAGAAAATGGCAACTAAAATGATCAGGGGTTTGGAGAGGGTCCCATATGAGGAAAGATTAAAGAGGCTAGGACTCCTCAGCTTGGAAAAGAGGAGACTAAGGGGGAATATGATAGAGGTATATAAAATCATGAATGATGTTGAGAAAGTGGATAAGGAAAAGTTATTTACTTATTCCCATAATACAAGAACTAGGGGTCACCAAATGAAATTAATAGGCGGCAGGTTTAAAACAAATAAAAGGAAGTTCTTCTTCATGCAGTGCACATTCAACTTGTGGAACTCCTTGCCTGAGGAGGTTGTGAAGGCTAGGACTATAACAGCGTTTAAAAGAGAACTGGATAAATTCATGGTGGTTAAGTCCATAAATGGCTATTAGCCAGGATGGGTAAGGAATGGTGTCCCTAGCCTCTGTTTGTCAGAGGATGGAGATGGATGGCAGGAGAGAGATCACTTGATAACTGCCTGTTAGCTTCACTCCCTCTGGGGCACCTGGCATTGGCCACTGTCGGTAGACAGATACTGGGCTAGATGGACCTTTGGTCTGACCCGGTACGGCCGTTCTTATGTTACTGTATGATTAACCCTGGCCACTTGGATCACTCTTGCCTTCTTCATTATTAATCAAAGTGTTCCTTTCCTAGATAAATATAGTGAAGAGGCAACCTAATAACCTAATTCCAACTTTGACTGTAAACAGGTGACAGTTTTTTTAATGTACAGTTTATGCTAATGAAGCATTTCTTCCAGCAGCACACATGCTGTTATTTATGTTGTTGCTGATCTAAGGCTACAGTTTAAAAATGAGTTCTGGGAAAGGACACACTCTGTCTTTACTGAACACTGCACCATCGAGTCCATCTCTCACTGATGCCTGTAGGTGCTCCTGCAGTACAAATCACATGCACTAACCTAAAAAAAAAAAGAACTTGACGTGCTGGTATATGAAGCTGGTGGAAAAAATTTAAGCATTTGTCTATGTGGAAAATGCTAGTGCTTGTTCAACATAAGGGTGACTGTAAAACTGTCCTTATGGCTACAGTGCTGTGCTTGTTTTTAAACTTAGTCAATGACACAAACACTTTCATAGAATCCCAGAATATCAGGGTTGGAAGGGACCTCAAGGTCATCTAGTCCAACCCCCTGCTCAAAGCATCCCAGCCAGGGCTTTGTCAAGCCTGACCTTAAAAACCTTCAAGGAAGGAGATTCCACCACTTCACCACCCTCCTAGTGAAACAGTTTTTCCGAATATCCAACCTAAACCTCCACCACTGCCTCCATGAATCCTTTCACAAGAACTTTCACAAGATCTCAGGAAGGTTTTCAAAAGGAGGTTGGAGGTTGGATGCCTTAGACACAACAGATCCTGCATCTTGGTGGGGGTTAGACTAGATGACTTGTGGTCCCTTCTAACCCTATGATTCTATGAACCAGGCATCCTTATCACTAAGGTGGCACTTTGAGAGGACAGCAACTATCAGACAAGCCAAGATGCTGCTATTACAGAACATGGGAATTGACAGATCAGTTCAGATTTCTGGTCCACCTGAATTAGTACCAAATGCTTCAGAAAAAGGAGTTGGCTGAAGTAGTCAACTATGACATAACTTTTGTATAAGGGAAGTATCCTTAACCCATGTCTGAGATTAGCCTGTGATCTGAATGCTAATGTAACTCTGACTTGTTTTTATCCTTCTAAGTATACATTTTCCTTTTAAATTCCAACTAAGCTCTTGGCTACTGTGGTATTGAGTTTGAAAGGTTATGCATGCATTCTATAAGAACATAAGAGTGGCAATACTTGGTCAGACCAAAGGCCCATGTAGGCCTAGTATCTTGTCTTCCAACAGTGGCCAATACCAGGTGCCCCAGAGGGAATGACCAGAACAGGTAATCATCCCGTGAGCCATCCAATCGCCCATGCCCAGCTTCTGGCAAAGAGAGACTAGAGACACCATCCCTGCCCATCCTGGCTAATAGCCATTGATGGACCTATCCTCCATGAACTTATCTAGTTCTTTTTTTAACCCTGTTACATTCTTGGCCTTCACAACTTCCTCTGGCAAAGAGTTCCACAAGTTGACTATGCGTTTTGTGACAAAATACTTCCTTTTTGTTGTTTTAAACCTGCTGCCTCTGTTCCCCTTACATCTTGGTGAGAGAGCCAAAAGCTCTGTTAACATTGTAACTAGACTACAGTAACTCCTCGCTTAACGTTGTAGTTATGTTCCTGAAAAATGCTACTTTAAGCGAAATGATGTTAAGTGAATCCAATTTCCCCATAAGAATGAATGTAAATGGGGGGGTGGGGGTTAGGTTCCAGGGAATTTTTTTATGCCAGACAAAAGACTATTTTTGTTATATATAGACAGTATAAGTTTTAAACAAACAATTTAATACTGTACACAGCACTGATGATTGTGAAGCTTGGTTGAGGTAGAGTTAGAGGGTGGGATATTTCCCAGGGAATGCCTTACTGCTAAATGATGAACTAGCACTCGGCTGAGCCCTTGAGGGTTAACACGTTAATGTAGCCTCACATTCTACAAGGCAGCACGGAGGGAGGGGAGACAGCATGACAGAGAGAGACAGTGTGCATGAGAGAGACGCACATTGCCCCTTTAAGTATGCTGACACCACTCTAAGTACATTGCCTTTTTAAGTAGATCAGCAAGTTGAGATAGCAGCTGCTGCCAGCAAGCTCCCTCAGTCCTAAGCCCTGTCATGTCCCCGCCCCCAACCTCTGTGAAGAGGAACACCCTGACATTAGCACCCCTCTTCCCCCTCACACAGCAAGCAGGAGGCTCCCGGGAGCAGCTCAGGGCAGTGGGAGGAGGGAGGGACAGCTGAACTGCCGGCAACTGATAGCCTGCTAGGCGGCTGCCGCACAGGGAACTTAGGGGAGCTGATGGGGGGCTGCCTGTCCATGCTGGTTCTAAGCCCCCACCAGCTGGCTCCAATGTGCTGCTCTTTCTGCAAGCAGTGGACAAAGCAGGCGGCTGCCAAACAACGTTATAAGGGAGCACTGCGCAACTTTAAATGAGCATGTTCTCTAATTGATCAGCAACGAAACATTAACCAGGATGATGCTAAGTGAGGAGTTACTGTATTTCATAGGGACTGTGGTGGGAACTAGAAATAAAAGGTCACTGAGTGCACAGCTGGTGGAGCTTGTGTAGTTTCTGCAGGGAAGAAGATGGGGGTAGAGTGGGCCTGTTACAGTCTTATACTGCCCAGTACAAATATATTAAGTCTATTCCCTGAAAGGAATAACAATGTCAGTTTATTATTTTAAATAGCTATCCAAACATTTCAACAAACCACAGTGGATTAGATAAAACAATAAAACAAGTTTATTAACTACAAAGATGGATTTTAAGTGAGTACGAGTAATGAGCCATAAAAGTCAGAAATGGTTACAAGAAAAATAAAACAATCCCTGGTGCCTAACAATAGATTATATTCAAAACAAAGATTTCTCACCACATGCTTTCAGCAGTCTTGCTGACCAAACTCTTTACATAAGGACCCCTCCCCCAGAGTCCAATGGCCGCTTCCTTTGTTTTGTCAGATGCAGAAAATGCGATGGGAATGGAGAGAGAGTTCTCTGCCCCCTTTGGGAGCATTTCCAGGCGGGAGCAAGGTGACAGGCCATTTGTGTGGAAGGAACTCCATGCTGTTTTTTTGCTAAGATAAAGATTTTTGCCCGTCCCCTTTCCTGCCAAAGAATGGCCATTTAGCAGGTAATGTCCATCAGCCTTGTTTACACCTGGCTGAGGTATCTCTGACGAACTGCTTTGGCCACTTCCCAAACTTATCTGGAAAATATACTTTTATAGTCACAATCTCAGTTTATGCTTGTAACGTCACATATAATGCTGCTGCGTGCATTTTGCCATGATACTACTGATCATCAAATTACAAGTTTTTAAATGATACCTTAAAAGGCATACTTGTACAAACATTATTACAGTAGTGTGTAGGGTGTGAACACAAGGGTATCATCTGTCACACAGGTCCACTTTTTGTGTATCCCCACAATACACACACCTAAGTTCTCTGTAAGCTGCATGACCACGCAGCAGAGGCGCCCTGCCGGAGCCATCACGGCTGGGGAGAGGCACCTCTCCCCAGCCCCAAGCTGCTATGCTGAGAGAGGGCTGGGGGGAGTCCTTTCTCCCTGCTGCAGTCCCAGGGCAGCGTACACCCTGAACCCCCCAACCCAGAGCCCACAACCCCAGCCAGAGCCTGCACCCCACTCTCTGCCCTAGCCCTGAGCCCCCTCCAGAACCCCTCATCCCTGACCACGCTCCAGAGCCCTCGCCCACCCGCACACTAACCCTCTGCCCCAGCCCTGAGCCCCCTCCCAAACTCCAAACCCCTCAGCCCCACCCCTGCCACACATCACCTCCATTTTGGTACACTTAAAATTAATTCCGTACATGGACATAAAAAATTAGAGGGAACATTGACACACACCTTTGCTCTCATAAATCCTGGCACATTTCCTGGACTGTGTGGGTATCTCTTGAGCTGACAGGTTGTTCTGTCAGGTATTCCTTCTGGTGTACAAAGGTGGGCCTGGCTTTCAGCTGCCTAGGGAAAAGAACAAACGAGGAAAAACCCACTCTAACATTTTGTTCACCCGCACCATGAGATTATTCCTTCTAAGGCTTGCCTTCAGAGTCAAAGCTCCCTTTCCTTCCCACAATCAGCCTGGTACTATAGCCACTCATCTTGTGGATACACTTCCAGAAGCCCACATGATCACTTTGGTGCACTGTCTCACCTCCTACTCCACAAGTACACATTAAGAGAAAAAAATGTCACCTACTGAACAACAGAAAGCAGATAAGACCTACCTGATAGCAGTTGTCAGATTCAGATACCAGTTGTTAATATCCTCCTGGTTGCTCGACATCAGCAGCAGTGTCTTGTGGGGAAAGGAGAGCTGAAAGAAGAGAACATAATAGCTACACTTGGTCAGACCAATTATTCCTCTAGTCTAGTATATCTTCCAGTAGCAGCCAGGGCCAGATGTTTCAGGGGGAAGGAACAGAACAGAAGGAGAAAGGCGTTGAGTCCAACACCCATCTTTAACATTTCCTTTGCCCCAGACAGCAGCCCTGCCACAGAAACAACCAGCACCTCATCCCATCCTACACATTTCTGTAATCTTCCTTTTGCAATAGAAAAGCAACAAGGCTGTCCAGCTCCAGGCTATACTGGCACAGAAACAGACCTGCCCTACTCTGTTCCATTCCAGCTGATGATCTCAAAATACTTCACACAATTAAATATTCCTCCCAGCACCCTATGGAGGTAGTAAATCAATGCCACCCTTGATACTCTGTTCATACTCCAGTATCTGTCCCTTAATCCACGCTGCCCCACTGAATTGAACATCCTTGTTATTCAATCCACCACTCGCCCCAAGTTCAAGTTGCGGTCAGACTACTTCCCCCATACAGCTCGTAAGGAGTGATCCAAAATAAACTCTCTTTAAAGGTATTCCTTCTGGTCTTCCCACCATGTCCCATCTTGCCTGCCTTTGCCACAGAGCTCTCCATAGAGCCAGGATTTTCACAATGGTGTTTTATACACAGAGTGAAGTCACTGCTTAAATATAATCCCTTGTAATGGGGCTAGCTGCATGCCATGTGCCCCGTCATGGCCTTGGGGATACACTACGGGCAGCCTGTCTCAGATTCCCCCTCAAATGATTTCTTGAACTCCACACAGGCTTTTCTTGTCCATTCACCACCCCTTCTGGGGGCATATGTCCAAATTTGTTCACATAATAAAGTTCAAAAAATCCCCTGCAAGTTCTAAAACACTCCATTGGTTTTACCTTCTTGTTGGGTCCCCAGGCTTTTCCTGGCTATAGTCTCAGCAGGGAAATCCCACATCACAGATCTTTTGGCTAGAGCCTACTCACTCTCAGCAGGCTCCAATTTACCCTGTGCCCGGGCCTGCCTGCCTGGGGCCTTTCCTACATTGGCAGACCACATGCAGGCCCTATGTGTCTTGAGCCTCAGGTTTCTAGCTCTGGTTCCAAACCCCCTGGTGTCAAGGTCTTCTCTGTAGGAGCCTCTTTCTTCTTTCAGTTTATTGAGCTTCACACTTCACTGCAGCCACTTGTACTTTATATAAGGGATTACCTGATCTAATCCAGGTGTGCCTCTGTACTAATAAGGGCTGGCTAGCCCCAGGCCCTCCAGCCCTTACGGAGCAATCCCTGCTGTTACAGCGCTATGTCAACAGGAGAGTTTCTCCGGCTGACATAGCTACCACTTCTTGGGGAGGTGAATTAACTATGCTGACAGGAAAAGCTCTCCTCTCATGATAGAGGTGTCTTCATTTACAGATTTACCTTATACATTGAGAAACTAGCCCAGAAAGGAAGCCTCTTGCTCAAGATCACAGAGCAAGTCTGTGGTGAATCCAGTAGGGCCCAGGAGACCTCACTCTCTGTACTGCATTTTAATGTGGCTCTCTTCTCAGAAGTAACTATAAATGGCAGCACAGGGTCTTAGTTTAAATGTAAATAGACCAATTTGCTTTAGCATTATTGGGACAAGTCAGGAGACGTTTTTCTAACTGTAGGCACTTCAAATGACCTCTGGGATGCTTCTACCCAAGGTATAATAACCCCTAACAGGAGAAGTCCTTGCAGCCAAAAGGCAGATCCTTCACTGAAAAGACATGGGGGAAGAAAGAAAAGCAGCCAGGAGGAGGAGCTCCACCCTTGGCAACAGTTCCAAAGAATCTCTCCACATGTTATCTGGCAGGATTTCAGATGAGCCAAGCCCTAGTGACCACTCTGTTGCCTTTTACTTACCATGCTGCCTTGGGGCCAGTTTGGAAGTAGCCTCTTTGTGGATGCATGGGGATAGCACAATGAGCAGAGCCCAGGCACTGCTTCCTCTGTGCACTCCTAAGGGGGCAAGGGGCCATGCCCCTACCCTGAGCAAAACAAGTACAGTAGTGGGAGCAAGCTGCACACCAGGGAGGTCAGAGAGGAACTGTGCCTCCCACAGAAGTGATATGGGCTCTTCACTCCCTCACTCTTCCACCTGCAGTGAAGCCTCCCTAGTACAATCTAGCTCTTTATATTTATCACTGCCACTATTTTACCCTCTCTAGTCTGCTGCTCCTGCAGCAATTAAGAGACTCACCTTGGCTCTCCCCATCACGGCCTCAGCCACAGGGGTCAGTTACACCCACTATCCTCTCTCATATTAATTCTATTTTAGATCAGGATGTGTTTGTGGGTGGGGGTGGAAATGAGGGCTGTAGGAGCTGCAGCCAGAAACTGAGAGAAACTTACACTGAGCAGCCCTCCTTGGCTCTGGGTATGGCCAAACACTTTGTCCACTGTGCACTGGTTAAGTGGATAGACTGCCTGGCAAGAAAACTTGTCTGAATTCAGGGGATGCAGTGGATGGCAGGGCTTCGTCGCAACCAAGATATCGGAGAAGAGGAAGAACATCTTACGCTTCACTTCTTCACCCTTTGTGGGCACCACCATAAGCCAGCCTTCTTGGATATACCAGCGCCCTGGTTGTGTGGGGGGAAAAAGCACAACTGTGAGATGGGACTCAATCATGACACAGGCAATATCAATTAAAGGAATAAAGTGAACTACTCATATCGATTACTGTGTTTTAAATAAACTATTAATCACTCAGGAAATAGCCCTCAATGTGACTGAGGGCAGTGTTATGAAACCTCTGCTCAATGTGCAGAAAGTGCTCAGAAAGAGCATGCAGGCATGAATAAAAAGTGTTATATGCATGTGGAATGATACTGAATTATAATGCCATTATAAAAGTAATGGGACACCCTCCTGGCGTATTGTGTTCAGATATGCCCACCCTACTTCAAAACAAATGTAACAGAAAAAGAAGGGTTGAGAGAGATTGACTGTTTACCTTAAAGAAAAGAGGACTAAGGGGTTCTTCTTCAAGTGCTTGTTCATATCAATTCCAATCAGGTGTGTACACACACACATGCACGTTGGCCAGAAGATCTTTCCATTAACAGCATCTGTTGGGTCGGCCTGGGCACCCTCTGGAGTCGCGCCCTCATGGCACCTAATATATAGCCCTGCCTGCCACCCCTTCAGTTCCTTCTTACCGCCAGTGACGGTAGCTGGAACTTCCCTTGGCTCTTGCTCAGCAAGTTCTCTTTGTTATTCTGTGTATATAATTAGATAGTTAATACCAGTTAAAAGTTTAGTACAGTATAGTAGTTGGGGAGTTCCCTCCCCCCCAGCCCCAGCACCATGGCATGCCGCAGTCCCTGGGATTTAAGAACTGCGTGGCTTGCGCCAAGCGCATGCCTAAGAGTGGTCCACACTCATCGTGTCTTAGGTGCCTGGGGGAGACCCATCAGAAAGATTGTTGCAAGATCTGCCGCAAGTTCTGCCCAAGAACACTTAAAGAATGGGAACAGCAGCTGATGGTGATCCTCATGGAGGCAGCCTTGTGCCCCCACTCCAACCCGGGCTCAAGAGACCCGACCCCAACGACGTCCTCGACACGGAGTGCCCCAGCGCAGTTGGCGACTTTGGTGCCGAGGAAGGACTCCTCCAGGGACGTTCGTCACCTCCACGGCTCCTCACAGGGCCCATCTGATAGTAGGCACCGCTCCCATTCACCAGTGCTGCAAAAGAAGAAAAAGCCGGACGACCATTCTCCTCCGGCTAAGCCTCAAGAAGTGCGACCCCACGCGGGCCACTCCTCGGCATCTCCTTCCAGGGCTGTGTTGACTCCTGCCCAGGTGAGGTAGTCGAGTCCGGCCCCACCTCAATCTCTGGCGCCTATGCAGCAGCTTCAGCTCCCGTCCATGCCGGAAGCTTACCAGGCCACCAGAGATATCCTCCACCTGATGGCACCGTTCTCACCTGCCAGGGAGGAACCCTCAGCGCTAACGGAGCCCCGTCCTCCAGTGCATTCCAAGGGAAAGCTGGCTATGATGTCGAGGCACTCCCCTTCGCCTTGTCTATCGGCACCTACACGCTCCCACAGAGAGCCTTCCTGCTCCTCGAGCTCTCAACTTTTGAGGCACCAAGGATCAGCTCCTCCATGGTCTTCAGTGTCTGAGACCTCAGAGTCAGAGCCCGACTCCTACCGCTCAAGTACCAGCAGAAGCCATAGAACGAGATCGGGCAGAGATAGAAGGGAGCAGCAGGTGTGGCCTCCGCAGTGGCAGAATCCACCTCAATGGTCCTTCTGGATTCCCTGGGCTTATCACCAGGGCCAGGGAGGAACCCAGGGCCCATGCTCAGCAATGTCTTCAGTCACCTCTGCTACTGTCATGCCGCCTTCCACCGCACATCCGCACCTGGCGCCTACAGTCCCGACGCCTTTCCCTCCAGCACCGTCGTTGACTCCGGCACCGTGCTCAGCTCCGACTTCGGCATTGGCCTTTACGACATCGACACACCCGTCTCCCACGCCTACACCCTGGTCGACGTTGACTTCAATTCAGACACCGGGCCCCCCGACCTCGGCTGCTCCTGTGAGCATGCCGATGCAGATCCTTCCTGTGAGCCTGATGCTGACACCGACTATGCCGCCTTCGGCCCCGTCACCATCATTGGCACCACCTCCTCCAACGCTGCCCTGGGAATCACGTGACCCATCGGGGGCAGGGAGCTTCCACCACCGGCACATGCTTCCTCCTCCTCGTTTGGCTGGGTCGTCCATAGCTCCTGCGTTAGAGGACAACAGAGTTCTACAGCAGTCGCCCCGCAGGGCTGCCCAAGGCTTGGGCATCAAGGCCAAGGAGGTGGTTGAGGACACGGATCCCACGGTGGACATCCTAGCACCCTCAGGGCCCTCACAGGTAGCATTACCCCTCATAAAGACGGTGGTGGACACCTCCAAAACTCTATGGCAGACACCAGCATCTCTACCACCCACTGCCAAATGCAATGAGCACTGCTATTTTGTCCCTTCCAGAGGCTTTGAGCATCTCTACTCCCATTCACCTCCGGAATCGTTGGTCGTTGACGGGGCTAACCAGCGGGAGAGACAAGGTTTCCAAGATCCTTACCCAAAGAACAGGGACAGTAAACGCCTCGTGGGTAGGAAAATCTACTCCACCAGTGGTTTACAACTCCATATTGCTAACCAGCAGGCCATTGTGTGTAGGTACTCTTATAACACCTGTGCTTCCATGGCTAAGTTCACGGAGCTCGTCCCTTCAGACTCTTGGTCTGAGTTCACCACCTTGGTGGAAGAAGGAAAATTAGTCTCCTGCGCTTCATTGCCGGCAACCTTAGATGCTGCAGACGCTGCCACAAGAGTCATGGCGACAGGGCTATGTGACAGGGGGCCTGGTTGCAAGTCTCAGGGCTACCCTACGAAGTCCAACAAATGATTCAGGACCTCCCGTTTGAGGGTGAGACTCTGTTTTCAGAGAAGACGGACAAACGGCTCCACAGCCTAAAAGATTCCCGAGCCACCCTCAGACCTGGGCTTGCATACTCTTGGCCACTCAGCAGAGACACTTCTGCCCACAACCTCCTCAAAGGTTCCAGCAGCAGAACCGCCAGGACAACTCTAGGAGGAGGAACCGGAGCAATAGGAGAAGACAACATCCCTCCGCTAATCAGAGCCAGCCCAAACCGCCCTCTGGCCCTAAACCGGCATTTTGAAGGTGCGGTCGAGGTCGGCGCACCAGTCCAGAGACTGAATTCACCCCGCCGTACCTCTTCCTCCCGACTATCCCCTTTCTACCATGCATGGTCCCATATAACTTCGGATCGCTGGGTGCTTCACACGGTAGAGAGGAGATACTCCATCCAATTCTGTGCCCTCCCGCCTTTCCACCCCCCTTCCCTGTCCCTCTTCAGGGACGCTTCTCACAAGCAACTTCTCATTCAGGAGGTGCAATCACTCCTAGCGCTGTGGGCTGTGGAGGAGGTTCCACTGGAGCACAGGGACAAGGGTTTCTATTCCTGCTATTTCCTAATACCGAAGGCCAAAGGCGGCCTAAGGCCTATCCTGGACCTCCACGACCTCAACAAGTTTGCGAGGAAACTCAGGTTCCACATGGTCTCCTTGACCTCCATTATCCCTTCACTGGATCCAGCAGACTGGTATGCCACCCTCGACTTGAAGGATGCGTATTTTCACATAGCAATAGCGCAAAACCACAGAAAGTACCTCAGGTTTGTGATCAATGGTTCCCATTACCAACTTGCTGTCCTCCCTTTCGGCCAGTCAGAAGCACCTCAAGTCTTCACCAAGTGCATGGCAGTCGTCGCCACCTTTCTGTGGAAACATCAGGTACAGGCGTCCCCATACCTTGATGACCGGCTGATCAAAGGCCGATCCAGGGCTCAGGTGGAAGCACAGGTGGCATTCATCAGAGCCACCTTCGAGAATCTGGGCCTCCAGCTGAACGAGGTGAAATTGACTCTGTCCCCGGTCCAGAGGATACAGTTCATAGGGGCAGTTCTAGACTCAACCCAAGCCAGATCATTCCTCCCACAGGTGAGATTCCAGGCTCTTGATGCCATGATCCAGGGAGTCAGGCAGTTCCCCACCACCACCGTGAGAAATTGTGTCAAACTGCTCGGCCATATGGTGGCCTATAGGTACGTGGTTCGGCACGCCAGACTTCGGCTTCAGCTGCTTTAGTCATGGCTTGTGTCAGTGTACAGACCTGCCAGGGACAGCTTGGACAGGATTGTGACCCTGCCTCACCCCATCCTCGACTGACTCCTGTGGTGGATGGATGCTCACCAGGTGTGCTCGGGGGTCCCCTTCACTGCCCCACAGCCATCCCTGACACTAGTGACGGACGCATCAGATTTGGGGTGGGGAGCTCATCTGGAGGACCACAGGACTCAGGGCCTCTGGTCACAGACAGATCTCCATCTTCATATCAATGTCAGGGAGCTCAGGGCGGTACGCCTAGCATGTCAGTCATTCCACACATATCTAGCAGGTCGATGTGTATCAGTCATGATGGACAATATGACTGCAATGTTCTATATCAACAAACGGGGGTGCACGTTCCTCTCCCCTGTGCCAGGAAGCCTTCAGGTTATGGGACTTTTGTATAGAGCACTCAGTCAACAGGCGTCGTACCTTCCAGGGATCCAAAACGAGCTGGCAGACAGCCTCAGCAAGTCTTTTCACAGCCATGAGTGGTCCCTTCACCCGGATGTCGCATCTTCGCTCTTCCAGATGTGGGGCTGTCCCCTGATCAACCTCTTCACCACATGACACAACAGGAAGTGTCAGCAGTTCTGCTCCTTCCAGAATTATAGTCCGGGCTTCACAGTGGACGTGTTCCTCCTCCATTTGGGGGGGAACGCTTCTATACACCTTCCCACCCATACCACTTGTCCACAAGGTCCTGCTCGAGATTTGCAGAGACCAGGCTTAGGTCATTTTCATAGCACCAGCTTGGCCCCGCCAGCATTGGTACATGTCTCTCCTAGACTTGTCAGTGGGAGCCCTGATTACCCTGCTGCTTTTCCTGGACCTTCTCATACAGGATCACGGGCAGCTCCAGCACCCAAACCTGCAGTCACTGCACCTCACAGCCTGGAAGCTCCATGGCTGAATACATTTGAGCTCTCCTAATCAGAACAAGTCAGACACCTGATTGGAATGGACATGAACAACACATCTAGAAGAACAACAGTTACGAGAAGGTGAGTAACCATTTTATATGATAAAGGGATACAAAACAATAAAGGGGATAGAAAAAGTAAATCAATCAAGTATTTCTATTCATCTTCTCTCATATAATACAAGGGAAAAGGCAGCAAATTAACATCTATTTCATGCACTGCATCATTAGCCTGGCACTCTCTGCCACAAGGCAAAGAGTTTACCAGGGTATTTTTAAAGAAGATTGGGTCTCTGTAAGTACAGAGAGAACATGCACAGCTTTATTATATTTAACATAAGATAAAAAAGGACATGATCCCTCCTGGTTCAGGACAAACTAACCTCAAACTGATGGGAATTCGGAAGAAACTTATCCATGGGTAGGTTATTCATAGATTTTTAAGGCCAAAAGGGTCCACTATGATTATGTAGTCTGACTTGCATAACACATGCCAGAGAATTTCAGCAGCATTTTGTACATCAAGCCTGTAACTTCTGAGTTGAACTAGAACATATATCCTTTAGAAAAAGGCATCCAGTCTTGATGTAAAAACTTCCAAATTATGAAGAATCCACCAATGTTCCTTGGCATAGTGTTTTAACAACAGGAGGAAGAATCACTTTTGTAGTGATAATCAGGGTGGCCCATTTCAAACAGTTGACAAGAAGGTGAGAGTAACAGTAGGGGAAAATTAGCATGGGGAAATTAGTTTTTAGTTCTTGTAATGACCCATCCATTCCCAGTCTTTGTTCAGCCCTAATTTGATAGTGTCCAGTTTGCAAATTAATTCTAGTTCTGCAGTTTTTCATTGGAGAACTCTGTTCAAAATAGCAGCAGATTGAATCACGACTGGCATTCATAGTCCGTTACCCTCCAGTTTTTAAATTCTCAGCCATTTTTGGTGGGTTTATTTAAACCATGTGACTTTAGGAATTACACCCATGTGACAGCATAGGCTTGCAGTTACTAGTAATGAAATATGCATTGGAGAAGGGGGCTGAACCTGGATCTGCCTGCTACATGGGGACTGCCCTAACCACTGGACTATAGAGACAGCCATTCTAATTCTCTGGCCCAATGTGCATTTGATTATTTCAACAGGTTCAACAGGAGCGCCAGAGAGCCCTGCCCCAGAATACCCCATAGCTCAGTGGTTAGGGGGAGGTGGGCAGGGCTGGCTCCAGACCCCAGCACGCCAAGCGCGCGCTTGGGGCGGCGTCCTGGGGGAGGGCGACAGGCGGCTCCGGTGGACCTCCCGCAGACGTGCCTGCGGAGGGTCCGCTGGTCCCGCGGCTCCGGTGGAGCATCCGCAGGCGTGCCTGCGGGAGGTCCACCAGAGCCGCAGGACTGGCGACCAGCAGAGCGCCCCCCGTGGCATGCCGCCCTGCCTGGGGCGGCGCAAATCCTAGAGCCGCCCCTGGAGGTGGGAAGCCACAGTTAAAATCTGTTCTCCACAGCTGGCAGCGGTGGGAATTGAACCTGTCTCTCCCACATCCTAAGTGAGCGCCTTAACCACTAGGCTAAGTAATATCTGGTCCCCTGACTTGTACCATTTTGTGTAGGTTTAGGGGTGCTCCAAGCATGCCTAGTGAATCAGACCCCAAAAGCAAGATAGGAAGGAGAACACTAGCCTGGAGAACACCACTGTGGTTTAGGTGCAAGTTACGGACCAAACTGGTCATTTGTGTCAGGACTGAGGTAGCTTTGTGCACACACAGCCACTTTAAATCGCAGAAATTCAGATGCCTAGGGACTTTAGCCACCTTCAGGGTTAGGAGACAGCCAAGCAAGGGTTTTGCGTACACTAGTGGTGCCTAACTGCCACTTTAGGCACCAAGGCCCCCTTCTGAATCCGACTAAGTGCTTTCCAGAGTCTCTGGTTTTCAAATTATCAACCTCCATTTCTAATGTACGAGTTTGTACTCAGCTATACTGAAAAGCCTATATTTTTGTTTGATTTTGCCTAGCTTATCTAGCTACACTGATCACTCATTATTTTCCACCCCACCAGTGTAATTTAGAAACTTGTCAGCTGCTGTGGCATAGCTAGGAGTGGAAATTTGGGTGGGCCCCGACTTTCAGGTGGACGAACAATGAAGACTGTGATAGCTCAGCTTCTCCCCGATGCCACACCCTCTTCCTAGGGCTTTCCCTGCTGAGCTGGGCATGTGTATAGGGTGGCTCAAAAAATGGCAGAACTGTTGGAGCATAGCTTTCTGAAGGGCAGACACATAGCACCGTCCTGGATTTCAGGTGCCCAAGGTGTGCACAGGGATTTAAATGACTATTTTTGGGGGGCACTTAAAATGCTGGCCCCTCACCCAATGCCCCTGGGCCCTGCTGCTTCCCCCACCCTCCTGGCTCCCACCCTGCTCCCCGTGGCGTCCTCCTCCTCACCACTGTCCTGGGCTCCAAACACTTACTGGAGGTTGCAGGTGAGAAAGGGATGGAACTCAGTAGGCTTCCCGGTTCCTATTTCACAGAACTCTGCTGCCAGCCCAGTTTCCCTGCTCTTGGCGCCATCTAGCAGGGCTCAGTGGGAGCACTAGCTGCGGTGCCTTTCCTAGGCACGTCTCCAGCCCGACTTCCACCATGGCAGAAAGGGGGGAGGAGGGGCTAGGGAAGGGAATCCCAGGGCAGGGGCCAAGGCAGAAGCTGCAGACAGAGCCAGAGATGATTAATGGGTAGGGGGAGAGGGGGGAAGGGCATGCCTCTTATGTTCTCTCACAAATCATTAACAACATTAGTCTGCACAGGCACAGAACCCATGCCTGCACCCACCTTCCTCTACAGACAAAATATACTGGCCACTCTTGGAAACAGAAGACTTGACTAGATGGACCATTAGGTTGATCTGGTGTGGCAATTATTGTCAACCAACATTCCTCGATTTTGCCAGTGCACTGCAGGGGCAAAACACCAGTTCACATGCCACCAGAACATATTGGAGTCTTGCCTTTTTTTTGGGCGGGGGGGAAGTGAGGGAGAGAGGTGAGTGCGCATGAGGGATGAAAACACAAATGTCAGCTTGCTCTACTTATTAAAAGATGAGATGGAGACAGTAGCTACATTTTCCCAAACTAATGTCCATGACCTAATTTGGATCATTTTCCTGTCCTCACTGCAAGTCATAAATTCCTCCCAGTTGAGTAACACCTGCAAGTGCCATTAACCTGCTACTTACCTCCACTTCCAAGTCATTAAATGTGAATCCAGCCAGGCAGCCCCATTCCCTGAGGGCCCACTAGTCACCTCTCCCCATAATTTGCCATTTATCATAACCTGTTTGTGAGATATTAGCCAATTTTCCTCTCCAAGTCTATTTGAATTGAATCAGAAGTGACCACAAAGCAGTATCCAAATTCACTTAATCTGGCTGATGAGTAGAACCCACCTGGAGTAAGCACCTTGGTCTTCTGTCCTTTGAGAAGTTTCTGGACCCGAAGCAGTTGCACTGAGTTCTCATGGCTGCGAATTGTGCTGTGGACCCACTGAGACACCTCAGAAACAGATTTCACAGCTTCTGAAATTAGCATAGCATATCAGTAAAAAACCACTTCACTGCTAGTGACCTACATTAGGTTGGGAAATAGATAAAATTGCCAGCACCGGAGAAGAGCATGTAGATGGCTCTACCCAATCCTATCGCTGAAATCTGGGAGTTGAGCAGATTACTTACCTGTAACTGGAGGTTCTTCGAGATCACAGAATCATAGACTATCAGGGTTGGAAGGGACCTCACGAGGTCATCTAGTCCAACCCCCTCCTCAAAACAGGACCAATACCCAACTAAATCATCCCAGCCAGAGATGTGTGGTCCCTCTCTGTATTCCAAAAGTGGGTGTGCTTGCCCGCCATAGCTGAAAGTTTTTAGTAGCAGGGTCAGTTGACCTGCACCTGAGTCATACATTGCCTCATGCTACAGACAAGATTGTAGGAGGCCATGCGGGGCAATGCCCCTTCAGTAACCCTCTCACCACTAAGTAGCACAGTCTGCAGTAGAGGGGGATGGTGGGTGGGTGGGTGTGACCACGTCTCTGGATGGGCCACACTGACAATGCAGGTCGTTATCAATGACTCCATGTCTAGTTGACAGCCGGTTTCAAGTGGAGTGCCCCAAGGGTTGGTCCTGGGGCCACTTTTGTTCAATATCTTCATTAACGATCTGGAGGATGGCGTGGACTGCACTCTCAGCAAGTTTGCAGATGACACTAAACTGGGAGGAGTGGTGGATACGCTGGAGGGTAGGGATAGGATACAGAGGGACCTAGACAAATTAGAGGATTGGGCCAAAAGAAACCTGATGAGGTTCAACAAGGACAAGTGCAGAGTCCTGCTCTTAGGACGGAAGAATCCCATTCACCGTTACAGACTAGGGACCGAATGGCTAGGAAGCAATTCTGCAGAAAAGTACCTAGGGGTTACAGTGGACGGGAAGCTGGATATGAGTCGACAGTGTGCCCTTGTTGCCACGAAGGCTAATGGCATTTTGGACTGCATAAGTAGGGGCATTGCCAGCAGATCGAGGGACGTGATCATTCCCCTCTATTTGACATTGGTGAGGCTTCATCTGGAGTACTGTGTCCAGTTTTGGGCCCCACACTATAAGAAAGATGTGGAAAAATTGTAAAGAGGCTGAGGGAACTGGGATTGTTTAGTCTGCAGAAGAGAAGAATGAGGGGGGATTTGATAGCTGCTTTCAACTACCTGAAAGGGGGTTACAAAGAGGATGGATCTAGACTGTTTTCAGTGGTACCAGATGACAAAACAAGGAGTAATGGTCTCAAGTTGTAGTGGGGGAGGTTTAGGTTGGATATTAGGAAAAACTTTTTAACTAGGAGGGTGGTGAAGCACTGGAATGGGTTCTCTAGGGAGGTAGTGGAATCTCTTTCCTTAGAGGCTTTTAAGGTCCGGCTTGACAAAGCTCTGGCTGGGATGATTTAGTTGGGAATTGGTCCTGCTTTGAGCAGGGGGTTGGACTAGATGACCTTCTGAGGTCCCTTCCAACCCTGATATTCTATGATTCTATGAATGCCACACTTAGGGCAGACTGCAAGAAATAGGGCCCATAATCCCCAAAACTGGTGGTTTATTCTGTAATCAGATAGCTCTCGTTACTGGATTGGTGAATCTATAGTGCAACACTGGTTAATAAGAAACCAAACCCAATCCCCTTTAGGTATTCCAGCTCTTGGCTCCCATCTAGACAACCAAGTCTAATATAGTGAGGGGTTACTGAAAACCCTATTCACCATACTTAAAGTTCTACCAATCCCAAAGATATTGGACACTTATTCATATGGACCGATGGGTCTCAGATCTTACCCAAATACATGCTCACAGCCAATCCTTAATAACTAAGTCTAAGATTTACTATTGAAAGTAAAAAGAAAGAAGAGAGTTATAAATGGCTAAGGAATCATATACATACAATTGATTGCAAAGTCCTTATATCAGGTTTGTAGCAGTGGTGGAATAAACTGATAGCTTGCAAAAGTCTCTCTAGAAATTACCCAGACAGATTAAGGGTTATCAGTCCTTGTTTAGAGTTTCCTTGTTAGTAATCCAGTCCAGAAACATGAAGCAGGAAATGAAGACAAAATGGAGATGTCTTGCGTGCCTTTTTATATCCTCTGTCCCAAACAAAGCCCACAGCTCCTGTTTATGGAAAGTTACTTGCCCAAGATGGAGCCAGGGTCATATGGGCATATCAAGTCCTTACATGGTTTGCTGACTCACAGGGGTTGGCCATTGGTCCCTTGGTGTCTAAGGCATCCTTTGGGAGAGTTATCTGGGAAGGATGAGTTTCTTCTATGGCCCACTGATAGAGTGAAGTGTCCTTAATGGGCCATCTACACACACGTCTAGTCTTAATGTTACTTTATTTGAGAGGTGTCACCCAGAAACAAACATTTACCTTCTTCAAGTGATAGTCCCTATATGTATTCCAAATGTGGGTGAGTACCAGTAGCGATCAGCTTGGAGACGGGGTGAAGACACAAGAAGTATCGTCATCTGCAGGATGGCATGGCTGATGGCTGTATCTTCTACTGCTTCCCCATGTGATGGCATAGTGGGTGGGGCAGGTATGCACGGAGCGCCAGGTTGCTGCCAGGTCGTGTGTGTCCGCATGGAGTGGGCTGTAATCCTGCCGGGCAGCGGGGTATTAGCCTGCCTGCAGCATTCTGTGATGCATGTAGAGACCCGCTTTGATATGTGCTGTGAAGAGGGGGCTTGTCCTCACGACCTCACCGCAATGCCTACAAAAAGGTATGAAAGGCATGGGTCCTGTCAAGATAGAACGCAAGTGCATGGCAGACGTCCAATGAGTGCAGGGTCCTGTCCCCTGTAGAGACATGTGGCTTAGGATGGAAGACCGGGAGGTGAATGGACTGATTGAGATGGAACTCTGAGACCACTTTCAGAAGAAACTTAGGGTGAAGGCATAATGAAACTTTGTATTTATGGAATACTGTATATGGTAGGTCGGCCATTGTGGTCACCAATTCGCTGACCCACTTAGTGGAAATGATGGCAATGAGAAAGATGACCTTCATGGATAAGTATGAGAGGGAGCACATGGCCAGGGACTCAAAGGGAGGTCTGATGAGGGCAGAGAGTACACGTTTGAGGTCCCAGGGTGGGGATAGTAGGTTTAAGGACAGATGGGAAGTTATTTGTCAGCCTTTTCAGAAAGGGGGTGGGGGGCAAACATTGAGTGGCTGTCAACCAGTGGGAAGAAGGCATTAAGTGTTGCTAAGTGGACTCAGAGGGAGCTGATGGCAAGGCCTGAGGTCATAAGTTCCAGGAGGTAGTCCAGGACGGTAGGAATGAAAGACATCACTGAGGGGGAAGATGGCAGTGTTGCGCTCAGGAGGTGAAATGCATCCATTTCACTGCGGAGAATGCCCATGTGGAAGCCGTGTGCTGTGCTTAAGTATGTGCTACACTGGTGTCAAGCAGACAATGTCTACATGCAAGCACCATCCCAAAGCCAGGAGAGGAGGCAAAGCAGGCCTGGGCAGGGATGTCTGACTCTGCCTCAGTCCTGGGTGAAGAGATCCAGCAGTGTTGGGAGGTGGATTAGGGGACGGGTGGAGAGTCTGAGCAGGTCTGGAAAACCAGAATTGCTGGGACCAAAATGGGGCTATTAACAGGACCATGGCCCAATCGTGTTGGAGCTTGCACAGTACCCCGGGAATTGGGGTTGGGAGAAGGTGTAGTGGAGGCCACCTTGCCACAGAAAAAGGAGAGCATTGACCTAGGAATCATGCCCGTTGGCCCCCCGGGAGCAGTAGAGGGGGAACTTGCAGTTTTTGCAAGTCGCAAAAAGGTCCCGGTGACGGGTGCCCTAGGCATGGCAAAGGCAGAAGAGAGTGAGGTTGTGTAGCTTCCACTTGTGATTGAGGTACCAGATCCGGCTGAATGTGTCCACCAGAGAGTTCTGCATTCCTGGGAGGTACGTCACACAGAGTGTGACATTGTGGCAGATATACCAGTTCCAGAGGCAGATGGTCTCCACACTGGGTGACCAGGACTTGGTGCCCTCCACCTATTTATGTATGCTGCTGCGGTGGTATTAGCGAAGAGGAGATGAACCTGGCATGCTTGGATAAGGGGCAGGAACACAAGGCAGGCAAAGCGGATTGCCCACACCTTCAGGATATTGATGTGCATGTGGGCTTTGTGCTGAATCCAAGCCCCTGGGATGGCATGACCATCCAGGGTGAGCACCCCAACCAGCTAGGGAGGCATCCGTGGTGAGAGTGGTGGTTGGGATGGGAGTGGGGGCGGGTGATGCCTATCATCACTTTGGAAGGGTTGGTCCCCCAGACGAGAGGCCTGAACTAGACTTGGGACAATCAATGTGGTCGACATGGAGCCTGCAGACCGATAGGAGCCACAACTATAGACAGCGCATGTTCAAGCGGGCATGCAGTGTCACATGGGTTCAGGCTGCCATGTGGCCAATAAGACAGAGACAGCGACACACTGTGGTGTGTGGGTTGCGACATAGGACTGCTGTCTGGGTGGCGAAATGGCTTGCCGGGAGAAAGGCCTGAGCCACCATGGAATCCAGGAATGCCCCGATGAAGTGTCTGTGCTGGGAGGAGCATGGATTTTTCCTTGTGGATTCAGATACCAATAGTGGCGAGGAGAGAACAAAGAGCGCAGATGGCTGACGTCGTCTCAGTGAGTACCCCAGCTGCTTTAGTTGAGCTGTGAAGACTTTGGTGAAGACCCTTGGGCCGTTGCAATGCCGAAGGGGAGGACTCTGAACTGGTAGTCGTCGCTGCCCATGCAGAAGCAAAGAAACTTGCAGTGGACTGGGCAGATGTCAGTGTGGAAATATGCATCCTTCATGTTGAGAGCTGTGAACCATGACCCCTGGGAAAGGTAGGGGATGATGGAAGTGAGCGTCACCATATAGAACTCCGTTTTTATGATTAATGTATTGAGTAGTCAGAGATCAAGAAGGAAATGAAAAAGTATGGGGAGTAGAAGCTTTTGCTGACTAAGGGATTAGACACCAGTTCTATTGTGCCTTTCTCAAGGAGGGTGTCTGCCTCGTGTTGTAGGGGGTTGCGATAAGAGAGACTCCCAATAGGCATCTGGGAAAGGCAGAAGGCATGCAGCAGGAGGGGAAAGCAATTTGATTGAGTAACCGTGCTGCATGATCTCTAATACCCAACAATCCATGATGGTCTTGTCCCAATCATAGACAAATAGGGCAAAATGGCCCCCAAAGGTTGGGGGGCTGAGGATGGTGATGTGGGGGGCTCGCAAGTCTCAATATGTGCATCAAAACTGTCACTTCGGTGGATGCCGTGGTGCTGCAGAGAAGTGGCGGTGGCTGAGTGTCATGGACACTGTGACTGAGAGCACCATTGTGCGGGCTCATGATATTGGGGGTAGGTGACCTGGTACGGTGCATAGGAGCATAACTGGATTGCTTTTGATAGGGTGCCAGGATGTATTTCCCAAGAGAACAGACTTGCATCTGAAGAAGTGGGTATTCACCCACGAAAGCTCATGCTGCAAAACGTCTGTTAGTCTATAAGGTGCCACAGGATTCTTTGCTGCTTTTACAGATCCAGACTAACACGGCTATCCCTCTGATACAAGAGAACAGAGTGCTGCTCTAAAGTCCTTCAGAGTGTGGAGGGACTTGTCTATCTTCACTGAGAACAAACTGTCCTCATCAAAGTGGGAGGTCCTGGATGGTGGCCTGTATCTTCCTGGGGAAGCCAGAGGATGGCTGCTAGGACTCTCATTGTATGATGATGGCTGTGGCAAGGGAGTGGGCGGATGTATTTGCTGCATCCACCGCAGCTTGGAGGCTGACCTTGGCCATCAGGTGACCTTCCTCCACCAGGGTCTGGAAGTGCTGCTGTTTGTCTTATGGTAGATCCATAGCTTGCCTAGTTATGAAAGTAATACTTCGCTAGCAGAGTACAGTAGTCACGAGATGTGGAACTGCAGAGCTGTGGAGGAGTATACCTTATGACCAACTGGATCATTTTGTCAACTAGGCTGAAAAGCCCATTATTAAATATTTGTTCCCTGTGTAGGTACTTAGACTGATCAGGTCACCCCTCAATCGACTCTTTGTTAAGCTAAACAAATTGAGCTCCTTGTGTCTGTCACCGTAAGGCAAGTTTTCTAATCCTTCAATCATTTCTTGTGGCACTTCTCTGAACCCTCTCTAATTTATCAACATCCTTCTTGAACTGGACGCAGTATTCCAGCAGCGGTCACACCATTGCCAAATATAGAGGTAAAATAGCCTCTCTACTCCTCCTCAACATCCCAGTTTATGGATCCCAGGGTTGCATTAACTCTTTTGGCCATTGTGTCACATTGGGAGCTCATGTTCAGCTGATTATCCACCAAGACCCGCAAATTTTTTTTTAGAGTCACTGCTTCCCAGGATAGAGTCCCCCATCCCGTAAGTATACACTATATTCTTTGTTCCTACACGTATACATTTACATGTAGCCACATTGTTTGCTTGCGGCCAGTTTACCAAGTGATCTAGATCACTCTGTCCTCTTGATTATATACCACTCCCCAAATTTGTGTGCTACCTGCAAACTTTATCAGGGTTGATTTTGTTTTCTTACATGTCATTGATAATTATGTTAAATAGCATAGGGTCAAGAACTGAGGCCTGCAGGGCCCCATTGGAAACAATAATGGCTGCCCATTTACAGTTACACTTTAAGACCTATCAGTCAGTTTTTAATCCATTTAATGTGTGCAATGTTAATTTTTTACCATTCTGTTTTTTTAATCAAAATGTCATATGGTACCAACTCAAACACCTTACAGATATCTAAGTATATTATGTCAACACTATTCTCTTGCATCCGAAGAAGTGGGTATTCACCCACGAAAGCTCATGCTGCAAAACGTCTGTTAGTCTATAAGGTGCCACAGGATTCTTTGCTGCTTTTACTATTCTCTTTATCAACCAAACTTGTAATCTCATAAAAAAGACATCAAGTTAGTTTGACAGGATCTATTTTCTATAAACCTATGTTGATTTACATTTATTATATTACCCTCCTTTAGTTCTTTATTTTTTGAGTCCCACATCAGCTGTTCCATTATCTTGCCAAGGATCAATGTCCGGCTGGCCATCCCGCTTTTTACCCTTTTTAAAACCTGGCATGACATTTGCTCTCTTCCAGTCTTCTAGAACTTGAGTCCAGTCCCCTGCCTTCACTAGCAGGACCAATTTTTGCCCCAGATCCCTAAGTGGCCTCCTCAAGGATTGAACTCACAACCCTGGGTTTAGCAGGCCAATACTCAAACCACTCCCCCTGAGGGACAGCTCAGTGGTTTGAGCATTGGCTTGCTAAACCCAGGGTTGTGAGTTCAATCCTTAAGGGGGCCACTTCGGGATCTGGGGCAAAAATTGGTCCCCCTAGCGAAGGCAGGGGGCTGGACTCGATGACCTTTCAAGGTCCCTTCCAGTTCTAGGAGATTGGTATATCTTCAATTATTACCTTTTATTATTACCTTTTAACTTCTCCAGTGTTCCAAGATTTATTGAAAATCAACATTAATGGTCCAGCAAGCTCCTCAGCCAACTCTTTTACAACTCTTGGACACAAATTATCTGGTCCTACTGATTTAAAAATATCTAACTTTAGTAGCTTCAGTTTAACATCCTCCAGATATACTAGTGAAATGGAAAGAGTGTTATCACCATATGGTGGAACTATATCATCTGTTTTTTCCCCAAATACAGAACAGAAATATTTATTAATCCCTCTACCTTTTCTGTGTTGTTATTGATAATTCTACCATTTCCATCTGATAATGGACCAATACCATTTCAGGATTCTTTTTGTCCCCAATATATTTTAAAACTCCTTATTGTCCTTCACTTTCCTAGCCATAGATTTCTCCTTGTGTCCTTTGGTGCCATTATCAATTTTTTACTAAACTTCTGATATATATTCCTTACTATCAACTTGTCTATTCTTCCATTTGTTATATATAACTTTTTTGTAGCTGCCTTCAATGCCTCTCTAAACTATGTTTGTTTTTTAACCAGCATAGCTTTCTTCCTCAACTGTGTTTTTTTGGGGCATCTAATAAGATGTTATTAAATGATTCCCAATGAGCATTCACATTTTTCTGATTAAATTCTTCATCACAGATAATTTGGCTCATGACTATTTTCAGTTTTTTTAAATTGGTCCTATTAGAGAGAGAGAGAGAGAGAGAGAGAGAGAGAGAGAATGAATATGTATAGAAACTGGTCTGGACTTTATTCAGCTTGCATATTATAAACACAATTAAATCATGATCACTTGCATCTAAGCTACATTAATTTTTAGTTCTGTGATCAGTTCTTTATCTGAAGGACAAGACCTAATATAGAATTCGCTTGTGTTGGCTGCCACACTTTTTGAATTAGGAAATCATTTATAATGTTTAGAAATCCCAAGGGTGTTTTAAGACTAGCAGCATGAGACCCCAAGCATGTTACTCAAATTGAAGTCCCCCATTATATCAGTTTTTTTTCTCTACATATTGTAAATTGGTGCATAAGGAGGTGGTCATACTGTTCCCTCGTGTGATTGGTGGTCTGTAGCAGATATCAGCTAATACCCTAGTCTTGTGCTTTATCTGTTAGGACATTGATCCATAAGCATTCAAGATTATTTTCTTCTTAGTTATCAGTGACTTGGAAACAGGTAATGCCATTTTTGACAGAGTGCCACTCACCTTCCCCTTTTGCCCACTCGATCCTTCCTAAATAGGTTATAACCACTGATTTTAACATTCCAACTGTGCTACTAATCCCATCAGGTTTCAGGAAGTTGGGATGTTTGGTCGGGTGGGGGGTAAAGGGGGGAAGAGAGAGAAGGAGGAAACAAATAGTAATCTACTAGAGTTCATCACCGAAAAGGGTTTGAAGTCAGAGAGATTATTAAAATCTGATCATTGTTAGCAAAGGAAATAATCCAGAACAAGGTTTGGAATCTACATCATACTTGCAAGGTACTGGAACTCCACACTATCCGGGCTGGTGTTCTCCATCAGGTCTCTGAACAAGTGCTTGTATCTAAGACAGATGGGATAAAGTTACATTTCACGTACAGTCACCATCAGCAGAATCTCTTACTGTTGATAATACAAGGGATGAGAAAGATCCAGCCTTTGGAAAGGGAGGACTAATCAGTCAGAGTCTTGAAGCACTTCCCCTCCTTCAAGACAGTCAGTTCCCCCTTCTTCTCCCCACATACACCATTTTTCTCCTGACCCATGTAGACCAGGAACTTGGTAAGATTCAAAACGGGATTTGACACATACATAACAAAAATATCAATTATCCTAATAATAATTGCAGTAACTCCTCACCTAAAGTCGTCCCAGTTAACATTGTTACGTCACTGGTCAGTTAGGGAACATGCTCATTTAAAGTTTGGCAATGCTCCCTTATAATGTTGTTTGGCAGCTGCCTGCTTTGACCACTGCTTGCAGGATTCTCTCGAAGAGCAGTCCCTCCTTGTGGGGATTAGAACCGGAGGGGCCAGCAGCCCCCCCGCATCATCTCCCCTAAATTCCCTGTAAGATATGTGGCTCAGCAGCCGCCCAGCAGCAGTTCAGCTGTCCCTCTGCCCTCTGCCTTGGAACTGCTCCCAGGAGCTTCCTGCTTGCTGGGGGAGAGGTAAGAAGGGTGCTGATAACAGGCTGTTCCCCTGCTCCTGCCCCCACACTCAATACCCCCTCTCCACAAAGCGGAGAAGGGGGACAGGGCTCAGGGACAGAAAGGCAGGAGCTTGCTGGAAGCTATTGCTTCCTGTCTGAACTGGCTGATCTGCTTAAAAGGGCAATGTACTTGAAGTGGGGTCAGTGTACTTAAAGGGGCAATGCATGTCTCTCTCTCTCTCATGCACGCCCCCCCTCCCCCAGCACTTTGGAAAGTCAGCACCTGTGCAGCCGTGCATGTGCTGTCAGGAGGAGGGAGTGGTGCGCTCCAGCTGGATAGCGTGGGCTCATCATCATGTTCAGTTTTTGCAGGGAAGTATTTGCAGCTACTGCCCTGTATCTATTGTGTTTCCTCCCTCCTGGCTCAATCCATGCTGCCTTGTAGAGTGTGAGGCTACATTAACAACAGCATATTAACCCTTGAGGGCTCAGCCAAGTGCTAGTTCGTCATTTAGCAGCAAGGCATTCCCTGGGAAATATTCCACCCTCTTACTCCACCATCTCAACCAAGCTTCACAATCATTCATTGCTATGTACAATATTAAACTGTTTGTTTAAAATTGTTTAGAACGTATACTGTATGTGTATATAATGTCTTTTGTCTGGGGAAAAAATTTCCCTGGAACCTAACCCCCCCATTTACATTCATTCTTATGGGGAAATTGGATTTGCTTAACATCATTTTGCATAAAGTCGCATTTTTCAGGAACATAACTACAACATTAAGTGAGGAGTTACTGTAGTGATAAACATTTCAAAAGGAATAATAATCATCACACTTCAGGTCTTAAACCAATCTCCAACTAGTAGAGGACAAGATCCAATGTGGTGGGCAAATTATCCAGCCTCTGCATACTACAGATGAAGTATCTGACAGTGGCCTCTGTCGAAAACAAGTTACTGGAGTAGATGGACCTCAGATCTGACCCAGACTGTCAATTCCTATGTTCCTACATCTCATGTCTACAGCCACCACCATGGTCCAGGAGACTAAAGTGTTATGGAGTCCCTCTCCCTGACTGAGGGATGCCCTGACAAGTGAAATGCCCTCTCCATCAGATGTTTTTACTTACTTATCAGCATCAAAGGAACTATAAATGTACTACTCAAACTGGAGTCTCAGCAAAGACCCTACATCTGGACCTCCCCATGGCTCCCCCAAGCTAAATTAGCCTCCAAACCGCCACATGCAAACAACCTTCTTCCTGCACATCAGGATGGCTGCTCTTAAAGGAAAGCCCTAAGCAGAATAGACCTGGATTACTGTGGCAGATATCAAATAAGAGGAAAGGGTACAGCCTCTGATCAACCACAGAAGGTTCTATGGCTCTCCCGTGCCTCCATCGCCTCCTAAAACCATGCAGGTGCAAAAAGGGAGATACAGAATGTCCCGGAGACAGCAACCCATATAAAGAGTGGGCAGACACAGAACCTATAAAACGGCACCACTTCTGCCGGTGTGAACCAACTTGGTGCGAACCAACTTCAGCCAATTTTTTCTTGTCCAGCTGCCAAGTCTCAGTCAGATGCTGGAAAGACAGAGACCCTACCTACTCAAATCTGGATTAAATGAGATTAGAGCCAGCAGTCACAGCAACCAGTAATCCAACTATCTCCCCTCGAAATTTGGCATACCCAGTTAAGGAGTCCTGCAGCATCCCATATCGGAGACCCTCTGGCAAGGCACCACCACAATCTGAGAATTGCTCAGGGGGCAAGAGTTTATGCCATTGAATGTCTTTCCAAAATCTGGAGAGACCTCAGACAGCTGCCTACCTCCTTGTATCCCCACCACACACACACCTTGGAATCTGTGTGGACTGCAATGGAATGTTCTGACTTGGGGTCACTACTGCCACTCTACCTCTGTCCACCAGCAACAAACTACAGTTCCATGGGGTCCCCTCTCTTCACCTCTAATTCCTAGCACCTAGTGCTAATCTTGGTGCTAAAATGACATCTGAAGGCTCAAGGCTGCTTCCTTACTGATGGAGCCTCTGCAGTGGCAGAGGGAGTAGATCCTCCAACTGCCATCCCAGGAACTCAGGTCGAGACTCTTGAAGCTTCTTAAACCGGCAAAATGCCTTATTCTTCTTCACTTGCTCCTGTGTGTGACCAAGCAAAGATGAAACATAGGTCTGAAGTACCAGAAAGAAGCAGTATATTTTAGTAGTTTGAGCAGGAGCCCTAGAAAAGAACATTTACTTACCCTACAGTAACTGGGTTCTTCAAGCTGTTGGGAGCCACAGATTACATTACAGGTGTTCATGGACCTTACGCATGTGAGACAATTTGTTGTGGCTAGCAGTGTCCATTCGGATGGCACAGGCCCCCTTCTGCCCCCTCCCATATGAAGAAAGAAAGGGTAGGGTTCCCATGACCCTCCCTTGCAATCCAACGCCTGGATTACTGAGTGATCTGTCCTGAGTTTGGGTCTATTCAATATCGTCATAAATGAGTTAGCTAATGGGATAGAGAATATACTTATAAAGCTTGTGGATGATACTAAACTTGTGGAGGGGGTTTGCAAGCACTTTGGAGGACAGGATTAGAATTCAAAATGCTCTAGACAAACTGGAGAAATGGTCTGAAATAAACAAGATAAAATTTAATATGGATTAAGTCGGGATATGATAAAGGCCTTTAAAAACATGACTGGTGTAAAGAAAGTAGATAAGGAAGTGTTATTTACTCGTTCTCAAAACACAAAAACCAGGGGTCACCAAATGAAATTAATAGGCAGCAGGTTTAAACAAATAAAATGAAGTATTTCTTCATACAACTCACAGTCAACCTGTGGAACTCTTTGCCAGGGGATGTTATGAAGGCCAAGACTGGATGATAGGTCCGTCAGTGGCTATTAGCCAGGATGGGCGGGATGGTGTCCCTAGCCTCTGTTTGCCAGAAGCTGGGAATGGGCGACGGGATGGATCACTTGATTACCTGTTCTGTTCATTCCCTCTGGGGCACCTGGCATTGGCCACTGTTGGAAGACAGGATACTGGACTAGATGGACCTTTGGTCTGACTCAATATGGCCATTCATATGTTCTAAGAAAAAGTGCACAGTACTACATTTAGGAAGGAATAATCAACTGCACAAATACAAAATGGGAAGTAACTACCTAGGAAGAAGTACTGCAGAAAAGGATCTGGGATTATAGTGGATCACAAACTAAATACGAGTCAACAATGTAAAAATATTGCCCCCACAAAAAAGGTGCATATCATTGTGCGCTGATAAGGTCTCAATCGGGAGTACTGTGTCCAGTTCTGGGCACTACACCTCAGGAAAGATGTGGATAAATTGGAGAAAATCTAGAGGAGAGCAACAAAGGTCTAGAAAATATGACTGATAAGGAAAGATTGAAAAAAAATGGGTTTATTTAGTTTGGAGAAGAGAAGACTCGGGAGGAAATGATTATAGTAGTCAAGTACATGAAAGGCTGTTGTAAAGAAGAGCATGATAAAATTGTTCTCCTTAACCACTGAGGACAGGACTAGAAGTAATGGGCTTAAATTGGAGCAAAGGATATTTAGGTTAGAAATTAGGAAAAACTTTTTAAATGTAAGGATAGTTAAGCACTAGAACAAATTACCTAGGAAGGTTGTGGAATCTTTGTCATTGTCTAATCTGTCAGGTATGGTGTAGATAATATTTTGTCCTGCCTCAGTGCAGGGGACTGAATAGATGACCTGTCGCGGTCTCTTCCAGTCCTACATTTCTATGTTATCACCACGCTGATACCCTGCAGTGCAGCTGATTTCAGGATCAGGTGGAAAGCCTAGAGCAAGAGACAGAAGGCAGAAAGGATCACAAAAGGGAGGGGGAAGACAGAGCACGATCTCAAACATATTATGTTGGGATCCTCACTGGTACAGCGATGATACTTCAGTGGTGATACTTGACCATTAAGGTCTGGTGTCATAGCAACAATCCTTCTGCTACAGCCATGATGATGGTAAAACGTTCTTTTCTCTCCTCTCTCCAAAAAGTTTTTTTAAAGACCCGCAAAAGACAATGAGTAGAATAAGTCATCCTCATTATTCTTACAACTAATTAGGCCATATTTTCAACACACCAATTGTAGTTAATTGATTTCTGCTCTTCTTTTACACCAGACATACTCTTAACACAGTACTTGAGCATTATCAGTAGACTCTTCGTTTAAATTAATTCAGTCTGTCTCCCTCTCATATCTTTTCTTAAAGAGTTTTATACAACAGATCATTATAACAATTCATAAACCTTTACCTACTTTTCATTGGTTAGGCTAACAATTAATGTAGGCTTGCTAGGCCTCAATTATTATAACAAATGGGACACTTTTCACTAGAATGGAGGGGTGAGGATTCCCAAGGAGTACAAAATTGTTTTAGACAATTTCAAGTGAGTGTAGGTAGATCAATCCGTCCTCTTGTGCAATAATAAAGCTCTCAAAGGGCACGTTCTCATTTGCGGCTTGTACCTCTTGGGGGATACCCAAATCCTGAAGCCACAATTCTCTCTGCATGTTCACTGCAGGGGTTGTGGACCCGGCCATGATATCCAAGGCATCCACTGTTGTCTGCAAGACCATTTTGGCCAGCAGTTGCCCTTCCTGTGTTATGTGTTTTAGCTCCTCTCTGCTCTCATGAGCAAGCTTAGCCACAAAGGATGTCATGCTGTCCCTAGTCAAATCATATTTGCCCAGTAAGACCTGGTAGTTGGCCACCCTCAACTGAAGTAAAGCCAATGAGTACAGTTCTCTTGCAAAAAGATCTACCGTAAATGTTTGGGATATTTGTGTTTGGGTATGCTCTTGATAGAACTTGACTTCTCTTGAACATGCAAGACAACTAGGGGCCAGGGTTGGCATGGGTATAAAAGTACTCAAACCTCCAGGGGGTAACTTGTAGGTACCATTTCTCAATTAGTTTCGATGTTCGTGTTATAATGACTGGTGTCTACCACAGAGTTCTCGCTGGATCTAGGAGCCCTTCATTTACGGGAAGGGTGGGCAGGGCCAACAGAAAATGTCAAATAACTTGTGGGATTTTTCAGAGATGACTGCAGTCTCTTTCGCCAAGATCTCAGAAATCTGTGCAAGGAACTCCTGAAAAGCCTTGAAATCATCCAGTGTCAGGTCTACCGTCTCATCCAGCAAAGATAAAGAACGATCCTTAGGAACTGACAAAGGATATTGGCACACTTCTGAATCTTGCTCCTTTTGGTGCTCCAGTGAGAGATCTTGCTAGGAAAGCCTCTTGAGTAAGTGGATCTTCTCCTCCTCCATGATGACAGGCACCAGCTCGAGGCTTGTGAAGGTAAGCCCCAATAGGGCCATGGTGGCATCCTGTATGTGTATCAGTGGCCAATGGGTTGCTGGCTGGATCAGTGGTTGAGCTCTGTAGAAGTCCTCGGGTTTCTCAGTGGCAGCCCTCATGGAACTTAGAGGGGAGCTAAGTTCCCTCTAAGCCCCATGCATCACGCATCACCTCCATATTGGTGCACACAACAAAATTAATTCTGCACATGGATGCAAAAAATTAAAGGGAACACTGGAGGGGAAACAAGAAAAAAGTGTGCTCTGGGGATGGAGAGGAATGGTACACCTCCTCCATAGGCAATGCTGTTGGTAGAGTGCTGTCAGTACCAAGTTCTGTGTCAGTATTTGTGCATTCTGAGTCTGTTCTGCCAGAGCCAGAGTTGACATTGGCAGGGACACTGCTGGTACTGGACCCAGCGGAGCCTGCTGCATCACAGTCTGCTCCTTCTTGACAGTCATCAACATCATGCAGGACCTGGCCAGCTTGTTTCCCTAACATTTTCTTGTGCCTCTGAGAGAACACCAACCTCCTTCTCAAGCTCTTACTCCAGTGCTCAGAGAAACCGATTGTTGCACTCTGCTTTGACTTCCGAGGTATCAACTTTAGTGTCGAGACTGTTAGTGGTTTCAGTACTAGAGGAAATGCCAGTACCAATGTCAATGCCGGCACCAGGTCTTCTCTCAGCATCATTTTTCTCTGAGGAGATCTTCAGAGTTCCCTGCCTCCTTGACTGATTGCTGGACAACGTGGGCTTGAGCATTAGAAGGGCCTTTGCTCCAGAAAAACCTGGCTCTATCTGATCCAGGAGGTGTATCTTAGGACTTGACAGTCCTTGCGGAGAAAGATAGGCAGACCAAGCACTTGCTTAGGATATGGGATTCTCCTAAGCATAACACACACTTGCTGTGCCTATCATTTAGAGGAATTAGTCCAGAGCATGGGCAAGGCTTAAAAACATCTGCGTTTAAGAGTCCCACATTTTTAGTTCCTTGTACAGGGGAGTGTGTGTGGGAGGGTGGAGGGGAAGCAGGGAATGTACAGGGTGGTCTGAGCAGCAACATTTGATTCAAACAAGTAATAGAACAGATTACGGTGATAGGTTGTTCTGAGGATACTCAGAATCATAGAATCTCAGGGTTGCAAGGGACCTCAGGAGGTCATCTAGTCCAACCCCCTGCTCAAAGCAGGACCAAACCCAACTAAATCATCCCAGCCAGGGCTTTGTCAAGCCTGACCTTAAAAACCTCTAAGGAAAGAGATTCCACCACCTCCCTAGGTAACCCATTCCAGTTCTTCACCACCCTACTAGTGAAAAAGTTTTTCCTAATGTCCAACCTAAACCTCCCCCACTGCAACTTGAGACCATTACTCCTTGTTCTGTCATCTTCTACCACTGAGAACAGTCTAGATCCATCCTCTTTGGAACCCCCTTTCAGGTAGTTGAAAGCAGCTATCAAATCCCCCCTCACTCTTCTCTTTTGCAGGCTAAACAATCCCAGTTCCCTCAGCCTCTCCTCATAAGTCATGTGCTCCAGCCCCCTAATCATTTTTGTTGCCCTCCGCTGGACTCTCTCCAATTTATCCACATCCTTCTTGTAGTGTGGGGTCCAAAACTGGACACAGTACTCCAAATGAGGCCTCACCAGTGCTGAATAGAGGGGAATGATCACATCCCTCGATCTGCTGGAAATGCCCCTACTTATACAACCCAAAATGCCATTAGCTTTCTTGGCAACAAGGGCACACTGTTGACTCATATTCAGCTTTTCGTCCACCGTAACCCCTAGGTCCTTTTCTGCAGAACTGCTGCCCGGCCATTCGGTCCCTAGTCTGTAACAGTGCATGGGATTCTTCCGTCCTAAGTGCAGCACTCTGCACTTGTCCTTGTTGAACCTCATCATATTTCTTTTGGCCCAATCCTCTAATTTGTCTAGGTCCCTCTGTATCCTATCCCTACCCTTCAGTGTATCAACCACTCCTCCCAGTTTAGTGTCATCTGCAAACTTGCTAAGGGTGCAGTCCACACCATCCTCCAGATCGTTAATGAAGATATTGAACAAAACCGGCCCCAGCACCGATCCTTGGGGCACTCCACTTGATACCGGCTGCCAACTAGACATGGAACCATTGATCACTACCCGTTGAGCCTGACCATCTAGCCAGTTTTCTATCCACCTTACCGTCCATTCATCCAGCCCATACTTCTTTAACTTGCTGGCAAGAATACTGTGGGAGACTGTATCAAAAGCTTTGCTAAAGTCCAGAAATAGCACATCCACTGCTTTCCCCTCATCCACAGAGCTGGTTATCTCATCATAGAAGGCAATTAGGTTAGTCAGGCATGACTTGCCCTTGGTGAATCCATGCTGACTGTTCCTGATCACTTTCCCCTCCTTTAAGTGGTTCAGAATTGATTCCTTGAGGACGTGTTCCATGATTTTTCCAGGGACTGAGGTGAGACTGACTGGCCTGTAGTTCCCTGGATCTTCCTTCTTCCCTTTTTTAAAGATGGGCACTACATTAGCTTTTTTCCAGTCATCCGGGACCTCCCCCGATCGCCATGATTTTTCAAAGATAATGGCCAATGGCTCTGCAATCTCATCGGCCAACCCATTTAGCACCCTCGGATGCAGTGCATCCGGCCCCATGGACTTGTGCTCGTCCAGCTTTTCTAAATAGTCCCGAACTACTTCTTTCCCCACAGAGAGATGGTCACCTCCTCCCCACACCGTGCTGCAGAGTGCAACTGTCTGGGAGCTGACCTTGTCTGTGAAGACAGAGGCAAAAAAAGCATTGAGTACACTAGCTTTCTCCACATCCTCTGTTACTAGGTTCCCTCCCTCATTCAGCAAGGGGCCCACACTTTCCTTGACTTTCTTCTTGTTGCTAACATACCTGAAGAAACCCTTCTTGTTACTCCTAACATCTCCGGCTAGCTGCAACTCCAAGTGTGATTTGGCCTTCCTAATTTCACTCCTGCATGCCTGGGCAATACTTTTATACTCCTCCCTGGTTATTTGTCCAATCTTCCACTTCTTGTAAGCTGTTTTGTTGTGTTTAAGACAAGCAAGGATTTCACTATTAAGCCAAGCTGGTCACCTGCCATATTTACTTTTCTTCCTACACATTGGGATGGTTTGTTCCTGCAACTTCAATAAGGATTCTTTCAAATACAGCCAGCTTTCCTCGACTCCTTTCGAGGTGTTCAAGCCTGAGCTAAGGTGTAGTGGGTGAGACACCAGCTGGATTCCATCTCGCTGCCACAGTGGAAAGAAGGAACTGAGAGAGGATCATAAAATCAAAGAAGATTAGGGTTGGAAGAAACCTCAAGAGGTCATCCAGTGCAACCCCCTGCTCAAAGCAGGACCAACACCAACTAAATCATCCCAGCCAGGGCTTTGTCAAGCCCGGCCTTAAAAACCTCTAAGGATGGAGATTCCACCACCTCCCTAGCTAACCCATTCCAGTGCTTCACCACCCTCCTAGTGAAATAGTGTTTCCTAATATCCAACCTAGACCTCTCTCACTGCAACTTGAGACCACTGCTTCTTGTTCTGTCATCTGCCACCACTGAGAACAGCCTAGCTCCATCCTCTTTGGAACCCCTCTTCAGGTAGTTGAAGGCTGCTATCAAATCCCCCCTCACTCTTCTCTTCTGCAGACTAAATAAGCCCAGTTCCCTCAGCCTCTCCTCGTAAGTCATGTGCCCCAGCCCCCTTATCATTTTTGTTACCCTCCGTTGGACTCTCTCCAATTTATCCACATCCTTTCTGTAGTGGGGGGCCCAAAACTGGACGCGATACTCCAGATGTGGCCTCACCAGTGCCAAATACAGGGGAATAATCACTTCACTCGAACTACTGGCAAAGCTCCTACTAATGCAGCCCAAATATGCCGTTAGACTTCTTCGCAACAAGGGCACACTGCTGACTCATATCCAGCTTCTCATCCACTGTAATCCCCAGGTCTTTTTCTGTAGAATTGCTGCTTAGCTAGTCGGTCCCCAGCCTGCAGTAGTGCATGGGATTCTTCCATCCTAAATATAAGACTCTTCACTTGTCCTGGTTGAACCTCATCAGATTTATTTTGGCCTAATCCTCCAATTTGTCTAGGTCATTCTGGACCCTATCCCTACCCTCCAGCTCATCTACCTCTCCCACAGCTTAGTGTCACTTGCGAACTTGCTGAGGGTGCAATCCATCCCATCATCTAGATCATTAATGAAGATGTTGAACAAAACTGGCCCTAGGACAGACCCCTGGGGCACTCCACTTGATTCCAGCTGCCAACTAGACATTGAGTCATTGATCACTACCCATTGAGCCTGACGACGTAGCCAGCTTTCGATCCACCTTATAGTCCATTCATCCAATCCATACTTTTTTAACTTGCTGGCAAGAATACTGTGGGACACCATATCAAAAGCTTTGCTAAAGTCAAGGTACATCATGTCCATGTTTTCCCCATATGCACAGAGCCAGTTACCTCATCATAGAAGGCAATCAGGTTGGTTAGGTATGACTTGCCCTTGGTGAATCCATGTTGACTGTTCCTGATCACCTTCCTCTCCAAGTGCTTCAAAATGGATTATTTGAGGACATGCTCCATGATTTTTTCCAGGGACTGAGGTAAGGCTGATCGGTCTGTAGTTCCACAGATTCTCCTTCTTTCCTTTTTTAAACATGGGCACTATATATTTGCCTTTTTCCAATCGTCCAGGACCTCCCCACAATTGCCAAGAGTTTTCAAAGATAACGGCCAATGACTCTGCAATCATATCAGCCAACTCGGATGCATTAGATCCAGCCCCATGGACTTGTGCATGTCCAGCTTTTCTAAATAGTCCTTAACCTGTTCTTTCACGACTGACAGCTGCTCACCTCCTTCCCATACTGTACTGCCCAGTGCAGCAGTCTGGGAGCTGACCCTGCCTGTGACGACCAAGGCAAAAAAAAAGCATTTAGTGCTTCAGCTTTTTCCACATTGTGTGTCATTAGGTTGCCTCCTCTATTCAGTAAGGGTCCAGCACCCCCTTTTATGCCCTGTAAGAGCACAAAGAGTCACTGGGAACATCCACCACCCTGATGGACACTGCTAGTCAAAAATATCCAGTCCTGTGCATGAGACACATGTACACCTATAGTAGGATCCAGACTGACACATACCTGAAGAAGAACCAGAACTCCCAAGTCCTATCTAAACCCATCTGACACCAACTGATTTTATGACATTCAGCAAGCCACTTCTCCCTCTCCAAGCCACCATTTCCCAGTTTCAGAGAGGATAACTGTACTGACCCACCTCATAAATGTATGTGTGTACATGAGAAAGATAAACTAGTTCTTATAAACAAACACTTTTAAAAGTGTGTCTAAAGTAGATATAAGAATGAAGAGCTCATTAATTTTGGTGGCACTTATCACCAGCATAATATGATGTGGAGATGCAGCCTTGCATCATCTTATGGTGACAAGACTAAAGACAAGTGTATCTGAGAGATATTCCTATCCTCCAAGGAGGCCAACAGAGTGCATGTATGCATGCACCCAGAGGTGGGCAAAAGCACATCCTTAGTGCTTTCCACCGCAATGTCTCTGGGAGTTGGGAAATCTGCACTGATATTAAAATTTTAATAATTCAGAGGGACAAGGGGGTCCTTCTGAGGAAGACTTTTATCCTTCACGCAATTTTCCTAATTCTAGAATACAAGTCATTTAAAAGACATACTACGTGTTTTGAGCGGGACCTGGAAAGAATGGAAGGGAGGTCTTTTCCCCCTCTCCTATAGGAGAAGGTAGATTTGAGGAGGTGGCAAAGGAAAGATATCCTAGCTGGGAGTTTCCCTGTCACGGTTCTCTTGGTGCTTTACCCAGTAATGGGAAAGGCTAGTAGCTCTGCTAATTCTCCAGCCAAACACCAGCTCCTCCTTCCTAATGATCCCTTTTCAAATTCCCTTGCCTGGTGAGTTTGCACTGAGCCTACCAGAGGAGGAGCAGGAGCCAAAATTCCCCCAAACCAGAAGGGAAATTCTTGATTTTAGAAGAGGAAAAGCTGTACTCCCTTCATGATCCCGCTTTATTTAAATCTCTAGTTTTGGAAGCGTGAAGTGCTAAATAAGTACTGAATATTTCATCATGGGCTGGGGTGGGGGGATAGGGGGGCAACAGTTTGGAACAGGAAACAATTGGTCCCTCACTGCTATCTCTGGAATGAAAGAGGGGATATAGCAATGCCAAAAGAGTGGAATGACACAAGAAGAAGGGCAGAGGGGGCACTCACCTGCAGGGTTTTCTTAGCTTGCTCCAAGTTTTCAGCATAGTGGCCATAGAGCTCCAGCTTCTGACAGAAACCCTCCAATCCTAGCCCCAAGTGCCCTCTCTCCAAGTGAAGCAGCAGAATCCTGTGTGCAAGGACAGCAGCTCACTGAGAGGGCTACATGATAACCAAAATTGCCTTGGCTCCCTCTACTTCAAGCCCTGTTCTATCCATCATTTTGGGGTCTGTCACCCCTCTCACACCCAGAAATTAAATCCAGGATACATATTCAAGGGATCCAATGGGAACTAAACAGAATATTCTCTAAAACATTGGAAAGCTCACTTTCTAGGGTTTAAAAGAAAACTCTACCCAGCAAGTGATCAGCATGTGGGTAGGCATATGAATAGTTTAGTTTAATAATATAGTACCTTATATGCACAATAGCTTATGGCTAATATTAAAAAAAAATTAGAATCAACAACTCCAAAAAACAAATTTTAAACACACAAATTAAAATACAAAATTAGCCCTTCTCTAAAATTAGTTACACCTGTAAAATCACCACCCGTAAACTGATATAAGAAAAAAAAGTTTGAGGAGTACATTATTTCACTGAGATCAAAAGTAGCCTCTCTTTCACTTACTTTTTTTCTTATTTTTATGGCAGGTAAATAGGGGAACAGCCCAAATAACAAACATTTTCAGGACATAGCAAATATGCTAATTTCTGAGCTGATGTGGTAAAAAGCATCTGGGCCAGGAATGGAGACAAACTATATATTTCTCAGGTGGCAGTACAGGTTACAAGACAATAAACAGCATGATTAGTTTTCAACCTGGCTACACTGAGATGGACAAAGAATTATGTCTCTCAATACCAGCATATCTCCCTTCCAAATAGGCCATCTGTGTAGTATGGAAATGGAGGCCTATAAAGGCCCTCCCCTTAACAGACTGTTGCTTAAAATCAACGACCAAGTCCCAAATGAAGTGATCAGACAGCAAAGTGGAGTGCGGGACGCCATTGAGAGCAGGCATAGTAAAATGCGATGGGCCGCGCATATAGCGAGGCTCACTGACAATCAATGGACTGCAGCCTGTCGCTGAGTGGTACCCACAGGAACTGAAACAACCACTCGGCCGACCTCCAAAGAGATGGGAAGATTTTATCGTGAAAAAACATGGCCGCACATGGAGAAGGAAGGCCAGGATACAAGAAGAATGGAAGACGTGTTGTGATCGGCACAATCTATATGAGGGCTGAAGAACCGATTGATCGAGGTGATCAAGGTGTTTAAAATAGCCAAATATTTCTCATAGCTATGGACATTCTGGCTATCTGGATAGATGTGCACAGGTCAGCAGCTCCCTGGGCACATCTCCAAGCCCCACCAAGGTTAGTTATCTCCCACACACCCACTCTCCCACTCATGTGTGGTACTCCCTCAAGCCGGTCACTTACTGGCTGGTGCAATGTATGGATTCCAGGAGCCCGAAGATGCCTTCCCGCACAGCTGGCTGCAGTGTCCCTTTGGCCTTCAGAATTGTCACAAAATACTAACCAGGAAAGAAGTACACAGAAGGGTTATACCCCACAGTCTACACAGGGAAACAGCTACACTCAGCCTGCAGCAACACCAAGAAACTGCAGACACTCACTCCCTCCTTCCTCCTACCCCCCGCCCTCAACAGCAGTGAGAGCAAGCATAAGACAGCTCCTGCTCTACTGGCATCAAGAAGGCAAGGCTATTCCTCAATGACTGTTTTTCCCCCATCACCGTACACAAGTGATGAGCGCCCAAGGCAGCCCCACCACTACCCCCAGGAAAAGGTCAGCAACACTTAGGGCTTTATAGTCTCTTATTTTGTTTCACAGCAACATATGAGAATATTATCACCTTCCTTATAAACTTAGTTTATTCCTCACTGGACCATCAAACTTTCTGGGCCAACCCCCTCATACCAGCAACCGTGCAACTGCACTGGAGAACCCTGGCCAGCACAAATGTATTTGAAGTCACAGGTCTCAGAGCCATGAACAGAGGTAGACTGCAAACAGCTGGAGGGTTTTTTGGTTTAAGTATGTTAGGATTGTTTTTGTTCCTAAGTGGTAGAATTTTCAATAATAATGCAGAAAAGAAAGTGTTCAATAAGTTCTCCTGTTTTTTTATTTGGAAAAAAGCCAGATGATATAGTCTCATCATCATCTTTCTAGTTCAACAGTAAGTCAAGAGGATGTTAAACAGTAACAGCTACTAAAGTAAGATATTTTTAAAATCAGCAGGTCCAGATAGTTTGCATCAAAGAGTCCCAAAAGAACTGGTGTAGGAGCTATATGGACCATTAATATCAATTTTCTATAAGTCTTAGAATACTAGGGAAGTTACAGAGGGCTGGCAGAAAGCTAATGTTGTACCAATTTAAAAAAGGGTAAAGGGATGACCTAGGCAATTATAGGCGTGTCAGCCCAACATAGATTCCAGGAAAAGAAAAGCAATGGGTGATACAGGATTCGATTGATAAAGAATTAAAGGAATATAATTAATACTGGATTTAGGGACCCTGGTTTAAGTTTGGCTGATAAAGGTAAGGCAATCATAAAATCATAGACACATAGGACTAGAAGGGATCTCGATGGGTCATTTAATCCAGTCCCCTGCACTGAAGTCAGATTATCTAGACTGTCCAAACGGTATTTGTTTAATCTATTCTTAAAAACCTTTAATGACTACTCTAGCTAATTTGTTCCACTACTTAACTACCCTTACAGTTAGGAAGTTTTTCTTACTATCTAACCTAATCTCCCTTATTGCAATTTACGCCCATTATTTTTTGTCCTGTCCTCAATGGATAAGGAGAACAATTTTATTAAGCTCCATTTTATAACAGCCTTTCATGTACTTAAAGACTGTTATATGTTCCTCTTTAGTCTTCTCTTCTCCATACTAAACAAACCCATTTTTTTTTTCAATCTTTCCTCATCAGTCATATTTTCTAGACCTTTGTTGCTCTCCTCTGGACTTTCTCCAATCTGTACACATCTTTCCTGAAGTATGCTGCCCAGAACCGGACACAGTACTCCCAGTTAAGATCTTATCAGCGCTGAGTTGAGTGGGAGAATTAATTCTCATGTCTTGCTCACAACATTCCTGCTACTATATCTCAGGATGAGATTTACTTTTTTTGGCAACAGTATTACATTGTTGACTCATATTTAATTTGTGATTCACTATGACCCCAGATCCTTTTTGTACTACTGCTTCCTATGTAGTGATTTCCCATTTTGTATTTGTGCAATTGATTATTTCTTCCTAAATGTAGTACGGTGCACATTAGAATGGCCATACTGGGTCAGACCAAAGGTCCATCCAGCCCAATATCCTGTCTATCAAAAGTGACCAATGCCAGGTGCCCCAGAGGGAGTGAATCTAACAGGTAATGATCAAGTGATCTCTCTCCTGCCACCCATCTCCACCCTCTGACAGAGGCTAGGGACACCATTCCTTACCCATCCTGGCTAATAGCCATTAATGGACTTAACCTCCATAAATTCATCTAGCTCTCTTTTAAACCCTGTTATAGTCCTAGCCTTCACAACCTCCTCAGGCAAGGATTTCCACAGGTTGACTGTGCACTGTGTGAAGAAGAGAAGAGAGACTGCTGAACTTGAATTAATATGCAAATTAGATACAATTAACTTAGGTTTGAATAGAGACTGGGAATGGTTGGGTCATTACACTAATTGAATCTACTTCCCCATGTTAAAATAGCCTCACACCTTCTATGGGTCATCTCGATCATCACTTCAAAGGTTTTTTTCTCTCTCCTGCTGATGATAGCTCATCTCAATTGATTGGCCTCTTACAGTTGGTATGGCTACTCCCACCTTTTCATGTTCTCTGTATGTATAAATATCTTCTGTGTGTTTCAGTCTATGCATCCAATGAAGTGGGTTTAAGCCCATAAAAGCTTATGCTCAAATAAATTTTTTAGTCTCTAAGGTGCCACAACTACTCCTTTTTGTGTGAAGAAGAACTTTGTTTTATTTGTTATAAACCTGCCGCCTATTAATTTCATTTGGTAGCCCCTAGTTCTTATAGGAACAAATAAATAACTTTTCCTTATTCACTTTCTCCACATCACTCATGATTTTATATACCTCTATCACATCCCCCCCCTTAGTCTCCTCTTTTCCAAGCTGAAAAATCCTAGCCTCTTTAATCTCTCCTCATATGGGACCCTCTCCAAACCCCTAATCATTTTAGTTGCCCTTCTCTGAACCTTTTCTAATGCCAGTATATCTTTTTTGAGATGAGGAGACCACATCTGTACGCAGTATTCAAGATGTGGGAGTACCATGGATTTATATAATGGCAATAAGCTATTCTCCATCTTATTCTCTATCCCTTTTTGAATGATTCCTAACATCCTGTTTGCTTTTTCGACTGGCGCTGCACACTGCGTGGACATCTTCAGAGAACTACCCACAATGACTCCAAGATCTCTTTCCTGATTAGTTGTAGCTAAATTAGCGCCCATCATATTGTACATATAGTTGGGGTTATTTTTTCCAATGTGCATTACTTTACATTTATCCACATTAAATTTCATTTGCCATTTTGTTGCCCAGTCACTTAGTTTTGTGAGATCTTTTTGAAGTTCTTCACAGTCTGCTTTGGTCTTAACTATCTTGAGCAGTTTAGTATCATCTGCAAACTTTGCCACCTCACTGTTTACCCCTTTCTCCAGATCATTTATGAATAAATTGAATAGGACTGGTCCTAGGACTGACCCTTGGAGAACAGCACTAGTTACCCCTCTCCATTCTGAAAATTTACCATTTATTCCTACCCTTTGTGCCCTGTCTTTTAACCAGTTCTCAATCCATGAAAGGATCTTCCCTCTTATCCCATGACAACTTAATTTCAGGGCCGGCTCCAGACCCTAGCGCGCCAAGCACGTGCTTGGGGCGGCATGCAGCGGGGTGCGCTCTGCCGGTAGCCGGGAGGGCGGCAGGCGGCTCTGGTGTACCTGGAGCCGCGGGACCAGCGGACCCTCCGCAGGCATGTCTGCAGGAGGTCCATCGGAGCTGCGGGACAGGCGACCGCCAGAGCGCCCCCCGCGGCATGCCGCCGTGCTTGGGGCAGCGAAATTGCTAGAGCCGCCCCTGCTTAATTTACATAAGAGCCTTTGGTGAGGGACCTTGTCAAAGGCTTTCTGGAAATCTAAGTACACTATGTCCACTCGATCCCCCTTGTCCATATGGTTTGTTGACTCCTTCAAAGAACTCTAATAGATTAGTAAGACATGATTTCCCTTTACAGAATCCATGTTGACTTTTGCCCAACAATTTGTGTTCTTTTATGTGTATGAATTTTATTCTTTACTATTGTTTCAACTAATTTGCCCAGTACTGATGTTAGACTTACCGTCTGTAATTGCCGAGATCACCTTAGAGCCCCCCTTTTTAAATATTGCCGTTACATTAGCTATCTTCCCTTCATTGGGTACAGAAGCTGATTTAAAGGACAGGTTACAAACCCTAGTTAATAGTTCCGCAATTTCACATTTGAGTTCTTTCAGAACTCTTGGGTGAATGCCATCTGGTCCCGGTGACTTGTTACTGTTAAGTTTATCAATTAATTCCAAAACCTCCTCTAGTGACACTTCAGTCTGTGACAATTCCTCAGATTTGTCACCTACAAAGGACGGCTCAGGTTTGGGAATCTCCCTAACATCCTCAGCCGTGAAGACTGAAGCAAAGAATTCATTTAGTTTCTTCACAATGACTTTATTGTCTTTAAGTGTTCCTTTTGTATCTCAATCGTCCAGGGGCCCCACTGGTTGTTTAGCAGGCTTTCTGCTTCTGATGTACTTAAACATTTTGTTATTACCTTTTGAGTTTTGGGCACTTTTCCTTACTGAATTTCATCCTATTTATTTCAGATCATTTCCCCAGTTTGTCAAGGTCATTATTCTATTCTTGTCCTCCAAAATGCTTGTAACCCTCCCCTCTGCCACCCCCAGCTTGGTATTGTCTGTAAGTATTATAAGTGTACTCTTTATGCCATTATTCAACTTATTTATGAAAATATTGAATAGAACCAAACCCAGGACAGACCCCTGCGGGACCCCACTTGATATAACCTTTCAGTTTGACTGTGAATCATTGATAACTTCTGTGTACAGTTTTCCAACCAGTTGTGCACCCAGCTTATAGCAGGATTGTCTAGACAAGTGGCTTTCAGCCTTTCCAGACTACTGTACCCCTTTCAGGAGTCTGATTTGTCTTGCATACCCCAAGTTTCAACTCACTTAAAAACTACTTGTTTACAAAATCAGGCATAAAAATACAAAAGTGTCACACCACACTATTACTGAAAAATTGCTTACTGTCTAATTTTTACCATATAATTATAAAATAAATCAACTGGAATATAAATATTGTATTTCTATTTCAGTGTATAGAATATAGAGCCGTATAAACAAGTCATTGTCTCTGTGATATTTTAGTTTGTACTGACTTTGCTGGTGCTTTTTAATGTAGCCTGTTATAAAACTAAGCAAATATCTAGATGAGTTGATGTACCTCCTGGAAGACCTCTGCGTACCCCCAGGGGTATGCATATTCCTGGTGGAGAACCACTGGTCTAGGCTATATGTCCCTAGTTTGCTTATGACAAGGTCATGTGAAACAATATCAAAAGCCTTACTGAAGTTGAGATATGTCATATCTACTGCTTCCCCCTATCTTCAAGGCTTGTTACTCTGTCAAAGGAGGACATTAGGTTGGTTTTACATGGTTTGTTCTTGACAACGTAATGTAATAGACCTAGATTTCTGTAGGGCATTTGACTTGGTACCACACAATATTCTGATTAAGAAGACAGAATGATAAATGGGTTTACAGTGGGTTTGGGGGGGTCACAAGTGTAGGGCTGGCGTTAGGGGGTGACAAGCAGGGCAATTGCCCAGGGCCCCATGTGACAGGGGCCCTGCTGCCCAGGGCTTAAGCATGTAACTTAGCTTTGCGGGGGGCCCCTTGGCGTATAGCCCCAGGCAATTGCCCTGCTTGCCACCGCCTAATGCCGGCCCCAAGTATTATTAATAATTTACTTACTGATATTTAAAGTGGGGGGGTCCGCAATTTTTTCCAGTGTTAATGGGGGTGGTGGTCACAATTCATTTATTTTTAAGTCCAAAGGGGGTCGCCAGCACAAAAAGGTTGAAAAACACTGGTTTACAGAGTTCTAGTCCCACCCCAAGCCATAATCTTAACAAAAACTCAAAAAGGTACAACTTCAAATGATCTCAGCTGACTTCTTATCACTGGCTGTTCATCCAGACACTTCTTAAGCCTTTTGGCGCTCTGGCTGCCAGTGGAGGAATGCCAGATTCTTCCCTTCCTGGTGTCCCCTGACAAATGAAGTACTTAAACAGTCCTTGTTATCCTGCGTTTAAACCATCGTCCCAAACAGCTACAACTCACCCTGTGTGGGCTTCTATCTCCTCTGGGAGATTCTGGGAACCCCTTCCAGCTACCCCTGCCTAAGCTTTTGCTCCAAACAGTTCTGCCTCTCTAACCCCAGAGAGGGTCTTTTCCAGCCCTTCTCTTCCTATTTCCTCTTTATAGAACGTGCTCCTGGCCCTCCCCAGCTGGAACTGATAACTTCAATTTAATTAGCCCCAGGTGTACTCAAATAGCTAAACTGGACTCACAGAAGTAGCTATTTAGCCACAGGGGACTGGTCCCATTCCCTCCTAAATGGATCAGGCACACTATGACAGGCTTGATCATAGTCTATAAGTACCTACATGGGGAACACAGATTTGGTAATAGAAGACTCTTCAATCTAGTAGACAAAAGGTAAAACAATGGCTGGAAGTTGAAGCTAGACAAATTCAGACTGGGAGTAAGGGGCACATTTTTAGCAGTAGATGTAACCAACTATTGGAACAAATTACCAAGGATTGTGGTGGATTCTCTACCATCGGCATTTAAAATAAAATAAATAAATAAATCAAGATTTGATTTTCTAGATTTATTTTTTAAAAGAATTGCTCTAGTTTAAACAGATCCTAGTTCAGGGAAGTCCTATGGCCTGTGTTACAGAGGATATCAGAGATCATCAGGGTCCTTTCTGGCTTTATAATCTATCAATCTAGCCACAATGAAATCATACAAGCTTCAGGAAATTAAGCAAACACACTTCTCAGTCCCAAAGAAAGCGTACAGCTAGAGTTTGCCTCCTACTCTATGAAAAAGGCAGTCAGAATGCTGCTGTGTGACCACTGGTATGACCCCCAACCAAGACAGAAGAATGGGGGTATGACTCTACACCCCATATTCAACATAATAACATTATTACAATATGATTATGGCATAATTATGATGCATTTTGTACAAGATGGGTCATGTAAGATATAATTGGAAAAGTTATGATTTGCTGAATATGATTATTCTATCATTTTTCTATCCGAAGTTATGAATATTGACAATGTGTCTATATTTCACATGTAGTCACACCTGGGTGACACTCATTAGGCAAAATGCTTCCAGTCTAGATAGCTGGTTGTGAAGGGCCTATTCTAGGTAATAGGCCATTAGAAAGAACAATAGGCCTTAGGTGAGCCTTCCTGAGAATGCTCCAGGCAGCCTGTAAATAATGGCTGCTATGACTCAATAAGGTATGCAAGGGCATGTGACTAGGCCACATGACGCAGAACTCCATCATGGATACCAATGTTTTTTCCCCAAAAGGTTCCGGCCATATGCTAAAGCTATATAAGGCAGGGAGTGACATCATCAGTTGTTCTTCACTCCCACACAACTGAACACCTAAAATAAGCTCCAAAAGAAAAGGACTTGGAACCTGGGGTGGGGATTCCAAACTGCAAAACAAATGCAGCTTGTGCCTTGAGAATCTGCAAGCCTGCTTGTATCATCAGTCAGGGTAAGAGATTGTTAATTAAAATCCTAGCCTTCTAGTATGTTAAGCTTAGTTTGCGTTTTTGTTTATTTACTAGGTAATCTGCTTTGATCTGTTTGCTGTCACTTATAATCACTTAAAATCTATCCTTTTTGTGGCAGAGCTCTGACCTTGCTCCTGTGGGTCCTGCACTTCTAGGCAGTTTATGCTAGCCTCAGTGGCTCACTGTGACCCTCCACGTAGCCCGTCTCTCTCTAGGGCCAGAGTTACAGTCTACTGAGCCCTTTTCATCATAGGCCTGCAAGGAGGTTGGTGAGAGAACTCCCACAGTTTCTGTTCAGGCTCCTGTCCTGACAGGGACCTGACTTCCCCTTCCAGGAGATGTTCCTGTAGTGGTGGGTTGGGGGGAACCCGGGCCCGCCCTCTACTCCGGGTTCCAGCCCAGGGACTCTAATGGTAGCAGTTGTTGGCAGCCAACCTTTCACTGCCAGAGTTGCTACATTTCCCTGGGCCACTTCCCCACAGCTCTCCTGCTTCTCCCTTCTTCACCCTTACCTTAGGGCTCCTTTAACGATGTTTTAGGGTGTCTTCAGTAACCAGCCCTTCAGCCGCACTTCCTCTCCTCTGGCTCCCTCACTCCCCTGCCTGACTGGAGTGAGTCCTTTTTATAGTATCAGCAGGGCCTTAATTAGAGTCAGGTGGTCACATTAACTGAATGGCCTCACCTGACTCTTTACAGCTTAATTAGAGTCAGGTGTTCTCATTAGCCTAGAGCAGCCCCTGCTCTGGTCAGTCAGGGAACAGAAAACTGCTAATCCAGTGGCCAGTATATCTGCCTTCTGCTATTCTGCTGTACCCAACTGGCCTGGGTCTATCACATTTTGTAGTTAATAAACTTATTTTATGTTTTAATCTAAACCAGTAAGTTTGGAATGAAGTGCTTGGGAATCTTAGCTCAAGAGGTAGGAGGTGGCGTATTTCCTCTCCACATTGAGGGAGGGGCGAACTCTAGGAGGTTATGCTGTACAGTTCCGTGTGCAGTGCAAGATGGTATAATTTAGAGTTTATACTCCAGAAGGGGATGCGTGCCTGGGGAGCTGGGGGTTATCTTGGCTGTAGCCTCTGTATTGTTGATTCATGCAGTGGCTGGTCAGAAAGCCTGCATGAAACTGCAGCTGGGTCTGTCTCTACCTGTGTTAATAGCTGGTGGTATGGTGCTGGTGGTAGGACCAGGAGTGTGTCTGCAGCTTGTCACAGCAGCACAGTGTGAGAGGGAGCCCAGGCTGGAGAGTCAGAGGGCTCAGTGATACCCCAGTTCCAGGTGGCACCCAGGGGGGAACCCCTCACAGGAGGGATGGCAAAAGGGAACCTACTAGCCCTTGGACGCCCACACATCAGGGTGTCACTACATCATGAGGAAGCCCTGATACTCACTGTGGTAACCAAATCCAGCTGCTCCAGGTATTTCTGCTCCGTTTCCACCAGTTCCTTGGCTGTCCGGCTACGTTTCCTCTCCCAGCGGGCCCTCTGCTCTTCCACAGTGTTTACTGCAGCCACAGGCTGCAGTAGCATGATGCTTATGATTGATTCAAGAGTGGGGATGACAGCTGATCTCTTTCCCTGAAGTAATAAAAGCCATAAACACCTGTGATAAAAGTGCACCCTGGATAGTGGGATTTTGTGCACTGCTACTGTTTACCCTTTATTATGTAGGGAAAGGAAACAGAAAGGTTACTAACCAGTAAATGTTATTCTTTGAGAAATGCTTGTGTGAATTTATACTTGTGGGCTGTGACACCCACCAATGTCAAACTGCAGAACTGTGTTGAAAATGTGAAACAGGCAGAAAAAAAAGAGGTTACAAAAAGCAAAAAATGCAATAATGGGAATTTCAACTATCCTCATATTGACTGGGTACATCACCTCATGAACGGATACAGAGGTAAAAATTTTAAACACAGCTTGTTGGGATAGTTTGTCCTGGAACCCACAAGGGGACACAGGATCTGGTCCAAAAGGCAACTATAGCTAAATTGCTCCATAGCAACCATAAGGTAATTACATTTAACATCCTTGTAGAGGGGAAAAATACCAAAGAAACCCACCACAGTAGCATTTAACTTCTAAGTGGGGAACTACACTAAAATGAGGACGCTAGTTAAATGGAAAAGAAAAGGAACAGTCACAAGAGTGAAATGCCTGCAAACTGCATGGAAACTATTTTAAAACACCATAATAGAGGCTCAAACTAAACGTATACCCCAAATAAAAAAAAAAAGAGAGAACCAACAAAATCCCACCATAGTTAAACAGCAGAGTAAAAGGGGTGGTTAGAGGCAAAAAGGTATCCTTTTAAAAGTAGAAATTAAATCCTAGTGAGGAAAATACATTCTAGCGAATCAAGTATAAAAGTATAAGGTGGCAGACCAAGAAAGAATCAGAAGAGCAACTAGATAAGGACACAAACTAACAGCAAAAAATTTTAAGACCATCAGAAGTAGGAAGCCTTCCAATCAGTTGGGCCACTGGATGATCAAGGTGCTAAAGGAGCACTCAAGAAAGCCAAGGCATTGCAGAGAAGATGAATTAATTCTTTACATCAGTCTTCACTGGAGAGCATGTGGGAGAGATTCCCACACTGAGCCATTCCTTTTATGTGACAAATATAAGCAACTGTCCCAGAGTGAGGTGTCAATAGAGGTGGTTTTGCAACTAAATGATAAATTTAATTCTCGGCCTTCTGGCTAGAGAGGTGAAAACATTATCTAAGTTACCAAGACCAGATAGTGTTCAGAATTCTGAAGGAACTCAAATATGAAATTGCAGAACTTCTAACTGTGGTATGTAACCTATTGCTTAAATCAACCTCTGTACCAGATGACTGAAGAATAGATAATGCAATCCCAATTTTTAAAAAAGTCTCCAGAGGCGATCCTGGCAGTTACAGGCCTGTAAATTTAACTTCAGTACCAGCAAATTGGTTGAAACCAGAGTAAAGAACAGAATTTTCAGACACATAGATGAACATAATTTATTCGGAAGAGTCAACGTGGCTTTTGTAAAGGAAAATTATGTCTCACCAATCTATCAGAATTCTATATGGATGTCATGAGGGGGTTCTATGAGGGTGTGGATAAGGGTGATTCAGTTGATGTAGTATACTCGGACTTTCAGAAAGCCTTTAACAAAGTCCCACACCAAAGGCTCTTAAGGAAAGTAAGCATTTATGGGATAAGAGGGAAGGTTCTCACAGATCAGTCACCAGATAAAATATAGTAAACAAAGGGTAGGAATAAATGGTCAGTTTTCACAATGGAGAGAGGTAAGTAACGTGGTCCCCCAAGGATATGGACTATGCTGTTCAATATATTCATAAATGATCTGGAAAAAGGGGTAAATAATGAGATGGCAAAATTTGCAGACCATTCTAAATTACTCAAGATAGTTAAGTCCCAAGCTGACTGCAAAAGTTATAAAGGGACCTCACAAAACCGGGTGGCTGAGTAGCAAAATGGAAGATGAAATTTGGCGTTGATAAGTGCAAAGTAATAAACATTGCAAAAAATAATTCCAACTATCCATACAAAATGATGGAGTCTAAATTACCAGTTATCACTCAAGAAAGAGATCTTGGAGTCCTTGTAGATAGTTCTCTGAAATCATCCACTCAATATGCAGTGGCAGTCAAAAAAGTTAACAGAATGTTAGGAACCATTAGAAAACAGATAGATAATAGGACAGAAAATAGTGTATGAATGGCTTTCATACGATAGGTTAAAAAGACTGGGGCTGTTCAGCTTATAAAAGACACAACACAATATAGGTCTATAAAATCACAGATGATGTGGAGAAAGTGTTATTTACCTCTTCACATAAAACAAGAACCAGAGAGGTCATCCAATGAAATTAATAAGCAGGTTTAAAACAAACATAAGGAAGTACTTCAAAGAATGCATACAGTCAACTTGTGGAACTCATTGCCAGGGGATGTCGTGAAGGCCAAAAGTATAACTGGCTCAAAAAAGAATTAGGTAAGTTCATGGAGGATACGTCCATTAATGGCTATTAGCCATGATAGTCAAAACCCCATGCTTCCGGTGTCCCTAAACCTCTGAGTGCTCAGTAGCATAATTCATACCTAATCAAGATGTTATGGAGAAGGGGACGTGTCAAAGAAACCTGATATTTTTTCTGAGATCACAAATTTGGCTGATAAAGTATAATTGTGCTGACATAATATACTTAGAATTCTATGAGGCATTTGATTTAGTCCTGCATGGCATTCTGATAAAAAAAAGTTAATTAGCATTATACAAAGTCAATTTAGCCCATATTAATTGTATTAAGATCTGGTTCACTGATAGATCTCAGGAAGTAGTTGTAAGCTGGGGATCACAGATTTTGAGGCCGGAGGGACCATTAGATCACCTACTTTGACCTTCTGTTTAACACAGACCATGGAATTTTACCCAGCTACCCCTGTACTGAACCCAATAATTTGTGTTTGACTAATATTTTCCTGAAAGACATCCAATTCTTGATCTGAAGTCTTCAAGAGATGGAAAATCCAGCACTGCCTGTGGTAGCTGTTTGTTCTAGTAGTTCACTGTTAACATTTTTTGCCTTATTTCTGATCTAAATCCATCTGGCTTCAGCTTTCAGCTAGTGGTTCTTATGACGCTTTTCTCCACTAGGCTGAAAAGCTTTTATATCCAGTATTTTCTTCCATTGAAGGTACTTGTACACTGTCATCAAGTCATGTTACCCTAAGAGCACTCCAATGCCAGAGGGCAAGGTACCATCTGGTATGTAGCAGTCTCAGCAGGCCTGACCAGCTCACTGCTTCCTAGGCACCTTCTAAATAAATAACATGGCAACAGTGCATTGTAATACATAATTGGAGAACTAGTAACTCAAAGATCATTAATATGAGTCAACAGTGTGATGCTGTTGCAAAAAAAGCAAACATGATCCTGGGATGCATTAACAGGTGTGTTGTGAGCAAGACACTGGAAGTCATTCTTCTGCTCTACTCTGCGCTGGTGTGACGGAGCGATTCTGGCGGGACCCAACTGAGAGTGCCAAATCAGGACCAATTGCTTAAACTGGGCAGTCACAGCCCTAGGCTGGGGTTTTTCCACCTCTAAGGCAAACCAAACCAGCCAGACAAAAAGGACTTTGGTCTCACCCCACTGGCTAACCACAAGTCACACAAGCAATCTCCTTAGACACTCCAGTCTCCCAGTATCACCACCAGTGCACTCGTCCTGGGGATGAATGGTTATGAAAACCAACACCCCAATAAAAGAAAAAGGTTCTCTCGATCCCAAAAGACCAAGCCCCAGACCCAGGTCAATATACACATCAGATCTTACCCACAAATCACGCTGTTGCCAATCCTTTAGAATCTAAAATCTAAAGGTTTATTTACAAAGGGAAAAAGGTGGAGATGAGAGGTAGAATTGGTTAAATGGAATCAATTACATACAGTAATGGCAAAGTTCTTAGCTCCGCTTGCAGCAGTGCTGGAGTAAACTGCAGGTTCAGATTAAGTCTCTGGAACATCCCCCGCTAGGATGGGTCAACAGTCCTTCGTGCAGAGCTTCAGTTTGTAGTAAAGTCCTTCCAGAGGTCAGAAGCAGGATTGAAGACAAGATGGAGATGATGCATCAGCCTTATATAGACTTTTCCAGGTGTAAGAATCCCTTTGTCCTCACGGTGGAAACTTACAGCAAAAATAATATGGAGCCTGGAGTCACATGGGCCAGTCCCTGCATACTTTGCTGAGTCACAAGGCGTGTCTGCCTTCTCTCCATGGGTCAATTGTGTAGCTGATGGCCCTTTAATGGGCCATCAAGCCAGCTATGCTGGGCTAACATCAGCTTTGTCTGGAACACTTCCCAGAGGCAGAGCATAATACAAACTACAGACAGTATAGAGCCAATACTTATACTTAAACTACAAAATGATACACAGACATACAGACAGCATAATCATAACCAGCAACCCAGAACCTGGTCTTAGACACCTTATATGACCCCCTTTACTTAGGATTTGGTGCCACCACAGGACCTTGGTTGCAATCCATGTTCTATATGGTTCCCATTTATATCAATAACGTCACAGCTGGTTAGGCCTCAACTGGAATATTGTGTCCAGTTCTGGGCACTGCATTTCAAGAAAGATGTGGAGAAATTGGAGAGGGTCCAGAGAAGAGCAACAAGAATGATTAAAGGTCTTGAGAACATGACCTATGAAGGAAGGCTGAAAGAATTGGGTTTGTTTAGTTTGGAAAAGAGAAGACTGAGAGGGGACATGATAGCAGTTTTCAGTTATCTAAAACGGTGTCCTAAAAAGGAGGGAGAAAACTTGTTCACCTTAGTCTCTAAGGATAGAACAAGAAGCAATGGGCTTAAACTGCAGCAAGGGAGGTTTAGGTTGGACATCAGGAAAAAGTTCCTAACTGTCAGGGTGGTTAAACACTGGAATAAATTGCCTAGGGAGGTTGTGGAATCTCCATCTCTGGAGATATTTAAGAGTAGGTTAGATAAATGTCTATCCAAGATGGTCTAGACAGTATTTGGTCCTGCCATGAGGGCAGGAGACTAGACTCGATGACCTCTCGAGGTCCCTTCCAGTCCTAGAATCTATGAATCTATTCTTGTGTGATGGATGTATGGTTAACCTGCAAAGAATTACACAGATGTGCTGTAAAAGCAACAAAGAATCCTGTGGCACCTTATAGACTAACAGACGTTTTGCAGCATGAGCTTTCGTGGGTGAATACCCACTTCTTCAGATGCAAGATGTGCTTCAGATGTGGGTGAATACCCACTTCTTCAGATGTGCTGGAAATATGTGACTAAAATGTGTCTAAATCAGGCATGTCAGGAAAAGCTGAAACATTTTTTTCTTAGACAAAGGTGAGCAAGCCCTGGACAATTGAGATACATCAGCATGTAAACAAAGCAGTCAGCTCACAGGTAGGGGGAAAGATTTCACTTGCACTGTAAAATTGCAACAAGGAACATCACATGGGAACTCACGGGGGGTGGGGGGGGGAAGCAGAAACGTTGATCAAGATGGCATTGCCCCCCTGGAGGACAGAAGAGACAAACCTCAGGGGACCTTCCACGCTCTTGACATCAGGACACTGAAATTTGGGGACTATATGTAACTGGGCAAGAGGCTTTGGGTTATCCTTCACTGAGGCAAAGAAATGAAGTGCTCTGAGCTCTCTGTTGGATCCTGGCTAAAGCCTGGCCAGCCTGCTGGAAGAATGGCTGTTGTGAGAAAACTACTTTCAACGAAAGACTTTAGCTTATTAAGTCTATTTTTACTTTTGTTTGTAACCAATTCTATACTTATTCCCCTTCTACATGGAATCAGGTAAATCTGTGTTCTATTGTTAAACTCATTTTACTTTTACTATAAACCAACTCAGAGCCATGTACTCAAGTGGACGGTGTGTCAATTGGAGTTAAGCTAACCAACTGCAAATTTGATAAGGTTTTGAGAGGTTGAACACTGCAGAAAAATGTTTTGGGGAAGAATGTGGGGTTAGAAGGGTTATTGAGGGCCCCCAGCAGTGCAAGCCAGAGTGAGACCTTCATCCTTGTATTCTAGCTGTTGGGGTCACAGTTGTGAGCCACAGCAGCATAGCATATAAGGCACCCGAAGTTGCTAGGCAGTTGTTGAATGAACCCCTTTCGGGCATGGATTGCTCCCAAAAGCATCACATCATCTCTCAGTTTTCTTTTGGGTAAGTTAAACAGAGCTTGTTAAGTCTTGCACTGTAAGGCATTTTTTCCAGCCCTCAAGTCATTTTTGTGGCTCTTCTCTACATTCTCTTCTGGTGGCAACACTCTAAAAAGTATGCTGGAAAAAGTTAACTTTATGCAGTATTCTCGTATCAGTCTCACCAAAACCATATACAGAGATTATTTTTCTCTCTCTATTCACTGTTTATATATCAATGATTGCATTAAGTCACTTTGCCACTGCATTGCACTGGGAGCTCATGTTGAGTTGTTTTTCCCACTATGACCCCTAAAATCCTTTTCAGTCACTGCTTTCCAGGATACAGTCCCACATTCTGTAGGTATGGTGTGCATTCATCGTTACTAGGTGGAGGACCTTGCATTTGGCTGTATTAAAATTCATTTTGTTTGAATGGACCCAGACTGATAAGCAATCCAGATGACTCTTGTATGACTGTCTTATCCTCATTTGTCACTGTCAATCTTTGTGTCAATTTTTCTTTAAATCACTAATGAGTTTTTATTTACTTCTAGACCCTTTATAAAAATACTGAATAGCATGGAGCCTTGAACACCCTGTGGAATCCCACTAGAAACACACACATTCAGTGATGATTCAACTTTCACAACTACTTTAAGATTTGTCAGTTCTTAATCCATTTAACATGTGCTTTATTGATATTGGATAGTGCTAATTTTGGGAATAGACTATGGCAGGGGTGGCTAAATGCAGCTCTTTTACATTTTAGAGTGCAGCTCGCGGAGCCCCTCATGGTGCGGGGTTGGAGGGGGAGGAGAGACTTCTGCCCTGAAGTAGGATGGTGGCACTAGAGGCTTCTGCCCAGCCAGGAGAGGGGTCAAGGTTAGGGGTCAGCAGCCTTTCAGAAGCAGTGTGCCGAGTCTTCATTTATTCACTTTAATTTAAGGTTTCACATGCCGGTAATACATTTTAATGTTTTTTAGAAGGTCTCTCTCTATAAGTCTATATATTATATAACTAAACTATTGTTGTATTGTAAAATAAACAAGGTTTTCAAAATGTTTAAGAAGCTTCATTTAAAATTAAATTAAAAAATTGATCTTATGCCGCCGGCCCACTCAGCCTGCTGCTGGTCGGGGATTCTGTTCACCTAGGTCGGCAGCAGGCTGAGTGGGGCCTGCGGCTGGGACTCCAGCTGGCAAGGGTCCAGCAGCCAGAACCCCAGACCGTCAGCGGACTGTGCGGGGCCAGCGGCCAGGACCCCAGACTGGCAGTGGGCTAAGCAGCTCAGCCCGCTGCCGCTCAGGGGTTCCATCCGCCGGCTCCTGCCAGCCGGGATTCCAGCTGCTGGACCCACTCAGCCTGCTGCCGGTCTGGGGTCCCGGCCCTGCCCACATACAGTGGGTATCTACCTTCTCCCTGGTTCTGGCCCATTCTCTTCCTCTCTCTGCACTGAGCTGAGGGTGGGAGTGCACTGAGCACAGGGCTGGGGTGAAGGAGCAGGCTGGAGATTAGGGTGTAGGGTTTGGCCAGGATCTAGAATGAAGGAGGAGGCTCAGGTTTGGTGCAGGAGGTTTGGGTGTGGAGCGCTTACCTGGGCAGCTCCCATTTGGTGTAAGGGGTGCAGGTGGGAATGTGATGGTGGTGGTAGTGCAGGAGCTCCCGTTTGGTGCTCAGGGTGGGGGTTGGGATGTGGGGGGTGCAAGAGTCAGGATGTGGGGGGTGCATGGGGTGTGGGGGGGCTGGGTATGTGTGGGGGGGCAAGAGTCAAGGCAGAGGGCTGGGGGCATGTGAGGGAGTGCAGGTGTCAGGGCATGGGGGTGCCAGAGTCAGGACTGGGGTCGTGGGGGGCAGGGGGTGAGTCAAGCAGAGGGCTGGGTGTGTGTGAGGGGGATACAGGGCTCAGGGAAGGGGCCTGGGGTGTGTGCAGGGCTGCAGGGCTGGATGTGTGTGAGGGGGGGGTACAGGGCTCAGGGTACGGGCCTGGGGTGTGTGCAGGGCTGCAGGGCAGAGGGCTGGGTGTGTGTGAGATGGGGTCAGGGCAGAGGGCTGGGGTCGTGGGGTGCTCACGGCAAGGGGCTGGAGGGGATATGCCCCTATTCCAGTCGGGAGCAGTGAGCACACTGACTCCACTCCTCCCCGACCCCCTCCCTCACAAGGGCCATCAGCTGATCGGCCAGCAGGGAGGGAGGGAGGGACGGAGAGGAGGAGGAGGGACAGGAACCCAGCACACTGCGGGAAGAGGCCAGAGAGTGGGCAGGACCAAGCTTCTGCCCCCTGCCCCTTGCCCCTTGCCCCCATGGGAGGAGACGGGGAGGGTGGAGAAGAGCAGGCCGGGACTCCGGCAGGCAGCAGTGTGCCATTAAAAATTGGCTCGCGTGCCATAGGTTGCCGACTCCTGGTCTAGGGGCTTCAACCTCAGAGGAGGCTCCTGCTGGGGCTCAGGGCTTCAGTCCCGCTCTTGCTGAAGCCCCAAGCCCCAGCAGATGCCTCCTGCGGGGCTGAAGCCCCTAGCGCCCCCACCGTGCCACAGGGCAGAAGCTCCAAGCTCTGGCAGGTGCGCCTGGCTCTCAAACTTCTGAAGATTATTGTATGTGGCTTGGAGGGTCAGTAAGTTTGACCACCCCTGGACTATGGGGTCCCACAGAGATGTGTTTTTGGCTCAATACTATTCAATGTCTATCCGTGATTTTGTATTTTCTCCAAGATCATTACTGGTAAAGTTCGCGGAGGACAAAAAAAAAATGGATGGAATGGAGAAATAATGATGGGGACACAACAGTTATGTAGGCTGAACTGGATCACTTGGTAAGATGGGCTCATTTGAGCAATGTGTCTTTACTATGTAGCTGACATCTTGAACAAGTTTGAGACCCTGCTAGAGTACACTGATGCTGAATCCACCTGGACAGACTTCAGATTGCACATAACTGATGCTTCTAAGACCATCTGTAACCGTGTCTCAGTGGGTCACAGCTGAGAATGACAGATTCAGGACAAACTGCTGAAAAATAGGGCAGACTCACCCAAAACTGGTAGTTATTCTCTCATTAGATTATACCAAGCCAGTAACAAAAGTAAACCAGTGTGGTGAAACAGAAGTTAACAGGAAGTCCTCCTTAGGCATTCCAGCCATTGTCTCACCACCCAGACATTGGACTCTATGATGAGTGGTTACTGAAAACCAATTTAATCAAATATAGGGTCCATCTAATCCAGGGGTGGCCAAACCTATTGAACCTCTGAGCTGCATATGACAATCTTCAGAAGTTCAAGAGCCGGGATGCACCTGCCGGGGCTCGGAGCTTCAATCCCGTGGGAGGTGCCTGACAGGGCTTAGAGCTTCAGCCCCACTCCTGCTGAAGCCCTGAGCCCTGGCAAGTGCACCCCATGGGGCTGAAGCCCTAAGACACCCCTCCCCTCTGGGCAGAACCCCCTACCCCACCACCCTGCTTCAACGCAGAGATCCTGAGCTCCCCCCCGAATCTGGTAGGTGGATAATGGGAGGAGTGTGTGAGGGGACCCCTTGAACTGCACTTCAGTGGTAAAAGAGCTGCATGTGGCTCATAAGCCACAGTTTGGCCACCCCTGGTCTAATCTCAAGAGATCACCCATTTAGCCAGGTCAATATATAACTCGGATCTTAAAAATAACCGTGCTAATTCAATCCTTCAGTGACTAAAAACTAGAGGTTTAATAATAAAAGAAAGAAAAATAGAGTTAATAATGGTTAACAGATCATATACATATAAAAAATTGCAAAGGCCTTCTATCAGGTTTGTAACAATGATGGTATAGATTGCTGGCTCCTAAAGTCTCTCTGGTAACTTCCAAAAGATTGGGAGGGCCCCATTCCATATTTCAGTATGCTCCTTTTTGTTGTCAATCTATAGTCCAGAGAATCAAGGCAGGAAAGAGGAAAAATGGAGATATCTCAGGGGTCTTTTATATCCTCTGCTATATGCCTGGAAATGTACTGTCTCAAACAAAGCTCACAGCCCAGTTTGTGGAAAGTTACTGGCTCAAGATGGAGTCCAGGATCACATGAGCATATCACATGTCCTTAAATGGCTTAATGATTTCCAGGGGCAGCCATTATCCATATTCGTGCTGAGGCATCCACAGGAAGGCTACTGGGTGGAATGTTTCTTCCACTGTGGCTGGATGGTGTCAAATGTGTGTCCCTCATAGGCAGCCTATCCTGTAACATGCCAGATTTGGCTCAGGACATATCATCATGGAGGCACATGCCCACCCCGTCCAAAAGACGGGATGAGAACTAACCAACATGTCTTAGCACAACCAAATGCAAGATGGTCTATCTAGAAACAAAGAATGTCGGTCATACTTAAGTGACCCTTCTGTCAGATAGCAGCAGCAGCAAGGATCAGATTCAAATATGATGGGGGTCCTCTTTAAATTAATACATACCCACACACCAGCTTGAGGCCTCATCCAGAATCTGGGAAAACTAACCACCTCCCGTGCCCTTCACAGGCAATACTTTCCCTCTCACAAGCACTGAGTGCACATAAAGTAGAACAAACTTTAAGGGGAACAACACAGTATTAATTTGGGAAAAACAACAATAACAATAAATTAGAGCATAGGTGTTTGGTAGAAGTTCATGCAGTGGAGTTCACTCAGCTCTGTTGCTGCCCCTTACAACTTCAATCAAGAGCTACAAACAACTCTAACCAGATTACCGTCTCCAGGATTTCAGCTCTATCATTAGACTGTGAAGAGGGTCCAAATACATTTGTAACCCTTGAGCAGAAACCATGCTGCCAGGGATTCGGTCTTTCCTGTATATGTATCTCTCTATCTTTCTTGTTTGTGTCCCAGTGTCACTGCCAACCATTCAGGATTGAGGTTCTGGTTACAACTCATTGAGGACATCTTCAATATAGTTCTGTTGTCCTATTGTCACACAACAAGGATAATATTTAATTATTCCTACACCCAAAACTTAAATCAATGTTAACCCAAAACTAGCCAAATATCTTCACCGTGGCATAGTAGGGGTTACTTGTGCAAATGAGATGTGTTCACACTCTCTCCCTTCCTTTAGTTCACCACTAGATGGCACAGAGGGCTCCTTCTCTCTAGAAATGAAGCCACAGGCTTATACATGTCTACCTCTATATAACACAACCCGATATAACACGAATTCAGATATAACACGGTAAAGCAGTGCTCCGGGGGAGGCGGGGCTGCACACTCCAGTGGATCAAAGCAAGTTCAATACAACGCGGTTTCACCTACAACGCGGTAAGATTTTTTGGCTCCCAAGGACAGTGTTATATTAAGATAGTAGTGTACTTAGACAGAAGACTGAATCATGAAAAGCAGCGAGGCTGCCAAGAACTAGGATCACAGTAGACAGTCAGTTGAACATGAGCTCCCAGTGCTATGCTGTAGTTAAAAGGGCAAACATGATCCTTGGATTCAGGGGACTGTCAAGTAGGACCAGGGAGGTGGTATTACCTCTGTATATAGCATTAATTAGACCATTACTGGAATACTGCAACCAGTTCTAGGGTCCAATAGAGACTGAGAATGGCTGAGCCATTACACACATTGAATCTATTTCCCCATGTTAAGTATGCTCACACCTCTTGTCAAACTGTCTGTAATGGGCTATCTTGATTATCACTACACAAAAATTTTCTCTAATTAATTAGCCTCTTAGAGTTGGTAGGACAACTCCCACCTTTTCATGTTCTCTGTGTATATATATACATATACATATATATCTCCTTACTATATGTTCCATTCTATGCATTTGATGAAGTGGGCTGTAGCCTACAAAAGCTTATGCTCAAATAAATTTGTTAGTCTCTAAGATGCCACAAGTACTCCTGTTCTTTTTACTTCCAAAAAGGATGCTGACAAATTGGGAAGGGTTCAGAAAAGAGCTACAAGAATGATTCAAGGTTTGGAAAGTGTGCCTTAATTGTGAGAGACTCAAACTCAATCTACGTAATTTACCCAAGAGAAGGTAAATAGGTGACTTGATCATTGTCTACATTTATCTCCAAGGGGGAAGAGATTTCTGATAGAAGAGGTCTCTTCAATCTAGCAAACAAAGGCCTAATGAGATCCAGTGTCTGGAAGCTGACAGATTCAGATTAAAAGTAAAGTAGCATTTAAAAAAAATACAGTGAGGATAATTTACCATTGGAACTTACATAGGGATCACTTGGAAATCTTTAAGTCAAGACTGAGTCTCATTTTGTAAAAGACATGTTTTGTTTTAACCAGAAATTATCAGCTTGATGCAGAAATTAAGTGAGGTTCTATGGTCTGTTATACAGGAGGTCAGACTAGTTGATCATAATGATCCTTTCTGATCCTAATCTATTAATGTACCCATGGTTTTTGGTTAGACCAAAGAACCAGGTAAAGTTTAAGATGTGTCTATGTTCAGAGAACGGCATGCTGACCTGACACAGAAAGAATATCCAGATTTTTGAATCTCTGCACTAGTTTAGGATCACAAGGTGAAGTGTAGAAAAGGTTCAGAAAAGAGCAACTAAAATGATTAGGGGTTTAGAGACGGTCCCATATGAGGAAAGATTAAAGAGGTTAGGACTCTTCAGTTTGGAAAAGAGAAGACTAAGGGGGGACATGATAGAGGTATATAAAATCATGAGTGATGTTGAGAAAGTGGATAAGGAAAAGTTATTTACTTATTCCCATAATACAAGAACTAGGGGTCACCAAATGAAATTAATAGGCAGCAGGTTTAAAACAAATAAAAGGAAGTTCTTCTTCACGCAGCGCACAGTCAACTTGTGGAACTCCTTACCTGAGGAGGTTGTGAAGGCTAGGACTATAACAATGTTTAAAAGGGGACTGGATAAATTCATGGTGGCTAAGTCCATAAATGGCTATTAGCCAGGATGGGTAAGAATGGTGTCCCTAGCCTCTGTTCGTCAGAGGATGGAGATGGATGGCAGGAGAGAGATCACTTGATCATTGCCTGTTAGGTTCACTCCCTCAGGGGCACCTGGCATTGGCCACTGTCGGTAGACAGATACTGGGCTACATGGACCTTTGGTCTGACCCGGTACGGCCTTTCTTATGTTATGTTCTTATGTAGGAAGGTGTGAATTTGCAGAACCCTTATCTCTGGGCTTCATTATTTTCACCTCTTCAACACCACACCCACATCACTCCCACCTATGCCCTATCTCCCATCCATTCAAAACACAACCACTAAAATGATCAGCCTCTCCCACTTTAACTATATCAGGTTCAAGATTTTTGTCCTATTCTTCACAACCCTTCCCTTCATCACATCACCTAGGGACCATTGCCAGCTGAAGATAGCCAGATAGTTCCAGCCACTCCTTTCTACCCTCCACACCCCTCCTGCTCCAGTGGATGGAGTGGCTCAAGAGCATGAGTACCAACCTCAGAGCAAACTGTTACAAACCAGTGCACAAATGGCAAACTGATTGTGAGTTCTATACTTAGATCTCACCAACCCAGCATCAAGTGTGAACTCCTTAAGCATTATAACAGCCTTAACATGGAGTCACAGACAGTCCCCTTGGATACTCTATCTTACCACCTAGGCAAGCCTGCCTTTGTGATAGATGGTCCCTTACACCAAAAAGGTTACTCTCAGTTTCAAAGGACCAGTCACTTACCCCAGGTCAATTGTATCTCAGATCTGTCACCACACACAACACTTGTAGCCAATCCTATATTAAATGTTGTAGTTATGTTCCTGAAAAATGCTCCTTTAAGCAAATGATGTTAAGTGAATCCAATTTCCCCATAAGAATTAATGTAAATGGGGGGGTTAGGTTCCAGGGAAATTTTTTTCACCAGACAAAAGACTATATCATATATATTATACACACACAGAGTACAAGTTTTAAACAATTTAATACTGTAAACATCAATGGTGATTGTGAAGCTTGGTTGAGGTGGTGGAGTTAGAGGGTGGAAGAGGATATTTCCCAGGGGATGCCTTATTGCTAAATGATGAACTAGTGCTCGGCTGAGCCCTCAAGGATTAACACATTGTTGTTAATGTAGCCTCACACTCTACAAGGCAGCAGGAATGGAGGGAGGAGACACAGCACGGCAGAGAGAGACAGAGACATTGTGTGAGAGAGAGAGAGAGAGAGAGAGAGACACGTGCATTGCCCCTTTAAGTAGGCTGACACCACTCTAAGTACATTTGCTGATCTACTTAAAAAGGCAATGTACTTAGAGTGGTGTCAGTGTACTTAAAGGGGCAATGCACGTCTCTCTCTCACACACACACACACACACACACTCTCTGTGGAGAAGCAGGGGGACACCCTGACATTACCACCCCTCTTCCCAGCAAGCAGGAAACTCCCGGGAGCAGCTCCAAGGCAGAGGTCTGGAGCAGCACACAGCAGCGGGGAGAGGGACAGCTGAACTGCCTGGCAATTGATAGCCTGCTGGGCGGCTGCCGGTCCACCCTGGTTCCAAGCCCCCACCAGCTAGCTCCAACGGGCTGCTCTTTCTGAAAGCAGTAGACAAAGCACGCGGCTGCCAAACAACGTTATAAGGGAGCATTGTGCAACTTTAAACAAGCATGTTTCCTAATTGATCAGCAACGTAACAATGAAACAACCTTAACTGGGTTGACTTTAAGTGAGGAGTTACTGTACCTAAGGATTCATTAACTAAGAAAAAGAAATGAGAGTTATTTACAAGGTTAAAACAGATAAACATACACATACAAATTAAAGCAGTTAAGGGCATAACATTTACATCTAACTGGGATAAATACAACATGGTTTTACAAAAGGTAGATCATGCCAGACCAATCTGATCTCCTTCTTTGAGAAGACAAATGATTTTTTCGACAAAGGAAATGCAGTAGGTCTAATCTACCTGGATTTCAGTAAGGCATTTGATACAGTTCCACACAGGAAATTATTAGTTAAATTGGAGAAGATGGAGATTAATATGAGAATTAAAAAGTGGATAGGGAATTGGCTAAAGGGGAGACTACAACAGGTCATACTGAAAGGTGAACTGGAGGGAGGTTACTAATGGAGTTCCTCAGCGATCGGTTTTGGGGCCAATCTTTTTTAAAATTTGTATTAATGACCTTGGCACAAAAAATGGGAGTGTACTAATAAAATCTGAAGATAACACAAAGTTGGGAACAAGTATCGGGGGTAGCCGTGTTAGTCTGTATCCACAAAAACAACAAGGAGTCTGGTAGCACCTAAAAGACTAACATTTATTTGGGCATAAGCTTTCGTGGGTAAAAAACCCCCACTGCATCTGAAGACGTAAGGTTTTTTACCCATGAAAACATATGCCCAAATAAATCTGTTAGTCTTTAAGGTGCCACCGGACTCCTTGTTGTACAAAGTCGGGAGGGATTGCCAATATGGAGGAGGCCTGGAATATCATACAAGAAGATCTGGATGACCTTGAAAAGTGGAGTAATATTAATGGGATGGAATTTGATAGTACAAAGTGCAAGGTCATGCAGTTAAGGACTAACAGGAATTTTTACTATAAGATGGGGACTTATCAGTTGTGACAGAGGAGGAGAAAGACCTGGTGTATTGGCTGCAGGATAACTATGAGCTGCCAATACGATGCTGCCGCAAAAAAGGCTACTACAAGTGGGAGTTTCATCGATTCCAAGCCTAGATGGGACCCCTGTGATCATCTAGTCTGACCACCTATAAAAACACAGGCCATAGAACTTCCTGCAAAATAACTTCTTTTGAACCAGAGCAGATCTTTTAAAAAACATCCAACCCAAATATTGCTGGTGACTGAGACTCCATCACAACCCTTGGTAAATTGTTTCAATAGTTAATCACTCTCACTGTAAACAATTTATGCCTTCTTTCCATTTTGAGTTTATCTGGAATTGCCTTCCACCCACTTGATCTTGTTCTGCCTTCCCTCTACTACAAGAGATCCCATTCCCTATACAGGCACTTCTAGACTGTGATCAAGTCACCTCTTATCCCTCTTTGTTAAGCTAGCTAGGTTGAGCTTCTTCATCTTCAATTGTAAGGCACATTTTCCAGACCATTAATAATTATTGTAACAGTTCCCTAAATCCTCTACAATTTTTCAACACCCTTTTTAGAGCATTGACATCAGAAATGGACACAGTATTAATTATTGCAGTAATGGGAACACCAATGCTGAATACAGAGGTAACAGCACCTCCCTGCTGCTCTATATTCCCTTGTCAATCCCTCCTAATATCATGTTAGCCCACTAGGCGCTCATGTTCAGTTGCTTATATACAATAGCTAAGTTAAATGCTTTAAAGAAGTAGAGTAAATTATATTAGAAGTTACTTTTATTAGAGTTGATATTCTTGGAAAAGATTACAAGTTCACTTGACAAAGAAATATTTTCTTCAATACTATATTATTAGCATTATATATTTCCATCATTTTACTCCATATATTGAGTTTGCTTCAGCCATGCCATAATTTTGTCTGAGATCAATATCATGCAAACCATCCTATAGTTACCTGACTTATCCTGTTTATTCTTTTTAAATATTAGTACAATGGCTGTCTTCCAGACCTCTGAAACTTCCTCACTATTCCAAGACTTAATCATAGATTTTAAAGCTATTTCAAGGCCAAGAAGGGAGCATTACAATTTCAAGTTTGACCTCCTGCAAAAGATCAAACATCCAGAAACCTCTTCAGCCAGTTCCTTATAGAATCATAAAAATATAGCATAGGAAGAGACCTCGAGAGGTCATTAAGTCCAGCCCCTTGCACTGAGGTAGAACCATGTAAACCAAGACCATCCCTGACAGGGGTTTTGTCCAAGCTGTTCTTAATAACCTTAAAAATGACAGGGACTCCAAAGCCTCCCTTGGAAGCCTTTTCCAGATTTTAACTACCCTTATCATTAGAAAGCTTTTCCTAATATCTAACCTAAATCTCCTTTGCTGCCGATTAAACCCATTGCTTCTTTTCCTACCTTCAGTGGACACATATAAAGAGGACTGCGATCAGTTGTTCTCTAACAGACCTTTACATATTTGAAGGCTGTTATTGGATTCCCCCCTCAGTCTTCTTTTCTAAGAACTAAACATGTCCAGTTTTTTTATACCCTTTCTTCAGGTTGGGTTTTCTAAACCTTTTATCATTTTTCTTGCTCTCCTCCGGATTCTCTCAAATTTGTCCACATCTTTCCTAAAATGTGACATCCGAAACTGGACACAGTACTGCAGCTGAGGCCTCAGCAGTGCTGAGTAAAGTGAGAAAAGTACCTCCTGTGTCTTACACATGACACTCTTGTTAATATCTCCAGAAGGATTAGCCTTTTTCGCAAGTGCATCACACTGTTGATTCATACAGTAACTCCACACTCAACGTTGTAGTTATGTTCCTGAAAAATGCAACTTTATGAGAAATGATGTTAAGTGAATCCAATTTCCCTATAAGAATTAATGTAAATGGGAGGGAGGTTAGGTTCCAGGGAAATGTTTTTCACCAAACAAAAGACATTATGTACAGATACAGTATAAGTTTTAAACAATTTTAAACAAACAGTTTAATATTGTACACAACAATGAATGATTATGAAGCTTGGTTGAGGTGGTGGAGTAAGAGGGTGGAATATTTCCCAGGGAATGCCTTGCTGCTAAAGGAACTAGCACTCAGCTGAGCCCTCATGGGTTAATACGCTGTTGTTAATGTAGCCTCACACTCTACAAGGCAGCATGGACTTCAGGCAGGAGGGAGGAAACACAATAGATGCACTTCCCTGCAAAAACTGAACATGATGATGAGCTCACGCTATCCATCTGGAGCGCACCACTCCCTTCTCCTGACAGCACATGCACAGCTTCACAGGTGCTGACTTTCCAAAGTGCTGGGGGGGTGCGTGCATGAGTGAGAGAGAGATGTGCAGTGCCCCTTTAAGTACACTGACGCCACTTCAAGTAAGTTGCCCTTTTAAGCAGATCACCCAGTTCAGACAGGAAGCAACAGCTTCCAGCAAGCTCCCTCCTTTCTGTCCCTGAGCCTTGTCCCCCTCCTCCACTTTGTGGTGAGGGGGGTATGGAGCAGGGGGACATCCAGATATCAGCACCCCTCTCCCCTCCCACAGCATACAGGAAGCTCCCAGGAGCAGCTCCAAGGCAGAGGGCAGGTCAGGAACAGCACAGCAATGGGGAGAGGGCCACTTGAACTGCTGCTTGGCAGCTGCCGAGCCACATACCTTAAAGGGAATTTAGGGGAGCTGATGGGGGTGGTGCTGCCAGCACACATACACCCCCCCCCCCCCCCAGTTCTAATCCCCACAAGAAGGGGCTGCTTTTCCAGAGAATCCTCCAAACAGTGGACAAAGCAGGCAGCTGCCAAAACAATGTTATAAGGAAGCATTGCACAACTTTAACCGAGCTTGTTCCCTAATAGATCAGCAACGTAACAATGTTAACTGGGACAAGGTTAAGTGGTGAGTTACTATATTCAATTTGTGGTGAAAACAGAGGTGAAGAGGTGAAAATAATGAAGCCCAGAGATGAGGGTTCTGCAAATTCACACCCTCCCCTATGACCCTCAGATCCTATTCAGCAGTACTGCCACTTAGCCAATTTTGTAGTTGTGCATTTGATTTTTTCTTTCTTAAGTGAAGTACTTAGCACTTGTTTTGTCTTGTTGAATTCAGACCAATTCTCCAACCTGTCAGGGTCATTTTGAATTCTAATTCTGTCCTCCAAACTGCTTACAATCCCTCCCAGCTTGGTGTCTGTGACATTCTGCACCTCAGACATATCTGCAGGATAGCATCCTGGCACCCCCATATTCATCACTGTGATATGATTATGAATCTGTTTATATATATATAATTTTTAATAATTGGAGATATACAAATCTCCTAGAACTGGAAGGGACCTTGAAAGGTCATCAAGTCCAGCCCCCTGCCTTCACTAGCAGGACCAATTTTTGCCCCAGATCCCTAAGTGGCCCCCTCAAGGATTGAACTCACAACCCTGGGTTTAGCAGGCCAATGCTCAAACCACTGAGCTATTCCTCCCCCCCTTGAACATTACTATCCTGTTGAATTATGTATTTTACCATTGTATCTGAAGGTATGATGAAGTTTTGCTAGCCCACAGCTAGCCTTTCAGTGGCCACAAAGGAGCAACACATACTGGCCAGACAGGCGTTGATGGCCCATCAAGAAGAATCCACTCTCCCAGAGATTCCTCAGCAAGAGCATGTACTCAGCAGGGGCTATCTAACACATCACAGCAAGGATCTTTCTATCAGCTGAAGAGAAAGTATAAATAAGGGTCAATGGCATCACCACAGGTTAGAGGCTTGCATCCGAAGAAGTGGGTATTCACCCACGAAAGCTCATGCTGCAAAACGTCTGTTAGTCTATAAGGTGCCACATGATTCTTTGCTGCTTCCCCTATCTTAACACCTGGAAGATGATTTGGAAGACAAAGACTGAACTGGGGAGATTGGTACCAGGCTGAGAAGAAAATTCTGCCTTTGTAATAAGAGCTGTCAACTAACTGCCTGAAACATCCAGTGGGATGAGAAACTGCTTGATTCAAATCTTGCTTAATCTGTAGAATTTAGACTGTGATTTTATTCTTATTTCTTATGTAACCAACTTTGATCTCTATGCCTACTACTTATAAACAGTTAAAATCTATCTTTGTGTAGTTAATAAATCTGTTTTATATTTTACCTAAAACAGCGTGTTTCTGGTTGAAGTTCTTAGAGAATCTCAGCTCAGGTTAACAAGGGTTGTTGCCAGTCCAACAAAGGGTAGGGTATATGCTCTTTGTATAATTCAGGAGCGTCTTAGACAGCATTCATGCAATTTAGCTGGCTGTAGGTTTCCATATGCTGATGTATGAGTGATCACAGCACCTGGAGGAGTTTGCTGCTTGTCACTGGCATAGCATTGTGAGAGACAGCCCAGGCTAGAGAGTTAAGGCAGAACAGCGGTCCCACATTCCCAGGCTGTACACTGGAGACATGTCACAGTGTCATCTGCAGATTTTATAAGCATGTTCTCCATTTCCTTATACAAGTCATTAATGAAAATATTGACTAGTACTGGACCCAAGACTGACCCCTGTGGGATCGCACTAGATACACCCTCCAGTTTGATGACAAACCATTGATACCCACTCTTTGAGTGAAATCTTCAACCAGTTGTACACCCATTTTACAGTAATTTCATCTAGACACTGCTTGTCCCTAGCTTGCTTATGAGAATATCATGTGAGACTGCATTAAAAGTTTTACTAAAATCAAAATATATAGAATCATAGATTATTAGTGTTGGAAGAGACCTCAGGAGGTCATCTAGTCCAGGGGTCTCAAACATGCGGCCCGCGGGCCGCATGCGGCCCTCGGAGCTCTTCCCTGCGGCCCGCGGAGCTCCCCCAGTTACTTCCTGTCGCCGCCAAACTCCCCTCACCCCCGCCCCCCTCCCTGAGTTATTTTCTGTGCCTAAGCTCCCCGCGCGCTGCTCCCCAATGTTTGGGACCGGGTCTCTCCCTTGGCCCCACCTGCCGCCCCCACGCGCCTCCCCCCAGTGTCTCCCAGCCCCCACTTGCTGCCCCCTCACCGCCCGGGAGCTCACGCTGACTCCACTCCTCCACTATGCCGGCTTCTGGCATCACCTGCTGCTGCAGGGTCCTAGCGCCCCCCTGCACTAGGGCCAGGGCAGGCTGCCCTTCCCCTGCCCTTCTGCCCTAGTCCTGAGACTCTCTAATGCCCCGAGCCTCTCCAATGCCTCAAACCCCTCACCCTCAGCCCCACAGCCCTCACCCCTGCACCCCCTCCTATCCCCAAACTCCATCCCAAAGCCTGCACCCCCACTCCCTGCCGCTGCCTGGAGCCTGAACCGAGCACAGAGCCTGCACTCCAGACCCCCTCCCCCACTCAAACTCCAGCCCAGAGCCTTAGGCAGTAAATCTAAGTGCGTGTTTTGTCCTTTGAGTGAGGTGCATTACTGAGTGTATATATTTATTAAAACTGCTTGGAAATGACTTCGTCAAAAAAAAAGAACACTCATGGAAGAAAAGAGAGTTTTCCAAGACAAATGGGAGAATTTATATTTTTTCACAGAGGTAAAAGATAAAATTCAATGCCTTATTTGTCAGCAAACGATTGCTGTTCCCAAGGAGTATAACGTGCGTCGGCACTATGACACGATGCACCGTGAAAAATATGATGCATTCACCGGAAAAATCCGAGAGGAAAAAGTTCAGCAACTTAAAGCAGCATTTGCCAAGCAAAGAAATTTATTTTCAGGGATTAACAAGTCTAGCGAAGATTCAGTAAGAGCAAGTTTTGTGATAAGCGAAATGATAGCTAAATCATCGCGACCTTTTACAGAAGGCTTATTCATAAAAGAATGTCTTATGAAGGCCAGTGAAATTTTATGTCCTGATAGGAAGAAAGTTTTTGAAGGCATAAGCTTGTCTGCAAATACAGTTGCCTGCAGGATAACGGATTTAGCTGATAATGTGCAAAAACAATTGATTCAAATGGCAAAAGACTTTGAAGTATTTTCAATTGCTCTTGATGAGAGTACAGATGTATCAGATACCGCACAGTGTGCAGTGTTCATTAGAGGTGTGGACTGCAATTTGAATATAACTGAAGAATTGCTAGACTTAATGCCACTGAAGGGTACCACAACGGGACGTGACATATTTCAAGGATTGGAAGAATGCATTGAAAAAGCTGCGCTGCCATGGAACAAACTCGTATCTTTGGCTACGGACGGTGTGCCATCAATGTGCTCTGAAAACATTGGTGTGGTTGGATTATTGAAGACCAAACTGAACAGCCTCAATATACCAGGAATTAGCTTCACCAGTATACATTGTATTTTGCACCAAGAAGCCCTGTGTAGTAAAAGTCTACAAATGAAAGAAGTTATGGATGTAGTTGTTAAAACTGTTAATTTTATACGTGCACGAGGGCTGAATCACAGAGAGTTCACTTCTTTTCTAGCAAGTATGGACAGTGAATATGGGAAACTTCTGTATCACACTCAAGTTAGATGGCTGAGTCGTGGAAATGTTTTGAAGCGTTTTTTTGCACTTAAAGAGGAGATTGATTCCTTCATGAAAATGAAAAACAAGGAGGTTCCACAGCTTGCTGATTCCACTTTTATCTGCAACATTGCTTTTCTAACAGATGTAACTGATCACCTGAATGCACTGAACTTGAAACTTCAGGGTAGAAAACAGGTGATAACACAGATGTATGACAGTATTAAGTCATTCAAAGTCAAGCTTACTTTATGGGGGAAACAGCTGACTGCTGGCAATTTGGTCCATTTCTCAACTCTGAATTCCTTAGGAAAAGTTGAACCCAAATCCTTGAAAGAATATGCAGAGATCATTTCTAACTTACACAAACAGTTTGATGTGCGGTTTAAAGATTTCAAGGCACTTGAACCACATTTTCAACTTTTTTCCCACACCATTTGCTGTTGAAATTGACAATGTTGCAGAGGAAATGCAGATGGAGTTAGTGGAGCTTCAGTGTGACACGATTTTGAAGCAGAAGTATACAGATGTTGGAATTCCAGAATTCTACAGGTTTCTTTCACAAGAAAGATTTCCCATGTTATTCTCTGCTTCTGCAAGGATAATGGCAATGTTTGGAAGTACATATATATGTGAACAGTTTTTCTCTTCCATGAAGATTAACAAATCTGTGTTAAGGTCAAGGCTCACTGATGAACATTTGCAAGCAACACTGAGATTGGTTTCGTCTCAGGATATCAAACCTAATATTGATGCTCTGGTTGATGCAAAACGCTGCCAGCTAAGTGGCCAAAAATGAAATGACTGTCAAAATTAGCACTGATGTTTAACATTACAGTTAAAGAAGTTAATAAAAAAGTTAATAAATTGACTTTTAATAGCATACTATATTTTAATACTATACTACTATATTACTCTTCATTTTTTTTCTGCCTACCTCCAGACGCTTCCTGCCGCCAAACAGCTGTTGGTGGCGCTTAGCACTTTCCAGGAGGGAGGAGCGGGGAGCCGCGCGCTTAGGGGAGGAGGTGGAGAAGAGACAGGGCAGGGGCGGGGCCTCATGGAAGGGGTGGATTGGGGGTGGGGCCAGGGGCAGCAAGGGGGCGTGTCAGTGATGCGGCCCTCGGGCCAATGCACTAGTCCTCATGCGGCCCTCGGGGTCATTTGAGTTTGAGACCCCTGATCTAGTCCAACCCCCTGCTCAAAGCAGGACCAACCACAAATAAATCACCTCTGCCTGGGCTTTGTCAAGCCGGGCTATCTTGATTATCACTACAAAAGATTTTTGTCTATTAATTAGCCTCTTAGAGTTGATAAGACAATTCCCACCTTTTCATGCTGTATTTTAAAGAATCCTTAGGGAGGTGGTGGAATCTCCTTCCTTAGAGGTTTTTAATGTCAGGCTTGACAAAGCCCTGGCTGCGAAGATTTAGTTGAGAATTGGTCCTGTTTGAGCAGGGGGTTGGACTAGATGACATCCTGAGGTCCCTTCCAACCCTGATAGTCTATGATTCTAAGTTGAAAATGAAGAGGCAGAGAGATATGATGGAGAAAGATGACACCTTAGAGAGGAATATGAGATGTTACAGAGATGGAAGTTTGGGGTGTTAGGAAGAAAGGATAAAAAGTTGGGCTGGATATGGAATAGAAATGTATAGGGGCGCAGTACCAATCCTCCACACAAGCCTCACAGGGTCTCCCTCAATACTGCTGATGCAGGGAAGGGATCAGAGTAGGGGAAGCAAGTGTAAGAAATAGCAAGAAAGATATCAAGATCTCATTGAGGGAATATGGCTGCCATTTGTGAATAATAATCATAATTTAGAAGGCTGGAGAGACCTCTGGCTGATGCTGCATGTGCAGGTAGCAGCTGTAGCCAGGGGCAATCCTTTCCATCCGCATGCAGTAAGATAAATGAGAACATTTCTCTGAAATAGTAGAGCCATACTCCATTTAACCATATTTTTTGTCATCTTGATATTAGACTCTTACAGCATGCTGGGAGGCATAAGTAGTGATTAGGGTGCAGATCCACAAGGATAATGAGGCACGTACGTCCCAGTTTTGGCTCCATAGAAATCCACAAGATTCCTGGCAAACTTGGTGGGCACTTACATTTTAGAGATAAAAGTTTTGCCCTCTCAGCATGCACACTGCTACCTTACTCTAGGCATCTATATGGGTATCTCCCACCCAGTGAGAGCCACAGAGTGAGGGAAGATGAGTGTTTGGGCCCTGCACACAACGTAGGTGGGCAATCCAGTAAGTGTGCTCAGTCACCCATTGGATCAGGTGGGTCCTTTCAAATCCAGCGGTAGGACGTGGTGGTAGTGCCCTTATAACTTTGTGCCTAGTGGTTAGAGCACTCACCTGAGATGTGGGAGCCCCAGCTACCAGAAAGGGATAAAAGATTTGAAAAGGGCATCTCCCACCTCTCAGGAGAATCCTGACCACTGACCTATGGGATACTCTGATGTGGGGCTCCCTCCATCTCTCCAGTTGAAGCTGTTCCATTTGGAGCAGGAGGACTGGACCACAGAGTCAATCCTTCTCATTGTGGCCCAATGACTATGACTGTGGATAAACGCCTATAGTCATTTCTCCCAGTCCTCCTCCCCCCCCCAGCTCTCCCTCTGCCCCCACAACAAAGTACAACAGCCGAGCACATGGTCCTCCTGCCCCTACACACACACACACACCAGCAGAACAGAGGCTCTTCCCCCCACCCCACAGGACAGCGCATGACTCCAGCTCCCTCCCCCTACACCTACACACAGAATGCGGGGAGCACAGCCGTGCCCCCACGTACAACGGGACAGCGCACGGTCCTGCCGCCCCCTGCCCCCGTACAGCGGGGCGCTTCGCACACCGAGGGGACAACGGCACAGATTATATCACCCTCGGGCCCTCAGCAGGGCGCGGCTCCGAGCGGGAACCCCGGCGCCCCATTACCTGCGCTCGCTGGGCCTCAGTCAGCAACGCGCCGCGCCGCCCCGCCCAGCATTCAAACGGCTGCCGCGCGAGCCCAGGGGGCGGGGACTCGGCGGGCCGAACCCCTCCTCCCTGCCCGCCCCCGGCCTGCGCGGGGAAAGAGCGCAAGGCCCACGGTCGGGTTGAGTGGTGCTTCCCACTAGCCCTTGGCTCGGGCCCGCGAGCGCTGGGCCGGGGATGACTTGGGGGGCCAGGACAGAGAGGGGCGGGCGGCAAACGGAGCTGAGGGCGGAGATAACGGGGACGGGGTGTGAGGCAACAGGGGAGGTGCGGGCGGGGGCCGGTCTGTGGCAAGAGGAGACCTTGGGGCGGGTCCGAGTACCCATTTTGTGGTAAAGGGACCGAGCCCCCGTGGTTTGTCACTTGCAGAAGGAAGAAGTGCAATATCTAAGAAATCATTCAGGCATAAGAGAGAGAGATCAGCGTCAAGATGAAAGAATAAAGTGAAAGATTGGCCCAAGAGGACAATGAATGGCACCACCTGGAAAGTACAATTGAAACAATTAGTTTAGGATAAGCTATAGCTATACAGGTGTAAGCACTTCCATACTGGCCGAGGCGGCTCCAGGCACCAGCACAGCAAGCGCGTGCCTGGGGCGGCAAGCCGTGGGGGGGCGGCATGTTGGTCACTGTGTGGGTGGCAGTCAGGCACTCTTCGGCGGCATGCCTGCGGGAGGTCCGCTGGTCCCACGGGTTCGGCGGTAATTCGGGGATGGGCACACCGAAGGCGCAGGACTGGCAGATCACCCGCAGAAATGCCACCGAATCCGTGGGACCAGCGGACCGCCTGCAGGCATGCTGCCAAAAGGCCGCCTGACTGCCGTGCGTGGGGTGGCAAAAAACATAGAGCTGCCCCTGATCCTGGCATAAATGCATCCACAGGATGGAAGAGGGTGGTATTTTTTATAAAGCTGTCAATTAATCACAGTTTTAATCACACTGTTAAACAATAGAATACCAATTGAAATGTATTAAATCATAGAATCATAGAATATCAGGGTTGGAAGGGATCTCAGGAGGTCATCTAGTCCAACCCCTTGCTCAAAGCAGGGCCAATTCCCAACTAAATCACCCCAGCCAGGGCTTTGTCAAGCCGGACCTTAAAAATGTCTAAGGAAGGCGATTCCACCACCTCCCTAAGTAACCCATTCCAGTGCTTCACCACCCTCCCAGTTAAAAAGTTTTTCCTAATATCCAACCTATTTTGGATCTTTTTCTACATTTTCATATATATTGTATTATGTGTTGTAACTGAAATCAGTGAATATTCTTGATTACAAGTACTTACACTGTGAAAGATAAACAAAAGAAATAGTATTTTTCAATTCACCTCATACAAGTACTGTAGTGCAATCTCTGTGCAGTGAAAGTGCAATTTACAAATGTAGATTTTTTTTTGTTACATAATCACTCAAAAACAAAACAATGTAAAACTTCAGCGCCTACAACTCCAGTCAGTCCTACAACCCAAGCGCTAAGACAAACAAGTTTGTTTAAATGTACAGGAGATAATGCTGCCCTCTTCTTATATTCAATGTCACCAGAAAGTGAGAATAGGCATTTGCATGGCACTTTTGTAGGTGGCATTGCAAGGTATTTACATGCCAGATATGCTAAACATGAGTATGCACCTTCATGCTTCAGCCACTATTCCAGAGGACATGCTTCCTTGCTGATGATGCTCATTAAAAAAAAGTGTTAATTAAATTTGTGACTGAACTCCTTGGGGGAGAATTGTATGTCCCCTGCTCTGTTTTACCTGCATTCTGCCATATATTTCATGTTATAGCAGTCTCGGATGATGACCCAGCACAGGTTGTTCATTTTAGGAACACTTTCACTTCAGATTTGACAAAATGCAAATAAAGTATCAATGTGAGATTCTGAAAGATAGCTAAAGCACTCAACCCAAGGTTTAAGAATCTGAAGTGCCTTCTAAAATCTGAGAGGGACGAGGTGTGAAGCATGCTTTCAAAAGTCTTAAAAGAGCAACACTCTGATGAGGAAACTACAGAACCCAAACCACCAAAAAAGAAAATCAACCTTCTGCTGATGGCATCTGACTCAGATAATGAAAATGAACATGCATCGGTCTGCACTGCTTTGGATTGTTATCGAGCAGAACCTGTCATCAGCATGGATGCATGTCCCCTGGAATGGGGTTGAAGCATGAAGGGACATATGAATCTTTAGTGCATCTGGCACATAAATACCTTGTGATGCTGGCTACAACAGTGCCATGAGAATGCCTGTTCTCGTTTTCATGTGATATTGTAAACAAGAAGCAGGCAGCATTATCTCCTGCAAATGTGAACAGACTTGTTTGTCTGAGCGATTGGCTGAACAAGAAGTAGGACTGAGTGGACATGCAGGCTCTAATGCTTTACTTTGTTTTATTTTTTAATGCAGTTTTTTTGTACATATTTCTACATTTTAAATTCAACTGTAATGATAAAGAGATTGCACTACAGTACTTGTATTAGGTGAATTGAAAAATACACCTCTACCCTTATTTAGTTTTTTTTTACAGTGCAAGTACTTGTCATAAAAAATAAATATAAAGTGAGCATTGTACAGTTCGTAGGGAGGATTATTTTTTAATTTTCTTGAAGTTGGGGTTAAGACTGTTCTATACACTTTATGCCACTACAATTGTGCCCCACACTAAAGCGTTAGACTGCTTAATTATCAGTTTCTAAACCAATATAGTTAAAGCAGTACAAAAACTGTGTAGATAAGCTCATAGCTTTAAAAAATCTGGGGAGCACTGCCCTAGGGCAAAGGAATGAGACAGTGATGTTACAGTCGCAATCACTTGCCTTTTCACACGCTAGTCTTCCCCCTTTCTGGCTAAGCAGCAGTTCTGCTGAAAAGGACCTGGGAATTACAGTGGATGAGATGCTGGATATGAGTCGGCAGTGTGCCCTTGTTGCCAAGAAGGCTAATGGCATATTGGGCTGCATTAGTAGCAGCATTGCTAGCAGATCAAGGGAAGTGCTTATTCCCCTCTATTCAGCACTGGAGAGCCATATCTGGAGTATTGCTCCAGTTTTGGACCCCCCACTACAAAAAGGATTTGGACAAATTGGAGGGAGTCCAACGGAGGGCTACGAAAATGGTCAGGGGGATGGGGCACATGACTTATGAGGAGAGGCTGAGGGAACTGGGCTTGTTTAGTCTGCAGAAAAGAAGAGTGAGGGGGGATTTGATAGCAGCCTTCAACTACCTGAAGGGGGGTTCCAAAGAGGATGGAGCTAGGCTGTTCTCAGTGGTGGTAGATGACAGAACAAGGAGCAATGGTCTCAAGTTGCAATGCGGGAGGTCTAGGTTGGGTATTAGGAAACATTATTTCACTGGGAGGGTGGTGAAGCACTGGAATGGGTTACTTAGGGAGGTGGTGGAAACTCCATCCTTAGAGGTTTCTAAGACCTGGCTTGACAAAGCCCTGGCTGGGATGATTTAGTTGGTGTTGAATCATAGAATATCAGGGTTGGAAGGGACCTCAGGAGTTCATCTAGTCCAACCACCTGCTCAAAGCAGGACCAATCCCCAACTAAATGGTCCTGCTTTGAGCAAGGGGTTGGACTAGATGACCTCCTGCAGTCTCTTCCAACCCAAATCTTCTATGATTATGTCCTGCACATGTAGAAATCAGCATTCTTGTACTCTGGCCAGGGGCAGCTCCAGGCACCAGTGTGCCAAGCATGTGCTTGTGGCAGCAAGCCATGCGGGGGGTGGCCTGCCGGTCGCCGTGAGGGCAGCAGTCAGGCTGCCTTCGGTGGCATGCCTGAGGGAGGTCCGCCAGTCCCGCGGCTTCAGTGGTAATTTGGTGGTGGGGATGCCGAAGGCACGGGACTGGCGGACCTCCTGCAGGCATGCAGCCGAATCCGCGTTACCAGCAGACCTCCCCCAGGTGTGCCGCCAAAAGCCGCCTGCCTGCCGTGTTTGGGGTGGCAAAATACATAGAGCCGCCCCGGCCTCTGGCATAAGGTGTTTTGTGTTTCCTTGTGTGAGTGTAGACACAAAGCCATCCTTTCTCTGTGAGGATGGCTCATGAAAAAATATAAAATATACTTTCAAGGCAGTTGGTGACCTATCTGTCAAGGGTAGAGAGATTTTTTGTAAACTAGTTTTACCTGCAGCTCCACTAGTGGTGCTGTGTCTGGGGATCATTGGCTCAGGTACAGGGGCGGCTCCAGGCCCCAGCACGCCAAGCGCGTGCTTGGGGCGGCATGCCGCGGGGGGCGCTCTGCCAGTCGCCGGGAGGGCGGCAGGCGGCTCTGGTGGACCTCCCGCAGGCGTGCCTGGGCGGCTTCGGTGGAGCATCCGCAGGCATGCCTGCGGGAGGTCCACCAGAGCCGTGGGACCAGCGGACCCTCTGCAGGCACGTCTGCAGGAGGTCCACCGGAGCCGCGGGACCGGCGACCGGCAGAGCGCACCCCGTGGCGTGCCGCCGTGCTTGGGGCGGCGAAATTGCTAGAGCCGCCCCTGCTCAGGTAGCTCCATGAGTAGCTTAACTTCTCTATATCTTTATAAACAAAGGGAAGTGCCCTGGTTATGCCGTATGCTGGGATCCCTCCTATGAGGGTAGAGTGGCTGTAGTCAGGGGCATCTCTAGCTTTTTTGCCGCCCAAGCATGGCAGGCAGGCTGCCTCTGGCGGTATGCCTGCAGGACTTCCCCGGTCCTGCGGATTCGGCGGCATGCCTGTGGGAGGTCCGGCAAGTCCCGCGGATTCAGCGTACCTGCCGCCAAATTGCTGCCGAATCCGTGGGACCGGCGGACCTCCCGCAGGCAAGCCGCCGAAGGCTGCCTGACTGCCGCCCTCGCAGGGACTGGTACGGCGCCCCCTGCGGCTTGCCACCCCAGGCACGCGCTTGGAGCGCTGGTGCCTGGAGGCGCTGGTGCCTGGAGCCGCCGCTGGCTAGGGGTTCAGCCCCATTATGTGAAAGTCGTGGTTAGAGCTGGACCCCAGACTTCACTGCCCTGTGGCCAGGGCCGGTGCAAGGATGTTTCACGCCCTAGGCGAAACTTCCACCTTGCGCCCACCCCCACCCCCGCCCTGAGGTGCCCCTCCCGTGGCAGCTCCCCCCTCTACTCTGAGGCGCCCCCCCCACAGCAGCTCCCCACCCCGCACCCTCTGCCCTGAGGCACCCTCCCCCGCCCCAGCTCACCCCTGCCCCGCCTCCTCCCCGAGCACGCCGTCGCTGCTTCACTTCTCCCGCCTCCCGGGCTTGTGGCGCCAATCAGTTTAGGTACCGCAAGCCTGGGAGGCGGGAGAAGTGAAGCAGCAACGGCATGCTCTGGGAGGAGGCGGGGCAGGGGTGAGCTGGGGCGGGGAGTTCCCCTGCGTGCCCCCCCACTTTACTTGCTGCAGGTGGCCCTCCCCGCGCTCCCCTGCCCCAGCTCCCTCCGCCTAAATGCTGGCGGCGACCAGGGCGGCCGAAGATCCGGCCACTGTGGTTGCTGCCGAAGAAAATGCCACCCCCCAAATCCTAGGTCGCCTAAATGGTTGCACTGGGCCTGCCTGTGGCCTGGTGGTTGGGAGTCACTCCTTGGGCAAAAACGAGGCGTCCTTGTGACACCTTAGAGACTAACAAATTTATTTGGGCATAAGCTTTCCTGGGCTAAAACCCACTTCATTGGATGCATGGAGTGGAAAATACAAGCTGTAGGCTCCTAGAGACTTTTTTAGTGAGAAAACCATGTTGTCAAGCAGAGCTTGGCTGTGGGGAAGGAGGAAGGGAGCGCGCAGGGGGAGTGGGCTGAGGTGGGACTGCCCGACCCAGGGCAGGGCTGGGGGCCAGAAAGGGAGGAGCCGACGGACACGCTGAGCGGGGCCGAGTCTCGAAGGCTCCTGGGCGGAAGCTCGCCTGCGGTTGCCGGGTCGGGCTCAGAGCCAAGCCTTGCTGGGATGGTGCCTCCTGGGGAGCCGGGGCCGCTGGCCTGCGGCGGGACTGAAGATCTGGCTGCCCTGGAGGAGCTGGACGAGGCGAGGTTGCTTCAGAATCTGAGCGGCCGCTTCCTGCAGCAGCGGGTCTATGTGAGGGGGGAGCCGGGGCCGGGGCCGGGGCCGGGCGGGGGGAGGGGTCTCCCCTAGCTGGGAAATGACTGGAGGGTGGGAGAACCGACCCCCGCGGGACACCAGGTGGAGGTGGGGGGCTGGCGCTGGAAGTGCGTAAGGGACAGCGGGGGGCAGGAAACCCCGCGGGACATCGTGTGACGCTGTGTGTGTGAGTGAGAGTGAGAGAGAGAGAGGGGGGGGCGCTGAGGCGGGAGACCAGGGATGGGGGAGTAGGTGACCCCACGGGACATTGGTGGGGTGGGGTGGGGTGAGAGACCAGGAGCGTGTGGGCAGTGCTTAATTTGTGCTGCTAGGGCTGAGCCCCAGCACCCCTATGATTGCAGCCTCAATTATGCAAATAAAAAAAAATGCTTGAGCCCTGGGGTACCTCTTTCGTTACAAGTACTGTATCTGGTGGTGGAGGGAGACCCAGGGGAACACTGGAGGTGTTGGGCGGGAGACCCTGTGAGCACTGGGGGGAAGTTGGGGAGAGAGACCCCATGGGACATGGTTTCCTCGCCACTCCTCAGTAGTGTAGTGCAAGGGGTCCATGGGGCACTGTGCAATGTTTGCTTACCTGGTTGGTGGGAATTTTCCTTTTACATCAGACATATATTGGGGACATTCTGATTGCGATGAACCCGTTCCAGAGTCTTCCGCTCTACGAGAAACCAGTAAGTGTCCCCTCATTCCAGTGTATGGTGTGAGGAGCATGAGTGTGTGGTGTCTCATCCTGGGGTGTGGGGGGGAGATGCAGGTGGCCCTTCTAGGGGGCGGGCCAGACAGGGAACAGAGTTGTGCACAAGTGCACCCTTTGCTCTTGATGTTTGAATCACATTACTTCTCTGTGAAGTTATATTGTTACCTGTAAGAAATGTGGCTAGTTGGGCTTTTGTAGGAGGCGTTTCCATGTACTTTTGAGTTCCTATTTTTTTTCAAAATGTAGTAAGTCTCATATGGATTTTGTCAGCTTTGTTTTGATTTCTCTGTGTCACCCATGGCTCTAGGCACTTCATCCTATTTGAAACAAAATATTTTAGAATGTTTTAAATCTACAATGTACTCATTGAACTGACCATCCAGTAGTAAAAAACAATCCTGCTTGCAGCAACCCTCACGTCATTCCTCCTGTTTACACCCTACCCTTGCCATCCTACCCACAAATGCTCAAGAACAGAGATGACCTTTACAATAAGCCAGAGGTTCTAAGCAGGGCAGTGGCATGGGGTTCTGGGGCACGTTATGTTTCTGGAAATCTTCATCTGACATATGGTGTATTGTTTGATCTGCTCTATCAAACCCTGGAAAATGTAATCTAAACTACATATTTAAAAAAAAAAATAAACCAACAACTTTGATGGCTTCTCCCTCCCTTGTCTCAGTGGCTAGCCGAAGTGAGGAGGGGAGAATTTACCCTCTGTCCCCTAACTGTTCTGGTATTTCACTTTAATTGAATTCTCCCCCTGCTCCCAGGTATCAGAGAAATATCATAACCATGACAAGGGCACCCTACCCCCTCACATCTTTGCTATTGCTGACAGAGCATACCAGGCCATGCTGGGGCATCTGGCAACAGGACCTCAGAACCAGTGTATCGTCATCAGGTAAGAGAAAGCAATTCAAAATATTTGTAAGTCTCCATATCGTGGGACAGTATGGTCTTGTCAGACCAGCATCACTGAAAGGGAGAGCAGACAAGATGGAACTATCAACTTTGCACCCTCCAGTCTGTGGCCAGACAAATTAGAGGATTGGGCCAAAAGAAATCTGATGAGGTTCAACGAGGACAAATGCAGAATCCTGCACTTAGGACAGAAGAATCCCATGCGCTGCCATAGACTAGGGACTGAATGGCTAGGCAGCAGTTTTGCAGAAAAGGACCTAGGGGTTACAGTGGACTAGATGCTGGATATGAGTTGCCAGTGTGCCCTTGTTGCCAAGAAGGCTAACGGCATTTTGGTTGTATGAGTAGGGGCATTGCCAGCAGATCAAGGAACGTGATCATTCCCCTCTATTCGACATTGGTGAGGCCTCATCTGGAGTACTGTTTCCAATTTTTCCACATCATTCTTGTAGTGTGGGGCCCAGAACTGGACAGAGTCCAGCAGAGGGCAACAAAAATGATTAGGGGACTAGAGCACATGATTTATGAGGAGAGGCTGAGGGAACTGGAATTGTTCAGTCAGAATGAGGGGGGATTTGATAGCTGCTTTCAATTAACTGAAGGGAGGGTTCCAAAGAGGATGGAGCTACACTGTTTTCAGTGGTGGCAGATGACAGAACAAAGAGCAATGGTCTCAAGTTGCAGTGGGGGAGGTCTAGGTTGTATATTAGGAAAAACTTTTTCACTGGGAGGGTAGTGAAGCACTGGAATGGGTTACCTAGGGAGGTAGTGGAATCTCCTTCCTTAGAGGCTTTTAAGGTCAGGCTTGACAAAGCCCTGGCTGGGATGATTTAGTTGGGGATTGGTCCTGCTTTGAGCAGGGGGTTGGACTAGATGACCTCCTGAAGACCCTTCCAACCCTGATATTCTATGACCCTCTAAGGATGGAGATTCCACCACCTCCCTAGGTAACCCATTCCAGTGCTTCTCCACCCTCCTAGTGAAATAGATTTTCCTAATATCCAGTATTAAATTCTGCAAAAATTGAAGGGAGCCCCAGTACGATGATGGCCTGGGGTTTTGGCCAGATGTGTCTTATTGAACAGTGCTCCCAGGGAGAGGAAATGATAGGGAAAGAATATATGTGTCTGGGGCAGACATGCTTTGGGATCACAGATCACTTGGGTAATAAATACTATCAGGCTCTGAGTTAGAGAATGGATGGCAGCTCTTGGAGTGTGTGCCTGGACAATTAGGTACATCAGTGGTGAGAAATAGTAGTAGGAAACTCACCCTTTCTTTCCAGACAAGGACCTGGCTACAATGATCCGCTTGTTTTCACCTTCAGCTTGGATAACTGTAACTCGCTGTATCTGTAGAAGCAATGCAAAGATGGAAGTGGTGTGCAAAATCCAGCTCTCTACCATCTCAAGGGGATGGGCTGCTGCAAATACTTTACACCTGTGGTCTGATCCCTCAGCTGCTTCCCAGCCTTCTTCCATTGCTTGTTTGAGGTTCTGATATTCAGTATCCTCAGTGGTTCAGGACCAAGCTTAATTTGCAAACGCATCTCCATCCACAACCTATTTGAGGGCACTGTTTTTCTGGAGGAATACAGCTGCCAAAGCCCATGGTGAAGTGCATGAGAGATGAAAGTAAATATTTTTGGGTGAGGTAGTTCAAAGTGGGTCAGACTCCCAATTAGCTCAATCTCCACACTGAAGTTTGCTGTAGGTGCCTCCTCTTTGGGAAGAGTAGCTCCTACTGTAACTAGTATAAGGAGGATTAAAAAAACAAAATACAACCTTATTCTCAAAGTTGAGGCTCCTATAACCACAGAGTCAAGGAAGGAAGAAGAGCAGAAACCACCCCCTCATCCCCACCCCCCCGAGCCCTTTAGAGATCTGGCTATGGAGATCTAATTGACCTGGGATGCTCTAGACACTACAGCAATGGGCAGTATAACATAGATAGATATAAATGGAGTGAATTTGCTGTGGAACCCTGACATGAAAAACAGGGAACCCCATGATGTCATCATTAGACTTAGTGGAACTGTACAGGGCAGTAGAGGGAACCAGCTGGAGGCAAAAGCCCTTTGGGCAGGACTGAGGGAGCACAGCTGCTGACTGAGGGCCCATCTTTAGTCAGCAGCGCAGAAGTAAGGATGGCAATACCATATCATGCCATCCTTACTTCTGCGCTGGTGCTGGCGGTGACTCTCCCTTCAGAGCTGGGCTCCTGGATAGCAGCCACCACTCTCCAGCTGCCCAGCTCTGAAGGCAGCGCTGCCACCAGCCGCAGTGCAGAAGTAAGGTTAGCAGTATTGTAGTTCCCTGCACAAAACCTTGTGATTTCCTTCCCCCCCCCCAACTTTTTTGGGTCAGGACCTCTACAATTATAACACCATGAAATTTCAGCTTTAAATGGCTGAAATAATGAAATGTACGATTTAAAAAATCCTATGACTGTGAAATTGACCAAAATGGATGGTGAATTTGGTAGGGCTCTAATATCTATCTGTCTATCTATCTCAGGTTATTAACTAGCTTCTCCAGTGCTAGAACAGGAAGTTCATGGTTTGTGTTATCTGCAAAGGCAATAACTGAGAACACTTAGTGTGAACAAAGATCAGGGGGAAGGGAAGGCACCCTTATTACACATAGCTAAGGCTACGTTTTAGTCATGGGTATTTTTAGTAAAAGTCATGGACAGGTCACAGGGCCGTGACTCTTTCTTTATTGCCTGTGACCTGTCCATGACTTTTACTAAAAATACCTGTGACTAAATCTTACCTGCTGGGAGGGGGGTGCTCCTGAAGACTGCTGTGGGAGGGCAGCCTGGCCCTGTGCCCCGAGTTGCTGCTGCAGGGGGTAGCCTCGGGTCCCCCTGCCACCGCCACCAGTACGAGCGAGGGACAGCCTGGGGCCCCACCGCCTCCACTGCTGGTCTGGGCAGGGGAGGGCCCAGGGCCCTGCCAATGCTGGTTTGGGCAGAGAACGGCCTGGGGCCCTGGGACCCCACTGCCTCTTGTCCCGGACCGCTGCTCCAGGGCAGTGCTGGGGACCAGCTGCCTGGGCTGCCAGAGCAGTGGCCGGTGCAGCTGGCCCCGGGGCTTCCCCAGCTGCCAGGGTGGTCCTGGGGTCAGCTGCACCAGTACTGCAAAATTCACAGTGGTCACAGAAGCTGTGACTTCTATGACCTCCATGAATGCCCGTCGAAGTAGCATATAGTATTGGGGCAATGTTTTATTCCGTTGCTTCTGGGCACACATATTGTCACACAGATGAGAGGTCCCATCTTCAGCTGACCAGGAAATAGTATGGCCTCTGTGATCTGTACATTCCTCACTACTCAGATTAGTCACTGCAACTGACTCTCTGCTGGGTCCGAATGCAAACGTGTCTCAGAGACTTCAGCTGGCGCATTGCGTAACAGCCATCTCCTAAGTAACAAAGGTAGATATGATCACATTGCCCTGTTCTCTGAATTCCACTGTCTCCATTCCTGCTGGTGTCAGAGCTAAATTAAGTCCTCGCCCTAATATGCTTTGCTCTAGGGCCTGGCCAACTGGGAGGTAGTCTCATGTAGCTGTATTCAGCGTGCACAATACAGGGGACAGAGTTATCTCAGCAGCAGGCTCTGGTGATGGAACTCCCTGTCAGAGGGCAGTGTTGAGACCTACAGAGCCTTTCCTCAGCCGTGGCTCCCATTAAAATTAACCAGCTGCCCCAACCCTGCGACCTGGGGAAGGGCAGGCACTACATAGTTCCTGATTCCTAGAGCTTATATTCTGTCTTTTTATTCTATATTTGTGTGATACCCAGCACACTGGGGGCTCTGATCCATGACTGGGGCTCCTGGATAATGCCACAATATAAATAATAATGGGAAGCTAAATGCCCTCAGTTTCTTTGTAGCTGTTCAGTGCTTAAGTGCATAGATGAGTGCCCTAGAAATATCATAAAGAGAAGGTGGTTTTAGTGATTACTGTGTAGGGCCACGAGCATCCAGTGGAAGTCTGGGTGGGTCACAACCCCCTCTTGGAAACTGGTGTGTCTCTGTAACACAGTAACAGAAGGCTGGGACTTTTCCTCTTTGCTGAGTGCCAAACTGGCACACTGTCCCCCTCCCCCACATACCAGAGCAACACCCAACCACCTGGCTGTGTGTTGACCCTAGATTTCTGTCCAGCCTGGTGCATGTCAAACCAAGATGGTCTCCCTTTCTCCTTTGCTGCTGTCCTGTGTCTTATTTAGAGAGAGAAGTTCAGGTCACCAGGCCCCCCCACCTGAATCCCAGGAGTCTGTTTGCCCCAGCACTCCAGTAGACTGTACATCACCCCTCCACTACACCCTGTAGCTACAGAGAGCTGCAGAGCAGAAGCCACACCTGGGACACAAAGTGCAGTGCCCAGGTGTGTAAACAGTCCTGCCCTTTGGAGTATGTGTGCTATTTCCTGCTTCTGCTTTGTGACTGACAGATCTTCACACAGGATGAAGTCCTAGTGCACATGTCCTGTCACGGGACCACAGCCCAATTACGGACATTGAAGCAGTGGGACGAGTTCTGCTTGTAAGGGTGGGGAGGGGAGGAAATGCCTAGTATATGTGACGGATTCAGTGAGACAGGTGCCTTTCAAGGTCATTCCTCCCTCTTTGCCAAGAGCTGGGGACACTAAGAAATTCCTTTTGGCCCCACTGCTTAAGGGGCTGCCCAGTGGGTCAAGTTCACAGATAGGTGGGAGACAATGTCAGTGTGGGTAAGAGCCCTCCATCCCTAGTGTCAGAGAAGAATTTCAAGTGGAGGGTGTTAAATTGCTACACTGTGTGTGGAGGCTTACTAGGGGATCAGTGCCCTATAGAACCTGTTGCCATGGGGGGATGGGTAAAGGTAGTGCTAATGTGGGCACTGCCAGTAGGAGGCACCTGGAGCTGTGCAGTAGTATTGGTACATGGGGTGTGTTGGTTCAGAGAAAGGGGAGATGCACTGAGGCATAAGGGGAACAGCAGCTGCGTCCTTGTGTTGGTAGTTTCCTGTCCTCACCCTCTGCTCTTTTTTGACAGCGGAGAGAGTGGTGCAGGGAAAACCGAGAGTGTAAAGCTACTGCTGCAACACATCATGCACCTGTGCAAGGGCAACTCACAGCTGGAGCAGCAGATACTGCAGGTGAGTCACTGAAACAGAATGTGGGGGTACAGACGGAGGGATGGCCACAGAGCAACTCATAGTTGGCTCAGGGGGTTCTACAGATGAGTCACCTGGTAGTGGCAAAAGCACAGGGTAAATGAAATCTTAGCAATAGTATAAATCCAATACTAGATTGTCAGTCATGTTGTAGACAAGACACATGGGTTCATTAAATATTTGGCAAGAAGCAGGATGATCTACTGATTACTGAAATAATTTCTATTCCGTCAGTAATTAGGGAGGATGTTGAGCAGCATCTGTTCAAGTTAAAGATTTCTAAATCAGCAGGACCAGATAAGTTGTATCAGAGGCCTGGTCCACACTAAAAAGGGGGTTCGAATTAGGGTACGCAAATTCAGCTACGGGAATAGCGTAGCTGAATTCGAAGTACCCTAATTCGAACTACTCACCCGTCCAGACACGGCGGGGTCGAACTCCGCGGCTCCCCCGTCGACTCCACCACCGCCGTTTGCAGTGGTGGAGTACCGGAGTTGACCGCGGCGCTTCTGGAGTTTGAACTATCGCGTCTAGATCAGACGCAATAGTTCGAACTCCGAGAAGTCGAACTCACCGCGTCGACCCGCGCAGTGAGTATGGACCTGCCCTAAGAATATTAAAAGAATCAGCGAAGGAGTTCTCTGAACCGTTATTGTTTTTTATTATATCTTGGAACACTGGGGAACAGTCTAGTCCAGTGGACTAGAAAATATCCAATGTTGTGTCAGTATTTAAAAAGAATAAACAGTATGTCCCTGGTCATAGGCTGGTTAGCCTGATGTTGATCCCAGTCAAAATCATGGTAAGGCTGGTATGGGATGCAGTCAGTAAAGATGCTGTAGCTAAGAGGGCAAATATGAGCATTGAATGTATGTGGAGGGGAGTATCAAGTAGAAACAGGGAGGTGGCATTGCTTCTATATACAGCATTAACAAAACCATTACTGGAATAGTGTGTTCAGTTCTGGTGTCCACTCCTCCAAAAGGATGCTGACCAATTGGAAAGGGTTCAGAAGAGAGCTACAAAAATGATTCAAGGTCAGGAAAACCTGCCTTACAGTGAGAGACTAAAGAAACTCTTTAGGCTGGGGATCGACTGGCTAAGCAGCAGTTCTGCAGAAAAGGACCTGGGGATTACAATGGGCGAGAAGCTGGATATGAGTCAGCAGTGTACCCTTGCTACCAAGAAGGCCAACAGCATATTGGGCTGTATTAGTAGGAGCATTGCCAGACGATCAAGGGAAGTGATTATTCCCCTCTATTCGGCACTGGTGAGGTCCAGTTTTGGTCCCCCCACTACAGAAGGGATATGGACAAATTGGAGAGAGTCTAGCGGAGGGCAACAAAAATGATTAGGGGGCTGGGGCACATGACTTATGAAGAGAGGTTGAGGGAACTGGGTTATTTAGTCTGCAGAAGAGAAGAGTGGGCGGGGGGAGGAGGAGGAGATGGAGCTAGGCTGTCCTCAGTGGTGACAGATGACAGAACAAGAAGCAATGGTCTCAAGTTGTAGTGAGAGAGGTCTAGGTTGGATATTAGGAAACACTATTTCACTAGGAGGATGGTGAAGCATTGGAATGGGTTAGCTAGGGAGGTGGTGGAATTGCTATCTTTAGAGGCTTGACAAAGCCCTGGCTGGGATGATTTAATTGGTGTTGGTCCTGCTTTGAGAAGTGGGGTGGACTAGATGACCTCCTGAGGTCTCTTCCAACCTTAGTATTCTATGATAGCTCAGACTATTTATTTAGTTTATCCAAGAGAAGCTAAATAGGTAACTTGATCATTGCCTACGTTTACCTACGTGGGGGGAAAGAGATTTCTGATAGCAGAGGTCTCTTTAATCTAACAAACAAAGGCATAACAAGATCCAGTTTCTGGACCCTGAAGCTAGACAAATTCAGTCTGGAAATAAAATACACAAATTTAACAAAAAGAACGAGGAGTACTTGTGGGACCTTAGGGTGCCACAAGTACTTCTCGTTCTTTCTGCTGATACAGACTAACATGGCTACCAATCTGAAACATATTTAAGTGAGGGCAATTAACCATTGGAACATCTGACATAAGTATGTGATGTATTCTTCATCACTTGAAATACAGTATTTTAATTCAAGACTAGATATATATATTTTTTTAAAAGGAGGTGCTATAGCTCAACCAGAAGTTAGGGGCTTGATGGAGTGATTACTGGGGTAGTTTCTCTGGCCTCTTATGCAGGAGGCCAAATTAGAGGATCATAATGGTCCCTTCTGGCTTTAAAATCTATGAATTGCAGCTGGAGTGTTGGAACCTGCAGGTGAGTCACTACAGGAGGTTGGGGGCACAGGGCAACCTGTAGTGGAGCTTTCTCATATTTGCAGATGATCATGTATTATCATCCCTTCCATCCCATCATTATTAGCCAAGCTTGACAGATTTATTTTCTGAGTCCTATAACTCAGTCCTTCTGCCCCATATTAATTTCTCTCTCTGCTGTGAACTTCCCTCAGTGAGTCTATCTTTCTGTCATTGAGTTCCCCAGAACTGCACACAGTATCCTATCTGGGGCCATCCATGAGAGGGACCCCTCCTCACCCTCACTGATTGGTGGGAGTGGGAGGCTTCTGGGATTGAGGGGCTGAGGGCAGAATCCCAAGGGTTCTCTCCAGGACCTGACACTGTCTCCTCCTTGCTCCAGGATGTGGTGCCTTTGCTTATACAGTCCATGGTTGCATTGGATCAGTTTGCTGCTGTGTGCATTTCCAGCTGCATTTGAGCGACTCAAATCTTTTTTTTTTTTTCCCCCTCCTCTTTGGCTCCTCAAGAGGCCATGAGGCTGTTTCACATGATACCTCTGATACCTTCTGCAACCTAGTTGGGCCACTGTAGATGGGAGGGGACATTAAGGGTTCCATGTTGCTTAGACCTTCCCATCAACTCTGTCCATTTCCCTTCCAGGTGAACCCATTGCTCGAAGCCTTTGGCAATGCACAAACAGTGATGAATGACAACAGCAGTCGCTTTGGAAAATACATGCAGTTGAGGTTCCAAAGGAGTACAGGTGAGACCTAGGACTAGGTCTCTGGGTGTGTGGAACCCGCCATCTGTGTGCTGATTTCTTTCCTTCTGCCCCTTCCCCATGTAGTGAGGGGTGCCAAGCTGAGTGAGTATCTGCTAGAGAAGTCTCGTGTGGTGCAACAAGATGCTGGAGAGAGGAATTTCCATGTCTTCTATTATATGTTTGCTGGGCTCACTGCAGAGGAAAAAGACATGTATGGGCTGCTAGATCCCTCGTTGTACAGGTATGTGAGTGGCAGGTCCTGCTCTGGCTTCTCAGTGGAGTGGAGGTCAGAATAAGGGGCTCCTACAGCCCCATAGGGGAGAGAGTGGGGAAGAGGATTTGACTTGGTGTGAGGGTTAGGTAATGAGAAGAGAGCACAGGGTTGGGGGATTGTCATGGAAGGCTGGAGCTGGGCTCTGAATGGAGACATAGTGTGGTCTAATGGATGGGACGCTGGTCTGGGACTCAGGAGACTTGTGTTCTGTTCCTGGATCTGCCAGTGACCTGGGGAAATCACTCCCCTCTCTGTACCTCTGCTTCCCCTACCCTATGTCTGCGCTGTCTCTGGGGCAGGGACTGACTCGCTGAGACTGCCCTGCACAATGCTCTCATATGAGATGTGTGGTGTACTTGGGGTACAATCAGGACTGAACAACTGTGTCCCGTCAGCTCTCCTACATGGGGTGCCTTTTACGTTGCCATGCTGTGAGAGCTATCACTCCTGGTCTGTTCACACACAGCTTCCAGCATATGAGTTATTCCCAGTTATATTGTATGAGTGCCATAGCCAGCTACTCTTGAATTACACTACAGAGCAACACCAGCAAACTCCCAGTCCCAGACTTTCTGCAGAGATGTGTGCCTTGTACTGCCTAGCTCTCTTCTGGACAACACAAGCTCATATGAAGTCCGTCATTTTATTAATACAAAATAATATGTGCAAATCCTGTTATCCCAAATGGAATTTCCCATACACTTCAATTCAAACACACGGGTTTAGATAAAACACTAAAACAAGTTTATTTATTTCAAAAGGATAGATTTTAAGTGAATACAACTCATGAGGTATAAAGGTTAGAATTGGTTACAATAAAAATAAAAGTAAAACACAACTAATGCCTAACAACAAACTTGAGCGAATTCAAAGCAAGGTCTCTCTCACCACATGTTTCAGCAGTCTTACAGTCAGGATCCCTGCCCCTTCCTTTGTTTGTCAGGTACCGTGGACACTGTGGGCAGAGAGAAAGGGAACAATGATGTGGGGTGTCTGCCCTCCCTTGTTATAGTTCTTTGCCTTCTTTGAGATGCATCTCCAGCTGAGGTTCAGGAGACAAAAAATCTTTGAACGGAAACCCCAAGCTGTTACTTTTTAAGATGTAGATTTTTTTTTTTTGCTCATGTGGCTTTTCCTGCCAATGTATAGCCATTTAGTGGGTGATGGCCTGTTTGGCCTATTTACACCTGGCTGAGGCATCAGTTTGTCCTTTCATAGACTCATAGGACTGGAAGGGACCTTGAGAGGCAGGACTAAGTATTTTGTCTCTGAGGAAATGGTTTGGCTGCTTCCCAGATCGGAATACATCTTAGTAACACCATACAGTGGAATCTTATAACTTTATGAGTACAGTATTGACCAGTGAGTTATGAGTTTTCAAATGATACCTCACAAGGCATATTTGGGCAAAGATTATTATAATAGCGTGCATGGGGTGAATACAGGGGTACAGAGCATCACAGTATGTAGACTGTACCCTAATACAAATAATATCAGGTTGACTCACTTGTCTCCCCAGGTACATAAGTGGATGGTTTAGGACAGAGGATGTGGCTGAGTGCTGGAAGCACAAGTACTGGGAGGTGCGTAATGCCCTAGACATGGTGGGCTTCCAGGAACAGGTGAGTACAGTGGGCATTCTGTCACCATCTCCACCCCCTCTGCTTAGTCAGCCCATTTGCTCCACTTCTACTTCCCTCCTTCACTTTGCTGTGCTGCTCTCAGGCTGGCAGATTCAGTGCAGAGCTCTCCTCTCTTTTCTTCCCCTCCCCTCCCCCCCACACCTGACTTTCCTCTCCCTTTACCACTGCAGGAAGTTTGAAGTTCCAATGGAAGGGGGCTGCTTGCTCATCATGTGTATGTTACATGCCCACACACATCTGTGGGTGCCAGGCCCAAGCCATCTCTGTTGTGTATTTTAGGAGCAGGTGGACATGCAGGCAATCCTGGCCGGAGTCCTGTCTCTGGGCAACGTGACCTTCCAGTCCCAGGAGAACAATGGGGCCCTGAGAGTGAGTGAAGCCTCCAAGGGGTGGCTGAAGGCTTCAGCGGTGAGTCGAGTGAGAGGCTCAGAGGAGTGAGACAAGATTGTGCTCCCACTGGGGACCCGTGTGAGGTTTGGGGAATATTTATATTAGGAATGTTTTTTTAAATCCATGTGTGAAGGGTAGATGAGGTCCACTGCTGGGGTCCTTCCATTCTTTGGGTGCCTCTTATGCTACACCTGACTGACGCAGGGGACTCCTATCCCTGATTCTAAAGACGCTACAGAAGAATTAGGAGTTGTCCCAGGAATGCACCAGATTGCCCCAGTGACTGGTATCTTCAAGCCCTCTTCTCTTCCACCATGCTCCTTATGTGCGTTTTAACCAACAGCAGGTTATTCAGTTCAAAGCCAGCTTCAAAATTGGAGCAGAAGATGGGCTGGGGCTACAGACCAATACTTTTCTCTCTCAACCACTTACATCCTGGCAGTATCCAAATCCTGCTTTATTGTATCGAAAACCTGATCCATCTTCTCTTTCCTCAAAGCTAAAACTCTTGCTCAGACTCTCCTGTTTCAGTTACTACAACCTTTTTCTCTCTAGCCTGACACCCACATCACTCTCCACCCCAGTTTGTCAAAACACAGGTACTAGACTTATTTTTCTCACCTGTTGCTCTGATAGCACCACTCCTCCCACAGGCCTGCTTGCACACTGCATCAGATCTGGCTTTGGTGGGGGGCAGTATAGAATATCAGGGTTGGAAGGGACCTCAGGATGTCATCTAGTCCAACTTCCTGCTCAAAGCAGGACCAATCCCCAACTAAATCATCCCAATCAGGGCTTTGTCAAGCCTGACCTTAAAAACCTCTAAGGAAGGAGATTCCACTACCTCCCTAGGTAACCCATTCCAGTGCTTCACCACCTTCTCAGTGAAAAAGTTTTTCCTAATATCCAACCTAAACCTCCCTCACTGCAACTTGAGACCATTACTCCTTGTTCTGTCATCTGGTACCACTGAGAACAGTCTAGATCAGTGGTTCCCAAACTGGGGTTTGTAAAATGTTACAGGGGGTTCTCGGGGGGGGGGGAATCCCTAATAGCAGACAGAGGTGTCTCGAGGGACCCCAGGCAGCATGGGGCCAGCAGCCCACAGCCCCTGGACTTCGAAGAGCTAAGCAGATCAAAGCAAGCATATCTATCACTCTGAGACTTAAACTTCAAGACTCCTTATAAGAAACGGAAAGGGAGGTGAATATTTTTTGCTGTTTTTAAAATTAAATAGGCAGCTAGTATTGTTTTTAAAATTATTATGTAGAACAAGTTTAAGCTTTGTTGTAATGTGCGCTGTTTGCCTAGACTGCTCAAGATCTGAATGCTTGTGTAGGAGGAACTCTTCTGAGTTGGCTTCTTAAATACCTTCATGCTGTTTCACATCTGATACTCCTTGATGAAACATAGGAGCCTTGTCTTATAACAGGCTTATTCAAAGTGATAAAAGCTACGAAAGTGAGATCTTGGAAGAGTGTTGACGTTTTCATAATGTAATAAAAATACTGTAATGATTAATAATAATAATACCATGTCATAAAACAAATTTTATATTTCCAAGATCACTGCTTTTATAATTTATACTCAGGTAAAGGAGAAAATCCCTGGAAATATTCATTTTTAAGAGGGGGTTTGCTAGACTGGATGTGCTAGTGAAAGGGGTTCACAGGCTGTTAAAGTTTTCGGGAACCACTGGTCTAGATCCATCATCTTTGGAACCCCCTTTCAGGTAGTTGAAAGCAGCTATCAAAGCCCCCCCTCATTCTTCTCTTCTGCAGACTAAATAATCCCAGTTCCCTCAGCCACTCCTCATAAGTCATGAGCTCCAGCCCCCTAATCATTTTTATTTTCCTCTGCTGGACTCTTTCCAATTATTCCACATCCTTCTTCTAGTGTGGCACCCAAAACTGGACACAGTACAGAGGCCCCCCAGGTTACGCAAACTCAACTTATGCAAATACGCACTTACAGAAAAAGTTCCATAAGCTAGAAATAAGTTTTTTTCCTTTTTTTTGCGTAGCGGTCAGGTATAAGTTTCTGATTACGCAAAATTCAAGTTACGCAAGGTGTAATGGAACACTTATGTAAGTCGGGGAGCATCTGTACTCCAGATGAGGCCTCACCAATGCTGAATAGAGGGGAATGATCACGTCCCTCGATTTTGCTTGCAAAGCTCCTACTTAAACAGCCCAAAATGCCGTTGGCCTTCTTGGCAACAAGGGCACACTATTGACTCATATCCAACTTCTCATCCACTGTAACCCCAGTCCTTTTCTGCAGAACTGCTGCCTAGCCACTCGGTCCCTAGTTTGTAGCAGTGCCATGGGATTCTTCCGTCCTAAGTGCAGGACTCTGCACTTGTCCTTGTTGAACCTCATCAGATTTCTTTTGGCCCAATACCCTAATTTGTCTAGGTTCCTCTGTATCGTCCCTACCCTCCAGCCTATCTACCACTTATCCCAGTTTAATGTCATCTGCAAACTTGCTGAGGGTGCAGTCCTCGCCATCCTCCAGATCATTAATGAAGATATTGAACAAAACTGGTTCCAGGACGGACCCTTGGGGCACTCCACTTGATACCAGCTGCCAACTAGATATGGAGCCATTGATCACTACCTGTTGAGCCCAATAATCTAGCCATCTTTCTATCCACCTTATAGTCCATTCATCTAATCCATACTTTTTTTTAACTTGTTGGCAAGAATACTGTGGCAGACCGTATCAAAAGCTTTCCTAAGTTAAGGAATAACATGTCCACTGCTTTCCTCTCATCCACAGACCCAGTTATCTCCTCATAGAAGGCAATTAGGTTAGTCAGGCATGACTTGCCCTTAGTGAATCCATGTTGACTGTTCCTGATCACTTTCCCCTCCTCTAAGTGCTTCAAAATTGATTCCTTGAGGACTTGCTCCATGATTTTTCTAGGGACTGAGGTCAGGCTGACTGGCCTGTACATCCCCAGATCCTACTCCTTTCTTTTTTTAACGATGGACACTACATTAGCTCTTTTTTCCAGTCATCCGGTACCTCCCCCGATCACCATGAGTTTTCAAAGATAATCGCCAATGGCTCTGCAATCACATCCGCCAACTCCTTTAGCACCCTTGGATGCTGTGCATCCGGCCCCATGGACTTGTGCTCAACTAGCTTTTCTAAATAGTCCTGAACCACTTTTCTCTACAGAGGGCTGGTCACCACCTCCTCCCCATAGTGTGCTGCCCAGTGCAGTGGTCTGGGAGCTGACCTTGTTTGTGAAGACAGGCAAAAAAAGCTTTGAGACCATTAGCTTTTTCCACATCCTCTGTCACTAGGTTGCCTCCCCCATTCAGTAAGGGGCCCACACGTTCCCTGACCTTCTTGGTGTTGCTAACATACCTGTAGAAACTCTTCTTGTTACTCTTAACATCTCTTGCTAGCTGCAACTCCAAGTGTGATTTGGCCTTCCTCACTTCACTTCTGCATGCCCGAGCAATATTTTTATACTCCTCCCTGGTCATTTGTCCACTTCTTGTAAGCTTCTTTTTTGTGTTTAAGATCAGCAAGGATTTCACTGTTAAGCCAAGCTTGTCGCCAGCCATATTTACTATTCTTTCAGCATATCGGAATGGTTGGTTCCTACAACCTCAATAAGGATTCTTTTAAAATACAGCCAGTTTCCTGTAATCTGGGCTTGACTATTGCAGTTCTCGCTAAGAATAATGCTCCCTGATTTGAAAATGCAGCAGCTCATCTGCTCATCTGCTATGTGCCACCCCCTCCTCTGCACCTCAGTGCCCCACTCTCAACAGTGGAAGCAAGGAAAGTAGCACATGCAATTACAGAATAAGGTCTAATATCTTTTATCAATTTTATTCAAGTTATCAGCACAGTTATGAATATCAGAGCATGTATAAATTATAGATGCAGTCATACTCGCATCCTTTTAGATAGTGTTAGTGTCTGATGGTCCTCTTATGGAGTGATCATTAGTAAAGGGATGGTTTCTGCTGGAGTCTTTCTATAGGAAGCTCATTGTTTCCAATCTGGGCACCTTCTTTTTATAATGTGATTTTTGCATATACCTACATTCTGTGCATGTGCATGAAAGTGTCAACCCTCTTTTTTCCTTTTGGTTTGGTGTTCCCAAAATCTTGAGGTACCCTGTTTTCTAGAGGTTATGGATAGTTCCTTTTATTCTCATTAGCATTGATACATAACATGTATCCTGCCGTTAAGGCATGCATTAAACAAAAATGTGCTTCTAGAGCATTTTTGCGATTTAAAATTAATCTTTTGGCCAATTTTTTTCAATTTCTTCACCTCTTGGTACATCTTTTCCCATAATCTTATGGCACTGGGTTATTTTTTGGTTACTTACTAATGTCAGCATTTTTTTTATTTCTAAGGCCTAAAATAGCTAAACTAAAATCTTACAGGCCTCCGCCTATAGGTTTTGCATTTCAGCCTTCCTTACTTAGATACCTAATACATATTTATCCCTTCTAACTACTACAATCATATACTTTTATAATCCTATCACTTACCTTTAGTTAGCATTCAATAATTAACTAACATGTCATGTTATATATAATCATAACATGACAAAATAAACAATAAAATCAAATCCTTGGCTATAGAGATGCCCTCTTTCCACAATGGCTGCATGCCACTGGAACCATGAAGCTGCCCCTCTGTAGGGGAGGCTTGTGAGTGCAGGAGATGGAATCGTCACAGGAGCTGGGTTCTGACTGTGGAATTCTCTGCCTGGTGAAATCAGAATGAGCACTAATCTTGTTGTATTTGGAGCAAAGTAAAAGCCACACCTCTGCACCCAGGCTCTCGCTTTGTATTTTAAATAAATAAATAAACTACACTCCACCTCAGTCTACTCTTGCCAGCAGCGCAGGAATAGAAATTTCAGTGCTGTATCTTGCTACCTTTTGGAGAGCACTCTGGTTCTGTGGTAACCAGGAGCCATATGATCATATTTTAAACTTCTCTCCTCCCCTTCAAGGCTTGGCAGAACTCTGACGCAGCTTTTATCTCGGGCAATTAATAATGTATTATGTAAATAATTGGCGGTAAATGCTGGGAAGGTGTATGGGGTTGTGGGCAGGGAGGCTGTGACAGTGTCACAGGAGGGACTAAGAGGGAGGTGGGCTGTGTGTGCGTGAGAGCGAGTGAGCAAGCTGGTCTTGAGGAGAGTAGTGACTTCAGAGTTTGTGGCTTGATTCCCGCAATGTCATCTTATTATTTACATTACAATAGTGTCCGGAGGCTCCAGTCAGGATCATGGCCCCATTGTACTGGTCGGTGCACAAAGGCAGGGAGATATGGCCATTGCGCTATGGAACCAGGGACTGAAACTGACTATTCTCTTTGGCACCTTCTCTCCCAGGGTCAATTTGGAGTCCAGGAAGAGGAGCTATTGAAATGCCTCATTTGTAAAGTGTCCGTAACCCGGGGAGAGCAGATTCAGCGTTTCCACACCCAGCAGCAGGCTGAGGGTAAGGGGCAGGGGAGGTAAATCAGAAAAATTGTCTGGAAGAGCCCTTCTAGGCACATCTGTCTTATCCATGACCCTAGAGCCTGGTGTGGTATTGTCCAACAGTGTATGAAAACTCTCTGGAGCAGGGATTATGTCTCCCAATGTGTTTGTGCAGCCCCCCTTATAATGGGCCCTAATCCTGAGAGGGGCCTGGGACAGATTCCCCCTGAGGTGCCACCTGGAATTGGGATACCACTGAGCCCCCTTGACCCACCAGCCTGGGCTCCCTCTTACACTGTACTGCCATGACAAGCTGCAAAGCCCTCCAGGCTTCAGCCTGAACTTTCACCAGCATACAGACAAGTAGGGACACACCTAGCTGCAGTTTCATGCAGGCACTTTGACCAGCCCGTGCATAGGAAGGCGACAGCTAGGGTAACAACCAGCTTCTCAGGCATGCACCCCTTCTGGAGTATAATCCCAAAATTATACCATCTTGTGCTGCACACAGAACTGTACAATGTAAGCTAATAAAATTCACCCCATCCCTCAATGTGGAGAGGAATATGCAATAGCCTTCTGCCCCTGAGTTATGATTCCCACACACTGGTTTAGATAAAGCAAAAATAAGTTTAACAACTACAAAAGATATAGATCACTTAAAATCTAAGTGATAGCAAACAGATCAAAGCAGATTACCTAGCAAATAAACAAAAAATGCAAACTAAACTTAATACAGGCAGTCCTCGACTTTACGATGTTCAAGTTACAATGAATGGCACTTACGACGTTTATAAATTGTTTTTCGACTTTACGATGCTCGATCTGACATTGTTCCTATGGGAAATTCGAGTTGCAATGTATTCAACTTAAGATGTGATTTTTCAGGAACCAATTGTGTCATAAGTCGGAGGACTGCCTATATACTAAATAGATAGGGTGAGAATTTGCTATTCATATCCAAAGTGATAATACAAGCAGGCTGCAGATTCTTAAGGGGCAAGCTGCACTGGCTTACAGCTTGGAATCCCCAGGTGTTCCATTCACAGGCTAAAACTCCCTTTAGCCTGGGTTCAGCACTTCCCCAGTTCAGTTTTTATTCCTCAGGTGTTTCCAGGGGTCTCTTTGTGTGCGGAGCGAAGAATCCCTGGTGATGTCACTCCCTGCCTTACATAGCTGTTGCATATTGTGGGAACTCTTTGTTTCAAAGCTTAGTTCCCAGACTGGTCAGTGGAAAAACATTGACATTCCAAAATGGAGTCTAGAGACATGGTCATATCACATGTCTTTGTAGAGTCATAGCAGCCATTGTTTGGAGGCTGTCCCTAGCGTCCTCAGGAAAGCTCCCCAGGTGGGAGATAAACTTCTTCTAAGGCCTATTGTTTTCCTAATGGCCCATTCCTCCCCCACTTTCTAGAATGAAAATATCTTGTCTAGTGGGCATTACCCAGGTGTGACTACATGTGAAATACAGATACATAGTTGATATTCATAACTTCAGATTATCCTATTTATATGCATTTTTAATCATTCAGCAAATCATAACCTGTCCAATGACATCTCACATGACTTGCATAGACTACATCATAACTAGGTTAGAATCGTATCATAATATCACTGTGAAGAATATGGGGTGCAGTGTCACAGGGCCTTTAGGTATTTAGTGCTATACCTACCAGGCCTGCTTTGTCAGAACTGCTGTGGATCCACAAATCCCTTTGAAGTAGATGAGAGCTGCATGTGCTGAGCACTCTTGAAAATCAAGCCAATAATAGAATAATACTCCTGTGCTCTTTCCCATCTGGTTTTCAATGCAGTGAAAGGGCTTTTTAGTGTCTGCATTGTGGGTATGACAGATGTGGGGATGACCAATGCAGCAGACATCTTGCTTTGGCTCTGATGTTTAAACAGGGCCATTTTCTTCCTGTGATGGGCTTTTTTTGCTGTCCACAAGTCTGGCCCGCATCCAGAGGCTGGATGTGGTTATAAAACATGAGCCACCTCCAGTTTTGTCAGACCACTTCCACATCCATGCAGAAACAAGAGTTTTGTCCCCAGTGTGAAGAAAAAAGAAACTCTCTATCTGTATAACGCTCCTTGAAAACTTGGATCTCACCAAACTACTACACTGACAGAAAACTCCACGTAACTGAAAGACCAAGGGATAGAGAGATCAGTGAGGTGCTACTGCAGCCATAGATACCCCAGCACCAAAGCCACCTCCCCACCACCCACATGGATGACTGTGGCTCTCCAAGAATCTGCAACAGGAAAAGTAGTAAGGAAGGAAACTTGAGCATTGGTGCTGGAAGCAGTGTGATAGAAGCAGGTTCAGACACAAGAAAGGGATCCTACAAATCCATGCAGGTGCCATGAAGGGGCAGAAAGAGACTGCTGCCTCTATGGCAGGAGAGGCAAAGTCGCACCACACAACCCTTCTGGACTTGAAATTACTTTAACTTACACAGCCCTATAGCCCATCACTTCGCACTGTGGAGAATTCTTATTCCATAGAGATTACCTGCCCCAGGGATGGCTTCACAGGCCTCCAAAAACAGCCAGCTAAGCACAGCTAAGAAATTCATGCTCCCAGCCCACTCCTATATTGTCATGGAGGCACTGATGGCATCAGGGCCACCCCTGAGACTCTGCCTCTCCCCTCCCCTGCAGTGGTGAGAGACTAGAGAGCACCTGGGACACTGACTAGTAGAGACTGTCAGTTGTCACCTTCTAGTGAGAGGAACCTAGTGGCACCCCCCAACATCTAGCAGTCTGGCCTGCATCAAGAAACAGTCATTCAGCCCACGTTACTTCCCAGTCCGGTGTCTGATCTCCCTTTGGTAAGCCAGCTCAGAGAAAATAGCAAAATTTAGTCTCCAGTACCACCTGCTTGTGTCCTGGGTCTCTTTCAGTCAGGATTGAGGCCAGGGTATGGCAGAGAGCCAGCACTTGTTGCCCTCCATGGATGCTCTCCTCTTGCCTTTATTCAAGGTGACCCATCCACATTCATCCTGCTGGGTGGTCTCTGGGGCTGCTAACCACACAACATTCCTGTCTTCCCTTTCCTTTCATCCCTGCAGCCCCTTGAAGGCAAGACCTGAAATGCTTCAGATCCAGCCTAGGAGGTTGTCCTGGACAATTGTCCTGCACAAAGCCCTCAGCTCTGGGGCATCATATTCAGCTCTGCCATGATATTCAAGATTGGAATGATGTTTTAGGGACTGCTGAGGAGACAATCAAAGCTATAGTATCAGCAGCACATGGACAGCACCCAGCTCTCCATCTCCTGTATGTCAGACACACCCAGCACCAGCTCCCTGTGTCTTGACTAAGATCAGCAGCCACATGATATTGAACCCAGAACATAAAAACAGCCATACTTGGTCAGAGCAGTGGTCCTCACCCAGTGTCCAGTCTTCTCACTCTGACTGTGGCCGGTGCCAAGTGCTTCAGAGGGAATGAACAGAACAGGGCAATCATCGAATGATCCATCCCTTCTTGTCCAGTCCCAGCTTCTGGCAGTCAGAGGCTAGGGACACCCAGAGTATGGGTTTGCATCCCTGATGTTTGATTTAGCAGGTCTGGGGAAGACAAGCTAAGTTGATGGAAGAGTGCTCTCCCATTGATGTCTCTACTCCACCTCCCCAAATGGCAGAAGCTATGTTGGCAGGAGAGTGTCTCCCAGCGGCATAGTGTGGTGTAGACACCATTGTAAGTCAACATAAGTTACATGGACTTCAGCTAAGTAAATTACATAACTGAAGTAGCATAACTTAGTTCAACTTACAGCATTCGTGTAAACCAGCCCTGAAAGTTCAAGTACACTGTATGCACTGGCACACCCTCGTCCACATGTTTGTTTGACCCCCTCAAACGATTCTAAATGATCGGTGAGGTATAATTTCCCTTTTCAAAAGCTGTGTTGAGTCTTCCCCAACAAATTGTGTTCACCTGTGTGATAATTCTGTTCTTTACTATAGTTTCAACCAATTTGCCTGGTACTGAAATTTGGTTTACTTGCCTGTAATTGCCAGGATCACTTCTGGAGCCTTTTAAAAAATTAGTGTCACATTAGCTATTCTCCAGTCATCCTATACAGAAACTGAGTTAAGCAATAGGTTACTTACTACACTGCAATTTCATATTTGAGTTCCTTCAGAACTCTTGGGTGAATACCATCTGGTTCTGGTGACTTATTACTGTTTAATTTATCAATTTGTTCTAAAACCAATCAACGAATGGCTACGCAGATGGTGTCGGAGAGAAGGGTTTGGATTCTTTGACAATGGGATGGTCTTCCAAGAAGAAGGATTGCTAGGCAGAGACGGGCTCCACCTCACGAAGAGAGAGGGAAGAGCATCTTTGCAAGCAGGCTGGCTAACCTAGTGAGGAGGGCTTTAAACTAGGTTCACCGGGGGAAGGAGACCAAAGCCCCGAGGTAAGTGGGGATGTGGGATACCGGGAGGAAGCACAAGCAGGAGATTACAAGAGGGGAGAACTCCTGTCTCAGACCAAGAAAGCGGGACAATCAGCGGGTTATCTTAAATGCCTATACACTAATGCAAGAAGCCTGGGGAACAAGCAGGGAGAACTAGAAGTCCTGGCACAGTCAGGGAATTATGATGTAATTGGAATAACAGAGACTTGGTGGGATAACTCACATGATTGGAGTACTGTCATGGATGGATATAAACTGTTCAGGAAGGACAGGCAGGGCAGAAAAGGTGGGGGAGTTGCGTTGTACGTAAGAGAGCAGTATGACTGCTCAGAGCTCCAGTATGAAACTGCAGAAAAACCTGAGTGTCTCTGGATTAAATTTAGAAGTATGAACAACAAGGGTGATGTCGTGGTGGGAGTCTGCTACAGACCACCGGACCAGGGGGATGAGGTGGACGAGGCTTTCTTCCAGCAACTAACAGAAGTTGCTAGATCACAGGCCCTGGTTCTCATGGGTGACTTTAATCACCCCGATATCTGCTGGGAGAGCAATACAGCGGTGCACAGACAATCTAGGAAGTTTCTGGAAAGTGTAGGGGACAATTTCCTGGTGCAAGTGCTGGAGGAACCAACTAGGGGAAAAGCTCTTCTTGACCTGCTGCTCACAAACAGGGAAGAAATAGTAGAGGAAGCAATAGTGGATTGGAACCTGGGGGGCAGTGACCATGAGATGGTCGAGTTCAGGATCCTGACACAAGGAAAAAGGGAAAACAGTAGAACAGAGACCCTGGACTTCAGAAAAGCAGACTTTGACTCCCTCAGGGAACTGATGGGCAAGGTCCCTTGGGAGAATAACATGACGGGGAAAGGAGTCGAGGGAAGCTGGCTGTATTTCAAAGAAACCTTATTGAGGTTGCAGGAACAAACCATCCCGATGTGTAGGAAGAGAAGTAAATATGGCAGGCGACCAGCTTGGCTTAACAGTGAAATCCTTGCTCGTCTTAAACACAAAAGAACAGCTTACAAGAAGTGGAAGATTGGACAAATAACCAGGGAGGAGTATAAAAGTATTGTTCAGGCATGCAGGTGTGAAATCAGGAAGGCCAAATCACACTTGGAGTTGCAGCTAGCCGGAGATGTTAGGAGTAACAAGAAGGGTTTCTTTAGGTATGTTAGCAACAGGAAGAAAGTCAAGGAAAGTGTGGGCCCCTTGCTGAATGAGGGAGGGAACCTAGTGACAGAGGATGTGGAGAAAGCTAGTGTACTCAATGCTTTTTTTGCCTCTGTCTTCACAGACAAGGTCAGCTCCCAGACAGCTGCACTCTGCAGCACGGTATGGGGAGGAGGTGACCAGCTCTCTGTGGAGAAAGAAGTAGTTCGGGGCTATTTAGGAAAGCTAGACGAGCACAAGTCCATGGGGCCGGATGCACTGCATCCGAGGGTGCTAAAGGAGTTGGCCGATGAGATTGCAGAGCCATTGGCCATTATCTTTGAAAAATCATGGCGATCAGGGGAGGTCCCGGATGACTGGAAAAAAGCTAATGTAGTGCCCATCTTTAAAAAAGGGAAGAAGGAAGATCCAGGGAGCTACAGGCCAGTCAGTCTCACCTCAGTCCCTGGAAAAATCATGGAACAGGTCCTCAAGGAATCAATTCTGAACCACTTAAAGGAGGGGAAAGTGATCAGGAACAGTCAGCATGGATTCACCAAGGGCAAGTCATGCCTGACTAACCTAATTGCCTTCTATGACGAGATAACCGGCTCTGTGGATGAGGGGAAAGCAGTGGATGTACTATTTCTGGATTTTAGCAAAGCTTTTGATACAGTCTCCCACAGTATTCTTGCCAGCAAGTTAAAGAAGTCTGGGCTGGATGAATGGACGGTAAGGTGGATAGAAAACTGGCTAGATGGTCGGGCTCAACGGGTAGTGATCAATGGTTCCATGTCTAGATGGCAGCCGGTATCAAGTGGAGTGCCCCAAGGGTCGGTGCTGGGGCCGGTTTTGTTCAATATCTTCATTAACGATCTGGAGGATGGTGTGGACTGCACCCTTAGCAAGTTTGCAGATGACACTAAACTGGGAGGAGTGGTTGATACGCTGGAGGGTAGGGATAGGATACAGAGGGACCTAGACAAATTAGAGGATTGGGCCAAAAGAAATATGATGAGGTTCAACAAGGACAAGTGCAGAGTCCTGCACTTAGGACGGAAGAATCCCATGCACTGCTACAGACGAGGGACCGAATGGCTGGGTAGCAGTTCTGCAGAAAAGGACCTAGGGGTTACGGTGGACGAAAAGCTGAATATGACTCAACAGTGTGCCCTTGTTGCCAAGAAGGCTAATGGCATTTTGGGTTGTATAAGTAGGGGCATTTCCAGCAGATCAAGGGATGTGATCATCCCCCTCTACTCAGCACTGGTGAGGCCTCATTTGGAGTACTGTGTCCAGTTTTGGGCCCCACACTACAAGAAGGATGTGGATAAATTGGAGAGAGTCCAGCGGAGGGCAACAAAAATGATTAGGGGGCTGGAGCACATGACTTATGAGGAGAGGCTGAGGGAACTGGGATTGTTTAGTCTGCAGAAGAGAAGAATGAGGGGGGATTTGATAGCTGCTTTCAACTACCTGAAAGGGGGTTCCAAAGAGGATGGATCTAGACTGTTCTCAGTGGTAGAAGATGACAGAACAAGGAGTAATGGTCTCAAGTTGCAGAGGGGGAGGTTTAGGTTGGATATTAGGAAAAACTTTTTCACTAGTAGGGTGGTGAAGAACTGGAATGGGTTACCTAGGGAGGTAGTGGAATCTCCTTCCTTAGAGGTTTTTAAGGTCAGGCTTGACAAAGCCCTGGCTGGGATGATTTAGTTGGGTTTGGTCCTGCTTTGAGCAGGGGGTTGGACTAGATGACCTCCTGAGGTCCCTTCCAACCCTGAGATTCTATGATTCTATGATTCTATGATACTGACACCTCAATCTGGAACAGTTCCTCAGATTTGTTCCCTGAAAAGAATGGCTCAGGTGTGGGATTCTCTCTCAATCTCTTTGCAGTAAAGACTGATGCAAAGAATTAATTTAACATCTCTGCAATGGCCTTATCTTCCTTGAGTGCTTTTTTTTTAGTACCTTAGTCATCCAATGGCCACACTGATTGTTTGGCAGGCTTCCTGCTTCTGGGTATACTTTAAAAAAAAATGCTGTTGGTTTTTGAGTATTTTGCTAGTTGCTCTTCAAAAAAAAATTTTTTGGCCTGCCTAATTATACTTACTTGACTTGCCAGAGTATATGCTCCTTTCTATTGTCCTCACTAGGATTTAACAACAAAGTGGTAACACTTTTTTGGTCCTCTTGCTATGTTTTTTTAAATTGGGGTATACATTTAATTTGAGCCCCAGGATGTTAAATTTAATTATATTATGGGTGCCATTACTGAGCGGATCAAGTATATTCACCTCTTGAGCCAAATTCTGTGCTTCACTTAGGACTAAATTAAGAATTTCATAGAATCTCAGAGTTGGAAGGGACCTCAGGAGGTCATCTAGTCCAACCCCTTGCTCAAAGCAGGACCAAACCCAACTAAATCATCCCAGCCAGGGGTTTGTCAAGCCTGACCTTAAAAACCTCTAAGGAAGGAGATTCCACCACCTCCCTAGGTAACCCATTCCAGTTCTTCACCACCCTACTAGTGAAAAACTTTTTCACTAGTAATGTCCAACCTAAACCTCCCTCTCTGCAACTTGAGACCATTACTCCTTGTTCTGTCATCTTCTACCACTGAGAACAGTCTAGATCCATCTTCTTTGGAACCCCCTTTCAGGTAGTTGAAAGCAGCTATCAAATCCCCACTCATTCTTCTCTTCTGCAGGCTAAACAATCCCAGTTCCCTCAGCCTCTCCTCATAAGTCATGTGCTCCAGCCCCCTAATCATTTTTGTTGCCCTCCGCTGGACTCTCTCCAATTTGTCCACATCCTTTTTGTAGTGTGGGGCCCAAAACTGGACACAGTACTCCAAATGAGGCCCCACCAGTGCCCAATAGAGGGGAATGATCACGTCCCTCGATCTGCTGGAAATGCCCCTACTTATACAACCCAAAATGCCATTAGCCTTCTTGGCAACAAGGGCACACTGACTCATATTCAGCTTTTTGTCCACCGTAACCCCTTTTCTGCAGAACTGCTGCCCAGCCATTCGGTCCCTAGTCTGTAGCAGTGCATTGGATTCTTCCGTTCTAAGTGCAGGACTCTGCACTTGTCCTTGTTGAACCTTATATTTCTTTTGGCCCAATCCTCTAATTTGTCTAGGTCCTTCTGTATCCTATCCCTACCCTCCAGCGTATCAACCACTCCTCCCAGTTTAGTGTCATCTGCAAACTTGCTAAGGGTGCAGTCCACACCATCCTCCAGATCATTAATGAAGATATTGAACAAAACCGGCCCTAGCACCAACCCTTGGGGCACTCCACTTGATACCGGCTGCCAACTAGACATGGAAGCATTGATCACTACCCGTTGAGCCCGACCATCTAGCCAGTTTTCTATCCACCTTACCGTCCATTCATCCAGCCCATACTTCTTTAACTTGCTGGCAGGAATACTGTGGGGGACTGTATCAAAAGCTTTGCTAAAGTCAAGAAATAGCACATCCACTGCTTTCCCCTCATCCACAGAGCCGGTTATCTCATCGTAGAAGGCAATTAGGTTAGTCAGGCATGACTTGCCCTTGGTGAATCCATGCTGACTGTTCCTGATCACTTTCCCCTCCTTTAAGTGGTTCAGAATTGAATCCTTGAGGACGTGTTCCATGATTTTTCCAGGGACTGAGGTGACACTGACTGGCCTGTAGTTCCCTGAATCTTCCTTCCCTTTTTTAAAGATGGGCACAACATTAGCTTTTTTCCAGTCATCCGGGACCTCCCCCGATCGCCATGATTTTTTCAAAGACAATGGCTAATGGGTCTGCAATCTCATCGGCCAACTCCTTTAGCACCCTCAGATGCAGTGCATCCGGCCCCATGGACTTGTGCTCATCCAGCTTTTCTAAATAGTCCCGAACTACTACTTTCTCCACAGAGAGCTGGTCACCTCCTCCCCCATACCGTGCTGCAGAGTGCAGCTGTCTGGGAGCTGACCTTGTCTGTGAAGACAGAGGCAAAAAAAGCATTGAGTACACTAGCTTTCTCCACATCCTCTGTCACTAGGTTCCCTCCCTCATTCAGCAAGGGGCCCACACTTTCCTTGACTTTCTTCTTGTTGCTAACATATCTGAAGAAACCCTTCTTGTTACTCCTAACATCTCCGGCTAGCTGCAACTCCAAGTGTGATTTGGCCTTCCTAATTTCACTCCTGCATGCCTGAGCAATACTTTTATACTCCCTGGTTATTTGTCTAATCTTCCACTTCTTGTAAACTGTGTTTTTGTGTTTAAGACGAGCAAGGATATCACTGTTGAGCCAAGCTGGTCGCCTGCCATATTTACTTTTCTTCCTACACATCGGGATGGTTTGTTCTTGCAACCTCAATAAGGATTCTTTATAATACAGCCAGCTTTCCTCGACTCCTTTCCCCATCATGTTATTCTCCCAGGGGACCTTGCCCATCAGTTCCCTGAGGGAGTCGAAGTCTGCTTTTCTGAAGTCCAGGGTCTCTGTTCTACTGCTCTCCTTTCTTCCTTGTGTCAGGATCCTGAACTCAACCATCTCATGGTCACTGCCTCCCAGGTTCCCATCCACTATTGCTTCCTCTACTAGTTCTTCCCTGTTTGTGAGCAGCAGGTCAAGAAGAGCTTTTCCCCTAGTTGGTTCCTCCAGCACTTGCACCAGGAAATTGTCCCCTACACTATCCAGAAACTTCCTGGATTGTCTGTGCACTGCTGTATTGCTCTCCCAGCAGAACCAGGGCCTGTGATCTAGCAACTTCTGTTAGTTGCTGGAAGAAAGCCTCGTCCACCTCATCCCCCTTGTCTGGTGGTCTCTAGCAGACTCCCACCACAACATTACCCTTGTTCATACTTCTAAATTTAATCCAGAGACTCTCAGGTTTTTCTGCAGTTTCATACTGGAGCTCTGAGCAGTCATACTGCTCTCTTACATACAACGCAACTCCCCCACCTTTTCTGCCCTGCCTATCCTTCCTGAACAGTTTATATCCATCCATGACAGTACTCCAATCATGTGAGTTATCCCACCAAGTCTCTGTTATTCCAATTACATCATAATTCCTTGACTGTGCCAGGACTTCTAGTTCTCCCTGCTTGTTCCCCAGGCTTCTTGCATTTGTGTATAGGCATGTAAGATAACTCACTGATCGTCCTGCTGTCCCAGTATGGGGCAGGAGCCCTCCCGTCTTGCACTCACCTACCGGTGAACCTAGTTTAAAGCCCTCCAAACTAGGTTAGCCAGCCTGCTTGCAAAGATGCTCTTCCCTCTCTTCGTGAGGTGGAGCCCGTCTCTGCCTAGCACTCCTTCTTGGAAGACCATCCCATGGTCAAAGAATCCAAACCCTTCTCTCCGACACCATCTGCGTAGCCATTCGTTGACTTCCACAATTTGACGATCACTACCCTGGCCGTTTCCTGCCACAGGGAGGATAGACGAGAACACCACTTGCGCCTCAAACTCCTTTATCCTTTTCCCAGAGCCACGTAGTCTGCAGTGATACGCTCAAGGTCATTCTTGGCAGTATCATTGGTGCCCACGTGGAGAAGCAGGAAGGGGTAGTGATCTGAGGGCTTGATGAGTCTCGGCAGTCTTTCCGTCACAGCATGAATCCTAGCCCCTGGCAAGCAGCACACCTTCTCGGTTTTCCCGGTCAGGGTGGCAGATAGATGACTCAGTCCCCCTGAGGAGAGAGTCCCCGACCACCACCACCCTCCTCCTCCTCTTGGGAGTGGTGGTCGTGGAACCCCCATCCCTAAAACGGTGCATCTCATGCCTTCCAATCAGTGGAGTCTCCTTCTGCTCTGTTCCCTCAGATGTATCATCCACTCCACTCTCTGCACTAGTACCTGCGGAGAGAATATGAAAACGGTTGCTCACCTGCATCTGTGTTACTGGTACATGGACATTTCTGGTACTCTTTCCTCTTCTGGAAGTCACATGCCGCCAATTATCCTCACTGGCCTTCTGTCCCCGCTGCGTAGCCTGCTCTGAGTCTTCAGAACATTGTGCCCGCTGAAGCTGATCCTGACGTCTATCCAGGAAATCCTCATTTTCTTTTATGGAACACAGGGTTGATATTCGTTTCTCCAGACCTTGAATCTTCTCTTCCAATATGGAGATCAGCTTGCACTTTGTACAGACAAAGTCGCTTCTATCCTGTGGAAGGAAGACAAACATGGTGCATCCTGTGCAGGTCACAACAGCGGCTCGCTCAGCATCCATAGTCTCTTCCTTCTAAAAGCTTCCTTACTTGTGGCAGAAGCTACTCAGAGAAACCTGCGAGAGGGGAGCCTCAGTAGGCTCTCTCCAGGCGAACTCCCAGGCAAACTCCTTCTGTTTGCCTCTCTGCTGTTCCCCTCCCCTTGTGGGTTCCAGGACTAGCTGCTCCAAGAAACACTCATTTATGGTGTCTAGAAACTTTATCTCAGCCCGAGGTGACATATACTCCATCGATTATGGGGATAGTTGAAATCCCCTATTATTATCATTGAGTTTTCTACTTTTACAGTCTCTCTCATCTCCTGGAACATTTCACAGTCCTCATCACCATTCTGGTCAGGTGGGCGGTAGTGTATTCTTACCCAGACAAGAATTGAGGTGATGTAGGTGGGAAGGGGGATGTGCTTCAAAGAGCTTGTGCCATCTGTAACGTCATTCACTATCTAGCATGTCTGCCCTCAGACTAAGCCCCAGCCTAAGGGTGATCAGCTCACTTCCATCTGCAACTGATCAGAGCTTTATCACATGCAGGTTCAGATGTTTCAGTTCATTATATCTTAAGAAGACACATCAGTCCCCAAGGGAGCTCCAGTTGGTACAAAACTCAACATGAACACATCACCTCTATCTCTGTACTGGCTCCCCCCATAAGCCCTCCATGGGATCAGTCCTGGTTCCCTGAGAGACATCCCTGCTTTTGCAGCCAGGACCTCCCATAGCTATGGTCCGTTAAAACAGTTAACCCACCTCAGTAGGGAAGGGCTTGTGATTGCAGGAGACAGAGCTGCCAAAGATCCCAGACCTAGAATATGAAACTCTGCAATAGGAGAGGAGATCATCAGCCTCATCATATTTTGAACTAAAATTCATCACATTGACATAACTTCCCCAATGCGTGACGTGCACACAGAGCACAACCATCCCCCTTGCTCGTTCCCATATACACAAACCATTTTTTGTTTTGTTTAAGTCTCAGGAAAAGATTAAGGCCGTCTGCACCTCTAACTCCCCTTGGTCTTCAGGTTGCCCCTTAGTGCCTACTTTCAGCTCTTGCAACTTGCTCTGTCCTGCATGGAATCCATTATCCATGCCCTTCTAGACCAAAAGCAGGGTAGATACCTAGATTCACAATCCATGTGTTGCAGATACTCCTCTACATTGAGTACTTGCTCAACTCTCTCTCCAGAAATGGGAATTTGCTCAATGGCTTTTGCTTAAAAGCAACTTGTTTTTAATAGAGTAAAAAGATGATTTACAAACAAAACAGATGTCTCTCCAGGCGAGGTTTAATCTTTTATATTTGTTTACCAGCCAGATGGTCTGTCTTCCGTTACCTCATAGATAGCATGTTTCTCACTCTCTTTCTGTTAGGTTTTAGTCCATCGTGTGTGTGTGTGTGTGAGAGCGCCAGCCAGCCCTTAAGAAGCTAGCCTCTGTTTTGTCTCTGGAATCATTAACGTATTCCCTGGGGATTGTATTCCCTCCCACCTTGGTCTGCTGGAGCTTCTAGGTGGGTCTTTGAGTGCTGTGTAATTGTTATTTGCACTCATAGGTGTGTTGCACCCTCACTAATGAGGAAGAAGTTAATTTTCCTCCTGCTGCTAAGGAGCCCAGACAGCCTGTGGAGCTTCAGAATACACTTAGAACAGGATGGGCAAACTTTTTGGCCCAAGGGCCACGTCTGAGTATAGAAATTTTATGGTGGGCCATGAATGCTCACAAAATTGGGATTGGGGTGCAGGAGGGGGTGAGGTCTCTGGCTGGGGGTGTGGGCTCTGGGGTGGGGCCAGAAATAAGGAGTTCATGGTGCCGGAGGGGGCATGGGAGGAGATTGGAGTGCAGGTGGCATTTACCAGAAGCAGCGGCATATCCCCCTTCTGGCTCCTACATGTAGGTGAGGCTAGCCGGCTCTGTGCACTGCCCTGTCCACAGGTGCCACCCCTGCAACTCCCGTTGGCCATGGTTCCCAGCAAGTGGGAGCTGCAGGGGGTGGTGCTTGGGGCGGGAGTAGCGTGCAGAGCCCCCTGGCTGCCCCTAAACGTAGGAACCGGAGGTGGGGGATATACTGCTGCTTCTGGGAGCCATGGAACGCACGCACAGAGCAGTCCCCGACCTTGCTACCTGGCTGGAGCACGGGAGCTCGAGAGTCGGATTAAATCGGCTGGTGGGCCGGATGTGGCCCACTGGCTGTAGTTTGCCACCCCATCTTAGAACATAGGACAGAAAAATCAGATTTCAGCTACAGATCAAAATATACAATTAATACAGGGATATGTGGTTATTGTCACAAACTCTGTAAACTTAATCAATTCTTTTTTGTCTTGGGAAAAGGAAGAGAAATACTATTATTATTTTGATTAATAACAATGTTCCATTGATGGGGCCCATATAAATGCAGAGGGCTTGTCCACGTGACTGTTTAGTGTGTGGCAAGCTGGAGTGTAAATCTACAACACTGTAGTCTGCCCTGCACCAGCTGGCTGTGTGGACCCTGCTACAGTGTATCAGCTGATCTGCAGTGTACTTTGACCTCTTGCTGTTTGAAACAGCAATAGCAAAAGCAGGTGATAGGTCAAGTGAGGGGATAAGGTTTAAAAATTACCCTTTGAGCATGTGTATTCATTATTTAAATAAGGGTGTTTGATAAGGCTTTCTATTAGAATGGCACATGTGTGTCTATGGGAATTCAGACCTGACTAAATGTTTACAACTTTCAATGCACAGGCACATGTTGAATTGGGCAAACTTCTATAGGGAAGTCCATAGGACATCTGCAGGTGCTAGTCAAGTTCTCATGCATTAAAAGTTAAGCATTTGTTTGTCAATCATGAGCTAGTTTCTTTCAGGAGCAGAGCAGTGGCTCAAGGCCTTGGAAGCTGGAGTAGGCACTGTCTGTTCAACTCCTTAATCTTTTGGGAACTTAAGAGAACTGATTCATATCTTGCGCCAGTTTTTCTAACCACCTTCCCCCCCCCCCCCCCGAATCTGTAACAGTCTTTGGAGTTTTATATGTAGTAAGTGTGCCTGAAGCATGCACAGTGCTGTTGGTGAAGTGAGGGTTCCTGGTGAAAAGCAGTGACAATGTGCTCAATGCTTTGTAGCATGTAAGAGGGAAATTCTGAGAGGATTATCATAATAGCACACCACTGAGGAATGAGTGTCAGAAGCAGAGGTAAAGTATCAAAATATAACCCATGTAAAGTGTTCTTTCCTTATACTCCCTCATAAGGAAAGAAATGAAACTCAGATATGTCTTTATTAAGAATAAATACATTAAAATAGATTGTTTTTAATAAACTTTTGAAATCCGAGAATTTTTAAATTACTGTTGCATAAAAAAAGAAACAGTTTGAGAGTTAAGGTAATAAGGTAATAATTGGAGATATACCAATCTCCTAGAACTGGAAGGGACCTTGAAAGCTCCTTGTTCTGTCTACCAAACCTCCCTTCTCATGTCACTCCAGACAGTAAAATAGTTACTTTCTACCATGTAGGTTCATACATGACATGGTGCTGACTTGCTCTCCTTCTCAGTAGAATGACAGCAAAGTTTCTAAGCATGCAAACTTGATATAGTCCTGCAGCCCAACCAGTGTGGGTCCTACCATTGTTCTCTCGTTGAAGTCTGGAGTGCTGGTGGATGGCATGAATGTTGTGTAAGGGTTTCTACAGTTTAATCAAAAGTTCAGGAGTCTGCGGAAGAACCATCCAAATTTCCAGATAATATTCAAAGGCCCTAGTGCTCAAGGACTACAGTGTCAGAAATCATATGTACAGAGAGAGCGCATCATCCTTGGTGACAGAAGGGTGAAGGGAGTTTCTATGCCAAAAATGTTGGGGGAATTATTCTAAAAAATGGTGAGGCTCTTCAACAGATGAGATTTCCAATTTCATAGGGTCTCCTAAATACATTTTCTCCAAGACTGTGCTCTGGCAGGAGGGCACATGAGCAATTTCAGAGTAGAGTGGAAGTGTATTCCTAAGGAATCTTAAGGGTGGGTGGAGGTCAAAATCCATCTTGTAATGGATAGCTTGTTACAGTCTCAACAGAGCTTCATAATCTACTCCAGACAGAGCACTAATCACATTGGGGGAGGGGGTGTGCAAAGAAATAGCCCAGGCCCCACATTCCCTGCTTGGGCCTCTAGATGGAGGAGGGTCCCACTACCAGGGCCTCTTGATGTCCTAGAAGGAAGCTCAGAAGCTCTTTGAGGGGAAGGAGCACCTGTGGCTAGGTGATCATCTTTCTTTACTGTCTGGCCGTGCAGATGCTCGGGACTCCATTGCTAAAGTGGCATATGGCCGCGTGTTTGGTTGGATTGTCCGCAAAATCAATGAACTGCTGGCTGAGAATGTGGATCCTGAGGTGGAGCTGAGGGAGATTGGTGAGTCCCAACTATTTTGCTTCTGTCAGCCCCCTGAATGCACATGCCACAGTCAGGGCCAGCTTAACTTTTTGTGGGCCCAGCACCAAACGTATTTGTGGGCCCTCCTGGGGAATGATTGTAAAAGGGGCCGGAGGTAAAAGGACAGTGGGGCAGGAGCTAGTGTTGGTCTCTGGAGCAAGGGAGAGGTCAGGGGTAAACTGCAAGCACAGCAGGGCTGGGGAGGGGGTAAACAGATCCCCCCTGCCCACATAGAGCGGGTACCTACCTGGTTCTTGCCCATTCTCTTTGTCTCTCTCTGCATTGAGTTGCCCCTCCTCCTGCAGCAGCAGGATAGGTTCTCTTCCAGCCCTCGGGAGTGGGTATTGGGAGTGGGAGGAGCGGAGGCTAATGTGGTGACTCCTCTAACCGGACATTTAGTTTCCAATCAGCACTGGTAACTGGACACGCAGGTACTGTTTTCTACTGGAGTTTCCAGTCTAAAACTGGATGCCTGGCAACAGGGCTGCCAGAAAAGCCTGATGGGGGGGAGAAGGGCAAGCAATCATTTTTAAAAGTAAGAGGGCTAAGCCTTAAGGTGGGGGCAAGTGGTGGGTGGGCTGGGGAGTGGAGAGGAGCTAGTGGGCAGGACCATGTCTGCTGTACTGCACACATAGGTTGGAGACTGTGGGGATCAGCTGACGCAGTCAGTATCCCCAGCCCAGGTGACGTGACAGCCAGTGGTGGATTTAGAGTTAGTCCCCCACCCCCACCCCCCAGCCCTGTGCTCAGCTTCATTTTTGGGGCTCCGCCTTGGGACCCAGCCAAGAAAAGGAACATTCTCTCTTATCTCCCCCCACCCCTGTTTTTCTTTCTTTTTTTCTTCCTCCTCCTATAAGTAATAGCAAGTAAATGAAAATAAAATGAGGTACCTTGATTGTTCTTGTAGTCTAACTTATTTTTCCACAGACCACTTGAAAATCACGGAGGGTCTCGATGGACCACTTAATGATCTTTCCAAATATTGTAAAAAAAAAAAAAAAAAAAGTTGGGGTGCGGGGTCTGGCCAGGAGCTAGGGCGAGGGAGGTTGGGGTGTGGAGCGCTTACCTGGGGCAGCTCCTGTTTGGTTCTCAGGATGGGTGTGTGTGTGTGTGCAGGAGTCAGGGCAGGGGGCTGGAGGTGTGTGTGGGGGGGGGGTGCAGGAGTCAGGGCAGGGGGCTGGAGGTGTGTGTGTGTGTGTGTGTGCAGGAGACAGGGCAGGGGGCTGGGGGGTGTGAGGGAGGGGATGCAGGAGTACAGGGCTGGGGAGCTGTGGGGGGTGCAGGGATCAGGGCTGGGTGTGTGGGGAGGGTGAGAGGGGGCGTAGGGGACTGGGGAGGGGTGAGGGGGGATGCAGGAGTCAGGGCAGGGGGCTGGGGAGGGGTGGGGGTGCAGGGGTCAGGGCAAAGGGCTGGGGGTGTGTAAGGAGGTGCTGAGGTGGTGTGAGGGTAGTGCAGGGTTGGATGGGTGTGTGTGAGGGGGGTGCAGGGGGCTGGCGGTATGTGAGGGGGTGCAGGCGTCAGGGCAAGGGGCTGGGGGTGTGGGCTGGGGTCGTGGAGGTGCTCACGCAGGGGGCTGGAGGGGTATGCACCAATTCTAGCCCCTTCCCCAAGATCTCGCCCCCATCTCTTCTTCTTCTCCTCCTCCTCCTCCCCAGAGTGGTGAGTGTGCTGCTTCCCCCTCCCTCCTGCCAACAGCTGATCAGTGGCAGGGAGATGGGGAGGAGAGAGAATGTAGCATGCTGGGGGAAGAGGCAGGGCAGGAGCTTGGCTGCCAGCAGACCCTGCCCTGCTGCAGCAAGAGCCCCAGCAGCCGGCAGCATCAAGCTTCTGCCCCGCACAGGAGAGAGCAGGGGGTGGAGAAGAGCAGGCCGGGGCCCCTTTTGACCGTAGGCCTGGCGCCATAGTAAATCTGGTACTGGCCACAGTCAAAGGGGCAAAGCACCATGGGGGAGGAGGTGTCTCTAGGACTGAATACAGGGTTGTAATTCCAGGGAGATGGCGGCCTTGGGGAAGATTATTTTCACAGTGTCTCTGGGAGGCTCAGTCTGCAGAGGAAGCTGGCTGCACAGATGTAATTCTGGGGGAGAATGCAGTCTTTGCAATAGGGCAGGGCTTGTGCTGGGGCTTGGATTATTGCTGGAGTCCCTCTAGAGTTCACTGGGATTTAGTTCTAGTATTGTTCTCTGTGAGGTGGGTCTCTGTGGGGTGGAGGGAGCTGGGGTGTATCTGGCTGCAGGGATGGGGTTGGTGTGAGGGGAAAGAGACCCAGTGCAGGGGTGTCATGGCAGCCTGTGGAAGAGGCATAATGCCGGGGGGGGGGGGTCCCACAAGGCTGAGTCTCTGAGGGGATGAGAGCTTGGTGTGAAGGCATGGGGCTCAGTGAGGGGGGTCTTTAGCTGCCAAAGTAGGGGGCTTAGTTCAAGGAGTATTCAGCCACCCTATAGGTGAGTCTGCAGGGGTCTATATTGAGGCTCATCTCCCTCCTTCCAGGGATCCTGGATATCTTTGGGTTTGAGAACTTTGTGGTGAATCGTTTTGAGCAGCTCTGCATAAACTTGGCCAATGAGCAGCTACAGCACTTCTTCAATTATGTGAGTTCCAAGTGTGATGTTTTCTGGCCTGGCAGGGGGCTCCGCAGGGTGTTGGGAGAGCCATGGGAAGGCAGAATGGTGACCTCTCCTTGTACAGTAGCCCCTCCCCTCCCCCCCCCCCCCGGGCTGGGGGAGCCCAGAGTTGTGATCCAGCCATGGGAGCAGAGTGGAGACCAGGAGCAAGGGCCTCCTCATGCATGTGGGTTACTATTGGATGCTGGGTCTGGCACAAGGGGATTGCTCACAGCAGTGAACTTGTCTTGGGGAGGTATACGAGTGCTGAGGTGGTTTGAAGCTGTGACTCTGCCTTCCACGTAGCGTGTCGAGGGGAAGGATGCATGATTTGCTTGGCCGAAGGCTGTTGGTGCTGCTGGGAGCTCCAATTTTACTGTCTTCTGTGTCTCAGCATATTTTCCAGCTGGAGCAGGCCGCATACCAGGAGGAAGGGCTGCCCTGGGAGGCAATTACATTCAACAATAACAAACCCATTTTGGTGAGTGACCTAGACCTGGGTGAGGGAGAGACCCCTCTAGCCCCAGGCATGGGCCCAAGGGAGGGAGAGAGGAAGTGCTGTATCCAATGTTGGGAGGGTTAGGATCTGGGGAAAAGTTCCCTTGAAGGTGGAGGCAGAGAGTGCAGTGAGCAGACAGAGGGGAGATGGCCTCTCAGGAGAGGATGGACTGCCTCCACTCCCATTAGGTAAGGGGCTCATCTCTTTTCCTTCTCCTGCTGCAGGACCTGTTCCTGGCCAAGCCGCTGGGGCTGCTGTCTCTCCTGGATGAGCAGAGCGCATTCCCTCAGGTATGGCAATTGTGACTAGAATGGTACAGGGACAAGCTGTGGATCAGAGAAGATGTTGTGGGGGCTGGTGCAACAGATATCTGAGGAGAATCATAGAAGATTAGAGTTGGGAAGAGACCTCAGGAGGTCATCTAGTCCAACCCCCTGCTCAAAGCAGGACCAACCCTGTGTTCTAATTGAAATCAATATATTTGAAAATGTAGAAAAATATCCAAAAATATTTAATACATTTCAGTTGGTAGTCTATTGTTTAACAGTGTGATTAAAACTGCGATTAATCGCCATTTTTTTTTTTAGTTAATTGCATGAGTTAACGGTCATTAATCGACAGCCCTAATAAATATTAGGAATGGCAATATACACAAACCTGTAGGAGAACACTTCAACCTCCCTGGTCACACAATAGCAGATCTTAAGGTGGCCATCCTACTGCAAAAAAACTTTAGGACCAGACTTCAAAGAGAAACTGCTGAGCTCCAGTTCATCTGCAAATTTAACACCATCAGCTTAGGACTGGACAAAGACTGTGAATGGCTTGCCAATTACAGAACCAGTTTCTCCTCCCTTGGTTTTCACACTTCAACTGCTAGAACAGGGCCTCATCCTCCCTGATTGATCTAACCTCGTTATCTCTAGCTTGCTTCTTGCTTGCTTATATATACCTGCCCCAGGAAATTTCCACCACTTGCATCCGAAGAAGTGGGTATTCACCCACGAAAGCTCATGCTGCAAAACGTCTGTTAGTCTATAAGGTGCCGCAGGATTCTTTGCTGCTTTTACAGAACCAGACTAACACGGCTACCCCTCTGATACCTAATAAATATGTACCAGGAAATTCCATATAAACACTCAAAAACCAGGAAATGGCCAACATTAAGTTTTTCTGTGTAAGCTTAACATGTGTCCTGTTTGTGCATATACATTACGTTAGTCTTTAGTTATGTGATCAGGTACTGTTGTTTATCTATGATCAGTCTGTCATCCAGTAAACAAGACAGGGTGCACTTATTGAGCAGTGGCGATTAAAAATATATATATAAATAATTATACTTAAACATTATTTAAAAACAAGTATTTCATTTTTATAAGGAAAACAACTAATTCTTCAAGAGCTTGGTTGTACATGCATTCCATGTGCCGAGACCAGAAGCTTTTCACTAGCACTGTCCATTGGCTTATACATGCACCTGCCTACCCTCGTGCTCCCTTCTGAGGGTATAAAAGGTAGCACCAGCCATCTGCCACTCCAGTTCCTCCCCATCCTTGGCCTGAGATGGAGTGAGCTGTATCTGTAGCCAGTTGGGATTTGGCTAATTATTTGGTTTTGTGTGTATTGTTATTTATAGATAGTATATGTATATGTATTTATATTTAGGTAACTGTTACTTACAGTAGAAAGTAAGTGCAAAGGGGGATCATTTTTCAGGGCTTAACTCCCCCACTCATCTCCATCCTGAAGAACAGGTTCCTAAAGTGCCCAGGTCGCCTGGATTTAAAAACTGTGGTCTGCCTCAGACTGCTTCTTATGAAGGACGATCATGACACCTGCCTCTGCTCCTAGGACAGACTCTTATTACTTCTGTGGTATCTGCTGCTTGTTGTTGCATAGGATGATGCAATCCAGAGAGAGCTGGCTTAAAATGTTTCTGATGGACAGGTCCATGAGGGCAGACTGGGACTCAGGCTTGGGGGACCCTCTGTACACAGCTGCAGGAGTTTAGGAGTGCTCCATTAAGCTCAATGTTGATTGGCTCCAAGGCTCCTTCTCTGAAATAGTTTTCAAAGGACACTGGTAAGCAGCACTAGGAAAAGAATGAGGAAGGGAGATTGAAGCATTCTCTTAAAGAAAAGAGGGATAAATCTCCCTCTAAGTCATCTTCAAAGAAGAGCCTGTCATCCCCATCTCATGAGACTCCCTGCCACGGCATGGACATATCCAGCGCTCATAAGAACCGCGATCCTGGCTTTGTAACATTTAAGTCAGAGGACCTGGCACCACCAACCGGCACCAAGTCTACTGGTGAAGAGCTCCCCACAGTACAGGATCATTCCATACTGACTGACTGAGTGCCGATGGTTCCAACAGCCTTTGTATGGAGAGATTAATGCTTTTTGATTCAGATTGCAACCTCAAAATTGCTGATATTGGCACAGAGCATGTCACCTCTGGTACCAACAAGACAGAGGATGACAACAAATCTTCCATCACTAGCATTGATTCCATATACAGTAGCAAGCAATTTCACTGTCTGTACAGAACCGGAATCCCTACTTCTTTTGGGACAACCTCAGGCAGAACCAAGACTTGAGACAGCACAGGCTACCATGTAGTTTCCTCCCCCAGTACTGTCTATGAGTCAAGCTAGATCACACTCCTCTCTGGTATTGATGACACTGCCATTTGATTCAGAGGACTCATACCGATCTTCTGAATCCATTGCCAGTGGGACTATGTCACCTGAATACCCGCAGAAACCATGCTCACAAGAATCATAGACTATCAGGGTTGGAAGGGACCGCAGGAGGTCATCTAGTCCAACTCCCTGCACAAAGCAGGACCAATCCCCAACTAAATCATCCTAGCCAGGATGTGAGTCCAGATAGTGTCTAAGGCTGTTGTGAGCATTGCTACTTTCTCTCACTTTGGAACTGTCAAACAGGGTATGTCACAGGGTGACTGGCCCCTTTATGAGGAAGCAGGGTTCAGTGCACCTGGACCAAAGGCTTTAAGGAGGTTCCTGAGCCCTATAAAGGGGGGGATAGATGCAGATGGTTGTTGGTGGATTCCTGCAGACGCTGCAGGGAGTGAGAAGGCTCCTGCAGGGCCTTGAATCAGCCTGTAGAGAATGCCAAACTCCAGGCAAGAGGCATTTGGGAAGAAGACAGACCCTCAGGGAGGAGGGTCTGGGACCAGCTGAAACTGGGATAACTCAAACTTAAGAAGTCTTTTTCTTTTGAAAGACTTTATGCAGGATTTAATAAATTGTACTCCATAAGGACATTAATATAATTATCTCCTGAAGAGATCTGGTCACTTAATCACTGAACTTGCAGTTTAGGATTGTAAATTAGCAAGCACTCGTGACAAAATATGACTTTTACAGTGAATTTACAAAAACAATGAGGAGTCGGGTGGCACCTTAAAGGCTAACAGATTTATTTGGGCATAAGTTTTGTGGGTAAAAAACCCCACTTCTTCAGATGCATGGAGTGAACTGGCACATGAAGAGAAGGGAGTTACCTTACAAGTGGAGAACCAGTGTTGACAAGGCCAATTCAGTCAGGGTGGATGTGGTCCACTCCCAATAATTGATGAGGAGGTGTCAACGTCAAGAGAGGGAAAATTGCTTTTGTAGTGAGCCAGCCACTCCCAGTCCCTATTCAAGCCCAAATTAATGGTGTTAAGTTTGCAAGTGAATTGTATCTCTGCAGTTTCTCTTTGAAGTCTGTTTTTGAAGTATTTTTGTTGAAGGATGGCTACTTTTAAATCTGTTGTTTTGAATGTCCAGGAAGATTGGCGTGTTCTCCTACTAGCTTTTGTATGTTACCATTCCTGATGTCTGATTTGTGTCCATTTATTCTTCTATGTAGAGACTGTCCAGTTTGGCCAATGTGCTTGGCAGAGGGGCATTGCTGGCACATGATGGCATATATCACATTGGTAGACGTGCAGGTGAATGAGCCCCTGGTGGTGTGGCTGATGATGTTGTTGGGTCCCATGATGGTGTCACTAGAGTAGATATGGGGACAGAGTAGGCAACGGGGTTTGTTACAGGGCTTGGTTCCTGGTTTAGTGTTTCTATGGTGTGTAATTGCTGGTGAGTATTTGCTTCAGGTTGGGGGCTCTCTGTAAACTAGGACTGGCCTGCCTCCCAAAGTCTGTGAGAATGAGGAATCACTTTCCAGGATAGGTTGTAGATGGTTGATGATGTGCTGGAGAGGTTTTAGCTGGGGGCTGTATGTGATGGCCAGTGCTGTTCTGTTATTTTTCCTTGTTGGGCCTGTCCTGTAGTAAGTGACTTCTGGGTACCCGTCTTGCTCTGTGAATCTGTTTCCTCACTTCCCCAGGTGGGTATTGTAGTTTTAAGAATGCTTGATAAAGATCTTGTAGGTGTTTGTCTCTGTCTGAGGGATTGGCGCAAATGTGGTTGTATCTTAGGGCTTGGCTGTAGACAATGGATCATGTGATGTGTTCTGGATGGAAGCTGGAGGCATGTAGGAAGTATAGTGGCCAGTAGGTTTCTGGTATAGGGTAGTGTTTCTGTGACCATCACTTATTTGCACTGTAGTGTCCAGGAAGTGGATCTCTTGTGTGTACTGGTCCAGGCTGAGGTTCTCCACTGGTAAGGTAACTCCCTTCTCTTCATGTGCCAGTATATCTATGCCTGTATCTGTAATTTTCACTCCATTCATCTGAAGAAGTGAGGTTTTTTACTCACGAAAGCTTATGCCCAAATAAATCTGTTAGTCTGTAAGGTGCCACTGGACTCCTCATTGTTTTTGTGGATACAGACTAACATGGCTACCGCTCTGATACTTAGTGAATTTTCAGGACGTATTTCCCCAGGACTGCAGACAGCAGTTTTAGTCTGTAATTGACAAAGGACAGTTGCAGGCTAGGTCATCATTCCAAGCAGCTCTGGATGGGGCAGGCACTGCCTCTTGCTCTCTGGCAACTACAGTTGCCATGAGATGGTCATCATGGCTCCATTCGTTGGGTTTCCTGAAAAGTGCGGGCAACATTTGAAATTCTACCATTTGAAGGCCGCCTGTTCAGTGAGAGGACAGATGAGTCACTGTACACGCTTAATAACTCTAGAACCACACTTTGTTCCCTCAGCGTAAATACTCTGCCACCAAAGAGGAAATATATTGGGGCTCAATCCTGCCACAGGCCAAAGCCCAGAGCCGGTTCCAGGCACCAGCTAAGTAAGCAGGTGCTTGGGATAGCCAATACAAAGGAGTGGCACTCCATCCGCTATTGGGGTGGCACAGCCAGGTCTTTGGCGGGAATTTGGCAGCGGGTCCCTCAGTCCCTCTTTCTCTTTGAGCTGCCGCCGAAGTTCTGCCGAAGAGGAAGAGAGGGAGTGAAGGACCCGCCACCAAACTGCCGCTGAAGAATGGAGTGGGATGACTGAGCTGCCGCCAAAGTGCCGCTGATTCTCCCCCCCCCCCCCCTTTTTTTTTTTAAATGCCACTTGGGGCGGCAGAAAACCTGGAGCCGGCCCTGCAGAAACCTACCCCTCTGCCATCCTTTTATCATCAGCATGCAGAAGATGTGACAAAGGGTGCAAAAGCAAAACCCAAATGCACCATTGTCATTTTCATCCCAGTCAGCACCATCATCAAAGCAAACATTTTGACAGTTCTGTTGTATTAATTTCAAGGATCAAAAGCGTTCAAGGTGATTTCACTGTCTAACATAAAAACAGTGATACAAAGAAGTGCAGATTTTTTTTCCTACATAGACCTTACTTTACTTGATTTCTTGGCAAACACCCAAAAGCACTGATTCTAAAGTTTATTAATCAAACACAAGAAAGAACAAGAAATTAAAAGAAGTATTTATATTGTAACTAAAATTCAGTGATAATGCAAAACAAACTTAATCAAAACCTTTAAATTTTGGACGCAAAATATCAGCCTCTTATTTTGAAAATAACCTTTCTTTGAAAAGGAAAGGGTTAATTTTACTTTCAGTCCTGGTGTGTAAAGGGTAGTTACGTTTCCTGTTTCTAACAGACAGGCTGACACAAGGTGGAGGAGAGAGAAGATAGAAAAGGTGGGGGAAATATGGTTTTTCTTGGTGTTCTTGGAACACTGGATGTCTGGTCAGTCACGAATGGATGCTTTGGCTGGCAGATCGACCACAGCACCTGTTGCTTGGACCCTGGTTCACTTTCTGGTCAGGGACATCATCTATTTGGGTCTTTTCTCCTTAGACAGGGCAGGGTTATGATCATCTAATTTCTCTATGTTGATGCAATGCATTTGATTTCAGGATCTGATGAAAAGCAGAACGAAAGATATAGGGTAAGAGAAAGTAACACAACAGGGAAGGGAGGCAAAAAAAGAATCTTAAGTGTCTCTGCGATGCTGGCAATTAGGTATCCCAACATATGGGCAGAGGACTGGATGTCATGATGATTTTCAGCACTCTCAAGTGAGAATAAAGTTCCTTAAACAGGAGCAAGGCTAGCCAGCCTTCCTCTTGGAAGAAAGTCTTTTAGTCTGGTCTGCTCCTATCTTGAGGTTAGGGAAAACGAGTCAAGACAAGACGAGCTGGGATACAAGGTGAGACAGGAGATGAGAGAGACGATGATTTTTTCAAAGTCTCTTTTTAAGAAACCCTAAAGGGGGAAAAGTGGACAGTACAGTTCATTCCCCTCAATAATTTGTTCACTAGTTAGGCCTAATATCAGTCACACCAATTCTGGTCTATTAGCTTCTAGTTCCACTTCTTCTGTTTTTACCAAGCATAATTTCAACAGTCCTTGGATTATATCAGCGTGGCCTTTGAATCATATCACTTTCTGTTTGGACTAATCCAGCTTCTTTGTCTGGTTCTCTTGCACTTGTTTTCAATATTCATTTATTGTACACATTTATTGTACACATTTCTTCCAATTCCCCAGCTGCTGAAAATGCTGGTAAAGATCAGGCAGGGAAAGGCAAAAGTCGTCCTGGTGATACCAATATGGTCAAGGCAATTCTGGTTCCCTGTGTTACTCCAGCAGTCCACTCATTCTCACCTCTGCATCCCATTGTCCGCTGACTTACGTAGTCAGGACAGAAACTATCCCAGCCCAGCATTTCTTTACCTATCAGTAATGCTGGAACTAGAGTGATAGTGAGAGAATGTCAAAAATTATCAGTGCAAATGATAAGCATACAAAGTGAACAAACCAGACACAAAGAAATAGCATTTTCATTGATAATCCTATAACATCTTGCCTGATACTTGAAGTAAAAGCAAGTGAAATATTTTCTTACTGAAGAGTGGTACATTTTTAAGCTGATGATTTTTCGTTTACTTTTAGCATTGTTAGATTACATTCCCCAAGTCTGTGAAGCTAGTTCTCTGTGAAGACATGTTGGCTGCTGCTGCTCTTTGCATTTTTTTCCCAAAGGATTTACAGCCTGAGCACTTTAAGGAGTTTTAGGATTCTCCAGCTGACCTGGTAGATTTTTCTTCTTCTTCGCAATGTACCATGCCTATTAGATTTACTTCTCCCAAATTTGCTTTAGGTCTTGATCCTACAGATATGCTTAAGTAGCCCACTTGATTTCAATGGGACTACTCACATGTGTAAAGTTAAATATGTGTATAAGTGTTTGCAGAATCAGGGTCTTTGCATATTTTGTCATGCCATTTAGAGTTCAAAGATCTGTAAGTAAGAGAGGAATATTAGATCATAGAATCATAGAAGATTAGGGTTGGAAGAGACCTCAGGAGGTATCTAGTCCAACCCTCTAGCTCAAAGCAGGACCAACCCCAACTAAATCATCCCAGCCAGGGCTTTGTCAAGCCAGGCCTTAAAAACCTCTAAGGATGAAGATTCCACCATTCATATAGTCTCACTCCCAAGCTGTTCCTGGGATATGGAGTCATCTCTGTTCAACACACAGTAGACAAACTGAAAGGATCTGCTGCATAACACAGGCCACAGTTTCACCCAGTAACTCCTTCACTGAGCCCAGTAACCTGTGACAGAGATTGAACGGATCTTTTAGGAAGAGACTCACCCAATCTTGATTTAAAGACTTCAGTTGATGGGGAATACGATGCATCCCTTGGTTCAAATGTGGGTGGATGTCAGTCTGGGAAGCTGGTGGGTGGATTTACAGTATAGGGATTTGCAGAAAGGTTAAGTAGCAGTTGGTAGGGTTAGTCACTGCATAGATAAGAATTCTCTTCATCACTGTCTCAGCTGTTAGGGTGGCTTTTATTACATTTGTATTGTATTGAAATGTGTTTCTAGTCAGTTGTAGATCCCTGCCCAGTGTCTTGATGGGATTGGAGATGCTGTATAAATAATAACTATTAATTTCTCATTTTGTGGGGTTTTACTATGAAATCTCTTGTGTTGCAGGCGACTGATAAAACCTTTGTGGATAAACTGAACAGCACCTTCAAGGGGAACTCACACTTCCAGCCATGTAGAGGCCACGTGCTAGGGTTCAGCATCATTCACTATGCAGGGAAGGTAAGTACTGTTTAGGGTACAGACTGGCACTTTGTCTCATGTAGGTGAAAGAGATGGGGTGTGCATCAGGGCCCGTGGGGGTATGGGTGGAAGAGATGTGCTCCCTGGGGGCCACTTCTTAGGTGAGGTAGGGCTCTCTAGAAGGTATCCTATTTAACATTATCAATGACCTGGAAGAAAACATAAAATTATTGCTAATAAAGTCTTCAGATGAACCAAAAATTGGGGGAGTAGTAAATAATGAAGAGGAGATGTCACTGATTCAGAGTGATCTCGGTCGCTTGGTAAACTGGGGGCAGGCAAACAATATGAGTTTTAATATAGCTAAATATAAATATACAGCTAGGAACAAAGATTCTTCTTCGAGTGATTAGAAGAATAGAGGCTTTCCACTCAGATCACCTTCCTAACAGCCCCAGATTGCCTTATTTCAGTATGACTAAGGAGGGCCTCAGATTGTCACAGTGAGAGAAGGCCCTTACACAGATTCTTTCTTTTATACCTTTATAACCAGCTAAATAATAAACATATATCGAAATTCTTAAAGTCTAGGCCTTTGTAGTGTATCTAAGAAATAGGGCCTAGATAAGACGGTTACTCACCTTTGTAACTGTTGTTCTTCGAGATGTGTTGCTCATATCCATTCCAGTTAGGTGTACACGTGCCGCGTGCACGTTCGTCAGAAGACTTTTACCCTAGCAACACTCGGTGGGTTGGCTGGGCGCCCCCTGAAGTGGCGCCACTGTGGCACCGGATATATACCCCAGCCGACCCAGCCACCCCTCAGTTCCTTCTTGATGGCTACTGTGACAGTGGGGGAGGAGGGTGGGTTTGGAATGGATATGAGCAACACATCTCGAAGAACAACAGTTACAAAGGTAAGTAACCGTCTTATCTAGGCCCTATTTCTTAGATACACTACAAAGTTTTGTCGGCAAAAGATATGCGACTTTAAAACCACTGTTGCATGTCCACACTAGCTCCTTGTGTTGGCAAAGTGCATCCTCATTAACAGCTCTTGCATCGACACAAAGAGCAATGCACTGGTAGCTATCCCACTGTGCAACTGGCTGCAGAGTGCTTTGGGGAAGGGTTTGCAATGCTTCATGGGGCAGGTACAGCATCACACAATGAAGGTTTCTCAATCCCATGGTTCCTGGGGCATCCTAGTATATTGTCAGTTGCTTTTTCAACTGAAGTGTATGGGGGGAGGGAGAGGAGTGGTGTATATGGGGCAAGGGAGACAGCAGGCTGACTGACCTATCCTGAGGCAGTCCCTGACTCTGCTTGGCACAGCAGTCTCTCTGGAAACAGTCTGCTCTGCCTTCCTGCCTATGATTCTGTGATTCCCTCCGAGTTCTCCCACAGCCGCCAGGAGCAGAATCCTGAGAAGCTCTGTGAGCTCTCGCTGCTGAGGAATGTCAAAGCAGCACAGCAGTCCCTTCCCCCGCCACTCAGCAGTCTGCCTGCGGCTGTGTTCCTAGTGCAGAGCAGAACGAGAGCATTTCATGTTAATGTTCCCCAAAATGAAGCAGTATCTCAGCTGTCAGATACTTCCCGGAGATCAAAACAATAAGCAGAACAGTGACGGCAGGCATTGTAGGATACTGGCGGAAGCCAGTTATGTCAACAAAACAAACAGCAGTGTCTACACTGGCGTTTTGTCACTTTAACTTTTGCTGCAAACAGCTTTATGCCTCTCGTCAAGGTGGTTTTATTTTGTCAGCAAAACAGCAGAGTTTTGCCACCAAAAGTAGCTTTGTAGTGTGTACACCTCCCCTGTTTTGTTGGCAAAAGGCAGCTTTAAAAGCTTTGGGAGTAATTGTGGATAATTAGTTGAACACAAACTCCTAATGTGACGCTGTGGCCAGAAAGGCTAGTGCGATCCTGGGATGCATGAACAAGAGAATCTCGAGGTTATTTTACCTCTGTCTTTGGCACTGGTGCAATGGCTGCTGGAATCCTGTGTCCAGTTCTGGTGCCCATAATTCAAGAAGGATGTTGATAAATTGGAGACGATTCAGAGAAAAGCCACGAGAATGATTAAATGATTTAGAAACCCTGCCTTATAGTGATAGATTCAAGGAACTCAACTTATTTAGCTTAACAGAGAGAAGATTAGGGTGTGACTTGATTAGAGTCTAAGTACCCACTTGGGGAACAAATATTTAATAATGAGCTCTTCAGTCTAGCAGAGAAAGGTCTAGGATGATCTAGTGGCTGAAAGTTGAAGCTAGACAAATTCAGACTGGAAATGAGACATGAATTTTTAACAGTAAGAGTAATTAACCACTGGAACAATTTACTAAGGGTTGTGGTGGATTTTCCATCACTGACAATTTTAAAATCAAGGTTGGATGGTTTTCTAAAAGAGCTGCTCTAGGAATTACTTTGGGGAAATTCCATGTCCTGTGCGACACAGGTCAGACCAGATGATCACAGTGGTCCCTTCTGGCTTTAGAATCTATGAATCTGTGGGAGGGCACATAGTTCCTAGGGAAGGTGGGGCTTCCCCTGGAAGCTGTGGAATTTCTCCGTATTTGCAATGTACCTATCACCATGGTACAGTAGAACCCCATTTATCCGAGCCTCCATTATCCAGCTATCTGTACTAACCAAACAACCAACGCACACACAGGATAGCATACATGAACTGCTACTTCTAGTAAAGAATACAGTACCCATTTTTAAAAATGCAGAAATGATAAACTCAAGCAACTCCAAAATAATACAGTGTTGTCGTTGCAACTTAAAATGATCATTCTGCATTTTTAAAAACTGGTACTCTTTACTAGAAGTAACTGTTCATGTACACCGAAAATAAAAAAGGGGTGTGTGTTTTAATGCTTCTCTGGGAGGGGTCAGATAGCTTAAAAGCAACTCCGTATCTTAACATAACAGATAGAAAGCTCTTTGTCCATTCTCCAGATTATCTGAATTTTTGACTATCCGATCTGGACCTGGTCCCAATTAGATCAGATAATTGGGGTTCTGCTGTATGTGAACTCCTGTCTCAGGCTATTGCTTTGCTGATTCCCTGCTAAGGTGTATATACTCTGCATTCTTTGGAGGGCATTGGTGGAGAAACGTAGTGGCCTTATGTCCAGGAGCCCGGAATACCAGAATCACTGCTGTATTTCCAAACATTAACAAGCCCAATGGGAGCAGCTAGGTCAGGGGTCGGCAACCTACGCCACGCGCGGTGGGCTGAGCCGCTCAGCCTGCCGCTGCTCTGGGGTTCCCGCTGCTGGCCCCTTGCCAGCCGGGGTCCCGCCCCCGGTCCCACTCAGCGCCCCCTGCTGGCCTGGGTGAAGAAACCCCAGGCTGGCAGCGGGCTGAGACCGCAGCTTGCAGGAGCCAGTGGTCGAAACCCCAGAGCAGGGCGGGCTGAGCTGCTCAACCCGCTGCCACTCTGGGGTTCCCGCTGCCAGTCCCACTCAGCTCCCGCTGCTGGCCTGGGTGAAGGAACCCCAGGCTGGCAGTGGGCTGAGACCCTGGCTGGCAGGAGCCGGCGGCTGAAACCCCAGAGCTGGGTGGGCTGACCCACTCAGCCTGCTGCCGCCCTGGGGTTCTGGCTGCTGGCCCCTTACCAGCCAGGCTCCCCACCGCAGCCTCACTCACCTTGCTTCCAGTTGGAGTTCCAGTGCAGGCCCCCTGCCAGAAAGGGTCCAGGCTTCCGGCCCTGCTCAGCCCTACCAGCTGCCAGCTCCACTTACCTCAGCTGCCAATCTGGGGTTCCAGCTGCTGACCTCCTGCCAGCCGGTTATCAACTGATCACTCAGAAGCCTGTGTGTAGCTTAAAGTATCCAAATATGTGCCACCAGACATTGGAAGACTCAGCAAGGAAAAGCAAGGACAAGGATCACACTGAACTAATAAGTTCTGCATTTTAATTTAATTTTAAATAAAGTTTCTTAAACATTTTGAAAACCTTGATTACTTTACATATAACAGTAGTTTGGTTATATATTATAGACTTATAGAGAGACCTTCTAAAAAACGTTAAAATGTATTACCGGCACATGAAACCTTCAATTAGAGTGTATACATGAAGACTTGGCACACCACTGCTGAAAGGTTGCCGACCCCTGAGCTAGGTGTTCAGCATTTTTAAAATTGGGCCATTTATTTCAATGCTTAAATATAGACCGAGGAGCTTAATTTAGGACAGATGAACACATACTGTTAGGATATAGATATTCAAGCCTGTCTGTAAAGGCCTAGACTTTAAGAATTTCAATATATGTTTATTATTTAGCTGGTTATAAAGGTATAAAAGAAAGAAACTGTGTAAGGGCCTTCTCTCACTGTGACAATCTGAGGCCCTCCTAAGTCATACTGAAATAAGGCAATCGGGGGCTGTTAGGAAGGTGATCTGATATATCACCTCCAGAGAAAGGGAAGAGCCTAGAAGATGTAAAAGGAAATTTAGTTTAATAGTTTTCTGTCTGGTAAGAACTCACTTATCAATAGACACAGCTGGGAAACCCTTATGTCTTTATAGATGTAGTTGTGAAATCTTCACTTCTGTATTGTTTTGTATGTTTGTTTGAATGGTCTCTGTCTGGTTCTGTGATTGTTTCTGTCTGCTGTATAATTAATTTTGCTGGGTGTAAACTAATTAAGGTGGTGGGATATAATTGGTTGGCTAATCATGTTACAGTACGTTAGGATTGGTTAGGTAAATTTCAATACAATGATTGGTTAAGGTATAGGTGTAAATATTACTATAAATTAGGGGCAAACAGGAAGTAAGTTGGGATTCGAAAATAAGGAAAAAGGAGCTTGGATTTAAGCTTGCTGAAAGTTCACCCCAATAAACATCAAATTTTTGCACCTTCGGACTTCAGGTATTGTTACTCTCTGGTTCAGGCGAGAAGGACCAGGGAAGTGGAAGAGTGAAGGAATAAGCTCTCTAACACATACTTCCCCTGGATCGATAATCTTGGCCATAATGTATTAAACAGCTCATTTACATGGAAGTGAATTTTGTAACAAGGGAAGACACAGTTCTGGTTACTAATGTTCTGTGATTTAATACTTTGATTCAGTATTTGTTCAAGGGGTTACCCTCTAAGACATTCTTTATTAAAATACTTAACATCTAGTTAAAGGAGAAGAGAGAATGGGAAGCTGAAGGTAGGAAATATGGGGAGTGGGAGAATGGAGGGAACAGAGCACAGTGGAGAGGATAACAACCCTAATGGAACGAGGGGGAGAGAATAGAGATAGGAATGCAAAGCAAGAAAAAAGTTAATATCTTTGAGTTATGCTGCCAGCCGTGCACCACCATTGTAGTGTCTGGGTATTATTATCTGTATTTCATTCATGGCGTTTAGTCAAAATGCATCCATGGGAAGAGGATACAAAAGTAAATGCAAAATAGTAGTTGTGCTGGACTCTTCCAGGATGAATTGATTTTAATCAAGGTGATTTAAATCATCAATTTAAATAATGATTTAAATCACCAAGTGGAAAGCCTCTATTTTAGTGTTTTTCAAAGTTTTTGTGCTGGTGACCCCATTTGGACTTAAAATAAAATCGTGACCTCCCCACTAGAAAAAATTGCCCCTACCCCTTCAGCATCACCATCTGTGGGGCTTGTGGCTGGGGCTCTGGCCCCCTGCCATCTGTGCAGCTCATGGCTGGGACTCTGGACCCCCTGTGGGACTTTCTGCCCTGGCGACCCCATCAAAATGGAGTCATGACCCACTTCGGGGTCACAGCCCATAGTTTGAGATCCATTGTTCTATTTGATTCATCAATTTCAATCAGCTTTTTTATTTGTACTTCAGTTATTTTCTAAAGAAAGGTTAATTCTCATTTGCTTTGGTAGATCGTGCCAAACCAACCTGATCTCCTTTTTTTAGAAGGTAACAGATTTTTTAGACAAAGGAAATGCAGTGGATCTAATTTACCTCGATTTCAGTAAGGCATTTGATACAGTTCCACATGGGGAATTATTAGCTAAATTGGAAAAGATGGGGATCAATATGAAAATTGAAAGGTGGATAAGGAACTGGTTAAAGGGGAGACTACAGTGGGTCGTACTGAAAGGTGAATTGTCAGGCTGGAGGGAGGTTACTAGTGGAGTTCCTCAGGGATTGGTTTTGGGACCAATCTTATTTAATCTTTTTATTACTGACCTTGGCACAAAAAGTGGGAGTGTGCTAATAAAGTTTGCAGATGAGACAAAGCTGGGAGGTATTGCCAATACAGAGAAGGACCGGGATATCATACAGGAAGATCTGGATAACCTTGTAAACTGGAGTAATAGTAGTAGGATGAAATTTAATAGTGAAAAGTGCAAGGTCATGCATTTAGGGATTAATAACAAGAACTATTGTTATAAGCTGGGGAGGCATCAGTTGGAAGTAACAGAGGAGGAGAAGGACCTCAGAATATTGGTTGATCACGGGATGACTATGAGCCGCCAATGTGATATGGCCGTGAAAAAAGCTAATGTGGTCTTGGGATGCATCAGGTGAGGTATTTCCAGTAGAGATAAGGAGATGTTGGTATCGTTATACAAGGCACTGGTGAGACCTCATCTAGAATACTGTGTGCAATTCTGGTCTCCCATGTTTAAGAAGGATGAATTCAAACTGGAACAGATTCAGAGAAGGACTACTAGGATGATCTGATGAATGGAAAACCTGTCATATGAAAGGAGACTCAAAGAGCTTGGCTTGTTTAGCCTAACCAAAAGAAGGCTGAGGGGAGATATGATTGCTCTCTATAAATATATCAGAGGAATAAATACCAGGCAGGGAGAGGAGTTATTTAAACTCAGTACCAATGTGGACACAAGAACAAATGGATATAAACTGGCTATCAGGAAGTTTTAGACTTGAAATTAGATGAAGGTTTCTAACCATCAGAGGAGTAAAGTTCTGGAACAGCCTTCCCAGGGGAGTAGTGGGGGCAAAAGACTTATCTGGCTTCAAGACTAAGCTTGATAAGTTTATGGAGGGGATGGTATGATGGGATAGGCTAATTTTGGCAATTAATTCATCTTTGACTACTAGCGGTAAATACGCCCAGTGGCTTGTGATGGGCTGTTAGATGGGGTGGGATCTGAGTTACTACAGAGAATTCTTTCCTGGGTGTGTGTCTGGTGAATCTTGCCCACATGCTCAGGGTTTAGCTGATCCCCATATTTGGGGTCCGGAAGGAATTTTCCTCCAGGGCAGATTGGCAGAAGCCCTAGGAGGGGTTTCACCTTACTCTGCAGCGTGGGGCATGGGTCACTTGCTGGAAGATTCTCTGCACCTTGAAGCCTTTAATCCATGATTTGAGGACTTCAGTGGCTCAGACACAGGTTTGATACAGGAGAGTGGGTGGGTGAGATTCTGTGGTCTGCATTGTGCAGGAAGTCAGACTAGATGATCGTAATGGTCCCTTTTGACCTTAAAGTCTATGATTCTATATAACCATTAAAAATCTGTTGATTTACAACTAAACAGAGCCTTTACTCTAGACTTGGTACATCTTTTTGGTACTTAGGAGAATACACTATTTATTTAAGCAATTATAATGCTTAATATTTTCAGATTCTTATTAATCCTACATTTTGGTATGTTAGAAAATAGTGAATGAGACGTTGCTTATTTACTAGATAATTTACTTTTTGCTCATGATTTATGTCGAGCTGCATCAGTGGGAGCTGTGTGGGAGATGTTTGGTGTTTAAATTCCATCATATGAAGTTTATTTGTATTAAACAAAGCAACCTTAAATGTTTTGGATACATAAACTTCTCTTATCAAAACATCTTTTATGTTACAACTAAATTATAATAAGTTTAGGCCTTAACATATTTTGTATTAAATTCAGATTTCATACTAAACAGGTTCATTTTTTAAAAGAAAAACTTACTATAATGTAAATAACAATCAAAAAAATCCAACATAAATATAAAAAAATTCATTTTTTTTTTTTAAACATTTTTTTTATCCATCCTGGACTCTTCTGTGCTGCCAGCGTGGCTCTTGGTGCCATACACTTTGGGCTCCACTGTGCTTTGGTTGGGTTGGCAAATTGCTTCCCTTGCTCTGCTTCTTTCCCCAGGTTCAATATGCTTCCAGTGGCTTCCTAGAGAAGAACAGAGACACTTTGCCAGCAAATATCCGGGGTCTCTTCATCAACAGTGTCACCCCATTACTGAGTGTGCTGTTCACAGGTCAGTCCCCCTGTTGGCATGGGTGTCCGGTGAGTAATGTCACCAATAATCCCTGAGTTCCTGGACTGTGCTTAGGGGAGAGAATCAATCACATTAGAATCCAGTAAACAAACACTGCTTTAAGAGCTGTGCACTGGCTGGGGGGCCCTGCCTGGGACACAGACATCTGCTTAATATTAGACTACGTGCCCTTCACTGTTCCTCCAGCCCAGGATGTCTGTCTTAGACTGAATAACTGAATGTTTGTGCACCACACTGATCACAGCTATCCAGATGCAAAGTATTATCCCAGCCCCCACATGGCAAAAACATAAGTGCAGCAGCCAAGCTTGTGTTGCCCTTAGTGCACCCTCTCACCCCTGCTCTGCCAGGGCCTACAGTTCCAGGAAGGTTTTGTGGAGGCTCCAGCATCAGTGGCTCCTAGGTAAGCAGGCTTCCCTCTCATGGTCTGGGAGCCATGACTAAGTCTGTCAGCAAACTATAGAGCCAGCTGAGCAGTTAGGCCTCAGTTTATTGGAGGGGGAGGATAAAAGCAAATCCATCCCCTGACATGTTACTCCTGAGGAAATTCTGCAATAAAAATTACAAATTCTGTGCACAATATTTTAAAATGCTGCAAAATTCTGTATATTTTATTTGTCAAAATAACACAATATAATCACACCAGTTTCAATTATTTTTGGTCATTTATTTCAAAATACCTGTCCGCAAGTATGTCTGTAACAATACAGACAACAACAAAGATTCAGGAAATGTTTTTTGACAAATAGATTCCGTACTAGGCATATTAATACAGAACTTTGAGTAATAATTCATTTAAATGACAGTACCGGATCGTATTTCCCACACCCCTCAGAAGCAGTGCAAAGACTTGGGGGAGTCAGAGGTAACGGAGGAGCTGAGGGAGAGGGAAGTAAATTGCTGGGAAGGAGCCTGGGTGTGAACTTGTAGGGTTGTTGGGTATGGGTGGGGAAAGTATGGAACAGGTTTTTTGGGGGGGCAGGGAGGGATTGTTAGAGACCCTGTTGCAGACCCTGGCTGACCTCTAGTCTCTCCCATTCAGTCAGGCACATCTGCCCCTGTCTCCATGTGTTCCTGCACCCCCATGTGTCCTTGCACCCCATCCACATGTGTCCCACCACCCCCACTCAGACACCCCCTCCCCCATCCCCATGTGGCCCTGCACCCCACCTCCTAGGGTAACTCGTGGTGTTCCCTAAGGGTCAGTCTTAGGACCAATCCTATTCAATTTATTCATAAATGATCTGGAGAAAGGGGTAAACAGTGAGGTGGCAAAGTTTGCAGATGATACTAAACTGCTCAAGATAGTTAAGACCAAAGCAGATTGTGAAGAACTTCAAAAAGATCTCACAGAACTAAGTGATTGGGCAACAAAATGGCAAATGAAATTTAATGTGGATAAATGTAAAGTAATGCACATTGGAAAAAATAACCCCAACTATACATACAACATGATGGGGGCTAATTTCGCAACAACGAGTCAGGAAAAAGATCTTGGAGTCATCGTGGATAGTTCTCTAAAGATGTCCACGCAGTGTGCAGAGGCGGTCAAAAAAGCAAACAGGATGTTAGGAATCATTAAAAAGGGGATAGAGAATAAGACTAAGAATATATTATTGCCCTTATATAAATCCATGGTACGCCCACATCTCGAATACTGTGTACAGATGTGGTCTCCTCACCTCAAAAAAGATATTCTAGCACTAGAAAAGGTTCAGAAAAGAGCAACTAAAATGATTAGGGGGTTAGAGAGGGTCCCATATGAGGAAAGATTAAAGAGGCTAGGACTTTTCAGCTTCGAAAAGAAAAGACTAAGGGGGGATATGATAGAGGTATATAAAATCATGAGTGATGTTGAGAAAGTGGATAAGGAAAAGTTATTTACTTATTCCCATAATACAAGAACTAGGGGTCACCAAATGAAATTAATAGGCAGCAGGTTTAAAACAAATAAAAGGAAGTTCTTCTTCACACAGCGCACAGTCAACTTGTGGAACTCCTTACCTGAGGAGGTTGTGAAGGCTAGGACTATAACAATGTTTAAAAGGGGACTGGATAAATTCATGGTGGCTAAGTCCATAAATGGCTGTTAGCTAGGATGGGTAAAAATGGTGTCCCTAGCCTCTGTTCGTCAGAGGATGGAGATGGATGGCAGGAGAGAGATCACTTGATCATTGCCTGTTAGGTTCACTCCCTCTGGGGCACCTGGCATTGGCCTCTGTCGGTAGACAGATACTGGGCTAGATGGACCTTTGGTCTGACCCAGTACGGCTATTCTTATGTTATGTTCAGAAGCCTTTTTCTGCGCAAAAAAAATGTGTGGCTCATTAATTATGCATGCACGCAATAGCACAGAATTCTCCCAGGAGTGACACACATTTGTGGTGGTGGAAGCATTCCTCAAAGACCATCCTGTAGATGGAGGAAGTGTCTACCAGGGTCTGGCTACTTGGAGGTCTTGTTTAGGTCTGAAGAAAAGACTGCCTCCTTTGTTTCTCCTGCACAGGTAATGACCACCTCAGCCCCAAGACCTGACATGACTTATTCTTTGTAAAAGCTGCTTGTAGTCAGATGCTCCTCCCTCCAAGTGGTAACACGTGATTAATGAGCACCTTTCAGCTTAAGGCGAATGTTTATCTTTTCAGTATCGAGAGCTGTGTGGTGTCTGTAAAGGAGATGTGGCCTTGGCTACTTTGTCATTTTCATTATGTCTGGAAAGCTGGACAAGTTATATCAATTCCAAGAATCAGCCATTTCTTCACCCTCTTGCCATAGATCAAATAGCCCATGTCCCGGGGCCAGTGCAGGATTGTCCCCTATTGTACATTCACCAGAGTTAATTTTCAAAGAGAAGGAATGGGGCCTCAATTTCCTTGGAGAGACTGTTTCTTCCATGAAGGCCATATCCCCTTTTGCTTCTCACTCTAGGGGAACTTTTCCTGATTTCCAGCCTGTATCTAATTTTAATTAACATTAGGACTGTCAATCACAGTTAACTCACGCACTTAACTCAAAAAAATTAATTGTGATATTCAAACTGCAGTTAATCTTTTTTTGCACTGTTAAACAATAGAATACTAATTGAAATTTATTAAATATTTTTTGATATTTTTCTACATTTTCAAATATATTGATTTCAATTACAGCACAGAATACAAAGTGTACAGTGCTCATTTTATATTATTTTTATTATAAATATTTGCACTGTAAAAATAAACAAAAGAAATAAATTGAAAAATACTATCTCATACAAGTACTGTAGTACAATCTCTTTATCGTGAAAATGCAACTTACAAATGTAGATTTTTGTTTGTTTGTTCATTGAATCATAGAATATCAGGGTTGGAAGGGACCTCAGGAGGTCATCTAGTCCAACCCCCTGCTCAAAGCAGGACCAATTCCCAACTAAATCATCCCAGCCAGGGCTTTGTCAAGCATGACCTTAAAAACCTCTAAGGAAGGAGATTCCACCACCTCCCTAGGTAACCCATTCGAATGCTTACATTCCAGTGTTACATAATTGCACTCAAAAACAAAACAATGTAAAACGTTAGCGCCTACAAGTCCACTCAGTCCTATTTCTTGTTTAGCCAATTGCTAAGACAAAAAAGCTTGTTTACATTCACAGGAGATAATGCTGCTGGCTTCTTATTTACAGTGTCACCTGAAGGTGAGAACAGGCATTCGCATGACACTTTTGTAGCCAGCATTGCTAGGTATTTATGTGCCAGATACACTAAACATTTATATGCCCCTCCATGCTTCAGCCACCATTCCAGAGGACATGCTTCCATGCTGATGACGCTTATTAAAAATGTGTTAATTAAAAATTTTGACTGAACTCCTTGGTGGAGATAGTATGTCTCCTGTTCTGGTTTACCCACATTCTGCCATATATTTCATGTTATAGCAGTCTTGGATGATGATTCAGCACATGTTCATTTTAATTAAAAAAAAAAAAAAGATTTTAAGAACACTTTCACTGCAGATTTGGCAAAACGCAAAGAAGGTACCAATGTGAGATTTCTAAAGATAGCCACAGCACTCAACCCAAGGTTTAAGAATCTGAAATGCCTTCCAAACTCTGAGAGAGATGAGGTGTGGAGCATGTTTTCAAAAGTCTTAAAAGAGCAACACTCTGATGAGGAAACTACAGAACCCAAACCACCAAAAAAGGAAAATCAACCTTCTGCTAATGGCATCTGACTCAGATGATGAAAATGAACATGCGTCAGTCTGCACTGCTTTGGATCATTATCGAGCAGAACCCATGTCCTTTGGAATGGTGTTTGAAGCATGAAGAGACATATGAACATAAGAATGGCCATACTGGGTCAGACCAAAGGTCCATCCAGCCCAGTACCCTGTCTGCCGACAGTGACCAATGGCAGGTGCCCCAGAGGGTGTGAACCTAACAGGTAATGATAAAGTGATCTCTCTCCTGCCATCCATCTCCACCCTCTGACAAACAGAGGCTAGGGACACCATTCCTTACCCATCCTGGCTAATAGCCATTCATGGACTTAATCTCCATGAATTTATCCAGTTCTCTTTTAAACCCTGTTATAGTCCTAGCCTTCACAACCTCCTCAGGCAAGGAGTTTCACAGGTTGACTGTGTGCTGTGTGAAAAAGAACTTCCTTTTATTTGTTATAAACCTGCTGCCCATTAATTTCATTTGGGGTCCTCTAGTTCTTATATTATGGGAACAAGTAAATAACTTTTCTTTATTCACTCACTTTCTCCACACCACTCATGATTTTATATACCTCTGTCATATCCCCCCTTAGTCTCCCCTTTTCCAAGCTGCAAAGTCCCAGCCTCTTTAATCTCTCCTCATATGGGACCTGTTCCAAACCCCTAATCATTTTAGTTGCCCTTCTCTGTACCTTTTCTAATGCCAGTATATCTTTTTTGAGATGAGACCACATCTGTACGCAGTATTCAAGATGGGCAATAAGATATTCTCTGTCTTATTCTCTATCCCCTTTTTTAACGATTCCTAATATCCTGTTTGCCTTTTTGACTGCTGCTGCACACTGCGTGGATGTCTTTAGAGAACTATCCACGATGACTCCAAGATCTCTTTCCTGATTAGTTGTAGCTAAATTAGCCCCCATCATATTGTATGTATAGTTGGGGTTATTTTTCCCAATGTGCATTACTTTACATTTATCCACATTAAATTTCATTTGCCATTTTGTTGCCCAATCACTTAGTTTTGAGAGATCTTTTTTGAAGTTCTTCACAGTCTACTTTGGTCTTAACTATCTTGAGCAGTTTATTATCGTCTGTAAACTTTGCCACCTCACTGTTTACCCCTTTCTCCAGATCATTTATGAATAAGTTGAATAGGATTGGTCCTAGGACTGACCCTTGGGGAACACCACTAGTTACCCCTCTCCATTCTGAAAATTTACCATTTATTCCTACCCTTTGTTCCCTGTCTTTTAACCAGTTCTCAATCCATGAAAGGATCTTCCCTCTTATCCCATGACAACTTAATTTACGTAAGAGCTTTTGGTGAGGGACCTTGTCAAAGGCATTCTGGAAATTTAAGTACACTATATCCACCGGATCCCCCTTGTCCACATTTTTGTTGACCCCTTCAAAGAACTCTAATAGATTAGTAAGACATGATTTCCCTTTACAGAAACCATGTTGATTTTTGCCCAACAATTTATGTTCTTCTATGTGTCTGACAGTTTTATTCTTTACTATTGTTTCAACTAATTTGCCCGGTACTGACATTAGACTTACTGGTCTATAATTGCGAGGATCACCTCTAGAGCCCTTTTAAAATATTGGTGTTACATTACCTATCTTCCAGTCATTGGGTACAGAAGCTGATTTAAAGGACAGGTTACAAACCCTAGTTAATAGTTCCGCAATTTCACATTTGAGTTCTTTCAGAATTCTTAGGTGAATGCCATCTGGTCCCGGTGACTTGTTACTGTTAAGTTTACCAATTAATTCCAAAACCTCCTCTAGTGACACTTCAATCTGTGACAATTCCTCATATTTGTCACCTACAAAAGCCAGCTCAGGTTTGGGAATCTCCCTAACATCCTCAGCCGTGAAGACTGAAGCAAAGAATTCATTTAGTTTCTCCGCAATGACTTTATTGTCTTTAAGTGCTCCTTTTGTATCTCGATCATCGAGGGGCCCCACTGGTTGTTTAGCAGGCTTCCTGCTTCTGATGTACTTAAAAAACATTGTTATTACCTTTTGAGTTTTTGGCTAGCTGTTCTTCAAACTCCTTTTTGGCTTTTCTTATTACGTTTTTACACTTATTTCAGAAGTGTTTATGCTCCTTTCTATTTACCTCACTAGGATTTGACTTCCACTTTTTAAAAGATGCCTTTTTATCTCTCACTGCTTCTTTTACATTGTTGTTAAGTCACGGTGGCTCTTTTTTAGCTCTTTTACTGTGTTTTTTAATTTGGAGTATACATTGAAGTTGGGCCTCTATTATGGTGTCTTTGAAAAGTGTCCATGTAGCTTGCAGGGATTTCATTCTAGTTCCTGTACCTTTTAATTTCTGTTTAACTAACCTCATTTTTGCATAGTTCCTCTTTCTGAAATTAAATGCCACAGTGTTGAGCTTCTGAGGTGTTCTTCACACCACAGAAATGTTAAATGTTATTATATTATGGTCACTATTTCCAAGCGGTCCTGTTATAATTACCTCTTGGACCAGATCCTGCGCTCCACTCAGGACTAAATTGAGAATTGCCTCTCCCCTTGTGGGTTCCTGTACCAACTGCTCCAAGAAGCAGTCATTTAAAGTATTGAGAAGTTTTGTCTCAACATTTCATCCTGAGGTGACATGTACCCAGTCAATATAGGGATAATTGAAATCCCCCACTATTACTGAGTTCTTTATTTTGATAGCCTTTCTAATCTCCCTTAGCATTTCATAGTCACTATCACTGTCCTGGTCAGGTGATTGATAGATCCCTACTGTTATATTCTTATTAGAGCATGGAACTACTATCCATAGAGATTCTATGGAACATGTGGATTCGTTTAAGATTTTTTACTTCATTTGATTCTACATTTTCTTTCACATATAGTGCCACTTCCCTCCTCCTCCCCTGCCCCGCATGACCTGTTCTGTCCTTCCGATATATTTTGTACTCTGGAATGATTGTGTCACATTGATTGTCCTCACTCCACCAGGTTTCTGTGATGCCTATTGTACCAATATCCTCTAACACAAGGCACTCAGTTCACCCATCTTGTTATTTAGACTTCTAGCATTTGCGTACAAGCACTTTAAAAACTTGTCTATTTTTTTTATTTGTCCTTTTCTGATGTGCTAGGTTCTTTTTATGTGAATGTTTCTCGTCTGATCTGGCCCATCCTTTATCCTCTTCCATCCTCTCCTCCTGACTAAAACCTAGAGGATCTCTATAAAAGACTCTCCTCTAAGAGAAGTCTGTGTCTGATCCACATGCTCCTCTGCAGCACTCGGCTTTCCCCCATCTCTTAGTTTAAAAACTGCTCTGCAACCTTTTTAATGTTAAGTGCCAGCAGTCTGGATCTACTTTGGTTTAGGTGGAGCCCATCCTTCCTGTATAGGCTCCCCCATCCCAAAAGTTTCCCCAGTTCCTAATAAATCTAAACCCCTCCTCCCTACATCATTGTCTCATCCACACATTGAGACTCTGAAGCTCTGCCCACCTACCTGGGCCCGCGTGTGGCACTGGGAGCATTTCTGAGAAAGCCACCATAGAGGTCCTGGATTTCAGTCTCTTTCCTAGAAGCCTAAATTTGGCCTCCAGGACATCTCTCCTACCCTTCCCTATGTCATTGGTACCTACATGTACCATGACCACCGGCTCCTCCCCACACTACACATAAGTTTGTCTAGATGCCTCGAGACATCTGCAACTTTCACACCAGGCAGGCAAGTCACCATATGGTTCTCCTGGTCATCACAAACCCAGCTATCTATGTTTCTAATGATTGAATCTCCCATTACTAACATCGGCCTTTTCCTAATGACTGGAGTTCCCACCGCCGGAGAGGTAACCTCAGTGCGAGAGGATACCCCAACATCATCTGAAAGGAGGGTCCCAACTATGGGAAGGTTTCCCTCTGCTCCTGTTGACAACTCTCCTTCCCTGCGCCTTTCATCCTCCTCAACAGCGCAGGGGCTGTCTGACCAGAGGTAAGACAATTCTACAGTGTCCCGGAAAGCCTCATCGACATACCTCTCTGCCTCCCTTAGCTCCTCCAGTTCCGCCACCCTGGCCTCCAAAGCCCATACATGGTCTCTGAGGGCCAGGAGCTCCTTGCACCGAATGCACACATACGCGACCCACCCACAGGGCACGTAATCATACATGCTAAATTGAGCACAATAAACAAGATAGCTCCCACTCTGCTGCTGGGCTTCTGCCTGCATTCTCTCCTACAGCTACCTAGATTAACGATAGGGTCTTTGTGTAAATCAAGAAATTTTGATTATAGTTAAGGTTACACCAAGGTTTTAAAGACTGGCAAGTGTACCTCACCCCCTTCCCACTCCCCTTCCAAACTCCCTCTTGAAACTCCCTGTTAGCGGCCCCTGTTCTCAAAGCACAAAGATATGATTCCTTAGTGCATCTGGCACGTAAAGATCTTGCAGGGCCAGCTACAACAGTGCCATGCGAATGCCTGATCTCACTTTCAGGTGACATTGTAAACAAGAACTGTGCAGCATTATCTTCCGCAAATGTAAACAAACTTGTTTGTCTGAGTGACTGGCTGAACAAGAAGTAGGACTGAGTGGACTTGTAGGCTCTAAAGTTTTACACTGTTTTATTTTTGAATGCAGTTATTTTTTGAACATAATTCTACATTTGTAAGTTCAACTTTCATGATAAAGAGATTGTATTACAGCACTTGTATGAGATGAATTGGAAAAATACTATTTCATTTTTTTACAGCACAAATATTTGTAATAAAAAATAAATATAAAGTGAGCACTTACTCTGTGTTGTAATTGAAATCAATATATTCGAAAATGTAGAAAACATCCAAAATATTTACATAAATGGCATTATACTATTGTTTAACAATGCAATTACTTGCGATTAATTTTTTTAATCGCTTGACAGCCCTAATTAACATTATTTGTAGCACCCTCATCCTTGATAGTTAGACTCTGAGGAGTTGCCCTTTATTATTTTTCTCCCGTTCTTGATGTTTACGTCTTCATATATTTGTGAAGAGTTTTCCTTTCCCTCCATTACTGTCTCTTCATGAAAGAATTGAATAGTCTGGCTCTTTCCACCCTGATTAGGGCCATGGCTTTTCTTTGAACTCGCTTCAGTTTGTCTATTATGTGGTTCACAGAGATGACTCCGTGTATGACATCCCAGGCATAGCTGCAGTATTCCAAAGTCATACTATTCCGCCTTGCTTTGTGATATGGCAGTCCATGCAGTTGTATGTGCAGCCCAAAACTGCACTGGCATCATGGTTCAGGGTTATCTTTAAACAAAGCCTTGGTTTTACTCCGTTATTTGGCAAACACCCAAAAGCATTCATTCAAATTGAGTTTAATTAGACACAAGAAAGAACAGGAAATTAAAACAGGCATTTCTATTGAAACTGTGGTTGAGTGATTATGCAAAACAAACTTAGTCAGACCGTATCAATGTCTTTCTCCTTTTGTAGTCAAAATATTAGAATCTCTTATTTTCAGAGCAAATTTTTTATGATAAACAGGAGAAGGTTAATTTTACTCTCAGTCCTGATGTGAAAGATTTCACTCATCCTGTTCTTAACAGACAGACAGCCACAAAGGTGGAAGAAAGACAGGATAGAAAAGATGGGTGAAATACGGGTTTTGTTGATGTTTTTGGAACACTGGACTGCTGGTTAGTTATCAGTGGATGATTTGGATGGCAAGTCCACCATGACACCTGTTTCTTGGGCCCTGGTTAGTTGTGACTTGGTCAGTGCTGTCATCTGGTTGGATCCTTTCTCCTTAAACAAGACAGGTTTGGATGATTGAATCCTGAAATCAACTATACGGCAATGAAAAGCCAACAGAGTGAGATAGGATAAGAGGAAAGAAACTGTGAATATAAGAATGGCCCTACTGGGTCAGATCAAAGGTCCATCTAGCTCAGTATCCTGTCTTCTGACACTGGCCAGTGACAGGTGCCCCTGAGGGAATGGACAGAACAGGTAATCATCAAGTGATCCATCCCCCGTCACTCATTCCCAGCTTCTGGCAAACATAGGCTAGGGACACCATTCCTGCCTGTCCTGGCTAATAGCCATTGATGGACCTATCTTCCATGAATTTATCGAGTTCTTTTTTGAACCCTGTAATGGTCTTGGCCTTCACAACATCCTCTGGCAAGCAGTTCCACAAGTTGACTGTGCATTGTGTGAAGAAGTACTTCCTTTTATTTGTTTTAAACCTGCTGCCTATTAATTTCATTTGGTGACCCCTAGTTCTTGTGTTATGAGAAGTAGTAAACAACACATCCTTATCTACTTTCTCTACACCAGTCATGATTTTATAGACCTCAATCACATCTCCCCTTAGCCGTCTCTTTTCCAAGCTGAAAAGTCCCAGTCTTCTTAATCTCTCCTCATACGGAAGCTGTTCCATACCCCTAATAATTTTTGTTACCCTTTTCTGAAGCTTTTCCAATTCCAATATATCTTTTTTGATATGGAGCGACATCATCTGCACACAATATTCAAGATGTGGCCATACTATGGATTCATATAGAGGCAACATGATATTTTCTGTCCTATTACCTATCCCTTTCTTAATTATTTGCAGCATTCTGTTTTCTTTTTTGACTGCCGCTGCACATTGAATGGATGTTTTCAGAGAGCTATCCACAGTGACTCCAAGATCTTTCTTGAGTGGTAACAGCTAATTTAGACCTCATCATTTTATATGTAGCATTGAGATTGTTTCCAATGTGCATTACTTTGCATTTATCAACATTTAATTTCATCTGCTATTTTCTTGCCCAGTCACCCAGTTTTGAGAGCTTCTTTTGTAGCTCTTCACAGTCTGCCTGGGTCTTAACTATCTTTAGTAATTTTGTATCATCTGCAAATTTTGCCACCTTACTGTTTACCCCTTTTTCCAGATCATTTATGAATATGTTGAATAGGACTGGGCCCAGAACAGATGCCTAGGGGACACCACTATTTACCTCTCTCCATTCTGAAAACTGACCATTTAGTCCTACCATTTGTTTCCTATCTTTTAACCAGTTACCAATCCATGAGAGTACCTTCCCTCTTATCCCATGGCAGCTTACTTTGCATAAGAGCCTTTGGTGAGGGACCTTGTCAAAGGCTTTCTGAAAATCTAAGTACACTATATCCACAGGATCACCCTTGGTCCACATGCTTGTTGACCCCCTCAAAGAATTCTAGTAGATTTGTGAGGCATGATTTCCCTTTACTAAAACCATGTTGACTCTTCCTCAACAAATTATGTTCATCTATATGTCTGACAATATTGTTCTTTATTATAGTTTCAACCAGTTTGCCCAGTACTGAAGTTAGGCTTACAGGCCTGTAATTGCCGGGATCACCTCTGGAGCCCTTTTTAAAAATTGGCGTCACATTAGCTATCCTCCAGTCATTTGGTACAGAAGCTGATTTAAATGATAGGTTACAGACTACAGTTAGTAGTTCTGCAATTTCACATTTGGGTTCCTTCAGAACTCTTGGGTGAATACCATCTCAGATCTGTCACCTAAAAAGAATGGTTCAGGTTTGGGAATCTCCCTCATATCCTCCGCCGTGAAGATTGATGCAAAGAATTCATTTAGTTTCTACGCAACGACCTTATCCACGAGTGCTCCTTTAGCACCTCGATGTCCAGTGGGGCATAAAATAATACCACAAGAGTAGAGAATTCAATATAGTGCCTTTGTAGTGCTGCTAATCGTAAATCCCCACTGGTGGGCTGAGGACTGGATGACATGATAATGCAATGAGACAAGGTGAGATATAGGACCAACATCTTTTGGTGAGAGACACAAGCTTTTGAGTTGCACAAAGCTCTTCTTCAGGTCTCTCACCAACAAAAGTTGGTCCAGTAAAAGATATTACCTTCTCTCCCTTGTGTCTTTAATATCCTGGGACCGACAGAGCTGTGACTACATTGTGTAGGATAATGCGATGACTTTCAGCACTCACAGGTGAAAACAAAAGTTCCTTAAACAGGAGCAAGGCAAGCCGGTCTTCTCCTCAGGAAGAAAGTCCTTTAGATGAGTTGCAGTGCTGGCAGGTAGGGGATGAACTGGGATGCAAAGTGGGACGGGAAAAGAGAAGGAGAGCCGAACTGAACTGATGATTTTTTCCCAAAAGTTTCAATAAGAAGCCCAAGGCTGGCATAGTTTATCCCCCTCATTATTTTGTCCACCAATTAGGCATACTATCCATAACACCAGTTTTGATATATTAACTTGTGGTTCCACGCCTTCTGTTTTACCCAGCATAATTTCAACAGTCCTTGGATTATATCAACATGGCCTTTTTGGGTTAGACTAATCCAGCTTCTTTAGTTCTCTGCCACTTGTTTCAACATTCAGTGTTGTAAACAACTTGACCTATTTTTCATGGTTATTGTAACATCTTAGGAACTTTCACTCACTTCTTATTTTTGAGTTTACAGTTGAGGTACATTTTGTAGGCCCAATAGTCACAAAACAACCCTCCTTCTGGGAAGCAAATTCTTGCAGTATGTTCACCTTACACTGAAGGTGAGCTTCAAATATATGCATTTGGGGGGAGGGATAGCTCAGTGGTTTGAGCATTGGTCTGGTAAACCCAGGGTTGTGAGTTCAACCCTTGAGGTTACCATTTAGGGATATGGGCAAAAATTGGATGGATGATTTAATTGGGGATTGATCCTGCTTTGAGCAGGGAGTTGGACTAGATGATCTCCTGAAGTCCCTTCCAACCCTGATAGTCTATGATTCATTTCAGATAGTAGTACTTATAGTTACAAGTTACAAAACTACTTAAATGTTACTAAAATCCAGCCAACCAGTTTGTAACAGTTCCTTAACTTGTTTTGTTCTGTACTTTTCTTAATCTCTGTTTTGGATACTAAATTCCGAACCAGTTGGGCATAGAGGTACACCCCAACTTGTGCTAGGACACGCTGTTCATGTATTTTGGCTTCGACAGACTTCCTATGTTCTAATGACAAAGATAACTTCAACTTTTCAAAGTGCTGTAGGATATTTAACATAGGTGAACGGAATTGCAGGGAGAGTAGAATACATTCAGTTAACCTAACTTTCCAACACGCATGCACACATGCACACTATATATGTATATTATATAGGGCTGCCAATTAATCGCAGTTAACTCACGCTATTAACTCAAAAAAATTAATTGGGATTTAAAAAATTAATCGCAATTAATCACTGTTAAATAATAGAATACCAACTGAAATTTATTAAATGTTTGATGTTTTTCTACATTTTCAAATATCTTGATTTAAATTACAACACAATACAAAGTGTACAGTGCTCACTTTATATTATTTTTGCTTACAAATATTTGCATTTAAAAATAAAAAAGTATTTTTCCATGCACCTCATAGAAGTACTATAGTGCAATCTCTTCATCATGCAAGTGCAACTTCAAATGTAGTTTTTTTTTGTTACATAACTGCACTCAAAAACAAAACAATGTAAAACATTGCCTTCAAGTCCACTCAGTCCTAATTCTCGTTCAGCCAATCATGAAGTTTGTTTACATTTACAGGAGATAATGCTGCCAGCTTCTTAATTACAATGTCACCTGAAAGTGAGAACAGGTGTTCACATGGCGCTGTTGTAGCTGGTATTGCAAGATATTTATGTGCCAGATGCACTGAAGATTCATATGCCTCTTTATGCTTCAGCCATCATTTCAGAGTACATGCTTCCATGCTGATGACGCTCATTAGAAAAATAATTTGTTAATTAAATTTGTGACTGAATTCATTGGGGGAGAATTTTATGTCTACTGCTGTTTTACCCACATTCTGCCATATATTTCATGTTATAGCAGTCTCGGATGATGACCCAGCACGTGTTGTTCATTTTAAGAACACTTTCACTGCAAATTTGACAAAATGCAAAGAAGATACCAATGTGAAATTTCTAAAGATAGCTACAGCCCTCGACCTAAGATTTAAGAATCTGAAGTGCCTTCCAAAATCTGAGAGGGACGAGGTACGGAGCATGCTTTCACAAGTCTTAAAAGAGCAACACTCTGATGTGGAAACTACAGAACCCAAACCACCAAAAGGGAAAATCAACCTTCTGCTGGTGGCATCAGACTCAGATGATGAAAATGAACATGCATTGGTCCGCACTGCTTTGGATTGTTATCGAGCAGAACCTGTCATCAGCATGGATACGTCCTCTGGAATGGTGGTTGAAGCATCAATGGATATATGAATCTTCAGTGCATCCGACATGTAAATATCTTACAACGCCGGCTACAACAGTGCCATGTAAATCCCTGTTCTCGCTTTCAGGTGACATTGTAAAGAAGAAGCAGGCAACATTATCTTCTGCAAATATAAACAAACTTGTTTGAGCGATTGGCTGGACAAGAAGTGAGACTGATTGGACTTGTAGGCTCTAAAGTTTTACATTGTTTTATTTTTGAATGCAGGGGTTTTTTGTTCGTAATTCTACATTTGTAAGTTCAACTTTCATGATAGAGATTGCACTACAGTACTTGTATTAGGTGAATTGAAAAATACTATTTATTTTGTTTTTTATAGTGCTGATATTTAAAAATAAAGTGAGCACTATACACTTCGTATTCTGTGCTGTAATTGAAATCAATATATTTGAAAATGTAGAAAAAATCAAAAAAGATTTAAATAAATGGTATTCTATTATTGTTTAAAAGCGTGATTAATCTTTTTAATTGCTTGACAGCCCTAATATTATATTAATACCATGCGCATAATATCCATTAATGTGGTGTATGCTATACCTAACATATATGTATTGGCTAACATAGTGCTCTCTCTGCCATTCTTGGTACCCTCCCATTGAGTTTCTCTCAGATGTCTCCCATATCCATATGGTTACATTTTTTCCAAGGAGGAGTTTATTACATAAATAACCTGGGTCTCAGCATTTTTCTGCCCTTGGTGGGATTTCCAACTCTTTCCAGTGTAGTTCTATGGGCAAATTTAATTAATGTCTTGTTTGCTTACCTCTTCCAGATTATTAATTAAAATATGAAATAAGACCGAACCTCATCCCCCCGCTCATTTCTTTGCTGTTTATCTTTGTCCTGTGTTTGTGGTCTTTCAGCCAGTCTTCAGTTCAGGTGACAATGTTGTATCCAGGTTGTGTGAGACTGTATCACATCCTTCACTAAATTCAATTCTTTTGATCTGTTTTTTAACCTCATCCTGTAATTATTTAAATAACTTACCTGGTATGACTCTTTATAAGCCTCCCATGCTGATTGTTGCTCATAGTTCAGTTGTCTTCATGACAACTGTGTGGGTTCTGGGTTTTTGTTTGTTTACACTGTTAAAATTATTCCCATTATTTTGCTAGGGATAAAAGTTACAGGGTAGTTGTAATTGTCAGGATCCCTCATCTTACTTTTTTTAGATTGGCACTATTTCTGCTTTTCACCTTTCTTCTCACACCTCCCCAGTTCTCCCTGACTCTTTCAAAGATCGTGGCCAGTTATTCAGTAAATTGATTAGCAATTTCCCTCAGTGCCCCAGATGCTACTTCCTGGGTTGTCTGTTTTAGGTACCTGTACATTTTCCAAGTGTTCCTTTCCTGCTCTTAAGCTCACTGTTTTTCCAGGGTTTTGTTCATTCGTATTCAGCATGTGAAACTTAAACTTTTATCTAGGGAAGAGGGGGCACCAGGGCAAGCTTTCTGCACTTGTGGGGAAGATTCCGTGTCTGCTGATGGTTTCACCTGGTTTGAGGGATGGGGCTGTAGAACTCAGTGTTACCTTTTTCTTTATCCAGCCACAGTCTCCAGAACAGGGACTTTGATGCCTCACATTAAAGCCAAGGTAAGAACCACGGGGTCCGTCGGACAACCAATAACTGGGTCCTGGTGGCATGACTCTCCCATCTGGGATGTCTGCAATTAAGGAGGAGAGAGAGAATGGGGACAGGCAGCCCTGCACATTGGAATCTGTCTCTGCTCCTACAGCTCTTCCTCCTTTTATGGCATTGGGCTTTCCCTCTTGTCTCCCTGGCATGTGCATACTCACCTTTTCCTCCTTTGAAATCCATTCTCTTGTCTTTTTTCCCAGATGCCCTGTGGGCTTGTTCTTCAGATAGAGACAGGGTCTCCAGGGCTGGGAGCTCAGGGGAATGATGTTGGAGTATGTGATATACATGTTTAGGTCTGGTTTCAGGTCTTTCCAGGAACAGACAATAACTTCAACAGCACTCGGAAGCAATCAGTGGGTGCTCAGTTCCGGGTAAAGTACTGTTGTTTTATTATGCTTATTTAGTAACATGCAAGGAAATGCCGAAATGGCCCCCAGGAACCTGAGTATAGTCAATAGAGCTCCTAGCACATGGAGAAAGGACTTCTCTGAGCTACAAGTGCACGCTGTAGTGGTGGGGAGTCTTGGCTTGCACTGCTGAGAGGGAGCTCCCGCTGCCAGAGCCCTGGCTGGCATTGCTGATGGAGTTTTCACCAACAGGACCATGGATCCAGGAGGGTCTGGTTATTCTTTGTTTGAAGTGTTGTAGTAGCTGTGTTGGTCCCAGGATATTAGCGAGAAAAGATGGATGAGATCATGGTTGGTGGGTGAACCCTGGGCTTGGGGAGACCGGAGCCCAGCCCCCACTATAGCTGCTGGCCCCTGCCCAGCACCCCCAACCCACTGTGGTTGCTAGCCCCTGTCCAGGTTAGTGCCCCCAGAGTGCTGGAGAGCTGGGCAGCGCAGCCCCAGCCTCCCTGGGCTATGCCACCCGGCCCAACCCCTGGCCAGCATGCCTCGACTGCCCTGGGCCATGCTGGCCGGCCCAACACCCAGCTGACCAGCCTCCCTGCCCCTGAAGGTGCCCCCCTCCCAGCCAAGCTGCCACTGCTGGGCGGGTGGCCGGAGCGGCCCCAACCCCAGGCGAGCGGTACAACCAGAGTGGCCCCAGCCCTGGGCAGGTGGCTCCGGCCTCTGCCACAAAGGGAACAGCCTTACAGCAGGCAGGATGGGGCCTGGAGGTGGAGCATGGGTGGGAACATGTCAGGCTGTTTTGAAGGTACAGTCTTCCCATGCCTACGATACCTGCTGCCCATGGATGAAGTAATATCTGTTATTGGTATTAATATCTGTTGGCAAAAGAAGCAAGCTTTCAATTTCAAGCTGACACAGAGGTAATGTACTCAGAGTGTCACAGCTAACTACAAGTTGGAACAGATAAGGAGTTAACATGTTGGAAAAGGCCATTCAAAATGAAGTGGCCAGTTGACACCTCTGTAGTCCTAGGACAAAGGAGGGTGAGTGGGTTACAAATTGTTGTAATGAGCCAAAAATCAGGAAATTATTTGGCATACTGAGCTGCTGACCTATGTCACTGCCTCCTACTAGCATTCCCTATCAGTGCTGATGGAGCGAATGTACTCTGCTAACCCCCACTTTGTGCGCTGCATCAAACCGAACAGCCAGAAGGAGCCGGGCGTGGTTGACAGCCAAGTGGTGCTGGAGCAGGTGAGTGAGGGACTCAGCATCCCTTCAACCAGGTCCTGTTAGGAACCAGACCTGTGACAGAGCAGAGGGCTGAATACAGCTGGGACTGGGCAGGACAAACCCCATTGTGAGGGTGGGGTTTAAAATAAAATAAAATAAAATAATTGGAGATATACCAATCTCCTAGAACTGGAAGGGACCTTGGAAGGTCATCGAGTCCAGCCCCTTGCCTTCACTAGCAGGACCAATCTGTGCCCTAGATCCCTAAGTGGCCCCCTCAAGGATTGAACTCAACCCTGGGTTTAGCAGGCCAATGCTCAAACCACTGAGCATTTTCCTCCCCCCTAAGATTTGAAGATTGAATGGCTTGAATGAACACTGAAAGCTTATTCTTTCAGCAGGAGGGCCAATGAGGGGGGCAGGGAGCAGAGAAGGCATAGCTCTTTGTGGGATCTCCATCGTTCGGGATTTTTAAGATCAGGTTGGACAAACACCTGCCTGGGATCGTCTAGGTAATACTTAGTCCTGCCTTGAGTACAGGAGACTGGACTACATGACCAGGTCCCTTCCAGTTCTATGATCCTATACAGGACAAGCTGGGTCTCTTGATTGGTACAATCAAATGCACCATTATGCTACTGGGAGGAAAGGACATCATGCTTACAGGATGGAGAGCTATTCTGGAAATCAGTGACTCTGAAAAGGACTTGGCGATAAGGGTAGATAACCAACTGAGCTTGAGCATCAACTGCAATGGCTTGCCTAGGAAGGCTAACGTGAATATTGGACATATATGTACAGGGGATTAGTGAGCAGGAGTAGGGAGGTGGTATTTCTTTTTTATACTACATTGTTGAGACCATTACTGAATAAAATAAAATTGAATTTTATCAAGTAGCATATGAAACATGTCTTTTGCAAATACAACCCTCCCCCCACAGCAACATCCACATAATACATGTAATACATTAAAATAACAGTCAGAGCCTAATAAATATTCTCTTCTTCGGCACTTGCTAAAGGGGCAAAAATTGCAACTGATTTGATCACTACTTGGGACTGAGAAAAAAGCTAATCATTATCTTTTGGGATGGTGACAAATTCTTTTTGATACAAAAGAGATAAAAACAAGCATGCTTTCAGCAGCTGGAAAATTCTACAGTCCAAAAGATACTGAGGTAGATCTTCCAACACTCCAGATGTACATGGGGAAAAGATAAGATGTGAAGGAACTTTTCCATGTCTGCTTTACAGGACAGCAGTTTCCATGGTTTGAAATCTTAATTGAGTATATGCCTTACATAAATATAGGTTTGATTTAAAAACATGAGCTATCTTCAAAGTAGAAAACCAAAAGGCAAACTTAGAATCGTGAATCATAGCCAGATCTTCTTCGTAGTATTTGTCATTGTCTGTTTGAATAGTTGATTATGTTGATTAAAATATATCAGCAGTAAGAGAAAAACCCAACCTATCTATAATAAATTGAAAGGACTTATACCATGGAAATAAGGAGTACGCAGGTTGTTCCTCCATCTCCTGAAGGCGAAGACAGGGCCATCTATAATCTGGAAGAGCACAGATCTTAAACCAAAATTTAAGAAAAGCAGTACAGGCTCTACTACTTAAGAAAGAACACCTACCTCAGCATATAAAAATTGAAAGTCTCCTCAGAAAATTATAATGAACAATCGCTAAGGCTGAAATATGGCCCTATGCCACACTTTGGCCCCATAGACCATCTGTGATCTTATTTTAGCATTAAAAATTCTGGGCAACTCTGTTCTCACTGTATGAGCAGGTAAAACAGAGCATCCCTTGAGCAGAGCCATTTTGTTTTAAAGAATCGTAGGACTGGAAGGGACCTCGGGAGGTCATCTAGTCCATTCCCCTGCACTCATTGGAGGACCAAGCACTATCTAGACCATTCCTGACAGGTGTCTGTCCAACCTATTCTTAAAAATCTCCAATGATGGAGCTTCCACAACCTCAGGAGGCAATTTATTCCAGTGCTTAATCACCCTGACTATTAGGATGTTTTCCCTAATGTCCAACCTAAACTGCCCATGCTGCAGTTTAAGCCCATTACTTCTTGTCCTATCCTCAGAGGTTAACGAGAACAATTTTTCTTCCTCCACCTTGTAACAATCTTTTATGTGCTGAAAACTGTTGTCATGTTCTCCCTCAGTCTTCTCTTCTCCAGACTAAACAAAGCCAATTTTTTTAATCTTCCTTCAGAGGTCATGTTTTCTAGACCTTTTATCATTTTTGTTCTTCTCTGGACTTTCTCCAATTTGTCCACATCTTTCCTGAAATGTGGCACCCAGAACTGGACACAATACTTCAGTTGAGGCCTAATCAGTGTGGAGTAGACAGACTTGTATCTTGCTTACAACACTCCTGCTAATACATCTCAGAATGATGTTTGCTTTTTTTGCAACAGTGTTACACTGTTGACTCATTTAGCTTGTAATCCACGGTGACCCCCAGATCCCTTTCTGCAGTACTCCTTCCTAGGCAGTGATTTCCCATTTTGTATGTGTGCAACTGGTTGTTCCTTCCTAAGTAGAGTACTTTGCATTTGTCCTTATTGAATTTCCTCCTACTTACTTCAGACCGTTTCTTCAGTTTTTCCAGATCATTTTGAATTTTAATCCTATCCTCCAAAGCACTTGCAACCCCTCCCAGCTTAGTGTCATCCACAAACTTTATTAATTTATACTCTGTGCCATTATCTACATCATTGATGAAGATATTGAACGGAACCAGACCCAGAACCAATCCCTGCAGGACCCCACTCGATATGCTCTTCCAGCTTGACTGTGAACCACTGATAACTACTGTCTGGGAACAGTTTTCCAACTGTTATGCACCCATCTTATGGTAGCTCCATCTAGCTTATAGTTCCCTAGTTTGTTTATGAGAAGGTCATGTGAGACCGTATCAAAAGCCTTACTAAAGTCAAGATATACCCCATACTGCTTCCCCCCATCCACAAAACTTGTTACCCTGTCAAATAAAGCAATTAGGTTGGTTTGACATGATTTATAATATATGGAGATATGCCTATCTCATAGAACTGGAAGGGACCCCAAAAGGTTATCAAGTCCAGCTCCCTGCCTTCACTAGCAGGACCAAGTACTGATTTTGCCCCAGATCCCTAAGTGGCCCCCCTCAAGGATTGAGCTCACAACTCTGGGTTTAGCAGGCCAATGCTCAAACCACTGAGCTATCCCTCCCCTCTTGTTCTTGATAAATCCATGCTGACTGTTACTTATTACCTTACTACCTTAAGACCATAAGAATGGCCATACTGGATCAGACCAGAGGTCCATCTAGCCCAGTATCCTGTCTTCCAACAGTGGCCAATGCCAGGTGCCCCAGAGGGAATGAACAGAACATGTAATTACCAAGTGAACCAACCCTGTTGCCCATTCCCAGCTTCTGGCAAACAGAGGCCAGGGACACCATCCCTGCCCATCCTGGCTAGTAGCCATTGATGGACCTATCCTCCATGAAAGCAGCATACAATTGAGTATCCTTAACCACAGGTTATTTATAAATCATACAAGATAAAGTAAAACAGTTATTAGTTGTGGCTATACCAGCCCTAAAACAGGACTGCTTTTTGTGTAATAAATTAGCCTCTAAAGCTTGTATTTCAGGTTTAGACAATAAAAAGCTGGAATAAGTTTTCCCTGCCACATCTATCAGACTACTAGGTCTCTAAGAAACAGGATTCTTTCTATTCCTGTTTTAAAAATAAAATAGGAACTACAGTACTGGACTTCCAATTAGGCGGAATCAATCAAGTATGATTAACGACAGTAAATAATTTAGCCAATACCACCAATTAAGATTCTCCTGAAAAATTTCAGCAGGGAGAAGAATCTTCCCCTGAAGCTTTTTTCTGTTGTTGGACTAAAATAAATGACTATACTTCACTGTTCTTTACTGGAGACTAGAGAGGTCAATCAGACAGAGGATTCCTCATTGCATCAACTATAGTAAAATTATATTTGAAAAAAACTGGTTTGGGGGGAATCAAAGACCTGGCCAAAATATACTATCCAGGCGTTGTCATTAATATAGTGTCTCTACCAGTGCCTGAGGCTACCATCTCATTAAACATGGAAGAATTTTTAGCTCTAGCTGCTGCTTCAAAATCCTTCCACAGATATTGAAGATACTCTTATTTTTTGTATACAATAAGTCTTTATATCTTCTTCTGGCAGCTACTAAAATTCTTAAGTAAATTAGGAGAGGAATTGCATCTTACCCTGTTAGTTATGTGTGCTAACGCAGACTTTTTGTTCACACAGTCTGCCTCAAATCAAGTGTGTTTATCTTTGAGAGCATTTTTAGAATAGCTAAAACCAAAATCAGTTTGTTTAAAACAAGAGTTCCCAAACTTTTTGCTGGCATGACCCCATTTTAATAAATTATTTTTTCCCAGGACCCTAGATAGCATGGAGGAGGCCATTTTGAAGATTAAAGTGGTGTGCTCTGCACAGCGTTACATCACATGCACTATATGTGTGAGGTCAAGTCACAATGGAGGACGCCAGTTTACTCTACAAAATGACTTCATACACACAGCATGACCTCATACCTATGGTGCATGTGAGGTCACACTGTGCAGAGAATGCCATTTTGTAGAGAAAAATGGTGTCCTCCATGCACAGGGCCGGCTCCAGACCCTAGCGCGCCAAGCACGCGCTTGGGGCGGCGTGCTGCGGGAGGGCGGCAGGTGGCTCCGGTGGACCTCCCACAGACATGCCTGCGGACGGTCCGCTGGTCCTGCGGCTTCGGTGGAGCATCCGCAGGCATGTCTGCGGGAGGTCCACCGGAGCCGCGGGACCAGCGGACCCTCCGCAGGCACGTCTGCGGGAGGTCCACTGGACCCGCGGGACCAGCGACCGCCAGAGCGCCCCCCGCGGCGTGCCGCCCTGCTTGGGGCGGCGCAATTCCTAGAGCCGCCCCTGTCCATGCATCATGACCTTGCACGCACTGTACATGCTAGAGCATGCTGTGCAGAGCAAGATGATGTTTGCCACGCATTATGGATTGCTGCGGCCCATAGTTTGGGAACTGCTAGTTTACAAACAAGTGATTGTTAGGACTTTACCAACAACAAATGTGATTGACAAATTTGAGAGGAATTTTTGGACTAAATAATTTGTCTCAGATGTTAGATTTCTCAGAGTCCTCCAATCTCCTAGATAATTTTTCACAAATGTCAAGGGCTCGTTTTAGTCTTTTACAACTATGTTGTTCCCAAGGGGTAATTAAGACATCCTCAACCATTGGAAACAAAACTCTCTTCAGAAAGGGCACACTGGGCATAATTATAAAGAGAGGTTGATCGCTATCTGGGCAAGAAAGTATAGAGAAATCCCTATAGAAGGGCCAATTAATTATAGGAATAATATAATCAAGACTACTACCACCAGTCAATGAAATAAAGGTAAAATGTTCTTCTTTCCCCCAAACTTCTTCAATTTATAGTTATTAAATTAAACATATTTAATAATGCCTTTAAATTTTGTCCAGAGATGTTAAGCACCTGATCTCTAGAATTTTGAGGGGGAAGTTCAAAAATCTCCTCAATGTTTTCTTTATTCAATGTCTAAAAATCTCCCAAAACAATTAGATGAGCCATTGAGAATTGAAGACCTACCATATCAATTTGCTCATCCAGACATGCCAACAATGACTCAGAATAAAATGGGGAGCTTATGGAGGGAAAATAACATTTAATACTAAAATTTGAAGATCACGGAAAAAATTAATACAGTCTGAACGCCCTGACACTTTGATTCCAAAGGTAAAATCTGGGCTTTCAGGTGGAAGGAAACCAGAGAGGCAAGTCCTCCTGATATATGACCCCTTTTAGACAAATGGCTTCCTCCATGGAGAGAAAATTCAAAATCAGGAAAGACTATGATTTCAGACTCAGCTATCTACGTTTCTTGTTTTGTTTTTTCTTTTTAAAGTTTTAATTTTTTTTTAAAAAAACCTCTGTCATTCATCTTATTTTTATACCCAGCTAAATTCCAGGTAAACTATTCTGGCAAAAGCTCTCCCTAGATGGAGTGAAAGAAATTGGAGAATCTAATCAAATAGGAGAAATTGGCCCAACAGCCTGATTGTAAGAATTTTGATTCCTCTCCAAATATCACATTTTTTTGTTGAGAAATCTGCTTGGAAGATAGTAAACATAAGGGGTGGGAATCTTCTTGGACTTCTGTCTCAAGACTCCCATAAAAAATAGCACCATTTCAGAGAAGGGGAATGATAAAACTAGTGGCCCTAGTAGAAGAGACTGACAGCTCAAATTTAGGTGATCCTGTTAAATTAGACTAGCACAAAAAGTTCTAGAATGTACCTGAGGAAGAGTTGATGTAAAATCCTGAGATATATTCTCATAAGATAAAGGATAGGAACCAGCCTCTTCTTTTAGACACAAATAATTATACCTTAGATCCTTACTCTATAGGATATTCCCAAATAATATATCTGCTCTAGAGATGAGGACACTTTGGCACCTTAGCTGTTTGCTCATCTTCCAAATTCTAGAAACTATATGGCAATAAAAAAATTCCACCTCTCGCCTCTCATGCATATTGTGAGAGTAAAGGTTCAACAAAGTTAGAAAGTAAATAAAAACAAACCTTATCAGCCAATTACTGATTTAAATGGATAGCTGTAAGGGACTATCTGAATATACTCCTCTCGAAAAACTAAAAACCTCAGTGGTCCATTTCGGTTAAATATGAGAGGGCCAAATTTTCAGCATTTTCTTAGACCCTAAGATATTTGAAAGATTTCTAAGAAAGGGAGAATTATCCCTTGAAATATTTAAATCAGAAGATGGTAAACCAAGAAGAGAAGTATCAGAGGGGTAGCCGTGTTAATCTGGATCTGTAAAAAGCAACAGAGAGTCCTGTGGCACCTTAAAGACTAACAGATGTATTGGAGCATAAGCTTTCGTGGGTGAATACCCACTTCGTCAGATGCATGTAATGGAAATTTCCAGAGGCAGGTATAACTATGCAGGCAAGAATCAGTCTGGAGATAAAGAGGTTAGTTCAATCAGGGATGGTGAGGCCCTCTTCTAGCAGCTGAAGTGTGAACACCAAGGGAGGAGAAACTGCTTTTGTAGTTGGCTAGCCATTCACCGTTTTTGTTTAATTGTGTACATGAACGCAAGAAACCTGGGAAACAAGCAGGAAGAATTGGAAGTTCTGGCACAATCAAGGAATTATAATATGATTGGAATAACAGAAACTTGGTGGGGCAGCTCACATGACTGGAGCACTGTCATGGATGGGTATAAACTGTTTAGGAAGGACAGGTATGGGAGGAAAGATGGAGGAGTTGCATTGTATGTAAGGGAGCAGTATGATGGCTCAGAGCTCCAGTATGAAACTGGAGAACAGCCTGTTGAGAGTCTTTAGAGGTGAGAGCAACAAGAGTGATGTCGTGGTGGGCATCTGCTATAGACCACCAGACCAGGAGGATGAGGTAGACGAGGCTTTCTTCGGACAACTGACAGAAGTTTCCAGATCAAAGGCCCTGGTTCTCATGGGGGCTTCAATCACCCTGACATCTGCTGGGAGAGCAATACAGCAATGCACAGACAATCCGGGAAGTTTTTGAAGGGTGTTGGGGACAACTTCCTGGTGCAAGAGCTGGAGGAACCAACTAGGGGCCGTGCATCTCTTGATCTGCTGCTGCTCACAAACAGGGAATAATTGGTAGGGAAAGTAGAAGTGGGTGGCAACCTGGGCAGCAGTGACCATGAGATGGTCGATTTTAGGATCCTAACAAAATGAAGAAAGGAGAGCAGTAGACTATGGACTCTGGACTTCAGAAAAGCAGACTTTGACTCCCTCAGGGAACTGGTGGGCAGGATCATTTTTATATTATTTTTATTTATTATTATCCCCTGGGAGGCTAATATGAGGGGGAAAGGAGTCCAGGAGAGCTGGCTGTATTTTAAAGAAGTCTCATTGAGGACGCAGGAACAAACCATCCCAATGTGTCAAAAGAATAGCAAATATGGCAGGCGACCAGCTTGGCTTAACAGTGAAATCTTTGGTGAGCTTAAACTCAAAAAGGAAGCTTACGAGAAGTGGAAATTTTGAGATGGCTAGGGAAGAGTGTAAAAATATTGCTAGAGCATGTAGGGGTGTAATCAGGAAGGCCAAGGCACAATTGGAGTTGCAGCTAGCAAGGGATGTGAAGGGTAACAAGAAGGGTTTCTAGAGGTATGTTAGCAACAAGAAGGTCAGGGAAAGTGTGGGACCCTTACTGAATGTGGGAGGCAACATAGTGACAGATGATGTGAAAAAAGCTGAAGTACTCAATGCTTTTTTTTGCCTCAGTCTTCACAGACAAGGTCAGCTCCCAGACTGCTGCATTAGGCAACACAGTGTGGGGAGGAGGTGAGCAGCTCTCAGTGATGAAAGAACAGGTTAAGGACTATTAGAAAAGCTGGATATGCACAAGTCCATGGATCCAAGGGTGCTGAGGGAGTTGGCTGATGTGATTGCAGCACCATTGGCCATTATCTTTGAAAATTCGTGGTGATCGGGGGAGGTCCCGGACAATTGGAAAAAGGCAAATATAAAAAAAGGAAGAAAGAGAACCTGGGTGTAGTGGGACAGCTGCCCCACTCCTGGAGAACAGGTGTTTAAAGCAACCAAGCTTGGCTAATGGGGAAGCAGCCACAGCAGGGGCCATGCCCCAATTAGACCACAGCTGGCCCTATAAAAGGTCTGTGAGCCAGGAGTGGAGTCAGTCTCTCTCTTGCTCTGGAGAGGGAAGGACCTGGCTGCCTGGGAGCTTAGGGTACGGGAAGTAGAACAGGGCTGGGGAAAGGTAAGAGGAGCTCCAGCCTGGCAAATCCCCAGGCCTTGCTAAAGGCCAAAGCTGGTACAGGGGTTGCAGAGATGCAGCAAAGGCTTAGGCAGAGGCAGCTGATCTGATTCCCTTGCCAGTGATGAGTGGCCTTTACAGACTGCAGTCTGCCCCAGTGAGCGGGGACTAGATGACGACTGGCAGTAGCCATTGAGGCAAGGTGGATTTAGAGGGTTGGGGGTTCCCCTGGGAGGGGAAACCCAGAGTAAGGGGTTACTGCAGGGACAGAACCCTGAGGTAAAGGAGTCCGGGAGGGACACAAGGTGAGCAGCAGGAGAAACACTGGCCTGCAGAGGGCACTCCGTATGCTGGAAAAGAGCTAATTCCCAGACCAGTGGGAGGTGCTGCACCGGTGAGTTGTCGCTTCGCTATATCGGAAAACTACAGACCGATCAGCCTCACTTCAGTCCCCAGCAAAATCATGGAGCAGGTCCTCAAGGAATCCATTTTGAAGCACCTGGAGGAGAGGAAGGTGATCAGGAACAGTCAACATGGATTCACCAAGGGCAAGTCATGCCTGACCAACCTGATTGCCTTCTATGAAATAACCAGCTCTGTGGAAATGGGGAAAACAGTGGACGTGATATATCTTGACTTTAGCAATGCGTTTGATACAGTCTTCCACAGTATTCTTAAGAGTAAGTTAAAGTAGTATGGATTGGATGAATGGACTATAAGGTAGATAGAAAGCTGACTAGATTTTTGGACTCAACAGGTAGTGATCAACGGCTCAATGTCTAGTTGGCAGCCGGTGTCAAGCGGAGTGTCCCAGGGGTTGGTCCTGGGGCCGGTTTTGTTCAACATCTTTATTGATCTAATAGACAAAAAGGCATAACATGATCCAGTGAGATAATTAGCCTTTGGAGCAACCTTAGAATCATAGAATATCAGGGTTAGAAGGAACCTCAGGAGGTCATCTAGTCCAATCCCCTGCTCAGAGCAGGACAAACACCAATTAAATCATCCCAGCCAGGGCTTTGTTAAGCCAGACCTTAAAAACCTTTAAGAATGGAGATTCCGCCACCTCCCTAGGTAACCCATTCCAGTGCTTCACCACCCTCCTAGTTTTTTCCTAATATCCAACCTAAACCTCCCCCACTGCAACTTGAGACCATTACTCCTTGTTCTGTCATCTGCTACCACTGAGAACAGTCTAGATCCATCCTCTTTGGAACCCCCTTTCTGGTAGTTGAAAGCAGCTATCAAATCCCCCTTCGTTCTGCTCTTCTGCAGACTAAACAATCCCAGATCCCTCAGCCCCTCCTCATAAGTCATGTGCTCCAGCCTCTGAATCATTTGTGTTGTCCTCCGCTGGACTCTTTCCAATTTTTCCACATCCGTCTTGTAGTGTGGGGCCCAAAACCTTCCAAGTGATGTGCTGAATTCTCCATGACTTGAAGGTCCATGACCTTTAAATCAGGATTGGACATCTCTAACAGATGTGCTATAGAAATATAGAGCTGCATGGGACCTCAAAGTCATCAAATCCAGCCGTTTGCACTGAGGTAGGACTAAGTAAACCTAGACCATCTCTGACAGAGGTTTGTCTAACCTGTTCTTAAAAATCTCCAAAGATGGGGATTCCACAACCTCCACTGGAAGCCTATTCCAGTACTTAGCTAGCCTTATAGTTAGGAAGTTTTCCCTAATATCTAACCTAAATCTCCCTTGCTCAAGACTAAGAGCATTACTTCTTGTCCTACCTTCAGTGGACATGGAGAACAGTTGATCACGGTCCTCTTTATAACAGCCCTTAACATATCTGAAGACTGTTATCAGGTCCCCCCTCGGTCTTCTTTTCTTTACTAAACATGCCCAGTTTTTTTTAACCTTTCCTCATAGGTCAAGTTTCCTAAATCTTTTATCATTTTTGTTGCTCTCCTCCGGACTCTCTTCAATAAAGTGTAGTACTTTGCACTTGTCTTTATTGAATGTCGTGTTTATTTCAGGCTTATTCTCTAGGTTGTCAAAGTCAGTTTGAATTCTAATCCTGTCCTTGAAAGTGATTGCAACCCCTCCCATCTTGGTGTCATCCACAAATTTTAGAAGCTGACTCTCCTATTATCCAAGTAATTAATGAAAATATTGACTAGTACCAGAACCAGGACTGACCCCCACCACCCTCCGTCGAACCTCACTTGAGACATCCTCCCAGTTTGACTGAACTATTGGTAACCACTCTGAGTATAGTCTTTCAAACACTTGTGAACTCACCTCATAGTAACTTTATCTAGACCCATTTCCCTAGGTTTTTTTTTTTGATTTTTTGTTTTTTTAAGAATATCACATGGGATTATGTCAAAAGCCATACTAAACTCAAGATGTATCGTGTTTACTGTGTTCACATGCATCCGACGAAGTGGGTATTCACCCACGAAAGCTCATGCTCCAAAACGTCTGTTAGTCTATAAGGTGCCACAAGACTCTTTGCTGCTTTTATCGTGTTTACTGCTTCCCCCTCTATCCACTAGGCCAGTAACCCTGCCAAAGAAGGGAATTAGGTTGGTTTGGCATGATGTGTTCTTGACAAATCCATTCTGGTTATTTGTTATAACTCCTTTTTATAACTCAGCATCCTGACAAATTGATTGTTTAATACTTTGTTTCAGTATCTTTCCGGGTATTGAAGTTAGGCCAACTGGTCTGTAATTCCTTGGTTTCCATTTTGTTTCCATTTTTAAAGATAGGTGCTGTGTTTGCCCTTCTCTGGATACCTCAGCCATTCTCCAGGAGTTCCTGAAGATAATTGCTAATGTTCCAAGATTGCTTCTGCTAGTTCTTAAGTACCTTAGGATGAATTTCATCAGGCCTTGCTGACCTCAATACGTTTGACTTTTCTAAATATTCTTTTAACCTCTTCTTTCCCTGTTTTGGATTGCAATCCTTCCCCTTGTTGTTATATTAGTTATGTTGAGTGTCTGGTCACTGTTAACCTGTGTAGTGAAGACTGAAGCGAAATAGAAATTGAACACATCAGTCTTCTTTATGTCCTCTTTTTATTAGCTCTCCTTCCTGGCTAAGTAGAGGGCCTACATTTTCCTTCATCTTTCTCTTGCTCCTTCTGTATTTAAAGAACCTCTTCTTATTGCCTTTGATGTCCTTTGCTAGGTATAACTCATTTGGTGCCTTAGCCTTTCTGATTTTGTTCTTACATGCTTATATTATTATTTTGTTCTCCTCCTTAGCAGTTGATCCAGGTTTCTGCTTTTTGTAGGATTATTTTTTTATTTTCAGGTAATTCATTCATGAGCTCCTGATGGAGCCACTTTGGTTTCTTCCTATTCTTCACATTGGGATAGTTGGCAGTTGTGTCTTTAATATTGTCTCCTTGAGAAAATGCCAGCTCTCCTGATCTCCTATATTCCTTAGATTTTCTTCCCATGAACCTTACCCTACCACTTTTCTGAATTTGTTGATGTCTGCTTTTTTGAAGTCTATTGTCCTTATTCAGCTGCTCTCACTTCTTCCTTTCTTTCAAATAATGAAATTTATGATTTCATGTTCACTTTCCCCCAGTTTCCTTCCACCTTCAGATTCTCAGTCAGTTCCTCCCTGTTGGTCAAAATGAAATCTGAAAAGGCTGACCCACCTGGTTATTTTCTTCACTTTCTGAAACAAATTTGTCCCCAATACATTCCAAGAACTTATTGGAAATTTTGTTTTGCTGTATGACTTTTCCAACAGATGTCTCTAGATCAACCAGAACTTATTGGTCTGGTTACAGGAATTTCTGTTTGAACTTCTTTGACCTATGCTGTGCAGGAGGCCAGATTTAGATGATCATAATGGTCCCTTCTGGCTGTAAAATCTGTTAATCTCTTTTTGAACTTTATTATGCTCTCACCTCAGCTCAGGTACAATGGATTGCTGGAGACCATCCGGATTCGGCGAAACGGCTTTTCCTGGAGACCCTCTTTTGAGGAATTTGCAGAAAGGTTTGTTAAAATCATGAAATGTTGTTTGATGAAGGTCGAAAGGGAAGTGATTCCAATAATGGGGTGAGGGAATTGCCAGTCTGATCAACAGTGAGTGAAATTACCTGATTAAAAAGTGTGAAAAGGACCTAAGACAGTGGATATGGTATGTGTGGGGCAGGGGGAGGAAGTGGATGGGTACTGATTTGTGGTCATCCTTGCTGTAATCAGAACACTGGATCAGCTCAGGGCATCAGAGATTTATCTCTCCCTTGTTGTTATGTTTGGTTTATTTCTCACAGATACCGAATTCTCCTAATTAAACCAGATGTCCCGCTCACACGGGAAAGGTAAGAACCTTCCTCTCTGCCCCCTATAGTCATGAGTAAAGAACAACACAGGAAATTTCTGAAGGGCAAAATTTGCTAAACCAACATGATTGCTGTTGTGAAGGAATTGCAAACTGAATAGGTGAAGGGAGTAGCGTGGGAAGGGATCTTGCGATCAAGGGACTATAAGTACCTAGACAAAGTGATTTGGCGTTTGGTAAAAGCATTTGATACAGTGATGTGTGGAACCTTTCTCCCTCAAATAATTCACATTGGCTTGGATAGAAACTCGGTCACATAGAGGAGAGAGACCCGGCTGAAGAAGGAAAGTGATAATGTGGTGGTGTCCAGCTTTGGTCGGTCTCTTTCTCTCTTCCTCTCCTCCCCCAGTTCTTTATTGATGGTGTGTGTGTGTGTGTGTGTGCTGCTTTCTTGCTTCCTACTCTGTGTACTTACAGGGCCAGTTACTGTGTTTGTGCGTGTATAACATTGGGTATAACATTGAGTGTGTGCATCTACTCAGTGTTTGCTGTTAGTTATCTGCCATTCAGACTGTTATGTTTTGTTCAGACTTAACTGATTCATGGTTATTACATGTTTTGTTTGACAACTTACCTGTGAGTCTTCCTTCATATATAATTTTTGTTTGATGTTTTGGGCTTGCCATTCTGGGGTGCATCTGTGCATAACATTATGCAATGAGTATTTCTATTGTGTAACTCATGCTGCCTGTACATCCTTCTGCTGTTGAATGGCGATACTTTACCCCAGATGCAGAACTGCTTAGGCTGTTATGGCATTGGTATTTATGATGAACTCCTGGAGCCCAAGTCCTCTTTTGATGCGGCTGTGTGGCATATCAGTGAGTATTTTGACACTGGAGATTCTGTTCTGTTAAAGAGGAAAACAATTTTTTTGAAGCTCATCAGCAGCCTAATGAAACCATATGTGAATTTATTTGTGGCAGTTGACCCAGGACTGTGATTTCAGGGATATTTTTGTGATTGGCATAGCCAAGGACCACGTCGGTGAATAGTTACTGGTGCAAGATGCTAAACCCTAACTTTTCATGCTGTGGTTACCAAGAGCGAGGCATTTGAGGGCACAGGCTGAAAGAGGTTCTGTGTCTCAGATTGCTGCTACCTTTACGTCTATGCTTAAACTATTAGCTGTTCATTGTGTTTCCATCACCCAGAGTCATACGACACTATATACTCCTGCTCCACAGCCTCAGCAGCGAAAATTGCCTGCTTTTCAGTTTCAAGTGTGGTAATACAGATCACTTGGCTAGAACTGCTGAGTGCTGGGCTTGTGGAGAGAAAGGACATTTTAAGTTACTGTGCCATGGTATACTGGTTCATGACAAGAAGAGGTTTGAAGTGCATATTAGAGTCACAGACTTTAAGGTCAGAAGGGACTATTAGGATCGTCTAGTCTGACCTCCTGCACAGTGCAGGCCACAGAATCTCACCCACCCACAGCTGTAATAAATCCCTAAGTCTTAGCTATTGAAGTCCTCAAATCATGATTTAAAGACTTCAAGGTGCAGAGAATCCTCCAGCAAGTGACCCGTGCCCCATGCTGCAGAGAAAGGTGAAAAACCCCCAGGGCCTGTGCCAATCTACCCTGGAGGAAAATTCCTTCCCGACCGCAAATATGGCAGTCAGCTAAACCCTGAGCATGTGGGCAGGACTCACCAGTCAGACACCCAGGAAAGAATTCTCTGTAGTAACTTTCATCCCACCCCATCCCATGCCAGGCCATTGGGCATATTTACCTCTAATAGTCAAAGATCAATTAATTGCCAAAATTAGGCTATCCCATCATACCATCCCCTCCATAAACTTATCAAGCTTAGTCTTGAAGCCAGATATGCCTTTTGCCCCCACTGCTCCCCTTGGAAGGCTGTTCCAGAACTTCACTCCTCTGATGGTTAGAAACCTTTGTCTAATTTCAAGTCTAAACTTCCTGATGGCCAGCATGGAAGCTCTTTCATGGAGGTTTTCAAAACGAGGCTGGATAGCCAATTGTCTTGGATGGCTTAGCCAGGGGTGGGCAAACTTTTTGGGGCGAGGGCCACATCTGGGTGAGGAAATTGTATGCAGGGCCAGGGCAGGGCAGGTTGAGTGCGGGATGTGGAGGAAGGGGCTCAGGACAAGGGATTGGGGCAGAGAAGGGGTGCAGAGTGTAAGAGGGGGCTCAGGGAAGGGGGTTGGGGTACAGGAGGGGTGCGGAGTGCAGGATGGGGCTCAGGGCAGGGAGTTGGGGTGCACGGGGTGCAGGGTGCAGCAGGGAGCTCAGGGCAGGTGGTTGGAATGCACAGGAGTGCAGAAAGGGGCTCAGGGCAGGGAGTTGGGTGCGAGGTACAGGCAGAGGGCTTAGGGCAGGAAGTTGGGGGGCGGGGGGCAGGAGGGGTTTGAGCTCCAGCCCGGTGCCGCTTACCTAAAGTGGCTCCGGGGTGGCAGTGGCGCACACCAGGGCCAGGGCAGGCTCCCTGCATGCCTGCCCTGTCCCCATGCCACTCCAGGAAGTGCTGCGGCCCCTGGGGGAGGGGGGGCAGAGGGCTCTGCGTGCACACATGGAGCCCTTTGCCTCCTGGCCCGGGGGCTGCTTCTGAGAGCAGCGCCGGGCCCGCAGCACCACCAGGGGTAATCCCGCGGACCGGATCCAAAGCCCTGAAGGGCTGGATCCGGCCCGCGGGCCATAGTTTGCTCATCCCTGGCTTAGACACAACAAATCCTGCATCTTGGCAGGGAGTTAGACTAGATGGTCCTTGCAGTCCTTTTTGACCCTATGGTTCTATGATTCTATATTGGGAATGTGAAGCCACATGAGACCACCTTGTTGTCTTGAATACAATACAGGAACTCCAGTGTTGCCTTTAATACAATCTTCTCATGTGGAAAGGCACTGAAACTGGTCTCTTGTGTTATAGAAATTAATGGTACACTGCTGAGGTGCATGGTGGATACAGGTGCTGAAGTTAATGTTCTCCCTTTTGGGTTAGTTCATAATCTAGACATTTGTCCAATTACAGTGGTTGTAAAAGCCTGGAATTTGTATTCTTTGCAGACAGTGGGTGAAACTGTGTTTTCTGTGCTCTACAAAGGCAAAGCCTTGACTGCAAAGTTTTATCTTGTTAAAGATACTGCTGTGAATTGCATTCCATTATTGTCCTACGATTTGTGCTTACATTTTGGTATCATGCATGAGCTCTCCCAGGATATCTCACGTGTGATTATGTCAGATAGATTAGAAGGGGATACCCAATGTATCATTTAGAGACACCATGATTTGTTTAACAATGACAGTGTTCCATCCACGGGCTATGCATACTCTCTGCTGCTGGATTTGAACACCAAGCCCTTTGCACTCCCTGCACGAGATGTACATCCTGCACTTGTGGACAAGATCTGAGCAGAACTGCAATGCATGAAGAATGATGATATCATTTGGAGGTGGAAGGGCATATGGATTAGAGCTTATCCACAGTGATAGTATACCAGAAGAATGGCGATATTTGACTTCACAGATTTTAGGGCTCTTAATAGATTTGAGAAATGTGAGCAGTTTGTTGCCAACCTTCAAAGAGGTGACATGTTGGGTCAGTGGATCCCAGATTTTCTCTGTGTTGGATTACCGATTCGGTTATTGGAAAATACCTGTGTCTGGAAGTTTGCTTTCAGTGTGCCGTTAGGGAGGTACTGCTATCACTGTTCCTTGAAGTATTTGAGAGTGGTCTCTCAGCTCTTTGGTAATATCCAGGGTGCATGGTGCTATTTGGATGCCATTCTGGTCTTTGACAAGACCCTTCCTGAACATAATGCTTATCTGGACCAGCTGCTAACCCGACTCCAACAAGCTGGCATAAAGTTGAATGTGGCCAGCTGCAGTTTTGCAAAAGATGCTATAGAGTTTCTGTGGCATTCTCTGTCAGCTGATGGTGTGAAACTGACAACTGAATGGCTAGGAGCTGTTGCTTCACTATTGAAACACACAGATTGTAGTGGTTTACATTCATTCCTTGGCCTATTGCAATACACAGGTGGCCATGTTCTGCCCAATTTTAGTACCCTTGCCAAGCTGCTGAGAGATCTAATCCTGGGACGGTTGGTTTGGACTAGAGACTAAACAGATTTTTGAAACAGTCTGCCAGGTCCTCTGTTAAATCCAATCTCATTCTCATTTTGATCCAAGGAAGCCCATAGTGATTCAAATTGATATATGCAATCAGGGTCTGGGCACAGTTCTGTTCCGGGGGGGGATGGCCAATTATATACTCCTCCCGTACTCTCACCCTGACAGAAGCCAAGTATTCCCAGATTGAGCTAGAGTTCTTGGTGATGGTTTTTGCTATTGTACACTTCAAAGTCTATTTACTGGGAAAACATGTTACTTTAGAAACTGATTTGCCTATTTTGGGCCTCTGTCATAAGGCTGTTGATCTGCTGAGCATGAGGCTGCTGCAGTGGGTTATCAGTTGCAGCAGTATGACTGGCTTTCATTTGGTACATTTCAAACAGAGATCTAATTTACTTGCCGATACTCTTTCAAGAAATTCTGCTGGATTGGCACCCTCATGTGCAGAAATGGCAAGGTATGCTTTATGCTTTTTACTGAACAGTTTGCCAGTTGACTTAAGGCAGACTGCTGCTCTTCAAGATGCTGAACTGTGCGAGGTGATGCATGCTGCACAAACGGGTTGGATAGACCCAGTCCTTAAGAGAATTTTGTCTACATCCTACAAAATTTGTTCTGAGCTCACAGTGATGATATGTGCTACTCAGCATATCTTATGCAGAGGAGCATGGGGGATCATCCTAGCATCATTCGACAAGCAGTACTGGATGTGACTCACGAAGGACATTTGGGAGTTATGAAGGTGATTCTGTGTAGTTATGCTTGGTGGCTAGGGCTGCACTCAGACATTGAGCATCATATGAAGGCATATTCAGCCTGCACAGTGCATAGAACTACTGCTCCTCCAGCCCCTTTGATAATGGTAGTCGTAGATAGACCATGGCAGAGAATTGCAATGGATATTACTGGCCCATCGATTGCAGTGCATGGCTACACGCTATTGAGTGTTATAGACTGTTACTCACATTACTTCTTTGCATTCATAATTTCAAAGAAGCTAATCTCTTGCATAAACGCTTTATTTGTGATGTTTGCCCTACCAGAGAGCCTTCTTTCAGAAAATGGGACTGTAGCAGTTTCCCCCAGAGTGCCACCTGGAACTGGGGTACCACCAAGCCTCCCTGACCCACCAGCCTGGACTCCCTTTACACTGTATTGCTGTGACCAGCCTGCCAAGCCCTCTCCCAGGCTCCAGAACACATACTGGTAGGGACACACCCAGCTGCAGAACATACAAATGCTGTGATCAGCTCTGCATGGGAAGGCTACAGCTAAGGAACAGCCCAGCTACTCAAGTGCACATCCCCCCCAGAGTGTAAGCCCAAAATTATACTATCTCATATACACTCATGAAATTTGCCTCCTCCCTCGGTGTTGAGAAGGATATGCAACAGCCTTCTGCCCAAGTTACGACTTCCACACACTGGTTTTAGACAAAGCAAAAATAAGTTTATTAACTACAAAAGATAGATTAAGTGATTATAAGGGATAGCAAACAGATCAAAGCAGATTACCTAGTAAATAAACAAAGTCGCAAACAGATCTTAACATATTAGATAGGTAGGATATGAATTAGCAAATTCTCATACTCGATGATTCAAGCAGGCTGCAGAGATTCATAAGGGGCCAGCCACACTTGCTTACAGCTTAAAAACCCCAGGTGTTTCTTTCACAGGCTAAAACTCCCCTTTAGCCTGGGTCCAGCACTTCCCCCCCCAGTTCAGTCCTTGTAGCTCAGGTGTTTTTCAGGAGTTGTCTTTGGGCAGGGAGTCAATGAAGAGTCCCGATGATGTCACTCACCTGCCTTAAATAGCTTTTGCATATGGCAGGAACCCTTTGTCTCCAAGATTTGTTCCCATGCCAGTCAGTGGAAAAACACTGGTATTCCAAGATGGAGTCCAGTACCAGGTGACCTGATCACATGACCCTGTAGGGTGCTAGCAGCCATGAGTTAGAGGCTGTTTACAGCATCCTCAGGAAGGCTCCCAGTGGGAGATAAGCTTTTCCTAAGGCCTATTGTTCTCCCTAATGGTTCATTAACTTGAATGGGCCCTTCCCAGCCAGCCATCTAGACTGATTATATATGGGGAACACCCACAAGGCAGAATGTAAACACATTTGTAATAGATACACAGACAATATTCCTAACTTCAGATATAAAAATGATACATATATACCAATAGGCTAATCTTATTCAGTAAATCATAACCTTTCCAATGATATCTCACATGACCTATCTTTCATAAAATACATTGTGATTATGTCATAATCATATCATTATATTATTACTGTGAAGAATATGGGGTGCAGTGTCACAAGGACATGTTTTATATCAAGAGAGTTTTGAAGGCTTTTTGATAAGTATTGGTCCAGTACATTATAAATCTGCTGAGTACCATCCCCAAGAAAATGGGATAGTGGAAAGACTGCGGGGAACTGTGAAGAAGCATGTAGCTTGCATACTGGAGGAACATTGAGATACACCCTTCCCTATTGCATTGAGTCAGGATTTATATAGTACACACCATGAAAGTACTAGAGAAACCCTGTTCTATCGGTTCTTCAGCTGACCTATGAGGACTCAACGGGTAGTGGTTCCACGTCTAGTTGGCAGCCGGTATCGAGCGGAGTGCCCCACGCTGGTGCTTGGGGCGGCATTCTGCAAGGGGCGGCAGAATGCTGTTGTTTTGCCCCCGCAAGTAGCGCGTCGAATTGCCACCATGGGCGGCGGGGCCAGTCCGTGCGCCTTTAGGGCGGCAGGTGCGTTTCCGCGGCGGCGGCAATTCGGCAGCAGCTTCTATATTTAGCTGTCCTCGGCGGCTTCAGCTAAACATAGAAGCTGCCGCCAAATTGCCGCCGCCGCGAAAACGCGCCTGCCAGCGGCGGCAATTTGGCACGCTGCTTGGGGCGGCGAAAACTGTAGAGCCGGCCCTGGCCCCAAGGGTCAGTCCTGGGGCTGGTTTTGTTCAATATCTTCATTAATGATCTGGAGGATGGCATGGACTGCACTCTCAGCAAGTTTGCAGGTGACACTAAACTGGGAGGAGTGGTAGATACGCTGGAGGGTAGGGGTAGGATATAGAGGGGCCTAGACAAATTGGGCCAAAAGAAATCTGATGAGCTTCAACAAGGACAAGTGCAGAGTCCTGCACTTAGGACAGAAAAATCCCATGTACTGCTACAGGCTAGGGACTGAATGGCTAGGCAGCAGTTCTGCAGAAAAGGACCTAGGGGTTACAGTGGACAAGAAGCTGGATATGAGTCAGCAGTGTGCCCTTGTTGCCAAGAAGGCTAATGGCATTTTGGGCTGTATAAGTAGGAGCATTGCCACCAGATTGAGCAACGTGATCATTCCCCCTCTATTCGACATTGGTGAGGCCTCATCTGGAGTACTGTGTCCAGTTTTGGGCCCCATACTACAAGAAGGATGTGGAAAAATTGGAAAGAGTCCAGCAGAGGGCAACAAAAAGGATTAGGGGGCTCGGGCACATGATTTATGAGGAGAGGCTGAGGGAACTGGGATTGTTTAGTCTGCAGAAGAGAAGATTGAGGAGGGATGTAATAGCAGCCTTCAGCTACCTGAAGCGGGGTTCCAAAGCAGATGGAGCTCGTCTGTTCTCAGTGGTGGCAGATGACAGAGCAAGGAGCAATGGTCTCAAGTTGCAGGTGGGTAGGTCTAGGTTGGATATTAGGAAACACTATTTCACTAGGAGGGTGGTGAAGCACTGGAATGGGTTCCCTAGGGAGGTGGTGGAATCTCCATCCTTAGAGGTTTTTAAGTCCCAGCTTGACAAAGCCCTGGCTGGGATGATTTAGTTGGGATTGGTCCTGCTTTGAGCAGGGGGTTGGGCTAGATACCTCCTGAGGTCCCTTCCAACCCTGATATTCTATGATTCTATGACCAAGTTGTCTATGCTGACAGGAAAGGTTCATCCCACCCCTTTGCCATCCCCAAAGCTGATTGATATGACTAGGAAATATGTGCAGGTGTGTCCATGCAAGACTCCATGAGTTCTTTCCTGGACAAACAGTGTATGTTAGACTAGGGTTAGGAAGAGTTTTCAATAACAGGTGTGATCTTCCTGGCTGCAGGATACGGAACATGGTGAGTGCATTTACCACAGACAGAACATGTTGTTAACCAGCAAGATGTTCTGCATACTGAAAGGGGAATAGAGAGGGAAGAGGACGCTCTCTCTGCGTATGATGGTGTCATGGGCAGTTGGGGAAGTGGCGCCACAGTAACAGCATCCACCTCCTGAGCTGAATCAGAAGTATAATTTATGGCTCTGGGATTACCTGGTGCCTCTAGCAAAGTACGGCTGAACTTTTTGGGGAAAGAGTAGGAAATTGTGATGTGGTGTGTATGTTGCCTTTTTGTTTCCTCTTCCTGTTCTTTTCCTAGTTCTGGCTCCTTGAACTCAGTGATCGGAGGGGGGTGGGTGGGTGGGGGTGGTTATTTAGGGTCTGCTGCTACTTATCTCCCTTTCAGATGGCCATGTTTTGTTCAGATTGTTGCTGACTTAACTGTTCATGTTTATTACATTTTGATTGGCAACTTGCTTACATGTCATGCTTTCGGTTTGTTTTGTTTTTTTGGTGCCATTCTGGGGTGCTTTTGAATCTCATATCTGGGAAAAGGAGTATGCTTTTATTGATTATAATGTTTATATTAAGTGCCCCAACGTGTCTTGGATATCTCCCAGGTTTAGAGAGAAAATGTAGTCCCTGCCCTGAGAGCTTAAAGTCACAACAGGCAAAACATACCAAGGATGTGCATCTCTTGATGGGATGTCATTCCATAATTTTCTTGCTGTAAACCAACCCTTTCTGCCCACTCTATCCTAGCTGCCCCTGCCTGCTGCCCCATGTGAAACAGACCCTTCTCCCACCCTGACTGCTCCACCACATAAAACAATGGCTCATTGCAGTGGTGAGCTCCAGCCGGTTCGCACCGGTTCGCATGAACCGGTTGTTAAATTTAGAAGCCTTTTTAGAACCGGTTGTTCCAGGACAACCAGTTCTAAAAAGTTTTTAAATTTAACAAAGGCTCGAGCAGCTGTCCACCCGGCCCCGGCCCTAGCTCACCTCCCCCTCTCCCCTGAACGCTCTGCCCTCCTTCTCCTCCCCCTCCCCTGCTTCCCGCGAATCAGATGTTCGCGGGAAGCCTAAAACAAGGAGCAGGCAGGCAAGCCGGGCGGGGGAGGGGGACAGCGCTCGTGGCCCAGTCCAGCTCCACTTGAGCGGCTCCCCCTGGCCCCGGCCAAGCTCCCCAGCCCGGTCCCGGCCAAGCATCCCCGGCTCGGGCTGGTCTCGGCTGAGCGGCTCCGACCCGGTCCAGCTCGGGCCCCACGGCTCCGGCCCCGATGCCAGCCAAGTGGCTCCAGCCCGACCCGGCCCGGGAAGTCGGGTCCCGTGGCTCCGGCCGCGCAGTGCCTGCTCTGGCCCGGCCCGGCTTGGGGAGTTGGGCCCTGCGGCGCCGGTCGTGGTCCCGGCGGAGTGGACTTGGTCCCGGCCCCAGGCAGTGTGGTAAGGGGGCAGGGAGGGGGTGTTCGGTGGGTTGTGGGGGGGTGGATAAGGGTCAGGGCAGTCAGAGGGCAGGGAACAGGGTGATTGAATGGGGGCAAGGGTCCCGGGGAGCAGTCAGGAAAGAGCAGGGTTGGATGAGGTGGTGGGGGCACTCAGGGACAGAGAGAAGGGGTGGTTGGATGGGGTAGGGGTTCTGGGGGGCCATCAAGAATGAGAGGAGGGGTTGGGTGGGGCAGCAAGGGGCAGTCAGGGGACAGGGAAGGGGGGGATGAGTCAGGGGTCCCGGGGGGGGGTGTCAATGAACATGAGGTGTTGGATGGGGCATGATCCCCCCCTCGGGGGGGGCACGACCCCCTCATGAGGTGAGGAGGAGGGAACCTGTTGTTAATATTTTGGCAGCTCATCACTGGCTCATTGCAAAGGTGTGAAACACCCAGCTAGAGGGAGCCCTCTCATTCAGTCTGGGACAAGGGGAGACCAGGAAATGAGCACCTCCCTACCGTGAAGTCTGGGAGCAAGTGGCTCCTCCACCCCTTGTGAAATCTGTTAATTTAGCATTATCTGTATAAGAACATAAGAACATAAGAAAGGCCGTACCTGGAACCAGACTGCTGGCACTAAACATTAAAAAGGTTGTAGAGCAGTTTTTAAACTAGGAGATGGGGGAAAGCCGACTGCTGCAGAGGAGCGTGTGGATCGGACACAGACTTCTCTTAGGGGAGAGTCTGATGATAGAGAATCTCCAGGTTATAGTCAGGAGCAGAGGACTGAGAAATATAATGTAAGGGCCGGATCAGATGATAAACAGTCACATCAAAAAGAATCTGGCACCTCAGAAAAAGGCAGGCTAATAAACAGGGACAAGTTTTTAAAGTGCTTGTACACAAATGCCAGAAGTCTAAATAATAAGATGGGTGAACTAGAGTGCCTTGTGATAAAGGAGGATATAGATATAATAGGCATCACAGAAACCTGGTGGACTGAGAGCAATCAATGGGACACAATCATTCCGGGGTACAAAATATATCGGAAGGACAGAGCAGGCCGTGCAGGGGGAGGAGTGGCACTATATGTTAAAGAAAGTGTAGATTCAAATGAAGTAAAAATCTTAAGCGAATCCACAGGTTCTTCTTCGAGTGATTGCTCCTATGCATTCCAGTTAGGTGTGCGCGCCGTGCGTGCACGGCTCTTCGGAAGATTTTTACCCTAGCAACTCCGGCGGGCCGGCTGGGCGCCCCCTGGAGTGGCGCCGCTATAGCGCAGGATATATACCCCAGCCGGCCCGTCCGCTCCTCAGTTCCTTCTTTCCGCCCGTGACGGCCGTTGGAACAGTGGAGCACAGCTCAGCTGACCTCCACTTCCCTTGCTACTCGTAGTTTTCTCTCGTTCTGTTTATAGTTGTAATTAACTCTGTTTGTTTGTAGAATAGTATAGTGTATTTATTTTACAGGGGTTGGGGTTTATCCCCTTCCCCTCACCCGGGGCCGGGTCCGATGCCCGGTCCACAGGGTTTTCTAATGCTCGGCCGGCCACAAGCCGCTGCTGACAAGAGATCTTCTTCTAAGTGCCTCGAGGGATCTTACCTCACAGATAAGTGCCGCATTTGTGAGGCCCTTAATCCGTGAACAAAGGGGAGCGGGGCTTTCGTTTTAAACAACTCCTGAGGGAGGCAGCTCTTGCTCCTCCGCTCTCGGCGCCGAGCGCTAGTTAGTTTTCACGGCGCGCTCCCTCGGCACCGGACCGCCGGTGCCGCCAAGGCCTCCTGGCACCACCGTCGCTGACTCCGACGTACCCTCGGCATGGACCTCTCTCCTGGAGGATGAAGAGTTACTCCGGCCAGGCAAGAGCCGTCGAGTCCGGTGCTGGAAAGCTCCCCGGTACGGACCGTGGTCGAGCTCGCCCGGAAGCTGCGTCCGAGCCGCCTGCTCCGCAGCCGAGCGCTATGCTCCGTCGGATCGCCCGGAACCGATGTAGGCCGCGGCACCGACAATATCCGCACCGTTAACTCCGGCCAGGCAAGAGCCGTCGAGTCAGGTGCCGGAAAGCTCCCTGGTACGCACCGTGGTTGAGCTCGCCCGGAAGCTGCGTCCGAGCCGCCTGCTCCGCAGTCGAGCGCGATGTTCAGTCGGATCGCCCGGCACCGATGTCTGCCACGGCACCGACAGTATCCACACCGTTAGCTCCGGCCAGGCAAGAGCCGTCGAGTCCGGTGCTGGTAAGCTCCCCGGTACGGACCGTGGTCGAGCTCGCTAGGAAGCTGCGTCCGAGCCGCCTGCTCCGCAGCCGAGCGCTATGTTCAGTGGGACCGCCCGGCACCGATGTCTACCGCGGCACCGACAATGCCCGCACCATTAACTCCGGCCAGGCAAAAGCCGTCGAGTCCGGTGCTGGAACATTCCCTGGTATGGACCGTGGTCGAGCTCACTATGAAGCTGCATCCGGGGTGCCAGCTATGGTCGAGCTCACTATTCCCTCCACGCCGGAGACAGTGTCCACGGCGAGGGGGCTGATTGCAACAACAGCATCTACGCTGCCTCAACCCCCGGCACTGCCGGTGGGGGTTACATAGTCGATGGGCAAGCCTGCCTTGATCAGACCAGACTACCTCGGCACCGCACAGCGGCACCATTCAGGGTCGCGGTTCCGCAGATGTTCTCGGTCCCGTCACCGATCTAGGTCTCGGCGCCGTTCTCCCTGTTGGTACCAGTAGTGCTCGCGGCACCGGTCAGCATCCCGTTCGCCGGTCCGGGACACTCAGCTCCGATCAGGCACCGCCCTCGGTCGACCGCCCGGCACAGCTTCGGTGGCAGGTCCCGTTCTCGGTACCGGTCTGTCTACCGGTACCGATCCCCGGTGCCGCATCGAGCGACGTCAGTTACAGACGGAGACTCTACCAAGAGCTTTCAGCTCCTCCAGGGCCATCCAGCCACGCATCAGTGTCGTCCCGTGCGGACACTTCATATGCGTAGCACTCTGTTTTCCGATGTGCCCTCCAGAGTCTTCGAGGAGACCTATCAGTGGTCATTCTGGACGCCGTGGGTGTACTACCACGCCAGAGGCGTACCGGTGATCCCATCTCGCTCCGTTCCCTCCGAGCTCTGGGTGCCAGAGGTGACAATTAGTCGTCCCCGTCCGACCGGTACAGAGCAACCCCCGGTACGGCACCGGGCTCCCAGATCCCACCGGATCAGGAGGTCGTCCAGGAGCTCGAGCCCACACAGGACCCGCTTGTCCCGGGCCTTTCTTCTTCCTCCTCCCCAGATGAGGCGGGGGCAGGAACATACCCCTCCGGCCCTCCTCTAATCGAAATGCGACCAGCCCCTAAATCCAAAGAGGCTGGGCGTGTGGTCTTACTGGGCCATAAGATGTACCCGGAGGGGGCCCTGCAACTTCGTGTAGCGAACCAGCAAGCCCTGCTTATCCGCTACTGTGGGTGGCGGTGGGCAAATTTACAGAGTCGGTTCTTCGGAACGCCCGTCAAGAGTTCGATGCCCTCCTGCAGCAAAGGACGGAGCTGGAGAGAGCTTCCCTCCAGGCCTCGTTGGACGCAGCTGACTCCGCTGCCATGACTCTGGCCTCGGGTGTTGCCACGCGGCACGTTTCAGGACTCCAGTTATCGAGCCTTCCCTCGCAGCTGCGGCACACTATACAGATCTTGCCCTTCAGTGGCACAGGCCTGTTCTCTGACAACACTGGCCCTAGGCTGCAGAACCTAAAGGGCAGCAGGGTCACTTCTCTCTCTCTCTCTCTCTCTCTCTCTCGGCATACACATGCCGTTAATTCAGCGCCGACGCTTCCGTCCCCAACCTCCGCTCTTACCCTGCGCCTTGACAAGGTCAGGACATGGCCAGCGGGCGTGGCTTACACGGTCGTGGCCATCAATCCGCACCCCAAAGGAGCCAGAATTAGGGTCCTTCTGACCACCAATGGGGCAAAAGCCTACCCATCCTCGCCCCTCCTAAGGACCCCTCTCACGAGCGATTCCTCTGGCAAGAGGTGCGGACGCTCCTCCTCATCGGAGCTATACAGGAGGTACCTAAGGGCGAAACCTATTCCCCTAAGCGAAGGGAGGTCTCAGACCTATCCTAGGCCTGCAGGAACTCAACAAGTCACGATGCAGATGAGTTCCGCATGGTACCCAGGGCGACCGTCATCCCATCCTGGGATCCTGGAGACTGGTACGCCGCCCTCGATATGAAGGGCGCGTGTTTTTCACGTTGCCATTTCTCTTCCACACAGAAGGTACCCTCGGTTTGGGGCCTACCATCGTTATTCCCAGTATACGGCCCTCCCGGTTGGCCTCTATACAGCCCAGGGGTATTCAAGGTGCATGGCTGTAATCGCCGCCTTTCTTCGCCACCGTCTGATACACGTTCTCCGTGTCTAGACGAGTGGCTCATTCGAAGAACCCCCGGGCCCAAAGTACCAGTCATGTGGGCATCGACACGAACCTTTTCCTGTGTCTAGGCCTGATGATCAGTAGTAAAATCCACTCTGATTCCCATATAGGGAAGGGAATTCATTGGGGCCGTCCTGGACTCCAGACTCGCCAGAGCCTGCTTTCCTCAGCCTTGGTTTCAGGCGAGGGTAACAATTGTACAAGGTCTACGGACCTTCCCGCCAACTTGGGCTCGCTCTTGCCTCGGTTTCCTGAGTCACATGGCTGTCTACACGTTTGCAACTAAACATACCAGGCTTTGCCTCTGTTCACTTCAATCGTGGCTCACCTGGGGGTGCCACCCAGGCAGAGATGGCATACTCGTGGTCGTCTCGTTTCCACCGAGCAGCCTAGGCTCCCTCGACCGGGAGTCGGCATCCTCCCCGGTGTATCCGGGGATGCTGTTTCACTCACCCCTCGGAGTCCCTCGTGACAGACAGCCCATCTCTCGGCTGGGTGCGCACCTGGTGTAGTTTCGCACTCACGGCCTTCGGTCAGCGCAAGAGCTGGCCTTACACATCAATGTCCGAGAGCTGAGAGCAGTCTGCTTTGTGTACCAGGCGATTCAGCTGGCGGATTGTCTCAGCAGATCCTTCCTGTCTCACAAGTGGTGGTTTCCTCCCGTCTTTATCTATTCCGTTTTCCAGAAGTGGGTCTTCCCCCGCATAGCCCTCCTCGCTTTCGGGAGAACGGAAAGAGGGAGAGAAATTCTCCTCGTTCCAAGGCCTCTCCCCAGGCTCGGTCTTGGAGGATTTTCCTGAGGCCATGGATCAGCCATCTGCCGTACGCTGTCCACTATCCCCGCTGGTTCACAAGGTCCTGCTCAAACTCCGCAGGGACAGAGCGCCCCTGATCGGGTTCGCTCCAGTGTAACCTGGGCAGCACTGGCACACCATGTTGCTACACCTCTCGGTAGCAACCCTCTTGGCACAGACCCCATGACGCGGAATCACGACAACCTTCACCACCCGGTCTTGTAATCCCTGCACCTCACAGCAGGACTCCTGCGTGGCTAAACCGATCCGAGTTACGTTGTTCGGCCTCGGTTCTACGGGATTCTCCGGGGTGGTAGAAAATTCGTCCATTCGATTAAAGTATCTGGCCGAGTGGAAGCGTTTCTCATGCTGCTCCGAAACGTGCAAGGTTTCTCCCGCCGAGATCCCGCTCCGTTCCATCTGGTTCCTCAGGGCTTGGAGCGTTTATGCACCCCCCCCGCAAGTGGGGCCCCGCCATAAACCTGGCTCTTCAATCTGGTTCTACCCAGTTTTATGACTGCCCTATTCGAGCCAATGTCAACATGCTCATTGATATAACTGTCCTGCAAGGCAGTTTCCTGTAGTCTTTCCTGCGGCCACACGAGTCTCCGAGCTTCAGACTCTCACAATAGGCCCAAGGGATACTGTGTTCCTCAAGGACAAGGGCAGTTATTACCACGTCCGACCTGCCTCCCCAAGGAGGTGTCGGCCTTTTATATCCACCAGGATATCTTCCTTCCGGTCTTATTTCCGAAGCCACTCTCTGTGCAAGGAGAGCAACGGTTGCCCTCCTTCAACATCTGCAGGGCGTCCGCATTCTATATCTAGTGGACAGAGCCCTCTCGTAACGCCCCCACAACCTTCATCGTACCGGCATACTGGACGAAGGGCATACCTGTCTCCTCCTAGAGGATTTCATCTTCAATGATGTTGTGCATCTGCACCTCTTCTGTTTCGGCCCATGTGCCATAGAGCCACCTTGCTGCACATTCCGCCAGGGCTCACGCTTCTCAGCTGCCTTCCTGGCTCGCATTCCCTTTCGGGGGATGTGTTGTACACCTATCTGGTCCTCGGTCCACACCTTTGCCTCATTGGTCCAGGAGTCCAGAGCTGTTGCAGCCTCTGGCTTAGCGGTTGCGTTCTGCAACATCTAACTCCGACCCCACCGCCTACGTAAGGCTTGGGAATCACCTAACTGGAATGCATAGGAGCAATCACTCGAAGAAGAAAAGACGGTTACTCACCGTAGTAACTGTTGTTCTTTGAGATGTGTTGCTCCTATCCATTCCAGACCCGCCCTCCTTCCCCACTGTCGGAGTAGCCGGCAAGAAGGAACTGAGGAGCGGACGGGCCGGCTGGGGTATATATCCTGCGCTATAGCGGCGCCAATCCAGGGGGCGCCCAGCCGGCCAACCGGAGTTGCTAGGGTAAAAATCTTCCGAAGAGCCGTGCACGCGCGGCGCGCACACCTAACTGGAATGGATAGGAGCAACACATCTCGAAGAACAACAGTTACTACGGTGAGTAACTGTCTTTTCCATTGAGTCTCTATGGATAGAAATTTCATGCTCTAATAAAAATGTAACAGTAGGGATCTATTATCGACCACCTGACCAGGACAGTAATAGTGATGAGGAAATGCTAAGGGAAATTAGAGAGGCTATCAAAATTAAGAACCCAATAATAGTGGGGGATTTCAATTATCCCCATATTGACTGGGAACATTTCACTTCAGGACGAAATGCAGAGATAAAATTTCTCGATACTTTAAATGACTGCTTCATGGAGCAGCTGGTATGGGAACCCACAAAGGGAGAGGCGACTCTAGATTTAATCCTGAGTGGAGCGCAGGAGCTGGTCCAAGAGGTAACTATAGCAGGACCGCTTGGAAATAGTGACCATAATACAATAGCATTCAACATCCCTGTGGTGGGAAGAACATCTCAACTGCCCAACACTGTGGCCTTTAATTTCAAAAGGGGGAACTATACAAAAATGAGGGGGTTAGTTAGACAAAAGTTAAAAGGTACAGTGACTAAAGTGAAATCCCTGCAAGTTGCGTGGGCCCTTTTTAAAGACACCATAATAGAGGCCCAACTTCAATGTATACCCCAAATTAAGAAAAACAGTAAAAGAACTAAAAAAGAGCCACCGTGGCTTAACAACCATGTAAAAGAAGCAGTGAGAGATAAAAAGACTTCCTTTAAAAAGTGGAAGTCAAATCCTAGTGAGGCAAATAGAAAGGAGCACAAACACTGCCAACTTAAGTGCAAGAGTGTAATAAGAAAAGCCAAAGAGGAGTTTGAAGAACGGCTAGCCAAAAACTCCAAAGGTGGTAATAAAATGTTTTTTAAGTACATCAGAAGCAGGAAGCCTGCTAAACAACCAGTGGGGCCCCTTGACGATGAAAATACAAAAGGAGCGCTTAAAGACGATAAAGTCATTGCGGAGAAACTAAATGGATTCTTTGCTTCAGTCTTCACGGCTGAGGATGTTAGGGAGATTCCCAAACCTGAGCTGGCTTTTTTAGGTGACAAATCTGAGGAACTGTCACAGATTGAAGTATCACTAGAGGAGGTTTTGGAATTAATTGATAAACTCAACATTAACAAGTCACCGGGACCAGATGGCATTCACCCAAGAGTTCTGAAAGAACTCAAATGTGAAGTTGTGGAACTATTAACTAAGGTTTGTAACCTGTCCTTTAAATCGGCTTCGGTACCCAATGACTGGAAGTTAGCTAATGTAACGCCAATATTTAAAAAGGGCTCTAGGGGTGATCCCGGCAATTACAGACCGGTAAGTCTAACGTTGGTACCGGGCAAATTAGTTGAAACAATAGTAAAGAATAAAATTGTCAGACACATAGGAAAACATAAACTGTTGAGCAATAGTCAACATGGTTTCTGTAAAGGGAAATCGTGTCTTACTAATCTATTAGAGTTCTTTGAAGGGGTCAACAAACATGTGGACAAGGGGGATCCGGTGGACATAGTGTACTTAGATTTCCAGAAAGCCTTTGACAAGGTCCCTCACCAAAGGCTCTTACGTAAATTAAGCTGTCATGGGATAAAAGGAAAGGTCCTTTCATGGATTGAGAACTGGTTAAAGGACAGGGAACAAAGGGTAGGAATTAATGGTAAATTCTCAGAATGGAGAGGGGTAACTAGTGGTGTTCCCCAAGGGTCAGTCCTAGGACCAATCCTATTCAATTTATTCATAAATGATCTGGAGAAAGGGGTAAACAGTGAGGTGGCAAAGTTTGCAGACGATACTAAACTACTCAAGATAGTTAAGACCAAAGCAGATTGTGAAGAACTTCAAAAAGATCTCACAAAACTAAGTGATTGGGCAACAAAATGGCAAATGAAATTTAATGTGGATAAATGTAAAGTAATGCACATTGGAAAAAATAACCCCAACTATACATACAACATGATGGGGGCTAATTTAGCTACAATGAGTCAGGAAAAAGATCTTGGAGTTATCGTGGATAGTTCTCTGAAGATGTCCACGCAGTGTGCAGAGGCGGTCAAAAAAGCAAACAGGATGTTAGGAATCATTAAAAAGGGGATAGAGAATAAGACTGAGAATATATTATTGCCCTTATATAAATCCATGGTACGCCCACATCTCGAATACTGTGTACAGATGTGGTCTCCTCACCTCAAAAAAGATATTCTAGCACTAGAAAAGGTTCAGAAAAGGGCAAGTAAAATGATTAGGGGTTTGGAGAGGGTCCCATCTGAGGAAAATTAAAGAGGCTAGGACTCTTCAGTTTGGAAAAGAGAAGACTAAGGGGGGACATGATAGAGGTATATAAAATCATGAGTGATGTTGAGAAAGTGGATAAGGAAAAGTTATTTACTTATTCCCATAATACAAGAACTAGGGGTCACCAAATGAAATTAATAGGCAGCAGGTTTAAAACAAATAAAAGGAAGTTCTTCTTCACGCAGCGCACAGTCAACTTGTGGAACTCCTTACCTGAGGAGGTTGTGAAGGCTAGGACTATAACAATGTTTAAAAGGGGACTGGATAAATTCATGGTGGCTAAGTCCATAAATGGCTATTAGCCAGGATGGGTAAGAATGGTGTCCCTAGCCTCTGTTCGTCAGAGGATGGAGATGGATGGCAGGAGAGAGATCACTTGATCATTGCCTGTTAGATTCACTCCCTCAGGGGCACCTGGCATTGGCCACTGTCGGTAGACAGATACTGGGCTAGATGGACCTTTGGTCTGACCCGGTACGGCCGTTCTTATGTTCATGATGTGCCCACTCCTGTCTTACTGTGTCCAGTTCTGGTTGCCCCATCTTGAAAAGGTTTAGAGAAGGGCAACAAAGATGATCAAGGGTATGGAGCAGCTTCCATACAAGGAGAGACTAAAAGATTAGATCTTTCAGCGTAGAAAAGAGACGACTAAGGGGGGATACAATAGAGGTCTATAAAGTCATGAATGAGTGGAATAAATGATTAGAGAAAGGTTATTTACCCTTTAACACAATACAAAAATCAGGGGTCACCAATGAAATTAATAGGGGGCAGGTTTAATACAAAAAAGAGGGAAGTACTTTTTCACACAGTGCACAGTTAGTCTGTGGAACTCATTGTCATGGAATGTTGTGATGACCAAAAGTATAACTGGATTAAAAAAAGAACTGGATAAGTTCATGGGGGGTTAGGTCCATGAAATGCTATATTAGACAAGATGATCAGGGATGCAGCCCCATGCTCAGAGCGACCTCTGACTACTAGAAGCTGGAAGTGGAATGCAGGGGTGGATCACTCCATAAATGACTTGTTCTGTACACTCCCCATGAAGCTTTGGTATGGGCCAGATACTGGGCAAGCTGGACCATGGTCTGAACCGGTATGGAACCAGCTCTTACCCCTTGGACATAGGTTTGCCCTGCAAAATGGCAGCAAGGAGTATCTATGTGACTTTAATGGCAGCATTTGCAGAGCGGGAAGGGAAGAGTTCCTCTCTATGCCATATCTGAAGTAATCCATTCAGATACAAATGTGTGAAGAGTGTAAATGCCACAGAGGGAGAGAAATTTCTTTAAGGGTGCTCAAGGAATGTAACTAGGTGTAGTTAGATGAAACTGAGGGCTTGTACACACTAATGCTTACTTCAGTATAAGTTAAGTTGCTCAAGGGTGTGGAAACCCACCCCCCTGAATGATGTAAGTTATATCAATCAATGTCATAGAGTGTCTGCCCTAGCACACTACAACAGTGCAGTGCATCGGCCCTAGTGATTTTAGTGTAGACTAGCCCTTTGATCATATAATGTGTAGTTGTTGTGCTCTACCCGGATTCATGTTCTGCACTTATCCACTGGGATTTGAGCACTTCTCAGAACTAGGAAATTCAGCAAGGAAAAAACTTCTGACAATGAGCTCTTTATCTGTGGGAATCTCTCCCAGGAGGAAGGGCCAGGAGCCTATTCACTGGGGGAATCACCCTCCTGAGGCAAGGGCTGGGTACGCATTTGCTAACAAGCCCCACCATAACCCCTGTACCAGCTGTGATTCTGAGAGAGCTACCATTTGGGAACCAGTTTTCACAAAGGGCGCATTGCAGTACAAAGGGTTGCCTGTCTCTGGCTACACAAAGTAGAAGGGGACTTTTTACTATTTTTTTTCTCCTTCTTTCTTAGCTGCTTGGAGATTTTGCGGAGTACAGAGCTGAAAGACTGGAGATGTGGGTAGGTGTGGGCCGCTGCACATGGGTCTGGACTGAGCATGATGGGTCTGAGCTGTATTGTGCACGTGTGTGGGAACTAGCTCTCTGCAATAACTGTCAGCTTTTATGTACGAGGGGCCTGTTCTAGTGGTGGGATGGGGTCTGAAATGAGTCCTATGTCTTACTATTGCCTTGGCATTCTCTCCCATCCCCACAGGAAGTCCCGCCTCTTTTTTAAGTACTGGCACCAGGAGCTGCTGGCAAAGAGCGTGGACTGCTTGGAAAATGCAGCAATAATCATCCAGAAGAGTGAGTATTGTGGCAGGAGGGTCTCCTCCAACCCAGAGTACATATCAGGGAGGGAGCACAGACAGAAGTCCTTCCCCAACCCCTCTCTCATCCCAGAATATCCCTTGATAGCATTCCAGGGCATTGGAGACAGAAAAACCTGATAAGGCTCCATCTCTAAGGCACCTCAAACCCTTTGTGTTTGTGGTGTGAACAACAAACGCTCAACTCCTTCTCAGAGTCTTCAACAAGCAGGAAAGCAGTCTAAGTGTGAACAGGAAGGGGCATATGTGGGAGAGCAGAGCAGGTGCAAGCTTGCTGGTCTCGCTGTAAAGTGAATATCCGGGGGAGTGGTTAATGAGCTGCTTATAGTGATGGGATGAATTGTAAGAAGCCATGGGAAGCTGGAGAGAAGCGCCAGCAGAAGGGGAGACCAGAAAATGTCATTATCCTCTCAGGGAAGGACAGTGGCATATGATCCAGGTGACCACTGCCCTACTAGCCTGGCTTCTGTCCCTGGCAGAACAATGAGATCATGAGCAGTAGGTGCGCTGGTGAGAGACATGGTAGAACTTTCTCTCTGCACAGTCTCTCTGGTATGACTGTATTGGACACACAGGTACTATAGGATGCTGCTCTTGCCTGGCCCTTGTTCCTTGCTGTTCCAGTGGAGTCTCTGCTCTAACTATAGCTTCTCTGTGAGCAGCTTACAAGAGATTCTGCTGTAGGAAGAGTTACCAGGAGCTGGTGGTTGAGCTCAGAGCCCGGGAGAAGCACCTACAGGAGGAAGCAGAGAGAGAGAGAAACAGGCAACTGGAACTGGAGTCCCAGGCCCAGAGTAAGTCACTGACACATCCTCCTTCCATCAATACCTCCATGCCCCAAATCCCTGGACGCTCACTTAGTGGCTGTTTCCAGCCACCACAGACCCTACTGGGTCTGACTGCCTTATTCCCTAGTTGTAGCTGAGCCCTCAGGCCACACTCTCTTCCAGGCCACACCTGAGCAATGGGTAGTTAGAGGAGATGATACACCTGCCTCTGTGAAACTCTCCTCCAGCATTTGCCTCAGGACAGACCCCATCTCCACTTGGAAATGGAGGCGGTTTCCCATAGAGGCTGGGAACTGAGCTGTGAAATCCCTCATGCCTTGGGCTGTGATGTAAAAGGCACCCTGGCCTGACCCAGCCTTTTCTGCTCATGCAGCAAGGGATGGCTTCATGCCATCTCCCACTCAGAGCTGGATTTTTTTCCTTAGAGCATGGAGCAGGAGGTGGCAGCAGAGCCGGGACCCCACCCCTTCTCGCTCCTTTCTATGCTCCATAGCAAGGCTCAGGTGGGATGGGGAAGTTCCAAGCTCCATGGATTGATGTTCCTGGGAGTCCCTTGTCTTGCAGCTGCCATGCTGCCTGCTGGAGAGGCAGAACCTTCCCCATGGTACCCTTGGGTGTGATGATATTGTACCCACATGCTCCATTCCTGGGTGGAACGAATCATTCCCTGGGGGTTCCTAATGCCATTTGTTCCCTCCTCTCACTGCATGAATAGTTGCCTCGCCAGTCCCTGTGCCACGGAGGAGACGTCCTCAGCCCCTCCCACATTCTCAGCCTGGAGCTGATTCTCTGACACAGACACCAGTACCACGCCCTCGCAGCAAACTCACAGAGGTAATAATGTTGGCTTTGCCTAGGGTCAGATACCCAGGGACGTCCCAACATGTGATCTTGTGGGAGCCCTCCCATCTGTACATCCCATACATGTGATCCAGGGAGACCCATGCTCCTCATCCATGTAACCAGGAATAAAGGGGAGTTCATGCCCAATATTGTGAGTTTAAATAAATCAATCCTGATAAAACCTTGGGCAGGGCCTGGTCTTGGGAGAACTGAAAGTGGAAGGTGGATGAGGTTCCTGTCTGGTCTCCCTTAGGGCGCAGACTTGAGTGAGGTTGTCTGTGATATTTTCAAAAGAGCTTACTGTCAGTGTCCCCCACCTCTTGCTCCTGCCTCCACCGTTGATTTTCAATAAGTCTTGGAGCACTGGGGAAGTTCCAGGAGACTGGAAGGAAGCTAGTGTTGTGCCAGTTTGTAAAAAGGGTAAATGGGATGACACAAGTAATCATAGGCCCGTCAGTCTGACATCGATCTTGGACAAGATAATGAAACAGCTGAGACAGAATCATAGACTATCAGAGTTGGAAGGGACTTCAGGAGGTCATCTAGTCCAACCCCCTGCTCAGAGCAGGACCAAACCCAACTAAATCATCCCAGCCAGGGCTTTGTCAAGCCTGACCTTAAAAACCTCTAAGGAAGGTGTCAGGGTTCCCTCCCCACTCTGAACTTAGGGTACAGATGTAGGGACCCGCATGAAACACCCCTTTAGCTTATTTCTACCAGCTGAGGTTAAAACTTCCCCAAGGCACAAATTCTTCCTTGTCCTTGGACGGTATCACTGCCACCGCCAAGTGAGTTAGACAAAGATTCAGGAAAAGGACCACTTGGAGTTTCTGTTTTCCCAAAATATCCCCCCCAGTCCCTCCCAAATATGTAAACAAGGTTAGCACAGACCAGACCCTTGGGTTTTTAGGACACTAAAAACCAATCAAGTTCTTAAAAGCAGAACTTTATTATAAAAAAAAAAAGTAAAAGAAGCACCTCTGTAAAATCAGGATGGAAGGTAATTTTACAGGGTAATAAGATGTAAAACACAAAGGATTCCTCTCTAGGCAAAACTTCAGTTACAAAAACAGGAATAAAGCTCCCTCTTAGCATAGGGAAGATTCACAAGCTAAAACAAAAGATAAGCTAATGCATTTCCTTGCTATTACAATTTTTGTAATCTAGGATGCTTATTTAAGGTAGGGTTTTAGGAGATGTTTTTTCCTGCCCTGGTCCCTCTCTGTCCCAGAGAGAACAAGAAAAGAGAGCACAAAACAAAACCTCCCCCCACAGATTTGAAAGTAACTTCTTCCCTTATAGGTCCTTTTGATCAGGTGCCAACCAGGTTATTTGAGCTTCTTAATCCCTTACAGGTAAAGGAGAGATTTTATGCTACCCTTAGTTGTATGTTTATGACAGAAGGAGATTCTTCCACCTCCCTAAGTAACCCATTCCAGGGCTTCACCACCCTCCTAGTGAAAAAGTTTTTCCTAATATCCAACCTAAACCTCCCCCACTGCAACTTGAGACCATTACTCCTTGTTCTGTCATCTGGTACCACTGAGAACAGTCTAGATCCATCCTCTTTGGAACCCCCTTTCAGGTAGTTGAAAGCAGCTATCAACCCCCCCCACCATTCTTCTCTTCTGCAGACTAAATACCCCCAGTTCCCTCAGCTTCTCCTCATAAGTCATGTGCTCCAGCCCCCTAATCATTTTTGTTGCCCTCCGCTGGACTCTTTCCAATTTTTCCACATCCTTCTGGTTGATAGTGTGGGGCCCAAAACTGGACACAGAACTCCAGATGAGGCCTCACCAATGTTGAATAGAGGGGAATGATCATATCCCTCGATCTGGTGGCAATGCCCCTACTTATACAGCCCAAAATGCTGTTAGCCTTCTTGGCAACAAGGGCAAACTGTTGACTCATATCCAGCTTCTCGTCCACTGTAACCCCTAGGTCCTTTTCTGCAGAACTGCTGCCTAGCCATTCAGTCCCTAGTCTATAGCAGTGCATGGGATTCTTCCGTCCTAAGTGCAGGACTCTGCACTTGTCCTTGTTGAACCTCCTCAGATTTCTTTTGGCCCAATCCTCTAATTTGTCTAGGTCCCTCTGTATCCTATCTCTACCCTCCAGCGTATCTACCACTCCTCCCAGTTTAGTGTCGCCTGCAAACTTGCTGAGGGTGCAGTCCACGCCATCCTCCAGATCATTAATGAAGATATTGAACAAAACCAGCCCCAGAACCGACTCTTGGGGAACTGCGCTTGATACCAGCTGCCAACTAGACATGGAGCTATTGATCACTAACCATTGAGCCCGACCATCTAGCCAGTTTTCTATCCACCTTACCGTCCATTCATCCAGCCCATACTTCTTTAACTTGCTGGCGTATCAAAAGCTTTGCTAAAGTCAAGGAATAACATGTCCACTGCTTTCCACTCATCCACAGAGCCAGCTATCTCATCATAGAAGGCAATTAGGTTAGTCAGGCATGACTTGCCCTTGATGGATCCATGCTGACTGTTCCTGATCACTTTCCTATCCTCTAAGTGCTTCAAAATTGATTCCTTGAGGACCTGCTCCATGATTTTTCCAGGGACTGAGGTCTGGCTGACTGGCCTGTACTTCCCCAGATCTTCCTCCTTCCCTTTTTTTAAAGATGGGCACTACATTAGCCTTTTTCCAGTCATCCGGGACCTCCCCCAATCGCCATGAGTTTTCAGAGATAATGGCCAATGGTTCTGCAATTATATCCGCCAACTCCTTTAGCACCCTCGGATGCAGTGCACCAGGACTCGATTAATAAAGAATTAAAGGAGGGTAATGCAAATCAACATGGGTTTATGGAAAATAGATCCTGTCAAACTAACCTGGTATCTTCTTAGATGAGATTATAAATTTATTTGATAAAGGTACTAGTGTTGCTGTAATACATGTAAATTTCTGCAGTGCGTTTGACTTGGTATTTCACAACATTTTGATTTAAAAAACTAGGAGAGTATAAAATGAACATGGCACACATTAAATAGGTTAAAAATTGGCTAACTCAAAATGTAATGGTAAACAGGGAATCATCATCAAGTGGGTGTGTTTCCATTGGAGTCCCACAGGGATCTGTCCTTGGCCCTCCGCTATTTAACATGTTTATCGTTGACCTGGAAGACGACATAAAATCATCACTGATAAAGTTTGGAGATGACCCAAAAATTGGAAGAGTGGTAAATAATGAGGACAGGTCACTGATTCAAAGTGTTCTGGATCACTTAGTAAGCTGGATGCAAGCAAACAATATGCGTTTTAATACAACTAAGTGTAAATGTGTACATCTAGGAACAAAGAATGTAGGTCATACTTACAGAATGGCACGTGGTGACTGAAAAAGATTTGGGGTTTATGGTGGATAATCAGTTGAACACAAGCCCCAGTGCAATGCTGTGGCTAAATGGGCTGATGCAATGCTTGGATGCATAAACAGGGGAATCTCTAGTAGGAGTAGAGAGGTTTATATATCTTTCTATTTGGCACTTGTGTGACTGCTGCTGGGATCCTGTGTCCACTTCAGGGTGCTCACCATTCAAGAAGGAGATTGATAAGTTAGAGAAGGTTCAGAGAAGAGCCATGAGAATAGAAAACTCGCTTTATAGCGATAGACTCAAGGAGGTCAATCTACTTAGCTTAACACAGAGAAGGTGAAGGGTTGACTTGATTAGCCTAGAAGTGTCTACACGGGAAACAAATATTTAATAATGGGCTCTTCAGTCTAGCAGACTGATCCAATGGCTGGAAGTTGAAGGTAGACCAGGGGTCAGCAACCTTCGGCACATGGCCCATCAGGGTAATCTACACGGGAAACAAATATTTAATAATGGGCTCTTCAGTCTAGCAGACTGATCCAATGGCTGGAAGTTGAAGGTAGACCAGGGGTCAGCAACCTTCGGCACATGGCCCATCAGGGTAATCTGCTGGTGGGCTGCGAGTCATTTTGTTTACGTTGACCGTCCGCAGGCATGGCCCCCGTAACTCCCAGCAGCTGCGGTTCACTGTTCCCGGCCGATGGGAGCTGTGGGAAGTGGCGGCCAGAAGTAATGCTCTATGAATTAGTTTGGGAGAGGTATAACACAGGCCACATACAGGAGCTCAGACTAGATGATCACAGTAGTCTCTTCCGGCCTAGGAATCTACCAGTCTCACACCCACCTTCCTTTTTTCTCTCTCTTTCCTGTTTTCAGTCAACTCCCTTTGATAATTTTTTGCGCTCCAGGCCCTGCCCTGTGCTGGGGACAGAGGGGCAGACAGGAGAAGAGGAAGAAATGAGGCAAATCAAGAGGGGAGCAACTCTCCGCTGGTTCAGAGAGACACAGGCCTGGAAGGTTATGCAGGATGATGGGGCCTTTCCTGGCTGGCTGCATGGGATGATCAGCAGGAGGTGAGAACCCTAGGGGCATGCAGCATACCAAGGAGGCTGGGCTGTGCAAGCAGAGGCTGGCATATCCTTAGGGAGAGTGTGTATGAGAGTGGGGGTTGGGGTCCCTGGAGATAGCATGGACTGGTTTCTTGGGGAGCTGGGAATACAACACATGGCCTTTCCACTCTAGAGCACCGATTCCCATTCAGACCCGTCAGGGGGATTGGCTGATCTATGGAGCTGGGATACAAGGCCTTTTACTTCTAGGTCACTAGTTCCAATTCAAGGTGGCAGCAACTGAATGTTTTTATCTGATTTTTATCCCAAAGATTGATGGAATGGTAAATGTTGATGAGGACAGGACAGCCATGTAGATTTGGACTGATTGGTAAGATGGGCCCATTTAGAATAAAAGTGTTCTAATTAAGGCTGTCAATTAATCGCAGTTAACTCGCGATTAACTCGAAAAAATGAACCGTGATCGAAAAATTAATCGTGATTAATCACACTGTTCAACAATAGAATACTAATTTAAATGTATTAAATATTTTTGGATGATTTTCTACATTTTCAAATATATCTATTTCAGTTACAGCACAGAATACAAAATATACCGTGCTCACTTTATATTTTTTTTACAAATATTTGCACTGTAATTATGATAAACAAAAGAAATAGTATTTTTCAATTCATCTCATACAAGTACTATAGAGCAATCTCTTTATCATGAAAGTGCAACTTTCAAATGTAGTTTGTTTTTGTTACATAACTGCACTCAAAAATGAAACAGTGTAAAACTTTAGAGCCTACAAGTCCACTCAGTCCTACTTCTTGTTCAGCCAAATGCTAAAAAGTTTACATTTATGAGAGATAATGCTGCCCACTTCTTAATTACAATGTCATCTGAAAATGATAACAGGCGTTTGTGTGGCACTGTTGTAGCTGTCATCGCAAGATATTTATGTGCCAGATGCACTAAAGATTCATATGCCTCTTCATGCTTCAGCCATCATTCCAGAGGACATGCGTCCACGCTGATGACACTCATTAAAAAAATGTGTTAATTAAATTTGTGACTGAACTCCTTGGGAGAGAGTTTTATGTCTACTGCTCTGTTTTACCTGCATTCTGCCATATATTTCATGTTATAGCAGAGACGGATGATAACCCAGCACATGTTCATTTTAAGAACACTTTCATTGCAAATTTGACAAAATGCAAAGAAGATACAAATGTGAAATTTCTAAAGATAGTTACAGTCCTCGACCCAAGATTTAAGAATCTGAAGGGCCTTTCAAAATCTGAGAGGGACGAAGTGCGGAACATGCTTTCAGAAGTCTTAAAAGAGCAACACTCTGATGCAGAAACTACAGAACCCAAACCACCAAAAAAGAAAATCAGCCTTCTGCTGGTGGCATCTGACCCAGATGATGAAAATGAAAATGCGTCGGTCCACACTGCTCTGGATCATTATCGAGTAGAACCCGTCATCAGCATGGACGCATGCCCTATGGAATGATGGTTGAAGCATCAATGGACATATGAATCTTTAATGCATCCAGCATGTAAATATCTTGCGACACCAGCTACAACAGTGCTATGCGACTGCCTTTTCTCACTTTTAGGTGACATTGTAAACAAGAAGCAAATGTAAACAAACGTGTGTCTGAGTGATTGGCCGAACAAGAAGTGAGACTGATTGGACTTGTAGGCTCTAAAGTTTTACATTGTTTTATTTTTGAATCCAGGGTGTTTTTGTATATAATTCTATATTTGTAAGTTCAGCTTTCATGATAAAGAGATTGCACAACAGTACTTGGTTTTGGTTAATTGAAAAATACTGTTTCTCTTGTTTGTTACAGTGCAAATATTTGTAATAAACAATAAATATAAAGTGAGTACTGTACACTTTGTATTCTGTGTTGTAATTGATATCACTTATATTTGAAAATTTAATCGCAATTCATTTTTTGTCGCACGATTAATCGCGATTCATTTTTTTAATCGCTTGACAATCCTAATTTTAACATAATTAAATGCAAAGTTATACATCTAGGGTCAAGGAATGCAGGCCATACCTACAGAATGAGGGACTGTGTCCTGGGAAGCAGTGACTGTGTAAAGGATTTAGAGGTCATAGGGCACCAGTAATTGAACATGAGCTCCCATTATGTTGCTGTGGCTAAAAGGGATCCTGGGATGTGTAGACACAGGAGCAGGGAGGTGATTTTAATTCTGTTTGTGGAGTTCAATATGGCAATACTGTTGTCACAGATCCACAGGATCTGTGCTACAGCCCAGTCTTTAAGCAGTCCCCTTCAGTGTGCCAGACCCCCAAGGAGCCTTCCTTCAGGCTGGGCTGTGCAGCTTCACTGCCTCCTAGACTGAGCCTCGGTTTAACGCTGGGAGCTCTGTTCAGCAAACCCAATTGAAACAGACTCCTGGTAACGACTTGGACACTCTTCAGGGAGTAATGCACACAAGCAAGTGCTTTCAGTGACACCAAACAGTCTTTTCAAAACAGAGGAGGATGTATTAGTCAACTGGAACACAGCATTTGAAGTCCTTACAGTTGCATACAGAAATAAAGGTTAAACCATGGTCCATTATGGTCAATCCAGAGCAATTCACCAGCTATTTCAGGCTCTATCTTTCTGACTCCTTTGTCAGTCCCAGAAGAGAGCAACCAGTTTCCTCCAAAAGCCCACACTTTATTCCCTGACTGTCTTGTCTCAGAGACATTGTGGGTGGACCAACTTCTGTTGGTGAGAGAGACAAGCTTTCAAGCTACACAGAGCTCCTCCTCAGGTCTGGGAATGGTACTTACATTGGCACAGTGTGCCTGAAGTGAAGCGGACAGAATGAGAATAAGTGCTGGCTGCACCATAGAGGGAGTGTTACCAGGATGTGAAAAAGGGATGGGGGCTCCTGAACAGGGAGAGTACAGGGTTTTATTGATGACTCTCGGATTAAAATCTTTCCTCTTTGCTTTCAGGGAAGCTGAGAACTTGCTGATGGACAAGCCTCTGGGCTGTTTCCTGGTTCGAATCAGTCAGAGCAGGCCAGGCTACACCCTGTCATACAGGTAACGCACCCACTGCTTTTCTTCTACCAGAACTCTTGGTGATGGGCTGCATGGGGCAATTGTAGCACAGTGCGTCAGCTTTCTCTGTGGACTGAGATACCGAGGCTGTTGCTTAGACACCCCTGACCTGGGTCCCTAGACACACCCCAGAGGGACAGATGGGGACTCTGGGGCCTCCATAAAGAAGAGATAGCCTCCCCTCCAGCTTATGTCCTGCGGCTACTATACATAGTTCATGAATCAAGGTAATCCTCAGTAAAAGGCAGAGGCTAAGTATGGGCACTGTGTGGGGAGCTGAGAAGGTGGGCAGTTGATGTGGATGCTGTATGTAGGGATGGATGGAGCTGGAGCTGAGATGGTGGGCAGTTGGTGTGGATGCTCCATCTATCTCCACATGCAGCTGTATGGGAGGTGGAGGATGGTGGGTGTGGGTACTGCATGAGGAAGTGCCATATTGGATGGGAAGAGGATGCTGTTTCTGGGTCCTGCACTGTGGGATCAGGCTGGAGGAGGTGCTGCCTGGAATGGGGACAGACTGGAGGTGGTTGGGATGCGTAGGCTAGGAATGTACTCAGAGGGGAGTGATGGAAAGGGATCCTTTGGACAGATACATGCAAGGGAAAGTGCAGGGTAGTGATGCAGGGGCACAAGCCTGCAAGATAGAATGGGCTAGTGAGGAATCCTAGATTCTAAGGCCAGAAGGGACCACTATGATCATCTAGTCTGATCTCCTAACACAGGCTAGAGAACTGCCCCAAAATAATGCCTGTTTGAACTACAGCATATATTTTAGAAAAACATCCAATCTTAAAATAGTCAGTGATAGAGAATCCACCATGATCACTGGTAAATTGTTCCAGTGATTAATTACTCTCACTATCAAAAATTTGCACCTTTGTTTCCAGTCTGAAATTGTCTAACTTCAGCTTCCAGCCACTGGATGTTGTACCTTTGTCAGTTAGGCTGAAGAGCCCTGTATTATCAAATTTCTATTCCTCATGTAGATACTTATAAACTGTGATCACGTCACCCTTAACTTTCTCTGTGAGAAACTAAACAGGTTGAGCTCCTAGAGTCTATCACTATAAGGCATGTTTTCCAATCCTTTAACCATCCTCATGGCTTTTCTTTGAACCCTCTCTAGTTTATCGGTATCTTTCTTGAAATGAGGACATCAGAAATGGAAACAGTATTTTCGTAGGGGTACCACCAATGCCAAATACAGAGGTGGTAAAACCTCTCTACTCCTGCTTGAAATTCCCTTGTTAGTGAATTCAAGGATCATGTTAACCCTTTTAGCCGTAGCATCGCACAGGAAGCTCCTGTTCAGCTGATTATCCCCCACAATCCCCAAATCTTTTTCAGAGTCACTGCTTCCCTGGAGAGTCCCCCATCTTGTAGATGTGGCTTATGTTCTTTGTTCCTAGGTATATACATTCATATTTGGCCATATTGAAACACACATTGCTTGCATCCAGCTTACCAACCAATCCAGCCCTTTTTATTAGTTATATTTCCCCAAATGTTTGTGTCACCTGCAAACTTTGTCAGTGATAATTTTGTTCCAGGTCATTGATAAAAATGTTAAATAGTGTAGGGCCAAGAACCATGTCAAGCTACCTCAACTGGTTCCTGACAGTGCATGCCTGGCTCAGGGCAGACTGTCAAGAAGTAAGGCACAAACCCTAAATTGGTTGGATGTTCCATAATTAGGTTTCACCAACCAAGTAACAAGAGTGAACTCCACAAGCTCTATAACAGCCTTACCCTGGAGTCACAGACCATCACATTGGGCACTCCAGTCTATCTTGCCACCCAGGGAAGCTTGTCTTTGTGATAGATGGTCCCTTACAGCAAAAATCACAACAATATTCAGGTTTCAGAGTGGTGGCCATGTTAGTCTTATCAGCAAAAAGAACAGGAGGACTTGTGGCACTTTAGAGGCTAACAGATTTATTTGAGCATAAGCTTTCGTGGGCTAAAACCCACTTCATCAAATGCATGCAGTGGAAAATACAATAGGAAGATATATAGACACAGATGACATGAAAAAAAAATGGGTGTTGCCATAGTATCTCTAACGAAAGTAATCAGTTAAGGTGGGTTATTATCAGGAGGAGAAAAAAAACTTTTATAGTGATGATCAGGATGGCCCATTTCCAACAGTTGACAAGAAGGTGTAAGTAACAGTAGGGGGAAAAATTAGCATGGGGAAATAGGTTTTACTTTGTGTAATGACCCATCCACTCCCAGTCTTTATTCAAGCCTAATTTAATGGTGTCCAGTTTGCAAATTAATTCCAATTCTGCAGTTTCTTGTTGGAGTCTGTTTTTGAAGTTTCTCTACGCAAAAGAAAAATGGACACAAATCAGATGTCAAGAATTATAACATTCAAAAATCAGTCAGAGAACACTTCAACCTGCCTGGTCACTCGATTACAGACCTCAAAGTCGCAATACTCCAACAAAAAAATCTTCAAAACAGACTCCAGTGAGAAGCACCAATGCCAGAGGTGTTTAAGGTGGCTCAGGACCTTGTATGCCTCATGGCGCCATCCTCCCCACAGAGGAAAGACAAGTCGCCGGTGACCGCCCAGCCCCCGTTCCCATCAAGGGGCAAGCCGGCGATGATGGTGCACCGATCTCCATCTCCAGCACCCCTCTCCCTGGCACAGTCCACCCAAGTGGGGGAGCCGTACCAGTACCAGTCCCCTCTTGGCACCGCTTGCCAGCACTGCAGAGTACCACTCCTCTGTGGTGGTCCTTCTCGGAGACCTCGGAGGCACAATCCTACTGCTCCGATAGGACCAGGAGCAGAAGGTCTAGGTCCTGCCGTGACTGCCATCCCTATCTGGCGCTTTGGCCACCGCAGTGGCAACCATCTGGACACCCTGGGCATATCATCAGAGCCAGGGACAAATCCAAGGATCAAGGTCCGGGTCCGAAACAGTGTCTTCGGCGTCCTTCATCTTTGCACAAGCAATGTCGACACTGCCAGCAGCGGCGCCACCAACACTTCTACCTTCGCCTGAGGCACCAGTACCAACTCTTCTGACATCAGCACCACTGGCATCGATGACCTGGGCACCGCCGGCATCAGCACTGATAATCCTAGTTCCGGTGGCCCCAGCACCGCATGTTATGGACTTGGTGGCACAGCAGTACTGGGTGCTGTGTGACCCCCTGGGTGCCTAGGGGAGTGAGCAGGGCCCATTGCCAGGACTTTCCTCTTCATCTTCCCCAGACATTGATGGCCCTGGCCTTGGAGGATAACAGAGTCCTGCAACAACTTCTGCGACGAGTGGCCCAGAACCTGGAGATCCAGGCGGAGGAGGTGGTAGAGCATGCCGACCTGATTTTTGACATCCTCGCCCCCTCCGGACCGTCTCATATTGCCTTGCCATTAATAAAGACTATTACCAAGACCATAAAGACCTTGTGGCAGACCCAGGCATCTCTGTCTCCTATGGCCAAGAGAAATGAGAGGCGGTACTTTGTCCCTTCAAAGGGATATGAGCACCTATATACCCACCCACCCTCCATTGCCTGGTGGCTGATGCAGCTAACCAGCGTGAGTACCAGGACCCCTCCTGTAAAAATAGGGATGCTAAAAGACTAGACCTTTTTGGGAAGAAGGTCTACTCCACTGGGGAGCTGCAGCTCTGCATTTCGAACCAGCAGGCCGTTGTTCGCAGATAGTCGCATAACACCTGCAGTGTGATGGCCAAGTTTCCTGAGCTGCTGCCGCAGGACTCTTGTGCAGAGTTCTCAGCACTGGTGGAGGAAGGAAAACTGATTTCCCACGCTTCTATACAGGTCGCATTGGCCGTGGCAGATGTGGCCTCCCACACAACGGCCACAGGAGTTGCAATGAGGAGTTCCTGGTTGCAGGTCTCTGGTCTCCTCTACGAGGTTCAGCAAACCATCCAGGACTGCCTCTTCGAGGGTTCAGCCCTATTTTCCGATATTACGGATAAAAGACTCCACAGTCTAAAGGACTCAAGGGTCACCCTCAGGTCCTTGGGCCTCCACACTCCCGGCACTTTTGGCCTCAGCCTCCTTCACGGTTCTACCAGCCACAGAACCGGCAGGACGCTCCTCGGCGGAGGAAAAGGAACGGCAGGAGAAGACAGCACCCTTCCTCTGGCCAGGGCTCTGGCCAGCGCAAGACACCTCCTGGCCCCAGACCAGCCTTTTGAGGGTACAGTCGAGGATGGTGTACCAGTGCAAGAACTGGATCTACCCTGCCTTACCTTTTCGTCCCGACTATCTCCTTTCTACTGTCCATGATCCCGTATAACTTCGGACCGCTCGGTACTCTGCACGGTAGAGAAGGGATACTCCATCCAATTCTGTGCCCTCCCGCCCTTCCAACCCCCTTCCCCATCCCTCTTCAGGGACCCCCCTCACAAGCAAATCCTTATTCAGGAGATACACTCGCTCCTCTCTCTAGGGGCAGTGGAAGAGGCTCCTCAGGAGCAAAGAGGCAAGGGTTTCTACTCCCGGTATTTCCTAATACCGAAAGCCAAGGGTGGGCTCAGGCCCATCCTAGACCCGCGAGAACTCATCAAGTTTGTGAAGAAGCTCAAGTTCTGCATGGTCTCTTTGGCCTCCATTATCCCGTCACTGGATCCAGGAGACTGGTATGCCACCCTCGACTTGAAGGGCGTGTACTTCCATGTAGCAGTAATTCCTCCCCACAGAAAGTACCTCAGGTTTGTGGTGAACAACAGCCACTATCAGTTCACAGTCGTCCCGTTCGGCCTGTCAGTGACTCCTTGAGTGTTCACCAAGTGCATGGCAGTTGTGGCGGGGTTCCTGCATAAGCGGCGGGTACAGGTGTTCCTGCACCTCAACGACTGGCTGGTCAAGGGCTGCTCCAGGTCTCAAGTGGAGGCACAGATCGGCTTCATGAGAATGACGTTCGGCGAACTGGGTCTCCTTCTAAACAAAGGGAAATCAATGCTGTCCCCTGTTCAGAGGATAGAGTTTATAGGGGCAGTACTGCACTTGACACAAGCCAGGGCATACCTCCCAGAAGCGAGGTTTCGGTTCCTGGGCAACATCATACGGGGTCTCAGGCAGTTCCCCTACAACACAGCAAGGAATTGCCTGAAGCTCCTGGGACACCTGGCGGCTTATATCTATGTAGCACAGCATGCCAGACTCAGACTTCAACCACTTCAGTAGTGGCTAGTGTCAGTATATTGGCCAGTCTGGGACACTTTGGACAGGATTATAACCCTGTGTCGCCTGGTACTCAACTCCCTCCTGTGGTGGCTCGACCCACAGGTAGTAGATCCAGAGGTCCCCTTCGCCATCCCTCTCCTTAGTGACAGATGTGTCAGACTTGGGCTGAGGGGCACATTTGGGAGATCTCAGAACACAAGGCCTCTGGTCTCAGGTGGATCTTGCTCTACACATCAATGTCAGAGAGCTGAGAGCGGCGCGCCTGGCATGCCAGACTTTCAGAGTCCACCTAGCAGGGAGATGTGTATCAGTCCTGACTAGGGTGACCAGACATCCTGATATTATAGGGACAGTCCCGATTTTAGGGGACTTGTCCCGCGTCCCGACCTTACATTGGTCGGGACGTCTGGTCACCCTATATGAGGGGGACCGCGGCAAGCTGGCGCCACCGGCGCCATTCACCTTTCCTCCCTGGGCCCTGGGACAGCGCGCAGCTGAGCTCCCGGCTCAGCGGCGCCAGCCCACAGGGCCTGCTGCCCAGCCCCCTGCCCCGGGCGCACAGAGAGGCAGCAAGGAGGTCTCGCTCCGCTGCGTGCTGCAGCAGGGCGGGGCTTATAGACGCAGGCAGCGGGCACCGGGCAGAGAGCCCCCCCCCCCCCCGACCCGACCCTAGGAAGGAGCAAGAGGGACTGGGAGGGACCTGCCTGCTGAATGCTTCCTGGGAGCCGCTCCAGGTAAGCACTGCTGGCTCACCTGGCCTCCTGGGAGGTCCCTCTGGGGAGGCTCACCTTAGACCCACTGCCCTCAGCCCCCACCCTGACCTTGTTCCCTCAGCCTCTCCCGCAGTCCCCCCTGTGCCCCCCACCCTCAATCCACTGCCCTCAGCCCCCCCGACCCTGTTCCCTCTGCCTCCCCCACAGTCCCTCCCCTCCCCCCGTTCATCTCACCCTGCATGGATGTGGAAATCTGTCCCGGATTCCAGGCTGTCGTAGCCCCTGGGGCAAAAGATCAGCAGAGGTTTCCAAAGGGAAGTTTGCAGCCTTTGCTCAGACCCAAACATTTTCACTTTAAAAAAAATATAATAATAAATACCCAAACCCATCCTGATACCCATCTGCTCTGTCCAGATTTGCTGTTATCCCTGTTGAGGCCAAAGTGGTTTGAAAAATTAAAAATCCATGACACCATTGTGTTGCTTTCCCCTGTGTTGCTTGTTAATCTGATGGACCTGCCAATAATGAATAAAGATGAATGCCCTGGGAGCAATGTGTCAGGCAGACAGTTTGTCAAGTAGGAAAGTGAATGCTGAAGCCCTCACAAAATGCAGAGGCTTTTCTTAACCTGAGAACTGAAAAAGAGCCAGATACCCTGCATGGGTGTGAAAGTGACAAGAGCCTAGCGACTGATCAGAGCAGCGCCAGGTTTGAAGTGACAAGGAGGGTCTGTGTCATGAAGTCTGCATTTCCACTGAGGACTCTTCCATCGCCAGGGTAGCACTGGTGCAGGTCTGCCGCCCGGCACAGCAATGCTGAGAGGTGCCAGTGTAGACCCAACCCACTGCCCTCAGCCCCCACCCTGACCCTGTTCCCTCAGCCTCCCCCGCAGTCCCCCCTGTTCCTCCCACCCTGAACCCACTGCCCTCAGTCCCTGCCCCCGTTCCAACAGCCTCCCCCACAGTCTCCCTGCTCCCCCCAACCCACTGCCCTCAGCCTTGCCCTACCCCAAATCTCTTCTTCAGCCTCCCCCGTCATCCCACCCCCTCAACTTCCCCCCATTCCAGTCCTGCTCCCCTCTGTCTCATCCCCTCCAGACCCTGTCCCTCTCCCCAACCCTCCCCAGCCCAGCCCCATTGTCTCCCCCGCCCCGCCCCACTCTACACAGCTCTCTCTACCCTGTCCCATTCATGCTCCCCTCAGCCCCTACCCTACTCCCCCCATCCCAGTCCTGTCCCATCCCCCTCAGCCCCCCCCAACTCCCCCAGTCCCAGTCCTGTCCCCCTCAGTTCCTCCACCCTGCTTCTCCCAGTCCATCCCCACACACCCACCAACTCCCTCGACCTCCCTCCCTCCCTGCAATCCCACTGCCTGGACCCACTCTCATCCCACTCAGGACATGCAGGAAAAAGAAGCAATGGGCTTAAATTGTAGCAAGGGAGATTTAGGTTAGACATTAGGAAAAACTTCCTAACTGTAAAGGTAGTTAAGCACTGGACAAATTACCTAGAGAGGTTATGGAATAGCAGTCATCGGAGTTTTTTACGAGGTTAGACGAACACCTGTCAAGGATGGTCTAGTTGTTATTACTCAGTCCTGCCTCAGTGCAGGGTTTGACTAGATGACCTGTTGATGTCCCTTCCAGTCCTACATTTCTGTGATTCACACTGAATTGCCTTGTGCCACTGTCTAGTAGTACTGACACACTGTTCTCTGACATGCAGATTTATAAAATTGTAGTTAGTATACAGTTTAGAGACTAGCAATTTTAAAGCTCTGCATGTTCAGACCAACTGAGCTGAAAATTGTGATCTACAGTATTCAAAACTATTAAGATGTGGGCTGCAATAAAATCAGCATGAATTGCTCAGCAATGTCAATGGACTCAGCATTGCGCTGCTCTATATTGTAAAATGTTACAGTGAAATCTTGCAGGTATTACATAGAACGCCGCCTTGCCCAAGTGGTAACTAAGCATAACATCCTCCTGTTTCAACATTCTTAACTTGTATCCCATAGCTCCTAGAAGTTGGTTTTTTTCAAACACTGAATGCTGCTAAGTTATGAGTTTTAACAGGTTTTTTTCTTTTAAACCACAGCACTGAATGTTGTTCTAAAATTGTTTTCCAAATATTCTTAAACTCCCAGTTTATCCCCCGCTGATGTTCATTGTGAAAAGTATTGCAGGTCTAATAATAATATTTGGCACTTTTTGTAATTCACTGTCCAACATGTGTTTTGTGCTCTCCTCTGGTGGATTTTTAGAGGATAACTGTATAGCTACCAGCTAAGGGAGTTATATCTTGAACTCAAGTAGTAGAATCATAGAATCTCAGGGTTGGAAGGGACCTCAGGAGGTCATCTAGTCCAACCCCCTGCTCAAAGCAGGACCAAACCCAACTAAATCATCCCAGCCAGGGCTTTGTCAAGCCTGACCTTAAAAACCTCTAAGGAAGGAGATTCCACCACCTCCCTAGGTAACCCATTCCAGTTCTTCACCACCCTACTAGTGAAAAAGTTTTTCCTAATGTCCAACCTAAACCTCCCCCTCTGCAACTTGAGACCATTACTCCTTGTTCTGTCATCTTCTACCACTGAGAACAGTCTAGATCCATCCTCTTTGGAACCCCCTTTCAGGTAGTTGAAAGCAGCTATCAAATCCCCCCTCATTCTTCTCTTCTGCAGACTAAACAATCCCAGTTCCCTCAGCCTCTCCTCATAAGTCATGTGCTCCAGCCCCCTAATAGTAGAAGCTCATGCTTTTAAGTCTGGATGGCTCGGGTTCAATCTTTGGTGACTAGCTATGATGGAGGTTGCTACACTTATAATCCCTTTAATCAGAGGTTCTGAATATGCTTTGTTGTAGGCAGAGCTAGCCTATAGTTAAGCAACCAAAAATTTAGAATGGGAAGTGTTGGAATGTTGGGAACTGTTATAATTTTTCCAGTCTGGAACGAACATCCCATCTGAGGGATGGGGACGGGGAGAGAGGAGAGTGAGACAGGACCAGGAAACAGGGACAAGGAATCCAGAGCGGTAGTGGGGGGCAGTTGAAATCAGATGAGGAGCTGGAGGGGTTAGACGGCAATAGGATAAACATAGACTGGAGGGGATGGGGAAGAAATGTCTTTGACTACTAGAGACCACTCCGTTCAGGAGCCTGGAATAGACCCAAGATTCCTGAGTTTCACAGTTCCTCTTCTGTCAGCAGCAGATATCTGTGAAACCCAGTGGCAAAAAAAGTGTCTCATTCCCCTATAGAGCTGATCTATCACGTATAGGATGACAACCTACTGCCTCTGCCATCACTTACTCCATTAGCTCTAGTGGCAGAAGTCTGTGCAGTGGATCTAAAGGTTCATCGGCAGGGTTGGAGCCATGCAAGGTTCACGATGATTCCACATGACAGAATTTCTGGGACAGTTCAGTTTTGATTTTTATAAAAAAAACCTGGGGAAATGCATACAGAAATACGGTGACCAGATGCCTAAATAGGGGAATCTCAAGCAGGAGTAGAGAGGTTATTTTATCTCTGTATTTGGCACTGGTGCAACCACTGCTGGAATCCTGTGTCCAGTTCTGGTGTGCACAATTTAAGAAGGATATTGATGAATTGGAGAGTGTTCAGAGAAGAGTCACAAGACTGATTAAGTATCAGAGGGGTAGCCGTGTTAGTCTGGATCTGTAAAAGCAGCAAAGAATCCTGTGGCACCTTATAGACTAACAGACGTTTTGCAGCATGAGCTTTCGTGGGTGAATACCCACTTCTTCAGATGCAAGTACTTGCATCTGAAGAAGTGGGTATTCACCCACGAAAACTCATGCTGCAAAACGTCTGTTAGTCTATAAGGTGCCACAGGATTCTTTGCAAGACTGATTAAAGGATTATAAAACCTGCCTTATAGTGATCTCCTCAAGGACCTCAATCTATTTAGCTTAACAAAAAGAAGGTTAAGAAGTGACTTGGTTATAGACTGTAAGTATCTACATGGGGAACAAATAAGTTGCAGCTAGACAAATTCAGACTGGATAGAAGGCATACCTTTTCAATGGTGAGAGTAATTAACGATCAACGATATACTAAGGGTCATGGTGTTTTTCTAAACGCTTTTTCTAAAAGCTATTCTCTAGGAATTATTCTGCCTGTGCTATACAGGCGGTGAGACCAGGTGATCACCGGATCCCTTCTGGCTTTATAATCTCAGAACTAGGTACATCAATTCACATGCAAATTTCTCATTGAATTCAATAGGTGTCCTTGCCCTGTGGCTTGTGGGCGGGCTGCAGCAGGGGCCATACAACCCCTCTCACAGCTTCCTAGGGCCCCCTCTCATGGCTCTGTGCACCTGCGTCTGTCGTTGTCGTCTGCGCTCCCTCCCCCCCCGCCCACCACCACTCGCCCAATGTGTCCTGATATTTCACTCTTGCGATCTGGTCACCCTAGTCCTGACAGACGACACCACAGCAATGTTTTACATCCACAAACTTGGGTGCACGCTCCTCTCTCCTGTGCCAGGAATCCCTCATGCTGTGGGACTTCTGTGTAGAGCGCTTGATACACCTTCAAGCATCGTACCTCCCTGGAATACAGAACAAGCTGGCAGACCATCTCAGCAGGTCGTTTCACTGCCACAAGTGGTCCCTTTGCCCAGACATAGTAAAATCAATTTTCCATCAGTGGGGCGTTCCCCAAATAGACCTGTTTGCTACGCGATGCAACAGGAAGTGTCAGCGATTCTGCTCCTTCCTGAGTCACAGCCTGGGCTCCATCGCAGACGTTTTCCTCCTCCCATGGGGAGGCCATCTCCTATACACGTTCCCACCTGTCCCTCTCGTTCACAAGGTGCTCCTCAAGATTCGCAGGGACCAAGCTTTGGTGATATTGATAGCTCCAGCCTGGCCCCACTAGCACTGGTACACATCACTCCTGGAAATGTCCATGGAAACTCTGGTCACCCTGCCACTCTTCCCAGACCTAAAAATGCAGGATCATGGCTGCCTCCAACATCCAAACCTCGAGTCGCTCCACCTCACAGCATGGAAGCTCCATGGCTGATCGCAGGGGAGCTCTCCTGCTCTGATCAAGCCAGACAAGTTCTCCTTGGCAGCAGAAAACCTTCCACAAGAGCTACCTACCTTGCCAAGTGGAAGAGGTTTTCAGTCTGGTCAGAGCAGCACCTCTCGTCCCCGACACTCGCCTCGGTGCCACTTACAACGGATTATCTTCTCCATCTTAAAGCAGCAGGAGCTGTCCATGTTGTCAATAAGGATTCACTTGGCCTCCATCTCTGCTTTCCGCCCAGGCGCAGAGGGATGCTCGGTCTTTGAGAATCTGATGGTCAACAGGCTATACCCGCAGATCTGACAGCCTATCCCAGCTTGGGACCTCAATCTGGCCCTTTCCAGATTTACGGGATTGCCATTTGAGCCCTTGGCGACATGCTCCCATCTCTATCTCTCATATAATGTGGTGTTTCTGGTAGCGATAACCTCAGCTAGGAGGGTGTGAGAACTCAGGGCCCTAACATCAGTGCCCCCTTACACTGTATTCTATAAGGACAAGGTTCAACTCAGGCCTCACCTGGCTTTTCTCTGAAAGGGTGTGTCTCAATTTCATATCAACCAGGAAATCTTCCTCCCTATATTCTACCCTAAACCGCATTCATAGAATCATAGAATCTCAGGGTTGGAAGGGACCTCAGGAGGTCATCTAGTCCAACCCCCTGCTCAAAGCAGGACCAAACCCAATTAAATCATCCCAGCCAGGGCTTTGTCAAGCCTGACCTTAAAAACCTGTAAGGAAGGAGATTCCACTACTTCCCTAGGTAACCCATTCCAGTTCTTCACCACCCTACTAGTGAAAAAGTTTTTCCTAATGTCCAACCTAAACCTCCCCCTCTGCAACTTGAGACCATTACTCCTTGTTCTGTCATCTTCTACCACTGAGAACAGTCATTCCAGCACCAGGAAGCAGAGACTTCACTCACTGGATGTCTGCAGAGTGCTAGCCTTCTATATCAAGAGAACGAAACCATTCCGAAGGTCCATCCAGTTATTCATGGCAGAAGTGGACAGAATGAAAGGTCTTCCTTTCTCCTCTTCATCATGAAAGTTAAACTTACAAATGTAGAATTATGTAAAAAAAACCCTACATTCTAAAATAAAACATTGTAAAACTTTAGCACCTACAAGTCCACTCAGGCCTACATCTCATTCAGCCAATCACTCAGACAGACAAGTTTGTTTACATTTACAGTAGATAATGCTGCCCTCTTCTTATTTACAGTGTCACCAGAAAGTGAGAACAGGTATTCACATGGCACTGTTGTAGCCGACTGTGACGGGTTGGATCACAGAAACCCCTTTGGGGCTGCAAACTGATGTGCCAAGACTACTTCCGCCCCTGCTTTCCCTGTCAGCTTGGAACTCCAGCACCCTGTCTTGTTGAGCCAGACCCTCCAGTCTGCTCCAACACAGACCCAGGGTCTGAACCACGAGCCCCAAAGCTGCAGACTTAATTGAAAGCAGCTTAAGAAGTGTTCCTGCCTTTAACACTCAGATGCGCAACTCCCAATGGGGTCCAAACCGAAATAAATCCGTTTTACCCTGTATAAAGCTTATACACGGTAAACTCATAAATTGTTCGCCCTCTATAATACTGATAGAGAGATTAATATTAATACGTACTCTGGGTTAATTAATAAGTTAAAAAGTGATTTTATTAAATACAGAAAGAAGGATTTAAGTGGTTCCACGTAGTAACAGACAAAACAAAGTGAATTACCAAACAAAATAAAATAAAACACGCAAATCTAAGCCTAATACAGTAAGAAAGCTGAATACAGATAAAATCTCACCCTGAGAGATGTTTCAATAAGCTTCTATCACAGACTGGATGCCTTTCTAGTCTGGGCACAATCCTTTCCCCTGGTACTGACCTTGTTCCAGCTCTGGTGGTAGCTAGGGGATTTCTCATGATTGTAGCCCCCGTATCTGATACGGAAACTACAGAACCCAAACCACCAAAAAAGAAAATCAGCCTTCTGCTGGTGGCATCTGACCTCTCAGATTTTGAAAGGCCCTTCAGATTCTTAAATCTTGGGTTGAGGGCTGTAGCTATCTTTAGAAATTTCACATTGGTATCTTCTTTGCATTTTGTCAGATTTGCAGTGAAAGTGTTCCTAAAATGAACAACCTGTGCTGGGTCATCATCCGAGACTGCTATAACATGAATTTATGGCAGAATGTGGGTAAAACAGAGCAGTAGACATGCAGTTTTCCCCCAGGAGTTCAGTCACAAATTTAATTAACACATTTTTTTAACGAGCGTCATCAGCATGGAAGCATGTCTTCTGGAATGATGGCCAAAGCATGAAGAAGCATATGAATCTTTAGCACATCCGGAATGTAAATGTCTTGCAACGCTAGCTACAACAGTGCCATGCGAAAGCCTGTTCTCACTTTCAGGTGACATATTTAAGAAGCGGGCAGCATTATCTCCCATAAATGTAAAAAAACTTGTTTCTCTTCGCAATTGGCTGAACAAGAAGTAGGACTGAGTTGACTTGTAGGCTCTAAAGTTTTACATTGATTTGTTTTTGAGTGCAGTTATGTAACAGAAAAAACTACATTTGAAGTTGCACTTTCATGATAGAGATTGCACTACAGTACTTGTAGGAGGTGAATTGAAAAATACATCTCTACCCTGATATAACGCAGTTCTCGGGAGCCAAAAAATCTCACCGCCTTATAGGTGAGACCATGTTATATTGGGTTTGGTCCGGTTCGGCGTCCCGGACTGCACCAGCTTCCCCAGCGGTGATTTAAAGGGCCTGGTGCGCCAGCTGCTGCGAGGAGCCCCGGACCTTTTAAATCACTGCCAGAACTCTGGCAGCAGGGCTCGGACGGGGATTTAAAGGGCCCAGGGCTCCCTGCAGCGGCCGGAGACTCTGGCCCTTTAAATCATTGCCTGAGCCCAGCTGCCGGAGCTCCAGCGGTGATTTAAAGGGCCCGGGGCTCCCCACTGCTTAACCGCATTATATCAGGTCGTGTTATATCGCGGTAGAGGTGTGCTACTTTTGTTTATCATTTTTAAGTGCAAATATTTATAATCAAAAATAATATAAAGTGAGCACTGTACATTTTGTATTCTGTGTTGTAATTGAAATCGATATTTGAAAATGTAGAAAAACATCAAAAACATTCTAGGCACATCTCTAATGCAGATGCTGCTGCTCAGAAAGGCCTGGAGAGGTTCTGGGGCCCAGAGCAGTGACTGTGTCTGGTTCTGTAGGGGTGAGAGCCGCTGCAGACATTACATGATTGAGATGCAGCCCAATGCACGCTACGTGATCCTGGGGGAGGACCGAGCTCACACTTCGCTCACCGCGCTGGTCCAGTACCATCGAACTGTGGGAATCCAGCCCTTCATGGAGACGTTGACTGTGCCCTGTGAGCTGGTAGGTGTTGGGGACTCCAGGTGTGACTTATGGGCAAAGGGTGGGAGGGCTCAGACTGTACCCTTTGAGCTAATGGAGTTTTCCCGATGGTAGTATTGCTTTGTGTTCCCATAGGAAATGTCCAGTACTTTATCAACTGGTCAGGCAGCCCGGACCCCTCCTACCTTTATTCACTAGGGAGCTCTAGCAGCTGGGCCAGTGGTTCTCGATCCACGGCCCAGTCAGCACACAGCTGCAGCCCACATGACATCCTAAAGGCCATACAGGTAGTATATATATTGTGTGCCTGTGGCCCACACAAAACAGAGAGAGCTGCATATGTGGCCCATAATGGTAAATAAGTTGAGAACCGCAAAGCTAGGCACAGCAACGCAAGTTAGTATTTTGGTGGGGAAGAGGGATGCTCCCATTGCATCCCTGGCCATCCCAGGGCATCTCTACAAGCTGTGCATTATGTCTCTGCCCCCCAGTTACCATCCTGGGGAGCGGTTCTCACAGCTCCATTGCATCCCAAGCCCCTCATTGATGTTCTGGAGGCAGGGGCACTCCTGGGGGTGTCCTTCAGAGTCTCAATGCGTGGATGAGACGATGGTGTAGAGAGAAGGTGTTTACGTTCATTAGGAACTGGGGAAACTTTTGGGATGGGAGGAGCCTATACAGGAGAGATGGGCTCCACCTAAACCAAAGTGGAACCAGACTGCTGGCACTAAACATTAAAAAGGTTGTAGAGCAGTTTTTAAACTAGGAGATGGGGAAAAGCCGACTGCTGCAGAGGAGCATGTGGATCGGACACAGACTTCTCTTAGGGGAGAGTCTGATGATCGAGAATCTCCAGGTTATAGTCGGGAGCAGAGGATGGAAGAGGATAATGTAAGGGCCGGATCAGATGATAAACAGTCACATAAAAAAGAATCTGGCACTTCAGAAAAGGGCAGAAAAATGAACAGGGACAAGTTTTTAAAGTGCTTGTACACAAATGCCAGAAGTCTAAATAATAAGCTGGGTGAACTAGAGTGCCTTGTGATACAGGAGGATATAGATATAATAGGCATCACAGAAACCTGGTGGACTGAGAGCAATCAATGGGACACAATCATTCCGGGGTACAAAATATATCGGAAGGACAGAACAGGTCATGCAGGGGGAGGAGTGGCACTATATGTGAAAGAAAATGTAGATTCAAATGAAATAAAAATCTTAAGCGAATCCACATGTTCCATAGAATCTCTATGGATAGAAATGTCATGCTCTAATAAAAATATAACATTAGGGATCTGTTATCGACCACCTGACCAGGACAGTAATAGTGATGATGAAATGCTAAGGGAAATTAGAGAGGCTATCAAAATTAAGAACCCAATAATAGTGGGGGATTTCAATTATCCCCATATTTACTGGGAACATTTCACTTCAGGATGAAATGCAGAGATAAAATTTCTCGATACTTTAAATGACTGCTTCACGGAGCAGCTGGTACGGGAATCCACAAGGGGAGAGGCAACTCTAGATTTAATCCTGAGTGGAGCGCAGGAGCTGGTCCAAGAGGTAACTATAGCAGGACTGCTTGCAAATAGTGACCATAATATAATAACATTTAACATCCCTGTGGTGGGAAGAACATCTCAACAGCCCAACACTGTGGCATTTAATTTCAAAAGGGGGAACTATACAAAAATGAGGGGGTTAGTCAAACAAAAGTTAAAAGGTACAGTGACTAAAGTGAAATCCTTGCAAGCTGCATGGGCGCTTTTTAAAGACACCATAATAGAGGCCCAACTTCAATGTAAACCCCAAATTAAGAAACACAGTAAAAGAACTAAAAAAGAGCCACCATGACTTAACAACCATGTAAAAGAAGCAGTGAGAGATAAAAAGACTTCCTTTAAAAAGTGGAAGTCAAATCCTAGTGAGGCAAATAGAAAGGAGCACAAACACTGCCAACTTAAGTGCGAGAGTGTAATAAGAAAAGCCAAAGAGGAGTTTGAAGAACAGCTAGCCAAAAACTCCAAAGGTAATAACAAAATGTTTTTTAAGTATATCAGAAGCAGGAAGCCTGCTAAACAACCAGTGGGGCCCCTTGACGATCGAAATACAAAAGGAGCACATAAAGACGATAAAGTCATTGCGGAGAAACTAAATGGATTCTTTGCTTCAGTCTTCACGGCTGAGGATGTTAGGGAGATTCCCAAACCTGAGCTGGCTTTTGTAGGTGACAAATATGAGGAACTGTCACAGATTGAAGTGTCACTAGAGGAGGTTTTGGAATTAATTGATAAACTCAACAGTAACAAGTCACTGGGACCCGATGGCATTCACCCAAGAGTTCTGAAAGAACTCAAATGTGAAGTTGTGGAACTATTAACTAAGGTTTGTAACCTGTCCTTTAAATTGGCTTTGGTACCCAATGACTGGAAGTTAGCTAATGTAACGCCAATATTTAAAAAGGGCTCTAGAGGTGATCCTGGCAATTACAGACCGGTAAGTCTAACGTTGGTACCGGGCAAATTAGTCGAAACAGTAGTTAAGAATAAAATTGTCAGACACACAGAAAAACATAAACTGTTGCGCAATAGTCAACATGGTTTCTGTAAAGGGAAATTGTATCTTACTAATCTATTAGAGTTCTTTGAAGGGGTCAACAAACGTGGACAAGGGGGATCCAGTGGACATAGAGTACTTAAATTTCCAGAAAGCCTTTCACAAGGTCCCTCACCAAAGGCTCTTACGTAAATTAAGCTGTCATGGGATAAAAGGGAAGGTCCTTTCATGGATTGAGAACTGGTTAAAGGACAGGGAACAAAGGGTAGGAATTAATGGTAAATTCTCAGACTGGAGAGGGGTATCTAGTGGTGTTCCCTAAGGGTCAGTCCTAGGACCAATCCTATTCAATTTATTCATAAATGATCTGGAGAAAGGGGTAAACTGTGAGGTGGCAAAGTTTGCAGATGATACTAAACTGCTCAAAATATTTAAGACCAAAGCAGATTGTGAAGAACTTCAAAAAGATCTCACAAAACTAAGTGATCGGGCAACAAAATGGCAAATGAAATTTAATGTGGATAAATGTAAAGTAATGCACATTGGAAAAAATAACCCCACCTATACATACAACATGATGGGGGCTAATTTAGCTATAATGAGTCAGGAAAAAGATCTTGGAGTCATCGTGGATAGTTCTCTGAAGATGTCCACGCAGTGTGCAGAGGCGGTCAAAAAAGCAAACAGGATGTTAGGAATCATTAAAAAGGGGATAGAGAATAAGACTGAGAATATATTATTGCCCTTATATAAATCCATGGTACGCCCACATCTTGAATACTGTGTACAGATGTGGTCTCCTCACCTCAAAAAAGATATTCTAGCACTAGAAAAGGTTCAGAAAAGGGCAAGTAAAATGATTAGGGGTTTGGAGAGGGTCCCATCTGAGGAAAATTAAAGAGGCTAGGACTTTTCCGCTTGGATATGATAGAGGTATATAAAATCATGAGTGATGTTGAGAAAGTGGATAAGGAAAAGTTATTTACTTATTCCCATAATACAAGAACTAGGGGTCACCAAATGAAATTAATAGGCAGCAGGTTTAAAACAAATAAAAGGAAGTTCTTCTTCACACAGCGCACAGTCAACTTGTGGAACTCCTTACCTGAGGAGGTTGTGAAGGCTAGGACTATAACAATGTTTAAAAGAAAACTGGATAAATTCATGGTGGTTAAGTCCATAAATGGCTATTAGCCAGGATGGGTAAAGAATGGTGTCCCTAGCCTCTATCTGTCAGAGGATGGAGATGGATGGCAGGCAAGAGATCACTTGATCATTGCCTGTTAGGTTCACTCCCTCTGGGGCACCTGGCATTGGCCACTGTCGGTAGAGAGATACTGGGCTAGATGGACCTTTGGTCTGACCTGGTACAGCCATTCTTATGTTCTTATGTCCTGGGGACTGCTGCATCTGGGCATTTTACTTCCGGCTGCTGACTTGGAGACTCCTGCAGCTAGCTGTGGATCTCTGTCTTCTGAATTCTGCCCTTTTTCCTTCAGAAAGGTGATGGGGACTCTGATTATGAGGAGTTGAAATTCCACACCCTGGCCCCATGCCCAGCAGATGGAGAGAAGCAGCCTCAAAAGGAACAGGCTGATCTTAATGGGGCACCTGCTGTCAGCCACACCCAACATGCAGGAGCAACTGCTGTTCTCAAGCACATGCGGTTCATGAAATCAAAGAAGTGCCAAGAGCAGCAGCTGAGCCCTGGCGAGGAGCCGAGCCCATGTGAGGCTGGGGTGGCCAGACGGGCCATTCCTCGCCTCTACCCCTCCATACGATTGGCAATGTGGGAAATCCAGCAGGTAAGAAGGCCGGCAGGTTCCGTCCATCCACCCTGTATCCGTTGGTCACCGCAGCAAACCCTGTCTGTCCAGAGTGTCTGCAGGTGAGTTAGAAGCTCTTTGCCTGGGGACCAAGTGGGGAAGAGGGCTCCTTAGAAGTGGAAGGCAGTGGTCTCCTCCCTGTTGCAGGTTTTCCAGGCTTCTCGTTTTCCATGCCCTGTGGTTATGTGGCCTCTGGATCAAGGATGTATTCACCGGGAACTACAAGGTTTCAGACTTCCTCACTCTTGGAGAGCAGATGGTGTGAGAGCGTCTGGGCATGAATAGCACAGGGCCCTGCAGGGCTTTGGTGGGGAGGTCCCCAGTGTGGGATGGCAGAGGGGGTTGTGTGTCTGTGTGATTGGGCAAGGGGGCTGACATTGTGCATCTACTTTGCCCTGCAGTTTTCGTCCCACTCCTCAAATGGTTCCTATGCCGAGCGGAAGCCCCAGAACTGAAGGCAGCGGGGCCCACAGCAAGAGTGACATGGTAAGAGCGGGGCCTCTGCAGCGGGGCAGGTGGTAGATGCAGCTTCCCTAGGGAAGTCAGAGGAACAGAGGAGCCATTTCATCTCATTGCACCTGTGGCTGCTTGGAGAGTCTCCCTGGACCAGCACCTACACAGATTTGGGAGTGGAGGGTAAAATGGGAGAGCAGCTGCCAGCAAAAGCTAGAGGGGCTTCTGGGAGTCTGCACCATAGGGAGACCAGGGAGGGGAGGAAAGCTGCATTTTCAGCATAGGCTTTTGTTTCGGTGGCACTGGGGTGAGCAGAGTGCGTCAGAGGCAATAACCATGTCCTGCCCTGAGGAGTTCAGTCTGTTAAAAGCCACAGCATATGACAACAGCTGGGTGTGGGGAGTAGGAGAGAATGAGGGTTACGGCAAGTTAATCGGCGCTCTGCTTTGTTCAGCTGCATGTACAGCTTGTGGGTCTGAGCAGGGACCCAGGAGCAGATAGTGCCAGTGGGGAGGCACTGAGCAGGTAGCATTGGGGTGCAGCAGGGGTAGTGAGGAGAGAGAAAAGCAAGGGGCAGAGCTGTGCAGGTGAGGTAGAAGAGCTGGGACTTGATGTGGGAGGAAAGAGCAGCCAATGATGGGGTTTGAGCAAGGCTGACATAGTCTAAGCAGCAGGAGAGGGAGGGTATTGTAGCTGTAGTACAGATGTGAGATGGATTAGAGAGGGCACGGGGAGGACAGAGAGGGCACTGGGGAGGAAGTGACCTCTGATACAAGATGGCCAGACAGGAAGGCTGTTCCAGGGGTCAAGAGCTGCGGCAGAGTGGCAGGATTGGAGGGAGGCATAGAGGAGAAAATCAGTGCTGGAGAAAAGGCAAGATTCTGGAAGCAAAGTCTTTGAACAAGGACAGTGAGTGGCCACTGGCTCCTCTAACGAATGCAAATGTGTGAACTTGAAATCCAAGGTTCCTGAGACTTTTGGGATCTGGAGACTCAGAGGGTAAGACTGAATTAAGAGCAGCTCAGGCCAGTGTTCGCTGCCTCCACAGAGGCACAGCTGGTTCTCTAGGAGTGGTGGGGACAGTCTTCTCTGCTTGATTCAGAGTGGTAACCGTGTTAGTCTGTATCAGCAAAAACAACAAGGAGTCCTTGTGGCACCTTAGAGAGTGTCAGCCTATGATGCTAGCTGTGGTGCTGGGGGATTCATAGATTGTAAGGCCAGAAGGGACTATTAGCTCATCTAGGATGACCTCCTGTACAGAAGAGGTCAGAGAATTTTAAGCAGCTACTCCTGTATTGGGCCCAATAACTTTGTTTGACTAATGCATATCTAGTGGATGTACAGGCAGTGGGTGAGAGCCATGCCCCACCTGGCTGGTGAGAGCCAGTGGAGAGGTGTTGATGTCACTGTTGTGAATCATTGACAGTCATCTCCTAAGAGAGGGCAAGGAGCTGGCTTCTCTCAGCAAGTTAGACCTTGCTGCAGAAACCATCCCTTGGCACAGACAGTCTGCCTAGCCATGTCCCAAATCTCCCCTGTTGGGGCAAGATTGTTGAGGAGGTTGTGGTAAAGCATCTCCAGCAATATCTGGATTGTTCAGGTCTCTGACTCCCATCAGGTCCGCGTCAGCCTGGTGATGGATGAGCGTCAGGTGTCCGAGCTGATTCTATCTGCTGCCTATGACACCGCTGGCCACAAGGCTTTGCTGATCTGTCTGAAGCTCCTAGCAAGAGTTGTCAGGGTGTTCAAGTGGCTCTGCTCCATTCTTTTGAGAGATTGCTTATCTGCCCCAAGGCAGGGGTCCTATCTTGTCACCCTGTGACATACCAGGGTACAATCCAGACCAGTGAGTAGCTGTGTCACCTCTGCCCAGTAACCTGGGGTGCCCTTTACAGTGCTCTGCTGCTGTAGCCCCCAGCATGGACTGCTCACAGCCTCCAGCATGTAAGTCACTTCCAGCCACATCTATGTGTGCTCCAGCCAGCCAGCCACACCTTGGCTCTTACCAGCCTTAAAGTCACCACAGAGAGATTCCAACACACTCCCACTCCCAAATTTCCCCCCAGACACGTATGTTCTGTATTGCCCAGCCCTGGACAGTACGAATATATTCAGTCTGTTATTCCTTTAAGGGAATAATATGCAGACAATTTGCCACCCCAAATGGAGTTACCCAGACACTTCAACTTGAACACACTAGATTAGATAAAACAATAGAACAAGTTTATTAACTGCAAAGAGAGATTTTAAGTGAGTGCAAGTAATAAGGCATAAAACTCAGAAGTGATTGCAAGAAAAATAAATCATAGAATCATAGAATCTCAGGGTTGGAAGAGACCTCAGGAGGTCATCTAGTCCAACCCCCTGCTCAAAGCAGGACCAATCCCCAACTAATCATCCCAGCCAGGGCTTTGTCAAGCCTGACCTTAAAAACCTCTAAGGAAGGAGATTCCACCACCTCCCTAGGTAACCCATTCCAGTGCTTCACCACCCTACTAGTGAAAAAGTTTTTCCTAATATCCAACCTAAACCTCCCCCTCTGCAACTTGAGACCATTACTCCTTGTTCTGTCTCCTTCATAGAAATATAAAATGCTTACTGGGGTCTAACTTAACAAACTGCATTAGATTCACAGCAAAGTTTTCTCACCACATGCTTTCAATAGTCTTACTAACCAAACTCTGTAGGTCTAGACCCCTCCCCCAGTCCAATGGCTGCGTTCTTTGCCTCTTCAGGTACAGTGAATGTGACAGATGGAGAGATAAGGTTGGCTTGAGGTGTTTGTCCCTCGTTTTTACAGTTCCAGTCTCCCTCTTGGAAAAACATTTCCAGCTGAGAACCAGGAGCCAAAGAGTCTACATGGAAGGATGTTCCTTGCTGTTTTTTTCACCTGTTTGAACATCCTTTGTCTTCCCTTCCTGCTTGATGACTCTGCTTACAGCTTAAATGCATATTAAGCAAAACCAACTTCTGTGTAGGCAGGGCTGTGGAGTTTGGAACATGTGTTAACACCGTACAGGGGAATCTTATAACATCATAGACAGTGTTGCAACACATATTTTACAAGGACAATACTGGCCAGCAAATTATGAGTTTTCAAATAGTACTTTATGAAGCATACTTTGTACAGCGTTATTACAGGAGTGTTTAGGATGTGAATGCGGTGGTATATTCTGTCACACTGCTATTGTTGAATGTGTATATGGGATCATCAGAGAGAGGTGAGGAAGTGCATGTTGCAGCGACCACAGGCTGAGGACTCCCAGCTCTGTATTTCCATCTCTCCCAGCCCCCAACATAGGGGAGTGATTTACTCAGTGTCTGCAGAAAACTAGATTATCGACCAGGGCAGCTTCTGCAACTCCGCACAGGAGAGACTGAAATTACAAGGAAGGCAGCTAGAAGATGTGGTAGAGAGTATGTTGCTCCTGGATTAACAGGATCCCTCCATCACTTCCAAGGCTTGTAACCTGAGGTCTTTTTGGATCCCCAGTTGCTCTAGATTTTTAGCTGGCAGCAGCCGTGAGCACTTGCCAAAGGGAGAGCATCTGATTCCTTTGGGATACAGAGATCTCTCCAGGTATTTGTGACATCAAGCTTGGATCACTGCAATGGGCTCTACATGGGGCTGCAGGAAACTGGTCCTCCAGAAACTGCAGCTACTTAAATAGTGTTCCCCACAGATCACGGTTCTGCCTGTGCTCCAGGACCTGCACTGGTCCCAGTTGCCCTCCATGGGCAGGTTTTTCATGGTTTAGGTCTCAAGAGCACCTCTCTCCCCATGGACACTGCAGCAGCTGAGATCATGCACAGTTCTGAAGCTAAATAGGAGGAGGTGGGGAGGAGCTCCTGGACTTTGGAACATTCTTCCTGTCCCCAAACCTTGAGTCTGGATTTAGTGATGTTCAGTCCATGGTATAAGACCCATCCACTCTCCTTGGCTTTTCTATGTGTGTATTGAACGGTGAAGCTCTGTTGGCAACTGAGAGGCTCTTCAGGAGTTCTTGTGAAGATTTCAGTTCTGTGGTTGATTGCTGTGCTTTGTGTCTTGTACTTGTAGTCAAATGTACTTGAAACATAACTACCATGCAATCTGCATTCTGGGTACTTCACAGACCTTTGTTAGCTCATAGTGTGAGAATCACAGAGCCCTCTCTGCCTTCCCCACCTTCCCTTTACATTCTCCCCTGAGACTTGTTTCCCTGCCTCTTACAGATAAACCTGGCTCAGACCACGTCCTCCTCTGGTGCTACAGGCCCTGCATCATCTGGTAGAAGCACCTGGGGAGATGGCAGCCTCTTCCACATACACAGGGCTGGCTCTGTACCCTATGGACAAGACACTGGGAGAGAATAACTTTCTGCAGCTTTTTGTCATGCTCTGCCACGGGGAGCTGCTATGTGGGCCAGTCTCTGATTCTGGCAGGAGGAGGTGATGGCATGACCAAGAGCTGGGGTCATGTTGCAAATCTGTATGGAAATCTTGGTGGTGATTTTTCTAATATAGCTGGAGAATGAATGCCATGTACTTTGTGTGGTTAGATATTTGGCTGCGTGTGTGTTCTCCCTGTGTGCTGTCCCAGCTCTGTGCAGACAGCTGGCACAGCAGACCTCAAGCAAACTGCCCAATGACCACAAGATCCGTTAAGGTGCGAAGGCACCTGGCCAGGTTTATTGTCGACAAAGCACGGTAATAGCACCTGGCAGACTCTATGAGGATACTAAGACATGTATGCCTGTGATAAGGGTTGCAGTTCAGTGAATGGCGGGACTTTCCATTCCCCCTCAGCTGGTCAAAGATACTCCCTCTGGGATACATCTTTATACCCCGATACAAACAAGTTTGTATTGCCTCTGGCATGATTACTGCCCCCTGATGTCGCTAGTTATCACCCATCACCTTGCTCATGTTGGTTCGATCAAAACATCTCTATTAGGTACTGTCATCCTGACCGTATCTTTTAGGAGGGGTTAGTTTGTTCCTGTTATCCTTGGGGAATGTTTTTGTACCATCCTTGATATCAGGATGATCTGCTACCGCTTAATATCAGGATGTGTTTGCGTCAGTACTCTGTGCTTAGCACTTCTTAAGAATGTGTATTTCTGCAATATCAGCCCTGTTTTGCTACATTCTGTGAGCAGATTCTGCCTCATACCAGGCCTCTAATCCAAGGGCTTATGTCTCAGGCTCTCTTCCTACTACGTTTTGGTTAACAAGTCTGATCACTCAGGCTGTCTCACAGTGTTCCTTTAGCTCACAATCAGGGTGTGCTGGTTTTCAGTCTAACATTTCGAGTTTTCTCTGTGCTTTGGCAAGGTCACTGTGAGGGTTTGGACCTGCTGTTCTGGCAGGCCATGGATGGCTGGTGCTGGGGATAGGGAATGAACTTGATTTGTTCCTTATGCCTTTCTAGCATGAATACCAGAACTGAGACCCTCACAAAAACCAGGAGGGCATTGCTGCCCGGGGGAGCAGCTGCCTCCCGTAAGCCAAAGCCCTCACCTGGACTACTCCATCTCTGAGCTGGGTTCTAGCCCAGAACAGAGAAAATGAGGGACCTGTTCCTCTCCCCCATGCCTTTGTCTCCATGGAGCAGTAACACTAAGTCTCCAGGCTGCACAGTGTGTCCCCTGACCCATGGCAGAGAGTAGCTGATGCTGCGCTGTTTGCATTTTCTCTCATTTAACACATCGAATGTAATCGAATGACTTGCATCCGACGAAGTGGGTATTCACCTACGAAAGCTCATGCTGCAAAACGTCTGTTAGTCTATAAGGTGCCACAGGATTCTTTGCTGCTTCTACAGAACCAGACTCACATGGCTACCCCTCTGATACTTGATCGAATGTAATGAGACTTTTTGGAACAGCTTCTCTGATGTTAGGTGGACACCATGACATCTGTGTTCCTATGGTCTGCAGCCATTTCTGTGAGTCCTGGGTGCGGGCAAAGTGCTGTCCAAGAGTCTGCTTAGGGAGCAAAGAAATGGTTAGTGATTGGTAACCAGGGTAATATTCACAGACTCCTTTCAGTGCTAAAGCAACTCTAGTGCGACATTATCCTGCTGTCCTAGCCTGTAGCTTTGGCTCTGGCGCCCCTCTCTGTGCATCCCTTCACTGACGCACCCTTCTCTGTCGCTGCTTGTGTTCACTGTCAGGGCCCTCCTGGTCAATCCTCAGCCTCCCTGTCCTATTTCATTCACTATCAAGTTGTCGACACATGGGTGCATGATGCCAGCCTCCACTGCCCACCTGTTAGATATTCAAACAAGTGCCTTTATGCTTTCTCCTATGCTGCCCCTCAGGCTTGGAAGGCCCTCCCTATAAAAACCCTCAAAGCTACCTCATTATTCACCTTCACATCCCTTCTCAAAACTCTTTTGTAGAGATGCCTCCAAAAAACATGACAGTGATTAGGCCAGAGGACACTGAGAACACAGCCTATCATGCTGACCAATACTGTTTCATTGTTTCCTTGTACTCCCGTTAGTCTGTCTATCCATCTATAGTCTCTTGTCTGATACTTAGAATGTAAGCACCTTGTGCCAGGGGCCATCTGGTTTTTTTCTGTCCTTGTACAGTGCCTAGTACATTGGGGTCCTGGCCCATGACTAAGGCTCCTAAGTTGCTACAGCCATCATCCCAAGCCATCGGTAACAATCACAAGCCCCTGCTACTTGACCTAATGGTAGTTGATAAATTGCATAGTTAGTTGCCTTAACTCACTTTGACTCATTATGAAATATATTCAGAAGACCAAAGAACCGTTATCTGTCAGGTTTACTGCTAAAGCCAATAAGAATATACTATGGGAAAAAAGAGTCATTATGATACTGGTCTCTGGAAGCAATCTCATGCAGTGTTGTTACGTTCACCTTACACAGATGGTGCACTCCCAGAGTTATGCGTTTCAGCTGATGGTATTTATAGGATGATTTTACAGGTTAGACATCTCTTTATGTGTCACTACAATCCATGCCATCAGTTCAACCCAGTTTCTTATCTTGTTGCTCTGTTCCTTCCCTTCTCTTTGTTTTGGATACTCATATTCCAGGTACTGGTTTGTCAGTATAACTCCTTACCTGTTGCTATGGTAAAATAATCATATGTCATGATCCTGACAACTTTCATAACTATTTAAGCCAAAGCTTACTTCATCTAATGCAAAATGTTATAGGACACTTAGCATAGGAGACCAGAATTAAAGTAAAGATATAGGCCATCCAGGTGTGGGAAATCACTATTTCAAGATCCCCATCATGGATAAGGTCATTCGAGGTTTGTTCTGCCTTGTGCATGTCGTGGCTAATATGAATAATGTGTGTGTGTTTTCTGTCTAGTAATGATTTTAAATTTAAACTGAGTGGATTAATTTACATGTTTAAAAACTGGTTGGTAAGTTTAAACTTTATCTTGGTATTGGGGCTCATTTTGGATAATAGATTAATTTTGAAAAACTGGGATAGACAGTATCATAGTGTGTCCCACAGTGCTATGTACATGAGGAATAAACCAGAAATTTGGAGTAGTAACATTATAAATGAGGCCTCTATATATAAATTCAGTGTAATTAATTACTACACTCTACTGTCCATCCATATTATAGGTCACTCTTACTGCTTGTTTTCACCATCTGGAAAGCTTCACCAGGCAGGAATGGCTAGCTTCTGTGTCCCATTGTACTGGCTTGAGCAATCGTGGCCACACACCTGGTTTTGCAATGTTAAAAATGTTCCTGGCACAACAAACCTGTGCAGTGCTCTTCAGGTTTGCATTGCTGTGTGATGCACCTGTAGTTGAGGTAGATCCTGTTGTTTCTTGTACATGCTGTCTTTCAGATAACCCCTAATGGACAGTAGCTTATTTATTAAATATTGCTGTATCAGGAACCGGTATTGGTATACATGGAATCAGACACTGAGAAAGATTGTTTTGAATAACATGTGCCTTGATTAGTTATATTGTGTTACTGACCCCAGGTTACATAAGAACAGCCATACTGAGTCAGACCAATGGTCTGTCTAGCCCAGTATCCTGTCTTCCAGCGGTGGTCAATGCCAGGTGCTTCAGGGGGAATGCACAGAACAGGCAATCATTGAGTGATCCTCCCCTGTCATTCACTCCTGGCATCTGGCAGTCAGAAGCCTAGGGACACGCAGAGCATGGGGTTGCATCCCTGACCATCTTGGGTAATAGCCACTGATGGACAGATCCTCCGTGAATGTAGCGAATTCTTTTTGAACCTTTCTTGTAGTTTTGGCCTTCACAACATCCCCTGGCAACAAGTTCCACAGGTTAAATGTGCGCTGTTTATTTTAAACCTGTTGCCTATTAATTTCATTGGGTGACCCCTAGTTCTTGGGTTATGTAAAAGAGTAAATAATACTTCCTTATTCACTTTCTCCACACCACTTATGATTTTTTTAGCTGTGTGTCATGTCCCCCCACGAGTCATCTCTTTTCCAGGCTGAAAAGTCCCAATCGTTTTAATCTCTCCTCACAATGGATTTCAAATGGTACTAAAGGGGAACTATCCACACAATTTAACACATTGCCAGTTTACCACTATTTTTGTTATACACTGAGGACAATCCCATTTAGCTGTTTGTTGCTAATAAGGTCAGGCAATTTCCTTTTTTTAATGTTGCCTAATGAATTGGTTATGGTAGTTGTGACAGATTGGATCACAGAAACCCCCTTGGAGCTGCCAACTGATGTGCTGGGACCATTTCTGCTCCTGCTAGCCTGGGACTCCAGAGCCCTGCCTAGTTGTGCAAGACACGGTTGTCAGCCACAAACACAGACCCACAAACTGTAAGCTTAACTGAAAGCAGCTTAAGAAGTGTTCCTGTCTTTAACACTCAGATGTCCAACTCCCAATGGGGTCCAAACCTCAAATAAATCTGGTTTACCCTGTATAAAGCTTATACAGGGTAAACTCATAAATTGTTCCCCCTCTATAACTGATAAAGAGATATTCACATCTGTTTGCTTCCACCCCCCCCCCCCCCCCCCGGTATTAATATATACTCTGGGTTAAATAATAAGTAAAAAATGATTTTATTAAATACAAAAAGTAAGATTTAAGTGGTTCCAAGTAGTAACAGACAGAACAAAGTGAATTTCCAAGCAAAATAAAATAAAACACGCAAGCCTATGCCTAATACAGTAAGAAGCTGAATACAGATATAATTTCACCCTCAGAGATGTTCCAATAAGCCTCTTTTACAGACTAGCCTCCTTCTAGTCTGGGTCCAGCAATCACTCCCACCCTCTGTAGTTACTATCCTTTGTTCCAGTTTCTTTCAGGTAGCCTCTCCACCTCCAAAGGATATCTCTTGAGCCAGCTGAAGACAAAATGGAGGGGTCTCCCCAGGGTTTAAATAGACTTTCTCTTGTGGGTGGAGACCCCTTCCTCCCCCTGTGTAGAATCCAGCTACAAAATGGAGATTTGGGGAGTCACATGGGCAAGTCACATGTCCATGTATGACTCCGAACATGCAGGTAGCAGCCATTGTTCACGTGCTACCTTGAACATCCTCAGATAGACTTCTTATGTGGATTGAAGCCTTCCAAGATCCATTGTCCATTAAGTGTTTCTTAATTGGGCACTTAACTTGCACATTTCTTTCTCAAGAAGCTTTACCAAATGCTTTACTAAGGCTACTTAAAAATCAAGCAAGTACACAGCCAATATTCATAACTTCAAACACAAAAATGATACATGCACACAAATAGAAGGAATAGATTCAGTAGATCATAACCCTTACAGAGATATGTTACATGACATATGAAGCATAAAACATATTCCAGTTATGTCATGTATACATTCATAAGCATATTTCTGTGAACCCTGTTTTCTCTTGCCTTCATATTATTGACTGCAATTAATTCATTAATTTTTACTTCTTCTAGTGATGGTCCCTATGTAAATTCCACATGTGGGATATGCGCACACATTATGCACTTGAGTTCAGGATTTTTTTAGCAAGCAGTGTCCATTAGTCTGCATATGTACCATAGCTCTCCTCGTGCTCCGAACCATAGCAGAGACATCAAAGGGTCAAGCTATATCTGAGTAGAGACTTTCAAAATGGATCTCTGGTTGTATTATCCTTTGCTGCCAGCTAACTCACATTTCCCACCCCTTCCCCGGAGGGATGAGGGCTCATTCCACCAGAGCACAAGCAACCTCTGCCACATCTCTGAGAGACATGCCTGTACTAGAGGTATGTAGAGCAGCCACCTGGAGATCCTTGCATAAAGCATTATGCTTTGGTCCAGTCTTCTGCTGCAGATCCAAGTGTGGGGACAGTAGTATTTCAGTCAGCTACCACTTTTGTGTACTCGCTTCCACTTCCTGTTTGACCACGTTTGTTAACCTCCTCTGTGTGGAATACACATAGGGACCACCACTCAAATACAAAATGGAGGTTACCTTACCTGTAACTGAATGTGCTGCAAGATGGGTGGTCCCTATCTGTATTCCACTGCTCATACTCCAGCCCCTCTGCTGAGGAATATTTGGATTTGTGGCAAGAGGAGGAACTGGAGAGGTCTCTGTCTACAGTGTCCCTTATATCCTTGGTTCAGAGCTCAAAAGAGCTACGGCGCCTGTGTGGACCAACAGACGACTTACTAAAAAAAATTCTGACCTCAGGTGCATGGTGCACATGCATATCCCATGTGTGAAATACAGAGAGGGACCATGCATCTCAAAGAACCTCCAGATACAGGTAAGTAATCTCCATTTGTGTTTGATTAAATAGCTTTGCAATGGTCATGCATATAGTAGCATGTGTACTTGTTTTTCAGTAACCAGGCCCTTATTACCATGAACTATGGGTTTTGAATCTGTTTCTGCTGCCTGATGTTCACAATAGTTAGTGTTAAATATATTTTTTCATATTACCCCTGTTCCAAATAGGCATTCCAGATTGGAATAATCCTGAAATGTAACCAGTAATTCCATCTAGACTTTGGAGTCTCCTGTTTTGAAAGATTCCAGATCATGGGATGATCTCTTGCCTGGCTATGTGCACATTCCTGATAAGAAGCTATTATATTAATTAATAAAGAAGTATACAGTAATGATACATTTGCTTTTACACAATAACCAAATTAAGCCATATTCCAATGAGAGAGATTTAGAACTACGCATGTATGCATGAACTCACTCTGCTTAATAATATACAGTTTAAATAACAATTAGACCACGTCCAGCTAGTGGTCTTTATAATGTTTCTATACACTCAATTGTCCCTATATGGTAGATTGAAGTTCTCATGGGTTGATAGGATTGTTGCTATGGACCACCTTTGGAAAGGTCTCTAGGAGGAACCGCTTCAGTGTGCCCAATCCCCTAGGGTCTCACACTTCCTCCAGCGTAAGCCATGTGGCTTTACCACCTCCTTAACCTGGACCTCTGGGTCTGCAGCCCTCCTGCTTCACACCATGACCTCAGTTTAGTGCAGGGGTCGGCAACCAATGGCATGCGTGCCAAAGACAGCACGCGAGCCGATTTTTAATGGCATGCTGGGGCCTGCCGGGACTCCAGTGTGTCATTAAAAATCCTGCTGGCACGGCAAGCTGCAGAGTCTGCGCTCCCAGGCTGGAGTGTCCGGCTGAGCGCAGCAAGCTGCCGGCCCCTGCCCTGCTTTCCCCCCCTTCCCCTGGAGCCCTGCCTCCACGCGCGCAGCGCTCTGGGGGCCAGGGCTGCACGCTCCCGTGGGGCAGTGTTTGGCTCCACGGGGAGGGAAAGACGCTCCCCACTCATCCAGAGCTCTGCCACTGCACGCCGCATTCTGAGGGGCAGGGCTGCGTGCATGGCGGTAGGGCTCCGGATGAGCGGGGAGCCTCATGGTAAGGGGGCCGGGCCGGTTGGATAGGGGGTGGGGGCAGTCAGGGGACAGGGAGCAGGGTGGATTGGATGGGGGGGTGGGATCCTGGGGACGTGGTTAGGGGCAGGGGTTTCTGGAGTGGGCAGTCAGGGAGCAGGGAGGGTGGATGGGGTCTGGGAGTCCCGGGGTCTGTCAGGGGGTGGATAGGGGTCAGGGCTGTCAGGACAGGGAGTAAGGAGGGTCTGGGGGGGGCAGTTAGGGTGCAGGGGTCTCTGGAGGGGGTGGTCAGGGGACAAGGAGCTGGGGGGGTTGGATGAGTTGGGAGTTCTGGGGGGAGCTGTCAGGAGGCAGGGGCGTGGAGAGGGGTTGGGGCAGGCAGGGTTTTATGGGTCGGGAGTTCTGGGGGTCCTGTCAGGGGGCAGGGAGTGGTTGGATAGGCATGGGAGTTCGGGGGGGGTCTGTCTGGGTGCGGGGGTGTGGATAAGGGTTGGGGAAGTCAGGGGACAGGTAGGGGGTAGGGTCCTGGGGGGCAGTCAGGGGACAAGGAGCAGGGAGGCTTAGATAGGGGATAGAGTCCTGGGGGGCAGTTAGGGGCAGGGGTCCCAAGAGGGGGTAGTCAGGGGACCAGGAGCAGAGGGGTTGGGGGTTCTGAGGGGGGCAGTCACCCAGCCCTTCCCCCCGAGCCCTGCCCCCCCCACCCCCAGGCCCCTGCCCTGACACCTGCACCCCCTCACATGCCCCCAGCCCTCTGCCCTGACTCTTGCACCCCCACACATCCCCAGCCACCCCCACATCCCCATCTCCATCCCGAGCACCAAACGGGAGCTCCTGCACCCCCCCCCACACACACATTCCCACCTGCACCCCTCACACCAAATTGGAGCTGCCCAGGTAAGTGCCCCACACCCGAACCTCCTGCCCCAACCCTGAGCCCCCTCCCTCATTCTAGCTCCTGGCCAGACCCTTCACCCCCAGCCCTGTGCTCAGTGCACTCCCACCCTCAGCTCAGTGCAGAGAGAGGAAGAGAATGGGCCAGAACCAGGGAGAAGGTAGGTACCCACTGTATGTGGGCACGGACCCCATACTGGCAGCAGGCTGAGCGGGTCCGGCAGCCAGGATCCCAGCTGGCAGGAGCCGGCACATGGAACCCCTGAGCGGCAGCGGGCTGAGCCGGTCAGCCCACTATTGGTCTGGGGTCCAGGCTGCTGGCCCCCCACAGCCTGCTTCCAGTCTGGGGTCCCGGCCACAGGCCCCACTCAGCCCACTGCCAGCCTAGGTGAACAGAACCCCAGACCAGCAGCGGGCTCAGCAGGCCAGCAGCGTAAGATCAACATTTTAATTTAATTTTAAATGAAGCTTCTTAAACATTTTGAAAACCTTGTTTATTTTACAATACAACACTAGTTTAGTTATATAATATATAGACTTGTAGAGAGAGACCTTCTAAAAAACATTAAAATTTATTGCCTGCATGCAAAACCTTAAATTAGAGTGAATAAATGAAGACTCGGCACACCACTTCTGAAAGGTTGCCAGCCCCTGGTTTAGTGAGTTCAACTGAGACAGACCCTGTTGGATATTTGGCTGCTCTTCAGGGATTAATGACTCTCACAGCGTTGTCAAAACAGTAGGGCGTATTAGTCATGTGGAACACAGCATAGGAAATCTTTAGGTTCTTCTTCAAGGAGAGTCCCTGTGGGTGCTCCACTTTAGGTAATTGTGCACCCCTGCACTTGTAATCGGAGATTTGTAGTAGCAGTGCCTGGTTGGGTTGCACATGCACTGTCCCTGTCTCACACTGCCTCAAGCGGTTACATACTGCAGTGCTCAGTTCCTTCTCTACCACCTTTGGCTTCAGTCAGAGCACTTAGCAGCACCTCTGTACCTAACCCTAAATAGCATAGTTCTTCTTCGAGTGATTGCTCATATGCATTCCAGTTAGGTGTGCGCGCGCCGCGTGCACGCTCGTCGGAAGATTTTTACCCTAGCAACACTCGGTGGGTCGGCTGGGCACCCCCTGGAGTGGCGCCGCTATAGCGCTAGATATATACCCCTGCCAACCCGTCCGCTCCTCAGTTCCTTCTTACCGCCCGTGATGGTCGTTGGAACAGTGGAGCGCGGCATTGCTGTCCTCCACAGCCCTAGCTTCTCACTTGTTTTCTCTGTTTGTCCTGGAAAATGGCCTTCCTCGTTGCTATTACTTCAGCGAGACGAGTCTCTGAGCTTCGTGCCCTAACGGCTGACCCGCCATATACCATCTTCCATAAGGACAAAGTGCAGCTTCGGCCACACCTCGCCTTCCTTCCTAAGGTGGTGTCGGCCTTTCATGTAAACTAGGACATCTTCCTCCCGGTTTTCTTCCCAAAGCCGCATGCATCACGTTGGGAACAACAGCTTCATAGCCTCGACGTACGTAGGGCCCTCGCTTTCTATATAGACCGAACGAAACCCTTCCGGCGTTCGCCCCAGCTCTTTGTAGTGATAGCAGATCGCATGACGGGCTTGCCAGTCTCTTCTCAGCGAATTTCATCCTCGGTGACATCATGTATCAGGACATGACATGGTATGAGCTTGCTCAGGTTCTGGCTAGCCATCTCACCGCTCACTCTACAAGGGCACAAGCCTCTTCTGCTGCCTTCCTGGCCCATGTCCCCATCCAGGACATCTGTCGGGCGGCTACCTGGTCTTCAGTTCACACCTTTGCTTCCCACTATGCATTGGTGCAACAATCCAGAGACGATGCAGCCTTTGGCTTAGCAGTCTTTCATTCCGCCACGTCTCACTCCGACCCCACCGCCTAGGTAAGGCTTGGGAATCACCTAACTGGAATGCATATGAACAATCACTCGAAGAAGAAAAAACGGTTACTCACCGTTGTAACTGTTGTTCTTCGAGATGTGTTGCTCATATCCATTCCAGATCCGCCCTCCTTCCCCACTGTCAGAGTAGCTGGCAAGAAGGAACTGAGGAGCGGACGGGTCGGCAGGGGTATATATCTAGCGCTATAGCGGCGCCACTCCAGGGGGCGCCCAGCCGACCCACCGAGTGTTGCTAGGGTAAAAATCTTCCAACGAGCGTGCACGCAGTGCACACACACCTAACTGGAATGGATATGAGCAACACATCTCGAAGAACAACAGTTACAATGGTGAGTAACCGTTTTTTATTCAGTTAAGAGTTAGCTGTCGATTAGCTTATAGTTAACTTTCCTTCCCTGTTTATTTTACTTACCTTTTTATTTAAAAAAAAATTCTCTCTTATTAGGAAATTGTTTCAGTTGTTAGTGATTCTTTAGAGTAGAGTAGTTCTCCCTTGCAGGAGAAAACCCTTCTCTGAGGAGCATGCCCGGCTCCCTGGTTTTAAATGCTGCCTTACGTGCAGACTCTCTCTCCTGGTCTTGGATGGGCACTCACAGTATGTCCGCTGCCTTGGCGAGACACACGTCCCCAGAAATGCTCACATTGCCATAACCTGAAAGCCTGCACCAAGAAAGCAAGGGACCTGCAGTTGAAACTCCTCATGATAGAGAAGTCACTGCGCCCAGCATCCAAGCCCGAATCACAACCCCCTCAGACAACAGTCTCCCACAGCAGCCTCTGATGGAGACTCTGCTTTATTGGCTCATGCAAAAGAGCACTCTGCCAAGAAGGCAACTAAAAAGCAGGCTCCAACTTCACCTTCCCAGGAATCTGCCAAGAAATAGCATTCCCCAACTCTGCATACCCTGCTGGTACCGACCGCCCCAGGACCTTCCACAGCCAAGATAGTGGGATCATCCAGTACAGCGAGTACCGCAAGAGCAAAAGACCCTAAGCGGGCTAGCTCAGACAAGGGCAACAAAGGGAAATTGAAACCCTCTACCTTGGCACCGTCGGAGACTACGAGACACTTGGCACTACTACAGACCATGGTGTCATCTTCTGTTGGCATAACCCACATGGTGTGATTCTCAGCACCAGCAACCATACCATAGCCGTCGGTACCTCCCGGAACACCCTGAGTGGCACCAGTGCTCCCAGTATTGCAGCAATTCCTGTGCCATACAGACTTGCTAATCTCCTCTTCTTGTTACTGACATTCCAGCTCGATTGGTACCGAGCTATCTCACCACGCTGCCCAGATCTTCTCCCTTCTTGAGTGATTAGGATGACAATGACGAAGGAGAAATCTGCTCCTCACACCACTCTCCCCACACACACACATCCCTCCCCACACACACACATCTACCAGACTAGGTCCATCACAGCAAAGGGGTTATTATACAGGGTCTGAACCTCAGAGCTGGTGCGGGCACCCATGGATGCCATCGTTGCTTTTTCCACCACAGTGGCCTTACTGGAACCCATGGGCAGCATACCTCCCAGAACATCACAGGCCTCCCAGTTCACCCAGGGTGAGGTCACAACATTCACCTTCACCTTCGGTACCGGGACCCTCTGAGTCCCCCGAAGAGGCAGTTGGGGAGGTGGAGGAGGTTTCAGACCAGGAAGTTGCATCACCAGCAAATATCTGATCCTCTTCCCTGGATGAAACCATCATGCCCCCATCTCCCACTGCAGGGGATGACTTTAAGCAATTTCAAGAGCTCTTTCTAAGAGAGTGGTAGACTCATTGGACAGTTTTACTAGAGGAAGTGGCTGACTCCCAACATAAGCTACTAGATATTTTGCATACATCAACTTCTTCCAAAATTGCTTTACTAATTAATGATGCACTCATTGAACTGGCAAAAGCCATCTGGCAGACCCCGGCAACAATCCCACCCATCTGTAAATGGTTGGACAAAAAGTATTATGTGCCCTCTAAGGGAATGGAATTCCTTTTCTCGCATCCCACACAAAACTCTCTAGTGGTGGAGGCAGTGAAGGAATGGGCAGACAACACCACTCCAGCACCACCCCGTATGATAGGGACTGGCAGAGACCCACTAGACCTCTTCGGTCGTAAGGCCTACTCATCGGTGACTTTTTATAATTCAGGATTGCCAACTATGAGGCATTATTGGCTAAGTGAAACTCCACAAATTACTCAAAACTGTCAGAATGTATTTAATTCCTGCTGGAAGAAAAGAGAGAACAATTGAGAGTCATCATTTCTATGGGGCATCTGCTTGCTAGAACAGCATTGCAAACTTCATTGGATTCCACAGACACCATGACACAGTCTGTTCCCACAGCCGTAGTCATGCGACGCGCATCCTGGATACACTTCTCTGCTTTTCCCAGAGTAGTACAATTGACGGTCAAGGATCTTCTGTTTGAAGATCCTAAACTATTTGCAGCCAAAACTGATGAGTCCCTTCAAATGTTGAAGGACTCCAGAGCGATGCTGAAGTTCCTGGGCATATACATACCTATGAACAAGAAAAAACAGGGCAAGTACTATGCATCACAAAGATTTCGGTCTCCGCCTTACACACAATCTCACAGGCAATATGACCCAAAAAAGACAGAAACAGAGACCTGCAAGATGATGACAGCCTCTGCCCCAGCCTTCGAGATCCCAGCAACTTCTCTCAAAACAACAATTTTGAAGTTTTTGTCAAGGGTCTGAGTCCCACAATTTCAAGTGCTGGAAACACCTGCTACCTGCCATCCATTTGGAGACCATCCGACCCCATTTCACCCAGCCTCACAAACCATCACGTCAGACAGATGGGTATTAGAGATAATCAAGACTGGATCCTCCATTTCCCCCCCCACACACACACACACACAACACACCCTCCCTGCCAGTCCCTCTTCAGAGATCCCTCTCATAAACATCTACTGCGACAGGAATTAAACCATCTCATACACCTAGGTGCAGTAGAACCAGTACCAATACAACATGGAGCAGATTCTATTCATATTACTTCCTGCTGCTCACAAACTGGGAAGAATTAGTAGGGGAAGCAAAAGTGGATGGGAACCTGGGAGTCAGTGACCATGAGACGGTCGAGTTCAGGATCCTGACACAAGGAAGAAAGCAGAGCAGCAGAATACAGACCCTGAACTTCAGAAAAGCAGACTGACCTCCTCAGGGAACTGATGGGCAGGATCCCCTGGGAGAATAACATGAGGGGCAAAGGAGTCCAGGAGAGCTGGCTGTATTTTAAAGAATCCTTCTTGAGGTTGCAGGGAAAAAAAACATCCCGATGTGTAGAAAGAATAGTAAATAAGACAGGAGACCAGCTTGGCTTAACAGTGAAATCCTTGGTGATCATGAACACAAAAAAGAAGCTTACAAGAGGTGGAAGATTGGACAAAGGACCAGGGAAGGGTATAAAAATTTTGCTCAGGCATGCATGTCCTTTTTCCTGCCTTCAGATACCTTCTCTGCGACCCATGAGTCTGAGGACTTGTCAGTGGTTCAGTAAGTGTGCATGCACTTATACACTTGGATGTCTTTTGTTTAGGCTAGCTGATCTGTATGTGATACATTGTCCATGTCTTCTTTTTTTTTAACCTCCTCTGTATTGGTAGCTGTTTTGACAAGGCTTACAAGACTTCCAGTTTTATTCAGAATTCTATTTAGTATTTGTATTTAGATTAATTTGTTTAGATTTCTAGAAGAGCCGTCAGTACTGTATGGCTGCCCTTCCACGGCTCCCTGCTTTTGCTGGTGTATTTCTGACTTGCCTTCTCCCTGGCAGGGTGCCACAGACGAACGCCACAGGTGGGCAGCCCTGTGTGGTAGGGGTTGGTTGTACTGGATCATGAAAGGCTGTCCCAAGGCCTTGTCTGCATTACTCTGGCTTCCCTTGAATCTCTCACTGGTGCTGAGAATGGTGCAGCCCCCTTTGCACAGCAGTGGTTGTCAGTGTGGACCAGGCACTGGATTCTAGACCTACTCTGAGCTCCAAACAACTCCCCTGTGTCCAGCTCCTGTCATCACTGCACATGGTGGAGCTACAACCATTATAGCAACAGTGGGATGTGCTAGGGAAGCCAGGCTAAAGTAGCCCCAGCCCTCAATATTAAGGTTCTGAGTGAAAGATGCCAGTTTTTGAATGTGATACTTCATGGCAACCAGCATGGAGAGCTTCACTGACACAGAGTGACACTGACTGCCAAGGAAAATTACCTGTTAGTGGGTATAAAAATGAAAGGAATTTGGTAGTGGAAGTGGGTGAGAGAGTAACGCTCACGTAGTCAGCAGTGTGTCCACTCCTGCATGTGGGATGTGAGATAGGAGGGCTATTGGCTGAAGAGAATGAAGGGGATTAATTCACTCCCCAAAAAGAAGCACCTGGGCAAACATTGTTCCTGTGTGAAAACAACCTTGCTAATGGGGAACAGCGCACTACCACCTGCCCATTTCACAGCGCTCAAAGGCAGTACTTGGCCAATGCAGCTGCTTGAGGGGGAGCAAGGGGTGTGTGTTTGTGTCACTTGATAGTAGAGGGACTTGGGAGAAGAACCTCTGACCTGCTGTAGGAAGAGAGAAGTTCTGTGCCATTTCTAACTTGGGGTATAACTATGAGTCCCGCTCCCCTAACCAGGAGTGGCTCTAGGTATTTTGCCTCCCCAAGCATGGCAGGCAGGCTGCCTTCGAGGGCTTGCCTGCGGGGGCGGGTCCCCAGTCCCGTGGATTTGGCAGCACACCTGCGGGAGTGCCGCCGAAGCTGCGGAACCAGCGGACCCTCTGCAGGCATGCCACCAAAGGCAACCTGCCTGCCGCCCTCCCGGCGACCAGCAGAGCGCTCCCCTAGCTTGCCGCCCCAGGCACCCGCTTGGCGTGCAGGTGCCTGGAGCCGCCCCTGCCCCCAACTGCGTTCAGAACCCCCCTCAGGGGAGAGCCTGGAACACATCTCTGCATTTCTCCACCTTGACACAGACACTGGCACACACACAGCATAAATTGGATTTGCTGCTGTTTACTTTTAACTCCGGAGCATTCTCCAGGGCTCACATGACTCCAACACCTCCGAAGCCTCTGAACCCTATTCTGTCTCCTAAGGAAACTGAGTTGTCATGGGTGAGAGGCAAAGTGTTGTCATCGATCAGAAACTGGCTCGGAGAGAGAAAACAAAGAGGAGGGTTAAATGGTCAATTTTCCATCAGGGCCTCAAGGTTCCACACTAGGCCCAGTCTTGTTAAATATATTAATGATCTGGAAAAGGGAATCAGCCGAGAGGTAGCAACATTTGCAGATGACACAAAGCTTTTCAGGTTAGTCAGGACCAGAATGGACTGTGAGGATCTTCAGACCATGAACCTAAAAGTCAGATGAGCGGGGGCAAATGAAATTTGATGTCTATAAATACAAAGTAATGTCATTGGAGGGAGGATTCTAAATTACTCTGTCAACTCGGGAAAGCACCTGCGTGTCACTGCAGACAGTGCAATGGAGAACTCTGCTCAGTGAGCAGAAGTGGTACAAACAGCTAACAAAGATGTCAGGAGGCATAAGGAAGGAATGGAGTTGAGGGTGATACAGAGAATATTCTAATGCCTTGATATAAATCAATGGTTTGGAATCATCTGGATACTGTGTGCAGCATTAGTCCCCCCATCTCAGAAAGGATAGTGCAGAGTGAAGGGGGTTCACAAGGTGAGCAATAAGACTGATTAAGGGTCTGGAAAAACTCATAGGAAGAAACTGAAAAGATGGGAACTGTTGCATGAGGCAGATGACTAAGATGGGACATAGATTCATAGACTCTAGGAGTGGAAGGGACCTCGAGAGGTCATCGAGTCCAGTCCCCTGCCCTCATGGCAGGACCAAATACTGCCTAGACCATCCCTGATCGACATTTATCTAACCTACTCTTAAATATCTCCAGAGATGGAGATTCCACAACCTCCCTAGGCAATTTATTCCAGTGTTTAACCACCCTGACAGTTAGGAACTTTTTCCTAATGTCCAACCTAAACCTCCCTTGCTGCAGTTTAAGCCCATTGCTTCTTGTTCTATCCTTAGAGACTAAGGTGAACAAGTTTTCTCCCTCCTGATGATAAAGAAATATCAAACACCAGTCTAAAGAAGAGAGATCAGGAGCTTCTATTTTCCCTGTCTCGTAACACAAGAACAAGGGGACATGCAATGAAACTGAATGGTGGAAAACTGAACATTGATAAAAGGAAATACTTTTTCACTCAATGTATAATTAGACTGTGGAACTTGTTGCCACAGGAGATCATTGACGCCAAGTATTTAATAAGGTTCAAAGAAAGATTAGAGGATTATATGGATAACAAGAATATCCAGCGTTATATCAGTTACTGGAAACAAGCAGTGCTTATGAAAAAGGTGCCAGGGCTCAAGCAATTTATTTTACTTTCATAACTGATGCAGCAAACCCAGGTGTGCCTGGGCTCAGCCCTGCCAAGCCCACAGATGGGCTCCACCTAAACCAAAGTAGATCCAGACTGCTGGCACTTAACATTAAAAAGGTTGCAGAGCAGTTTTTAAACTAAGAGATGGAGGAAAGCTGAGTGCTGCAGAGGAGCACGTAGATCGGACACAGACTTCTCTTAGAGGAGAGTCTGTTATAGCGATTCTCTAGGTTTTAGTAAGGAGGAGAGGATGGAAGAGGATAAAGGATGGGCCAGATCAGATGAGAAACATTCACGTAAAAAAGAATCTAACACATCAGAAAAGGACAGACAAATAAACAATGATAAGTTTTTAAAGTGCTTGTACACAAATGCTAGAAGTCTAAATAATAAGATGGGTGAACTAGAGTGCCTTGTGTTAAATGAGGATATTGGTATAGTAGGCATCACAGAAACCTGGTGCAGTGAGGACAATCAATGGGACACAATCATTCCAGGGTACAAAATATATTGGAAGGACAGAATAGGTTGTGCGGAGGGGGATGAGTGGCACTATATGTGAAAGAAAATGTAGAATCAAATGAAGTAAAAATCTTAAATGAATACACATGTTCCATAGAACCTGTATGGATAGTAATTCCATGCTCTATACAGTAGGGATCTATTATCGACCACCTGACCAGGACAGTGATAGTGATGATGAAATGCTAAAGGAGATTAGAGAGGCTAGCAAAATAAAGAACTCAGTGAGGGATTTCAGTTATCCCCATATTGACTGGGTACATGTCACCTCGGGACAAAATGCAGAGACAAAATTTCTCAATACTTTAAATGACTGCTTCTTGGAGCAGCTGGTACAGGAACCCACAAGGGGAGAAGCAACTCTAGATTTAGTCCTGAGTGTAGCACAGGATCTTGTCCAAGAGGTAACTATAACAGGACTGATTGGAAATAGTGACCATAATATAATAACATTTAACATTCCTGTGGTGGGAAGAACACCTCAGCAGCCCAACACTGTGGCATTTAATTTCAGAAAGGGGAACTATGCAAAAATGAGGAGGTTAGTTAAACAGAAATTAAAAGGTACAGGCACTAGAGTGAAATCCCTGCAAGCTGCATGGACACTTTTCAAAGACACCATATGTGATGTTATGAGTATAATATCTCATTGAAAGGTGACAGGGCCAGAAAGAGTTAATTAACTCACCTCACCGACTGACCTGACCCATGGGTGAACCTTAAGAACTGGTTAGCAAGATATGTAAATGAATAAAGCTTTGAAATGCAAGTCTGCATTGTTAGAGGTAGAAGGGGAGATGTTTGCTCAGGTCTTGTAATGTAAGCAAACAAGTCTTGTCTATTGCTATAGTTTTAATTCAAAGATCAAAAAAAGGAATATTAACATTTATGATGATACTTAAGTGAAATAGTATTATTGTCTATGTGTCTCTTTGAAGGTTCTGGTAACCTGTATTTGAACTGTTTAATGGATAAATTACTTTGTGCTAAGTGCCAGGATATTTGGGAGAAGGAGTTAAGCCTATTGTTTTCTCAGGCCGAAAGGCTGCTGGAAATGTATAAGAAGCCTGGGACACGATCCTTCTTCATCTCAGATCTGCTTTGGGTTTCAAGAGGGGGAAACCTTAAGCCACAAGGATTGAGATCCCCAGTCACTGACTGGAGCCACCCTGAATATGAGCCTGTTATAAAAAGGCAGTCAGCTGCGAACCAGCTGAGCAGCGAACAGCAGAGAGGCAAACAGAAGGAGTTTGCCTGGGAGTTCGCCTGGAGCGAGCTCTTAGAAGGAAGAGACCATGGATGCTGAGCAATCCGCCGTTGTGACCTGCACAGGATGCGCCATGTTCGTCTTCCTTCCACAGGATAGGAGCGACTTTGTCTGTACAAAATGCAAGCTGATCTCCATATTGGAAGAGAAGATTCAAGGTCTGGAGAAACGAATATCAACCCTACGTTCCATAAAAGAAAATGAGGATTTCCTGGATAGACGTCAGGATCAGCTGCAGCGGGCACAATGTTCTGAAGATTCAGAGCAGGCTACGCAGCGGGGACAGAAGGCCTGCGAGGATAATTGGCGGCATGTGACTTCCAGAAGGGGAAAGAGTACCAGAAACATCCACATACCAGAAACACAGATACAGGTGAGCAACCGTTTTCATGTTCTCTCCACAGGTACTAGTGCAGAGAGTGGAGTGGATGATACTCCTGAGGGAACAGAGCAGAAGGAGACTCCACTGATTGGAAGGCATGAGATGCGCCGTCCTAGGGATGGGGGTTCCACGACCACCACTCCCAAGAGGAGGAGGAGGAGGGTGGTGGTCGGGGACTCTCTCCTCAGGGGGACTGAGTCATCTATCTGCCGCCCTGACCGGGAAAACCGAGAGGTGTGCTGCTTGCCAGGGGCTAGGATTCACGATGTGACGGAGAGACTGCCAAGACTCATCAAGCCCTCGGATCGCTACCCCTTCCTGCTTCTCCACGTGGGCACCAATGATACTGCCAAGAATGACCTTGAGCGTATCAGTGCAGACTATGTGGCTCTGGGAAGAAGGATAAAGGAGTTTGAGGCGCAAGTGGTGTTCTCGTCTATCCTCCCTGTGGCAGGAAAAGGCCAGGGTAGAGACCGTCGAATCGTGGAAATCAACAAATGGCTTCGCAGATGGTGTCGGAGAGAAGGGTTTGGATTCTTTGACAATGGGATGGTCTTCCGAGAAGAAGGATTGCTAGGCAGAGACGGGCTCCACCTCACGAAGAGAGGGAAGAGCATCTTTGCAAGCAGGCTGGCTAACCTAGTGAGGAGGGCTTTAAACTAGGTTCACCGGGGGAAGGAGACCAAAGCCCCGAGGTAAGTGGGGAAGTGGGATACCGGGAGGAAGCACAAGCAGGAGACTGCAAGAGGGGAGGACTCCTGTCTCAGACCGAGAAAGCGGGACAATCAGCGAGCTATCTTAAGTGCCTGTACACAAATGCAAGAAGCCTGGGGAACAAGCAGGGAGAACTAGAAGTCCTGGCACAGTCAGGGAATTATGATGTAATTGGAATAACAGAGACTTGGTGGGATAACTCACATGATTGGAGTACTGTCATGGATGGATATAAACTGTTCAGGAAGGACAGGCAGGGCAGAAAAGGTGGGGGAGTTGCGTTGTACGTAAGAGAGCAGTATGACTGCCCAGAGCTCCAGTATGAAACTGCAGAAAAACCTGAGTGTCTCTGAATTAAATTTAGAAGTATGAACAACAAGGGTAATGTTGTGGTGGGAGTCTGCTACAGACCACCGGACCAGGGGGATGAGGTGGACGAGGCTTTCTTCCAGCAACTAACAGAAGTTGCTAGATCACAGGCCCTGGTTCTCATGGGTGACTTTAATCACCCCGATATCTGCTGGGAGAGCAATACAGCAGTGCACAGACAATCTAGGAAGTTTCTGGATAGTGTAGGGGACAATTTCCTGGTGCAAGTGCTGGAGGAACCAACTAGGGGAAAAGCTCTTCTTGACCTGCTGCTCACAAACAGGGAAGAAATAGTAGAGGAAGCAATAGTGGATGGGAACCTGGGAGGCAGTGACCATGAGATGGTCGAGTTCAGGACCCTGACACAAGGAAAAAGGGAAAGCAGTAGAACAGAGACCCTGGACTTCAGAAAAGCAGACTTCGACTCCCTCAGGGAACTGATGGGCAAGGTCCCTTGGGAGAATAACATGACGGGGAAAGGAGTCGAGGGAAGCTGGCTGTATTTCAAAGAAACCTTATTGAGGTTGCAGGAACAAACCATCCTGATGTGTAGGAAGAAAAGTAAATATGGCAGGCAACCAGCTTGGCTTAACAGTGAAATCCTTGCTCGTCTTAAACACAAAAGAACAGCTTACAAGAAGTGGAAGATTGGACAAATAACCAGGGAGGAGTATAAAAGTATTGTTCAGGCATGCAGGTCTGAAATCAGGAAGGCCAAATCACACTTGGAGTTGCAGCTAGCCGGAGTTGTTAGGAGTAACAAGAAGGGTTTCTTTAGGTATGTTAGCAACAGGAAGAAAGTCAAGGAAAGTGTGGGCCCCTTGCTGAATGAGGGAGGGAACCTAGTGACAGAGGATGTGGAGAAAGCTAGTGTACTCAATGCTTTTTTTTCCTCTGTCTTCACAGACAAGGTCAGCTCCCAGACAGCTGCACTCTGCAGCACGGTATGGGGAGGAGGTGACCAGCTCTCTGTGGAGAAAGAAGTAGTTTGGGGCTATTTAGGAAAGCTGGATGAGCACAAGTCCATGGGGCCGGATGCGGTGCATCCGAGGGTGCTAAAGGAGTTGGCCGATGAGATTGCAGAGCCATTGGCCATTATCTTTGAAAAATCATGGCGATCAGGGGAGGTCCCGGATGACTGGAAAAAAGCTAATGTAGTGCCCATCTTTAAAAAAGGGAAGAAGGAAGATCCAGGGAACTACAGGCCAGTCAGTCTCACCTCAGTCCCTGGAAAAATCATGGAACAGGTCCTCAAGGAATCAATCCTGAACCACTTAAAGGAGGGGAAAGTGATCAGGAACAGTCAGCATGGATTCACCAAGGGCAAGTCATGCCTGACTAACCTAATTGCCTTTTATGACGAGATAACAGGCTCTGTGGATGAGGGGAAAGCAGTGGATGTACTATTTCTGGACTTTAGCAAAGCTTTTGATACAGTCTCCCACAGTATTCTTGCCAGCAAGTTAAAGAAGTATGGGCTGGATGAATGGACGGTAAGGTGGATAGAAAACTGGCTAGATGGTCGGGCTCAACGGGTAGTGATCAATGGTTCCATGTCTAGTTGGCAGCCGGTATCAAGTGGAGTGCCCCAAGGGTCGGTGCTGGGGCCGGTTTTATTCAATATCTTCATTAACGATCTGGAGGATGGTGTGGACTGCACCCTTAGCAAGTTTGTAGATGACACTAAACTGGGAGGAGTGGTTGATACGCTGGAGGGTAGGGCTAGGATACAGAGGGACCTAGACAAATTAGAGGATTGGGCCAAAAGAAATATGATGAGGTTCAACAAGCACAAGTGCAGAGTCCTGCACTTAGGACGGAAGAATCCCATGTACTGCTACAGAATATGGACCGAATGGCTGGGCAGCAGTTCTGCAGAAAAGGACCTAGGGGTTACGGTGGACAAAAAGCTGAATATGAGTCAACAGTGTGCCCTTGTTGCCAAGAAGGCTAATGGCATTTTGGGTTGTATAAGTAGGGACATTTCCAGCAGATCAAGGGATGTGATCATTCCCCTCTACTCAGCACTGGTGAGGCCTCATTTGGAGTACTGTGTCCAGTTTTGGGCCCCACACTACAAGAAGGATGTGGATAAATTGGAGAGAGTCCAGCGGAGGGCAACAAAAATGATTAGGGGGCTGGAGCACATGTCTTATGAGGAGAGGCTGAGGGAACTGGGATTGTTTAGCCTGCAGAAGAGAAGAATGAGGGGGGATTTGATAGCTGCTTTCAACTACCTGAAAGGGGGTTCTATGAACATTGGACTGTAACCTAGGAACTATTTCTAAAAGGACTTTTGGCAACTACAAGCTCACCTCTACTATGTATCTGAACCTCAAGAATTGAATTCAAGTCTGTGTGTATATTAATCTTTTAACCAACACTCTCTCTCTTTTCTTTTTTAATAAATTTTAGCTTAGTTAATAAAAATTGGCTATAGCATGTATTTTGGGTAAGATCTAAGTTATAATTGAACCTGGGTATGTGGCTGATCCTTTGGGATTGGAAGAACCTTTTCTTTTATATGATGAGATCAGATTTTCAGGAATCATCATCATATCTGACAGGTGTCTCTGGACAGAGGCCTGAGGCTGGGTACTTTAAGGGAACTGCGTGGTTTGGACTTCTGAGTAACCAGTGAGGTACTATAGAAGCTGTTTTGTGCTGGCTTCGTAAATCTAAGTATTGGAATAACCACCAGCGTTTGGAGTTTGCCCCGTTTGGTTTGCAGTTCACCCTGATTGAGTGACCTCAGCTGGCTCCCACGGGCAGCACCGTCACACCATAATAGAGGCCCAACTTAAATGTATACCCAAAATTTAAAAACACAGTAAAAGAACTAAAAAAGAGTGACCGTAGCTTAACAACCATGCAAAAGAAGCAGTGAGAGATAAAAAGGCATATTTTATAAAGTGGAAGTCAGATCCTAGTGAAGTAAATGGAAAGGAGCATAAACACTGCTGAAATAAGTGTAAAAATGTAATAAGAAAAGCCAAAAAGAAGTTTGAAGACCAGCTAGTCAAAAACTCCAAAGGTGATCATGTTTTTTTAAGTACATCAGGAGCAGGAAGCCTTCTAAACAACTAGTGAGGCCTCTGGACGATCGAGATACAAAAGGAGAACTTAAAGACAATATCAGAGGGGTAGCCGTGTTAGTCTGGTTCTGTAGAAGCAGCAAAGAATCCTGTGGCACCTTATAGACTAACAGACTTGCATCTGAAGAAGTGGGTATTCACCCACGAAAGCTCATGCTGCAAAACGTCTGTTAGTCTATAAGGTGCCACAGGATTCTTTGCTGCTTAAAGACAATAAAGTCATTGTGGAGAAACTAAATGAATTCTTTGCTTCAGTCGTCATGGCTGAGGATGTTAGGGAGATTCCCAAACCTGAGCCATCCTTTGTACGTGACAAATCTGAGGAGTTGTCACAGATTGAAGTGTCACAAGGAGGTTTTGGAATTAATTGATAAGAAACTTAACAGTAACAAGTCACTGGGAGCAGATGGCATTCACCCACGAGTTCTGAAAGAGCTCAAATTTGAAATTGTGGAACTATTAACTATGGATTGTAACCTGTCCTATAACTTCTGTACCCAGTGACTGGAAGATAACTAATGTAATGCCAATTTAAAAAGGGCTCTAGAGGTGATTCCGGCAATTACAGACCGGTAAGTCTAACATCAGTACCGGGAAAAATTAGTTGAAACAATAGTAAAGAATACAATTGTCAGACACATAGAAGTACATAAATTGTTGGGCAAAAGTCAACATGGTTTTTGTAAAGGGAAATCATGTCTTACTAATCTATTAGAGTTCTTTGAAGGGGTCAACAAACATGTGGACAAGGGGGATCCAGTGGACATAGTGTACTTAAATTTCCAGAAAGCTTTGACAAGGTCCCTCACCAAAGGCTCTTACGTAAATTAAGTTATGGGATTAGAGGGAAGATCCTTTCATGGATTGAGAACTGGCTGAAAGAGAACAAAGGGTAGGAATAAATGGTAAATTTTCAGAATGGAGAGGGGTAACTAGTGGTGTTCTCCAAGGGTCAGTCCTAGGACCAATCTTATTCAATTTATTCATAAATGATCTGGAGAAAGGGGTAAACAGTGAGGTGGCAAAGTTTGCAGACCATACTAAACTGCTCAAGTTAGTTAAGACCAAAGCAGACTGTGAAGAACTTCAAAAAGATCTCACAAAACTAAGTGATTGGGCAACAAAATGGCAAATGAAATTTAATGTGTACAAATGTCAAGTAATGCACATTGGAAAAAATAACCCCAACTATACATACAATATGATGGGCGCTAATTTAGCTACAACTAATCAGGAAAGAGATCTTGGAGTCTCTGTCAATAGTTCTCTGAAGACGTCCATGCAGTGTGCAGCGGCAGTCAAAAAAGCAAACAGGATTTTAGGAATCATTCAAAAAGGGATAGAGACTAAGATGGAGAATAGCTTATTGCCCTTATATAAATCCATAGTATGCCCACATCTTGAATACTGTGTACAAATGTGGTCTCATCTCAAAAAAGATATACTGGCATTAGAAAAGGTTCAGAGAAGGGCAACTAAAATGATTAGGGGTTTGGAGAGGGTCCCATATGAGGAAAGATTAAAGAGGCTAGGACTTTTCAGCTTGGAAAAGAGGAGACTAAGGGGGGTTATGATAGAGGTTTATAAAATCATGAGTGATGTGGAGAAAGTGGATAAGGAAAAGTTATTTACTTGTTCCCATAATATAAGAACTAGGGGCCACCAAATGAAATTAATGGGCAGCGGGTTTAAAACAAATAAAAGGAAGTTCTTCACACAGCGCATGGTCAACCTGTGGAACTCCTTGCCTGAGGAGGTTGTGAAGGCTAGGACTATAACAGGCTTTAAAAGAGAACTAGATAAATTCATGGTGGTTAAGTCCATGAATGGCTATTAGCCAGGATGGGTAAGGAATGGTGTCCCTAGCCTCTGTTTGTCAGAGGGTGGAGATGAATGGCAGGAGAGAGATCACTTGATCATTACCTGTTAGGTTCACTCCCTCTGGGGCACCTGGCACTGGCTACTGTCAGAAGACAGGACACTGAGCTGGATGGACCTTATGTTCTTAAGTAGCCCTGCCAGGCCCAGCGGTGCCAGGGCTCTGAGCTGCCAGGCCCACCGGTGCCGGGGCTCTGAGCTGCCAGGGCTCTGAGCTGCCAGGCCCAGAGGTGCCGGGGCTTTGAGCTGCCAGGCCCAGAGGTGCCAGGGCTCACCCCTGCAAAAATTAAGCACTGGAAACAAGAGTTTCAGAAAGGAACTGGTCTTGAGCCAGTCCATAACCATTAGAGACCAGGAGGTGCCCTTCATGGAAGGGAGATTATTCTACATCCCCTGATGCGGGTTTCTTGGCCTTTCTGCTGAAGCATCTGCTGCTGGCCATTGTGGGAGTCAAGATAGATTCCTAGATTCCAAGGCCAGCAGGGCCCATTAAACCAGTGGTTCTCAAACTTTTGTATTGGTGACCCCTTTCAAACAGCAAACCTCTGAGTGTCACTCCCCATATATATATATATATTAAAAACACTTTTTTATATTTAACACTATTATAAATGCTGGAAGGGAAATGAAGCGGCGTTTGGGGGGGTGGAGGCCAACAGCTCATGACCCCCCCCGTAATAACCTCCTGACCCCCTGAGGGGTCACGACCCCAGTTTGCGAACCCCTGCACTAGATTATCTAATCTGACCTCCAGTATAGCACAGGCCAGATGATAGTGGGCTTGACGGTGGCTGTAGGTCTAATGCTGCGTGGCAATTCGTATGAGTTTCCTAGGGAATGCCTCACTCAGGACAGGGGTGAGGGTGATGGGTACAGTACAGCTGCTTGCAGCTGAAGCAGTTTTCCTCGTTGGTTATTCTTGCTGAGTAGTTCGGCACGTATGGTGCCCATAGCCTGGGGGGAGGCTGGCAGGCTGTGAGCACTGTGCAGTAATGAGGTGTAGGGCTGAGTTCACATTGCAGTGAGTGTGGAGGGATGAGTACAGCTCTGTCCCCACAGTGAGGGTCAGTGGCTCCTTATTGACTCTCCAGACGTAGGAGGGTGATGCAATGATCCTGTGTGGTCATCATTCCTGGAGCTCCTTAGTCTCAGTGCTTGGGGACCTTTGGCAAATGCTCTTTGCAGCAGCACTCTGAGTGGGTATGAGCAGGGAAGGACTGCATTTGTCAAGGCCACAGAGAGGGGTGTTGCCATTAGAGGCAAGATGATGAAAGCTTTGCTGAGAGTTTAGCTGTATGGATTGACAGCAAAGGCCAGATCTGACAGATGTTCTGCAGGAAGAGTTGGCAATCTGTAGACTGGATGTGAGGACCTAGAGAGAGAGAGCTCCAAGTCGAAGATGACGCCAAGGTTATGAGACTAAGTGGCAGGCAGGATGGTGGTGCTGTCTATAGTGATCAAGTAAGGAGGTAATGGGGAGGGCTTGGTGGGATGGGGGAGATTAGGAGCACTGTTTTAGCTACATTTAGCTTGAGCTGGCGGCTACACATCCATGAGATTTCAGAGACAGGCCTAGATATTAGTGTGAACAGAAGGAGACTGGTTTGGTGTAGAAACGCAGATCTCTAATATGCGAGACACAAGGTAGGTGAGGCAATATCTTTTATTAGACCAACTTCTGCTGGTGAGAGAGACAAGCTTTCCAGCCACACAGAGCTATTCTTCAGGTCTGGGAAAGGAACAAGGAGCATCACAGCTAAATGCCAGGTGGAACAGATTGTTTAGCATAAGTGTTAGCACCTATTTTAAGGGACCATTCAAAGTAGAGTGGCCCGTTAACATCTCTACAGTTATATGATAAAAAGAGGGGATTAGTGGGCCAAAGTTTGTTGTCAATTATTGTAATAAACCATAAATCCAGTGTTTCTGTTCAGTTCATGATGTTTAGTGTCTAGAAGATAAATCAATTTAAATTCTCAGGCTCATCTTTTGAAAGTGTTGTGTAGGTTTCCTTTGAGGATGAGGACTGATAGGTCAGATACAGCGTGGTCGCTGTGTGATGAGTGTTCACCCACTAGGGTTGCCAGTTTTTGTTGAACGTATTCCTAGAGGTTTCATCACATGACATAAGAATATAAGAACGGCCGTACCGGGTCAGACCAAAGGTCCATCTAGCCCAGTATCTCTCTACCGACAGTGGCCAATGCCAGGCGCCCCAGAGGGAGTGAACCTAACAGGCAATGATCAAGTGATCTCTCTCCTACCATCCATCTCCACCCTCTGACAGACACAGGCTAGGGACACCATTCCTTACCCATCCTGGCTAATAGCCATTAATGGACTTAACCACCATGAATTTATCCAGTTCCCTTTTAAACGCTGTTATAGTCCTAGCCTTCACAACCTCCTCAGACAAGGAGTTCCACAAGTTGACTGTGCGCTGCATGTAGAAGAACTTCCTTTTATTTGTTTTAAACCTGCTGCCTATTAATTTCATTTGGTGACCCCTAGTTCTTGTATTATGGGAATAGGATTAATCTTTAATTCCTGGAGACTCCAAGATAATCCTGGAGGGTTGGCACCGCATCACCCACAGGTGATATGGTGCTTGTCCTTTATCATTTTCCTGTATGAGTTCATTCAAGAGCATAGTGATTGTTTGGTTTCACCCACATAGTTGTGATTGGGGCACTTAGTGCACTGCATGAGGTACGCTACATAGTATCATAGAATTGGAAGGGACCTCAAGAGGTCATCTACTCCAGTCCCCTGCACTCAAGGCAGGACTAAGTAATAGCTAGACCATTCCTGACAGGTGTTTGTCCAGCCTGCTCTTCAAAATCTCCAATGATGGAGATTCCACAACCTCCCTAGGCAATTTATTCCAGTGCTAAACTACCCTGACAGTTAGGAAGTTTTTCCTAATGTCCAACCTAAACCTCCCTTGCTGCAATTTAAGCTCATTGCTTGTTGTTCTATCCTCAGAGGTTAAGAAAAAACATTTTTCTTCCTCCTCCTTGTAACAGCCTTTTACATACTTGAAAACTGTTATCATGTCCCCTCTCAGTCTTCTCTTCTCCACACTAAACAGCCATTTTTTTCAATCTTCCCTCATAGGTCATGTTTTCTAGATCTTTAATCATTTTTGTTGCTCTTCTCTGGACTCTCTCCAATTTATCCACATTCTTCCTGAAATGTGGCACCCAGAACTGGACACAGTACTCGAGTTGAGGCCTAATTAGAGCAGAAGAATTACTTCTTGTGTCTTGCTTACAATACTCCTGCTAATACATCCCAGGATGATGATCACTTTTTTTGCAACAAGTATCAGAGGGGTAGCCATGTTAGTCTGGATCTGTAAAAGAAGCAAAGAGTCCTGTGGCACCTTATAGACTAACAGACGTATTGGAGCATGAGCTTTCGTGGGTGAATACCCACAGCGTTACACTAATGATTCATATTTAGCTTGTGGTCCACTATGACCCCCACATCCCTTTCCACAGTACTCCTTCCTAGGCAGTCATTGCCCAGTTTGTTGTATGTGTGCAACTGATTGTTCCTTCCTAAATGGAGCACTTTGCATTTGTCCTTACTGAACTTCATCCTATTTACTTCTGACCATTTCTCCAGTTTGTCCAGATCATTTTGAATTTTAATCCTGCCTCCAAAGCACTTGCAACCACTCACAGCTTGGTATCATCTGCAGACTTTATAAGTGTACCCTTGTGATACAGCATGGCCAGAGGACAGCAGGAGAGGGTTAGAAGGGAGCCTTATTCCCTGTAAGGGGAAGAAAGTTTGCTATAGATTAATTAGAGCACCTGAAGCCAATTAGGGCACGTGAAGCCAGTCACATGATAAAAACTCCTGCTTCAATCAGATTGTGGGAGTTGGAGCAGAGAACAGTCTGAAGGGAAGCAGAGGACAGTTTGGAGAAGTGCTGCGGTGAACTAAGAAGTCCAAGACCCTCGGTAAAGGGGCACCTGGCTTGTGCAGAGGGAGGGCAGGAAGCCCCCCACAAGCTGAAGGGCAGGAGAGGGAAGTAGCCCAGGGGAAGGAAGTGTCAGTTCAAGTGGTTTACCACTATCCTCAGGGCTCCTGGGCTGGGACCTGGAGTAGAGGGCGGTTCCAGGTCCATCCCTCTCCTCTAGGACACAGGTGGGGCAGTTAACATTCCACTGCAGGGGCAAGAAATGGTGCCCTGAACCCCCACCCCCCAAAGAAGAGAGAGCACGAGACCCATCAAAATAGTGCTGGCAATTTGCCACACCTGTATGCCAATATCTAAATCATTGATGAAGGTATTGTACAGAACTGGACCCAGAACTGATCCCTGTGGGACCCCACTCGTTATGCCCTTCCAGCATGACTGTGAACCACTGATTACTTTTTTGGGAATGGTTTTCCAACCAGTTTTGCACCCACCTTATAGTAGCTCCATCTAGGTTGCATTTCCCTAGTTTGTTTATGATGTGATGTTTGTATCATGTTGTGATAGGGATGGGTACACAGGTGTTGACTTTCCAAAGTGCCAGGGGTGCTCGACCCCCAGCTCTGCCCCAGGCCCTGCCCCCACTCCACCCCTTCCCCTAAGGCCCCACCGCTGCCCCAACTCTTCCTGTCCTTGCTCCACCCCCACCCTGCCTCTTCCCACCTAGTTCCGCCCCCTCCCTTGAGTGCCCCTCGTCTCCGCTTCTCCCCTCCCCCCCAAACCTTCTGCACACCTTGAAACAGCTGATTGTGATGGGCGGGAGGTGCAGGAAGGGAGAGGCACTGATCTGTGGGGCCCGCTGGGAGGCACTGGGGATGGGAGGAGCTGATAAGAGGGCTGCCAATGGGTGCTCACCATCCACCATTTTCCCCCCCGTGAGTGCTCCAGTGCCAGAGCACCACAGAGTCGGTGCCTATGCATGGGTATGTCCCATGGATCTTGAAAGGTGTGTTGGGGGGGGGGTGTTGATCATAGTAGCAGTGGAGATATGTCTGCAGGTTTTACATCTTTTGTTCTGGCACGATCTGAGGCCGCTTTGAGTTGGTGTGTCCTGGTCTGCGATGTAGTGAGCCAAAATCCCCGTGAAAAGGAGAAGTGGTAGGGACAGGTGCTCCTACCTGGTGGTAAAGACTCCGTGTAAGGGTCTGTAGTGAGGCGGTGTGGTTCCCAGCCGCCCTGGAGAGAGAGATGAGTCCCTGCAGACACCAGAGTGGGTGGAGCCAAGGAGTTCTGAGCCCGCCCCCCCAGAGGGCCAGGCGTTGCCCCAGAAGTATAAAGGGCTGACCTCAGAGCTCACTGGGAGAGCAGATTCCTCCAGCCTAGCTCGCAATTGGGAAACCCCAGCAGCCTGCGGTAAACCCGAGGACTGGCCCGACCTGCCGCACTCCAGCTACCTGGAGGAGTTGCCGAGCCTGCCCCTCACCAGCTATTCTGAGGAATCCATGGTGCTGGACCCACCCTGAGGACACCACCCTGACCCAGGTACCTGAAGGGGGTGAGTCTGGAAGTAGCCTGGGGGCAGCCAACCCTAGTCAGGCTGCAGCACTGCCAGAACCCATATCAGTGTGTTGCAGCCAGGATCCCCACTCAGGGCCGGCTTTACGCCGATTCCACCGATTCCCCGGAATCGGGCCCTGCACTGAAGAGGTCCCCGCTCCCGCGCCTAAGGGAGCCCTGCTCTGGGGGTGACAAGGTTTCCTCCCCCACTCTGAGCTTTAGGGTACAGATGTGGGGACCTGCATGGACCCTTCTAAGCTTAATTCCTAGCTTAGATCTGGTAACACTGCCACCAGCCAGAATTCCAGTGTCTGGCACACTCCTTGTCCCCCCAAAACTTTCCCCTTCCTGGATAGCTTTGAGGCTTTTCCACCAAGTCCCTGGTGATACCAATCCAACCCCTTGGATCTTAACACAAGGAGAAATTAACCATTCCTCCCTCCTTTCCCCCACCAACTCCTGGTGAGTCCAGATCCAATTCCCTGGGATCTTAAAACAAGAAAGGGAAAAAAATCAATTAGGTTCTTAAAAAGAAAGGTAAAAATCATCTCTGTAAAATCAGGATGCAAAATATTTTACAGGGTACTTAGATTTATATAGCCCAGAGAAAACCCCTCTAGCCTTAGGTTCAAAGTTACAGCAAACAGAGGTAAAATCCTCTCAGCAAAAAAGGAACATTTACAGGTTGAGAAAACAACATAAGACTAACACGCCTGGCCTGTGCTACTTACAAATTTGAAACATGAGAGACTGATTCAGAAAGATTTGGAGAGCCTGGATTGATGTCTGGTCCCTCTCAGTCCCAAGAGCGAACAACCCCCAAAACAAAGAGCACAAAACAAAGACTTCCCTCCACCAAGATTTGAAAGTATCTTGTCCCCTTATTGGTCCACTGGTCAGGTGTCAGCCAGGTTTACTGAGCTTCTTAACCCTTTACAGGTAAAAGAGACATTAACCCTTAACTATCTGTTTATGACAGGGGGTCTTCGGCAGCATTTCAGCGGCAGGGGGTCCACTCCGGGGGTCTTCAGCGGCATTTTGGTGGCAGGGGCGTCCACTCCGGGGCGTTTCGGCAGCATTTCAGCGGCGGGGGGGGGTCCTTCAGTGCCGCAGAAGACCCGGCGCAGACCCTCCGCCACCCAAATGCTGCCGAAGCCCCGGACCACCGCCGAGTATTCCAGTCAGGCCCCGCAGGTCATAAAGCCAGCCCTGTCCCCACTGATGCAGCAGCAAGTATTCTGCCGCTGTTAGGGCCCTGGGCTGGGACGCAGTGGAGTGGTCGGACCTGCATCCCTCCTGCCACCCACCTCTCAGGTGGCCGTCTCCCCTTGTCCCTGGCCATTGGAGGCTTGGGCCTATTATTGCTCCGCCCCTACCTGAGGGCCTGAACTCCTGACTCACCGTTGCCCTACCCTGACCTAGGGCCTGAGCTCACCATTGCCTGTACTGTTACTGCTCAGCCCTGCCTGAGTGCCTGACTCACCGTTGCCCCGCCCTGCCCTGCCCTAAGGCCTGGGCTAACTGTGTTTATTTCTGCCCTCACAAAGGCCACAGAGGAAAACTCCCGTGGCCGGACTAATTCCCCAAAAGACATCTTCCCGAGTTTAGTGAGGCAGTTGGTTCCCCGCTGCCCGAGAGAGAGAGAAGCCCCGGCTAATCTCTCTACAGGGTCCTATACCCCATTTGAGTCCTCCCTTTCCAGAGTTCAAAGACAGAGCTGATTAGAGAGTCCCCCTCCCTTCCCAGCGACCACTGGAACTGAAATCACTGAAGCTGGTCTAGGGGGCTGAGCTTTAGACGTAAGGAAAGGACCTGGGGATTCCAGTGGACGAGAAGCTGGATATGAGTCAGCAGTGTGTCCTTGTTGCCAAGAAGGCTGACGGCATTTTGGGCTGTATTAGAAGGAGCACTGTCAGCAGATCAAGGGAAGTCATTAGGCACTGGTGAGGCCACACCAAATCTGGACACAGTACTCCAGGTCTCCCCACTACAGAAGGGATGTAGACAAATTGGAGAGAATCCAGTGGAGGGTATCAAAAATGATTAGGAGGCTGCGGCACATGACTTACAAGGAGAGGTTGAGGGAACTGCGGGTATTTAGTCTGCAGAAGACAAGAGTGAGGGGAGATTTGATAGCAGCCTTCAACTACCTGAAAGAAGGAGAGGGGTACCTACTCACCAGGGCTGGAGCAGCAAAACAGCACAGTGAATGGTTACAGATTCTGATTGTTATGGCTTGCATCTACTGTAATAAGGGTTTTTGTTTTATGCCTTGCTATGGAAACATTTTATTCATGTACAATGGCTCCTTTATTTTTCCCCCTGATTGACAGCTAGAAATGTGTCCTTTGGCAGGTCATCAACACCTGAAAGCAGACTTTTGCTGATTAGCAGGAGGTGAAAGAGAATGCAGGAGGACATGCTCACTGAGATCATAGAATATCAGGGTTGGAAGGGACCTCAGAAGGTCATCTAGTCCAACCCCCTGCTCAAAACAGGACCAGGCCCCAGACACATTTTACCCCAGTTCCCTAAATGGCCCCCTCAAGGATTGAACTCACAATGCTGGGTTTAGTAGGCCAATGCTCAAACCACTGAGCTATCCCTCCCCCCCAGGATGACTGATGCAGAGCTGTGTGGAGGATTTCACTGTCTGAGAAGTTGGACATGGAGCGCAGGAAAGCTTCTAATGAGTGAGAGCATGCGGCACAGGATGAGATGCTTTGGATTATGAGGGACCAAGCAGACACGTTGAGATGTCTGGTTGAACTGCAGGAACAGAAGCAGGAGGGTAGAGTCCCTCTGCAGACCCTGGTGGACAGCCAGCCCTCATCGCCTAGCACAGAATCACCCTCCCCAAAGTGTTCCATGAGATGTGGGCAAAAAGTCCATTATCCCTTTCACTTAACTCGGGGGGCGGAGGGAGGGTACAAAGAACAGAAGGCGCCCATTCACAGACCTTTGATGAAAATGTTTCTCCTGTTCCAACTTTACAACCCCTTTTCCCCAAGTTTACCTTTTCTTTCTGCTCTCCCTCTTCACTTATGTTTGTTAAATAAAGTAAATAGATTTGAGAAATAAATGTTCTTTATTGAGTAGAAGCAGTGGGCTTGAGCGGGGGGTTGGCTTTACAGGGACAATGATACAAGCCAGGTGAAGGTTTGGGAAAGCACAATGCAGACAAGCAGCTCACATTACTGTGACTCATTATTATTAAAATGACTTTTCAGAGCCTCATGGATATGCAGTGTCCCTTGCCCTGGTGTCTGGCTGCTCAAAAATGGCTGCCACGTGATCTGTCTCAACTGCCCACTGCTGCAGAGAATTTCCCCCCTTTTTTTCACAGATATTATGGAGCACACAGCAGGCAGCTATAATCATGAGGATGTTCTCCTCACTAGGGTCCAACCTTGTTAGTAGACTTTTCCAATGCCCTTTTAAGTGATCAAAGGAACATTCAACCACCATTCTGCACTTGCTTAGCCTCTAGGTGAACCGTTCCTTACTGCTGTCCAGACAGCCGGTGTATGGCTTCATAAGCCATGGGAGCAAGGGGTAGGCTGGGTCCCCCAGGATAGGTATCTTAACGTCATCAATTTTAATTTTGTGGTCTGGAAAGAAAGTCCCGGATTGCAGATTTTTTAACAGACCTGAGTTCCTAAACATGTGCACATCATGAACCTTTCCTGACCATCCTACGTTGATGTCAATGAAATGCCCCCTGTGATCCATCAGCACTTGCAACACCATTGAAAAGTATCCCTTTCGGTTTATGTACTCTTTGGCAAGGTGGTCTGGTGCCAAGATGGGGATATGAGTGCCATCTATCACCCCACCAGACTTAGTGAACCCATCCACTATGTCCTGCACATTTCCCAGACTCTCTACCCTTCATAGCAGAATTCAATTAATGGCCCTGCACACTTGGAGCACAGCAGCTCCCACAGTTGATTTACCTACTCCAAATTGATTCCCCACTGACCAGTAACTGTCTGGTGTTGCAAGCTTCCAAATAGCGATCACCACTCGCTTCTCCACTGTCAGAGCAGCTCTCATTTTTGTGTTGCTGAACTGCAGGGCAGGGGAAAACTCTGCACAAAGTTACCGGAAGGTGGCCTACCACATTTGAAAGTTCTGCAGCCTCTGTTTGTCATCCCATACCTGCAAAACGATGTGGTCCCACCAGTAAGCGCTTGTTTCACAGGAACAGAAACAGCGCTCAACAGTGTGCAACTGCTCTGTGACTGCCATCGGTAACTGTGAATTCTTTTTTCAATAGCTTGCAGCAGGGCTGCTTGCAGGCCATCACTATGTTCCATGTGGCGGACCCTACTTTGGCTCTGGAGACACTGCAGGAGACGGCACGAGGTATTTGAGATGCTCACAGCAAGAGGGTACAGCTGAGCAGGCTCCATGCTTCTGGGATTCTGATGTACGCATGGTGGTTTTAAGGCGCAAAAACCACTGGGTTGTTTGCCATTGATGGAGAGAGCACAGTGCATCATGGGATGCTGACGCAATGTTCCCATTCTCCCCTGCGACAATGTTTTGGTCCCATGAGGCATTGCACAAACTTCCCAGAACACACTGCGGCAAGTTGCACTTTGGGATAGCTACCTGCATTGCTTTGTGCATCAGTGCAGGTGCTGCTGGTGAGGACGCACTCCATCAAGACAATGAGTATGGTGTGGCCACACACTATCAACTTCATTAATTCAGGGGCTTGAGGTCAACGTAATTTTGTAGTGTACACAAGCCCTGAGAGCTTGCGAGAGGGGAAGTACTGCCTATCTGGGGGGCCAGGGACGGTATTTAATGTGCCCAGGTTTCTGCGTAGGGACTGGGACTGGTTTTGTTTTGTAATACTAAGAGGCATCAACCCCTTGATATTGAACCAGGCCCTTGCTGCTCTGGTAGAAGGGTTATATTGACAAATTAGAGAAGGTGCAGAAAAGAGCCATAAAAATTATTTGAGGGTGGAAAAAATGCCTTAGTCTACCTGGTGGGGTATTGGGCTGTCCAGGCAGATGATTTCTAAAGGACACTAATGTGTTGTGCATTAATTGGTCCATGCAGACCCTGCTTGTGCACACTAAAGTTTCCCTAGTGCATTTTACCATTTCAAGTAGCACTACATCAAAGTGCACAAGGGATGCTTTAGTTCACACCAGCAGGGCTTACACAGACCACTTAATGTGCAAAACAGTGCACTTGAGAAATCACACCCCATAGTGTATATTACCACACTGTGTAGACAAGTCCTTATAGCAAGAGACTTAAGGGAATTAATTTATTTACTTTACCAAAAAGAAGACTGAGAGGTGACTTGATTGTGGCATATCAGTGCCTTTCCTGGGAGAATATACCAGGTACTAAATCATCATCATCAATTCACACAGTCTACTGAGGCTGTTACACCAGCCAGAGCGACTGCGGTTGATGGTGTCACAACAGGCATCCTGTACTGAAGTTCCCAGATCTGGCTCAATCCTGCAAACACAGAAGTCTCTGGGGTGACCCTGCTGGTGGGGCCGGGCAGGGTCAGGGCATGTATCCCTTCGTGCATTAGTGGAGAGGTTGAGAGCATGGTATGCTGGGGGCGGGGTGTCCATTCTGGCAACGTGGCTGAGGCGCATGCAACGGCACTTTTGAATGTAATGAGCCACTGAAGGAAGGCCAGTCTTGGTTAGATTATGACATTTCACATGAAGTCAAGCCGTGTTAAGCTTGATATCATGCTGTCTGGAGAGGTTCACAACTGAGAATGCCAATCTCAGGTCAGACTTTCAGGAAATAGGGCAGACACCCCAAACTGGGGGTATATTCTATAATTAGATTTCACCAAGCCAGTAACAAATGTGCATGCCTGGATCACTATACCAATCTTACCAAGGAGTCACAGACAGTCCCCTTACACCCCCCAGCCTGTCTTGCTACCCAGACAAACTGAACTTAATGATAAAAGGTTATTAACAAAAATCACACTTCTTCAGGTTACTCCCAACCCAAAAGGGTTGGTCACTTACCCCTGGTCAATGGATACTCTCCATCTCGCACCAAAGACAATGCAAGCAGGTAATTTCTCTAGTAAACTAACTAACGGTTCGTTAGCTAAGAAAAAGAAATGAGTGTTATTGAGAGGTTAAATCAAGCAAAATACATTAACAGGTGAGTCCAAGTTTGTAAGTCCAAAATGATAGCTGAGATGTAGCAATCTGCTAGTTTTCCGTAAGTCTCTCAGGGTTACCCAAAACAACTTTGGGGTTCTCTGTCTTGCATCTGGAGCATTCCCTGTGAGTCTACAAACAGTTCAGAGATGCAAGATCATTCCCTTAAACCAGTATTTATAGACCCTGCTAACAGAAGACAATCTGAACTTTGTCCTCGGGCTGTGTGTGAGGAATGCAGATTGAGTTTGTGTGAATTTCCATTGTGAACAAAATGGCCCTTGCTTTGAAGTTAGCAATCTTCTTAATTTACATTTCCAAGGCTCCAATCCGGTTTGATGGGTAAATGTAATTACCGGGATATATGCTATGTAAATTGTAATGTAACAGCATACAACAATCTTCCATTAGTTTTCGTGAAGTTTACACATCAGGTAAATTCTTATTTTAATACTAATACACCCTTTTGATCTAAGGTTAAGTACTGGTAAGTACAGGGATACACATAATGTTAATTGATAGCAATCAACAGGTTACAGATAAATTAAGACAATATCGTTTGCATTTCTTTTTAACTAAATTAGCACTCAAGTGAAGTATTACACAACATTCCGTTGATATTCACACACCTCAGCTGGGCTGTCAGTATCATACAAAGTCAAATCACTTTATAGTCGGTATTTGATGCTGGCAGCGCTTGTGGAATGCCTCAAGCCACTCCAAGTATGCCTGTAGAGGGTCCTTGTTTCTGATGCATATAGCAATACAGGCAGTATACAGGTGTGATATAGCCTGAACTTTGTCTCAGTTCAAAGATATTTTTGCTCTATAAGTGAGACATGGACTTCCTGAAGGCAAGACCTATTTGCCAACTAACCTCCAGTTTGCTGCAACTCTTTGAACTAAAGGGGTCTTTAATCCAGTGGAGAAAGGCATGCCAAGAATCAATATCTGGAAGCTGAAACCAATGAAATTCAAATGAGAAATTCTTCTTCTTCTTCTTATTCACTCCCTGTGGAGCATAAGGCACCAACCACTCTCCTCCATTCATTTTGTTCTTGAGCGAGACAGCAAATTTCATAGAATCATAGAATCTCAGGGTTGGAAGGGACCTCAGGAGGTCATCTAGTCCAACCCCCTGCGCAAAGCAGGACCAAACCCAACTAAATCATCCCAGCCAGGGCTTTGTCAAGCCTGACCTTAAAAATCTCTAAGGAAGGAGATTCCACTACCTCCCTAGGTAACCCATTCCAGTGCTTCACCACCCTACTAGTGAAAAAGTTTTTCCTAATGTCCAACCTAAACCTCCCCCTCTGCAACTTGAGACCATTACTCCTTGTTCTGTCATCTTCTACCACCGAGAACAGTCTAGATCCATCCTCTTTGGAACCCCCTTTCAGGTAGTTGAAAGCAGCTATCAAATCCCCCCTCATTCTTCTCTTCTGCAGGCTAAACAATCCCAGTTCCCTCAGCCTCTCCTCATAAGTCATGTGCTCCAGCCCCCTAATCATTTTTGTTGCCCTCCGCTGGACTCTCTCCAATTTATCCACATCCTTCTTGTAGTGTGGGGCCCAAAACTGGACACAGTACTCCAAATGAGGCCTCACCAGTGCTGAGTAGAGGGGAATGATCACATCCCTCGATCTGCTGGAAATGCCCCTACTTATACAACCCAAAATGCCATTAGCCTTCTTGGCAACAAGGGCACACTGTTGACTCATAATTTCATCCCACTTCATTGGGAAATGAGAAATTAGGCACACATTATCATCAGTGAGAGTGATTTAACCATTCGAGCAAACTTCCAAAAGAAGTGGTGGATTCTCTGTCTCTTGGAGTCTTCATGTGAGAACTGGCTGCCTTTCTGGAAGAAGCTTTAATAAAACACAAGTTACTGGGCTCAACTCAGGCATAACTTGATGCAATTCTCTGGCATGTGACATAGAGGAGGTCAGACTAGATGATCTAAGGGCTCCATTTGGCCTTAAACTCTGTGAATCTAAGATCCACATCACATGCCGCCCGCAGGAGGGTAATCGCTGGGTGGGAGAGGCTAACCCCAGACCCATCCCTTCTTCCCAAGGCCCTGCCCCTTCTGTCCTCCCATGGGAGCCCAGACTCACCCCCCATGGCCGCCAGCCCCTACCCCAGACGAGGGCGCCCCCCCCAACCACGGAGTGCTGGGAGGGTGGGTGGCATGGCCCCAGCCCCAGGCAAGGCCACTGCACAGAGAGGCCTGGGAGTGGAGCATGGGGGAGGGTATGCCTGGCTGTTTAGGGAAGCACAGTCTCCCCCAGCCTATGATACCCGCCATTCATGCCTGCCTTACACCTTGCCATACTGTACGTGCTTCCATCTCATCTGAAGAATTTGCTAATTATTTTTAAACTATCAGTCATTTTAACACCAGGTACAAACCATTCAGAAAAATGGATTTTTAACTGCTGTTCCATAGATTTCCCTTACTTTTCTTGCATAGTGATTACTGAGTTTGTGACCTTTAAAATGAGTAGGCTTTTTTAGCCCCCTCTCCTTCCCTTTATAGAGGAAATATTAAAAAGTAAGAGTCACAATGGAGCACAAAGTGTGGTGATGTCAGTGACTCAAGTGCTCTGATCAGCTCAGTGTCTCGCTGCTCTCTGTAACCAGTGAATTGCTCACATCGGTGAGGCCAGAGATTACAGTTGTGGGGAATTGAGCAAGAGCAGCATTTCCCAACCTGCTGAATGACACACTGTCCTTTAGCAACCCTCAGAACTTGCCTGTATCCTGGGGCATCAGTCTCCCCGCCCCTGTGGCCACCTTGCATTAGCGTAACACAGAGGGGCATTTCCTGCTGTCTTCAGGACCCCATAATGGGATAGGGGCTTTACTCAAATGCCACCATGCTGGTCTCTGCTTGGCTGCCCCTCCTCATGGTTGCTTGCACAGTTAAAAAAAAGGGTGCATGTTTTTTTGCAAGTAAAAGTGCCATATTCTGTTCGTTCTGATTTGTGGGATTGAATTATTCACTACTTGGGAGAGTTCGGCATACTCAGCATTGCAGGAAGTGAACAGCAGTCCTCAAAGCACCAGTGATTATCCCTATGGGGCAGTGCATTCTTCATTATTTGCTAGCAGCCAGTCACTATCGCGGGGATGCTTTAGTCATGTACGGAGCCCAAACAATACCAGGCTCCAGACAGAGACTCTTAGCCTTTATCTCCTAGTTTAAATGCTTCCTGATCCAACTGGGAAGAGGAAACCATTCCTGTGACAGCGGTGACCAACCACATTCTGCAAATAGCAAATCCAGTTGGGAAGCAGTGTCTGATCAGCCATAATTTGTAGTTGTACCTCCTGACAACTACTGACGCTATTTGCAGAGATTCTGGTGTAGGGAGTCATTTGCTAACCCCAGCCAGGACAGGCGAGGCTATTGACCAGCCCTGTTCCCTTATGTGGACCAAGTCTCTGCATGGTGTGATGAGGTTTAATATAACAGCTCGAGCTGGGACCTATACACAGGTAGATAATAGCCCTCTGTAAATTCACTCCAGCTCCTCAGCTGAGTGGTGTGTGCTATTAACTACCAACTTACCCCCTTTGTTTTGTAGATCTGCCAGACAAAGCCATCAAGTGTCTCTGGCATGATTTGCTCAGCAACTTACGATGGGGAGGACTGAATAGTGACTGTGGCTAGGGACATAGGGTGTATGTGGTACAAAGGAGTTATAGAGCTGCCTCACTCATGGTACAATTACCCTCTACACACTCTTGGCTATTTTCTCACAGTTCTTGGTTCTTTAGCGTGATGTGACAGTTCAATGTTTGTCTGTCAACGAGTCACCTTTGATCTAGAGAGGAATCAGAGGCATGGAAGGTAGTCAGCAAGTTGGAATCAAGCTAACCTCTCCAGCCAGGACAGGTACCATGCATGCAGCTGAGACACAGGGCATGGGAATTCCTGAAGTGGAGAATGCTGCTTTGAAAATGTGAAGGTGGTAAGTACATTGTGTGTGCTTGTGTGTGACCTTCCAAAGGACTATTTACATTGTAAAACTGGGACCATATAACCAGGAATGACCCTTTGTGTTGAAGCTGTGAGTGCAGTCCGGATTGGATTTGGGATACAGGTGATGGGCATTAATTAGGGACTATCATCCCCTCCTTGTAGAGCCTATCTCTGTAAATACTTATGTGGATAAGGGCACAAGGCAGCAGAACAAAGCAACGTGGATAGAAGAAGAGAGGCCCCCAGGAGCAGGACACCAGGCTGGTGGCTGAAGCTTACCTTGCTCAGGGTTCTCAGTCCACATGGCATGGACTTACCGGGCCTCTGTCACTGTCCTATCTCAGCAACTCACAGTTGTGGCTGCATTTATCCTTACGAGTTGTGAGGGCAGCAGTTCTATTATCTCTGTTCTACAAATGGGGCCTGAGGCACAGACAAGCCCTGGGTATGTCTATGCTGGAACTGGAAGGTTAAATTCCAGCATGAGGAGACACACACACTCTCTGACTGAGCTAGCATGCTGAAATAGAAGTATAGCCTTTGTGGAGGGGCTGTCTGCGCTGAGTACCTACCTATGGTCTCAGATGGGATTGTACTCAGGATGGCCAATCTCAAGTGGAGTGCCCCAGGGTTCAGTCCTGGGGCCGGTTTTGTTCAATATCTTTATTAATGAGCTAGATGATTGGATTAACTGCCCCTCAGCAAGTTCGCGGATGACACTAAGCTGGGGAGAGGTAGATACGCTGGAGGGTAGGGATAGGGTCCAGAGTGACCTAGACAAATTAGAGGATTGAGCCAAAAGAAATCTGATGAGGTTCAACAAGGACAAGTGGAGAGTCTGGCACTTGGGAAGGAAGAATCCCATGGCACTGCTACAAGCTGGGGACCGACTGGCTAAGTAGCAGTTCTGCAGAAAAGGACCTGGGGTTACAGTGGATGAGAAGCTGGATATGAGTCAACAGCGTGCCCTTGTTGCCAAGAAGGCCAGCGGCATATTGGGCTGTATTAGTAGGAGCATTGCCAGCAGATCGAGGGAAGTGATTGTTCCCCTCTATTCGGCACTGGTGAGGCCACATCTGGAGTACTGTGTCCAGTTTTGGTCCCCCTGCTACAGAAGGGATGTGGACAAATTGGAGAGAGTCCAGTGGGCCAAAAAAATGATTAGGGGGCTGGGGCACATGACTTACGAGAAGAGGCTGAGGGAACTGGGATTGTTTAGTCTGCAGAAGAGAAGTGTGTGGGGGGGGAAGGGAATTTGATAGAAGCCTTCAGCTACCTGAAAGGGGGTTCCAAAGAGGCTGGGTCTAGACTGTTCTCACTGGTGGTAGATGACAGAACAAGAAGCAATGGTCTCAAAGTTGCAGTGGGGAAGGTCTAGGGTGGCTATTAGGAAACACTATTTCACTAGGAGGGTGGTGAAGCACTGGAATGGGTTACCTAGGGAGGTGGTGGAAACTCCATCCTTAGAGGTTTTTAAGCCCCAGCTTGATAAAGCCCTGGCTGGGATGATTTAGTTGGTGTTGGTCCTACTTTGAGCAGGGGGTTGGACTAGATACCTCCTGAGGTCTCTTCCAACCCTAGTATTCTATGATTCCTGCCACGCGTGTTCTGGTGGCTACACTTTATTTTTAGCAAGTTCATTTGATGAGCGCTAACGTGGGTGTGTCTCCTTGAGCTGGAATTGACACCTTCCAGCTCTAGTGTAGACGTACACTAAGTGACTTGCCCAAGGTCCCACAGGAAGTCTGTGGCAAGGAATTGAATCTAAGTCTCCCAAGGCCCATATCTGAGACCTAATCACTTGGCTACCCTTCCTCTACAGACTAAGGAGTCCTGTCCTGTAAGGTGTGCCCTGTCTGGGGCTGCGGTCCTTCCAGAGTCATGAGAAACACTTCACCAAGGGTACAGACAGTGCAAGGGGTGCAAGATGGCATTTTTGAGGGGAAGAGATGAGAGTTTGCAGACACTTACAAGGATTGCTCCTCTCCTTTGGTGAAGATCAGGATCCTGTTCATTGTTGCCTTTCGCTGGTACCTCTCCACCCCCTGTGACACCCCATGAATATTTACTAGCGCATTATCATAGCCTCAGAGACATGTAGGTATGGAAGGGACCTCAGGAAAATATCTATTCTATCCCCCTGTGCTGAGACAGGATTAAGTAAATTTAGACCAGAGGTTCTCAAACTGTGGTCTGCGAACTCCATTCAGGGGGTCCGTGGCTAGTTCCCTGTAAGCTGCGTGCTTGGGCGGCCGCACACAAGAGAATGAAGGGCCACCCACCTAATTAGTGGAACTGTGCAGGTGTGGCTCCACTAATTAGGTGCCTGGACCCTGGAGAAGACATACATGTAAGGTGAGAGGGGGTGGCCTTGGGGGAATAGGGGGCAGGTGGGAGGGGGTCAGTGGGGTGAGAAGAGGGGGTGGGAGGAATTTGGGACATTCAGTGCTGCAGCAGCCAGAGAAAGAGGCAACTTTCCCCAGCTCCAGGGCTGCGGCTGCTGGGGAGAGATGGCTGGCCCTCCTTCCCAGCCTCAGGTCTGTGGCTGCTATGGTCGGGGAAGAGACCACCCCTCCTTTCCAGTCTCCACTTGGAGGCTGCTGCGGTAGGGGAGAGATGGCACATCCATTGCATTAGAAAGGTAAGACTGCTGATATTAAAATATGAGTTGCAAGCTTTTATCTGTAGAACAAAAAAAGTTAATTATTAAGTTTTTTTATATAGCACTTTTATCCAAAGCACTTTACAATAGTTAGCTAACGGGACAAACAACATTTGGAAAGATCGTTAAGTGGTCCGCCGAAGCCCTTAGCAATTTCCAAGTGGTCTGCAAAACAAATGTTTGACAACCGCTGATCTAGACTATTCCTGAGAGGTGTTTGTCTAACCTGCTCTTAGAAACCGTTAATGACAGGGATTCCACAGCCTCCCCAGGTCACCTGTCCCAGAATTTAACTGCCCTCATAGTTAATTCTTTTTTCCTAATATCTAATCTTACCCTCCCTTGCTACAGACTGAGACAATTACTAAGTGTCCTACCCTTGGGTGACATGGAGAACAATTGATCATGGTCCTCTTTACAAGAGCCCTTAATATATTTGAAGGCCATTAGGTGCCCCCTCAGTCTTCTTCTCTCAAGACTAAACATATCCAGGTTTTCAACCATTCTTCATCAATAAACCTGTTATCATGTTGTTGCTCTCTTCTGGACTCTCTCCAATTGATAAAGAAGTCTATAAAACCATGACTAGTGTTGAGAAAGTAAATAAGGAAGTATTATTTACTCCTCCTCATAACACAAGAACTAAGGGTTACCAAATGAAATGAATAGGCGGAAGGTTTAACACAAACAAAAGGAAGTATTTCTTCACTCAATCTACAGTCAACCTGTTGAACTCTTTGCCAGAGGATGTTGTGAAGGGCAAGACTATAACAGGGTTCAAAAAAGAACTAGAGAAGTTCATGGAGGGTGGGTCCATCAATGGCTATTAGCCAGGATGGGCAGGGATGGTGTCCGTAGCCTCTGTTTGCCAGGAGCTGGGAATGGGCAACAGGGAATGGATCACTTGACAATTACCTGTTCCGTTCATTCCCTCTGGGGCACCTGGCATTGGCCACTGTTGGTAGACAGGATACTGGGCTGGATGGACCTTTGGTCTGACCCAGTGTGGCTGTTCTTACGTTCAATTTGTGCACATCTTTGTTAAAGTGGGGAGCCCAGAACTGGACACAGTACTCCAGCTGAGGCCTCACCAATGCTGAGTAGAGCAGGAGAATTACCTCTCATGTCTTACAAACAACACTCCTGTTAATACACCCTGGAATGATATTAGCTTTTTTCACAACTGCATCACATTATTGACTCATATTCAGTTTGTGATCCACTATCGACCCCACATCCTTTTCAGCAGCTCTGTTGCCTACCAGTTAGTTCCTGTTTTGTATTTGTGCAGTACATTTTTTCCTTCCTTAGTACTTTGCACTTGTCTTTATTGAATTGTACCTAGGGGTGAAAGTAACTTAAAGGACTTACCGGCACTCCGGAGTCCTTAGGAGGGGCAGGGCCTCAACCGGAAGAGGCAGGGCCTTTAAATCTCTGGACGCTTAAAATCAGGATTTAAAGGGCTGGGGCTGGGGGCTGGGGCTGTGGTAGCAGCGTCTGGGAGCCCCAGGCCTTTTAAATCACCCCAAGAGCTACCAGCTGCAGAGGCTGCTGGGAGCTCTGTGGGTGATTTAAAGAGCCCAGGGCTCCAGCTGCCACTATTGCAGCGGAGCCCCAGGCACTTTACATCACCCTGGGAGGAGGCTCCTGGCTGCCGCCACTACCCCAAGACTCTGGCCTCTGGCGGAGCTTAAAGGGCCTGGGGCTCCACTGCAGTAGCAGCAGCTGGGAGCCCCTGGCCCTTTAAATCACCGCCGGAGCACCGCTGCCGCTACCCCAGAGCTCCAGCAGTGGGGTTCGGGTGGCAATTTAAAGGGCCCCAGAGGATAGCGGCAGTGGGAGCCCTGGACCCCTTAAATCGCCACCCGAGCCCCGCTGCCGGAGCCCTGGGGTAGCAGTGGCAGCCGGGGGCGCCGGTGGTGATTTAAACGGCCCAGGGCTCTGGCTGTCGCTACTGCCCCAGGCCCTTTAAAGTGTCCCTGAAGCCCTGGGGTAGCAGTGGCGGGGCTGCAACGGGAAGTTAAAGGGCCTGAGGCGGTAGCAGCCACCAAGCCCCAGGCCCTTTAAATTGCCGCCAGGGGAAGCTGATCCACCCTGATACGGCGCACTGGCTCTTGCCGCTGTGCCTTACTGGGGCATGCTGGCTTACTTTCACCTCTGATTGCACCATGATTTCAAATCCTTCTGAATTATAATCCTGTCCTCCAAAGTGTTTGCAAGCCCTCCCAACTTAATCCCTTCAACAGTAAATGTTATAAGCATATTTTCCATTCAGTCATCCAAGTTATTAATGAAAATACTGAACAGTACTGACCCCAGGACAGACCCCTGTGAGACCCTGCTGGATATGCCCTTCCAGATTGACAGCGAACCATTGATAACTACTCCTTGAGTATGGTCTGTCAGGCTTCTCTCTGTTTGTGATGCTGGCTGCTCCTGTCTGTCTGTCTCTGAACGTTCTAACACTATAGTAGAAAGATAAGATGCCTCAGGATCCCTGCCTCAGCCTTTCCCCTTTTCCACTCCCCCTCTCTGGGAGTAGCAGTCCTGCCCCCAGGCATATGGGCACCCTGAGTCTGTTCTGCAGGTTCTAGCCCTGCCTGTTCCCTTCCCTCCCTGTGGGATGAAGTGGCTGCACAGACAAGGAGATCCTGTAGCAAGGCCAAAGGATGTGGTGGGGGAATGTTTTATTATTTATTTTGATTTTTAACTGTTTAGTTTGCCTGAATGTGTAACTGCTCCATGTGCTCTGACATCACTGCATTGTAAACCCAAGCTCAGATTCAGGTTTAAGCCCAAACCCCTTTATTATCCACACACAAATCTTTCTGACTTGGGTCATTAAGCCCTCAGGCCCCAAGCCCATGGACTAAGCCAAGTCCCACTGGGCCTCAGGTCCAAGCACTGCCATCTTGCAGTGTGAATGCAGTTCAAGCTGCAAACCTGAGTCAGAAAGTCTGTGTAGTGCAGTGTGGATGCATTAACACAGTTGTGCGATATGGGTCCAGCAATTGGAAACCCAGCTTTACAATGCAGTGTGGGCTTGAAAACACTGAGTCCACAAACATGAGCCCAGAGCCACGAGTTTCGGGTGCAGTGTAGATATGCCCTGAGAGGCTTCATATAGTGTGCTGGGCTGAAGTTCTGCAACCCATCCGTCCTGTCTTGGCTGTGTGCCCCTGCCCAGTGCTGAGCCCAGGAGTCCTCAGTGCCCTTTGGAGACCTCCACTGTTCTGCAACCCAATGCCTGGGCAGCCAGGTTCTTTGTTCAAAACCCTAAAAGCTGCAAGCCCTGCCGTCAGTTACTGCTCCTGCAACTCCAAGCAGTGGGAGCCATAGGCGCCAACTTTCTAACTTTCCGGGGGGGTGCTCGACCCACGCTTTGCCCCAGGCCCTGCCCCCACTCCACTCCTTCCCCCTAAACCACACCCCCATCCTGCCTCTTTCTGCCCCCTTCCCAGAGCGCACCCCGCCCTCGCTCTGCCCCTCCTGCATGCCGCTGAACAGCTGATCCACAGCGGGCAGGAGATGCTGAGAGGGAGGAGGAGCTGATTGGCAGGTGTCATAAAACAGTTAGTTAAGGGTTAAGGTCTCTTTTACCTGTAAAGGGTTAACAAGCAGTAACCTGATGAACACCTGACCAGAGGACCAATCAAGGGACAAGATAATTTCAAATCTCTGTGGAGGGAAGTCTTTGTCTGTGTTCTTTGTTTTGAGTTCGTTCTCTTTTTGGATCTAAGAGAGGCCAGACATATCTTCAAGTTCTCCAAGTTTTCCTGAAGTATTTTCTTCTATTCAGTCTAGTGAGTATTAGAAAGGCGGACTAGTCTTCTAATTTAATTTCAGCATTTGTAATTGTGTGTTTGCTGAAGAAATATCTTTATTTCTGTTTGCTGTTACTTTGATTATTCTGAGGAGGAGGGAGGGGAAGTCTCTCCAGTTCTTATAAGTTAGACCCTGTAAATTTTTCCATCCTGGTATTACAGAGATAGTGTACCTTCTTTCTTTCTTTTAATAAATCCTTTTCTTTTTAGAGCTTGATTGATTTCTTCCCTTGTTTGGATTTTCAGGGGAAGGGAAGGGGGATAGGGAATCCCTCTTTGTTTGATTCAAGGAGTTTGAATCCAGGTATCTCTCCTAAGGGCTAGGAGAGGGGAGGGGGGAATGCTTTATTTCCCTTTGTGTTGAGATTCAAGGAGTTTGGATCTGGGTTCCCCAGGGAAAGTTTTGGGGAACAGGGAGTGTGCCAGACACTAAAAACTTGGCTGGTGGCAGCAAAGACCAGATCTAAACTAGGATTTGTTTAGAGGAGTCCATGCAGGTCCCCATCTTGTGAACACTAAAGTTCAAAGTGGGGAATAAACCTATGACAGCAGGGCTCACTGGGGGGTGGGAGGCACTTGGGAGGGAGGAGGAGGAGCTGATCAGCAGCACCCACTGGTGAGTGCTGAGCACTCACTATTTTTTTCCCATGAAGTCGGTACCTATGTTGGAGCCAGTGGGGAAAGGACTCTGCAACAGACCCAAGGTGCTGGAGCTCTAGAGGGCCTCCTCCAAACTGGCACTTCTCATAGCCTAACTATTACAAGCATTGAGAGAGAGCCCATCACCACGGCATCTGGGCAGCAGTTACATTGGGCCAGTTAGCATTTCCAAAAAGCACATCGGCGCAGGGAGAGACATGACTAGCTGGCTGAGTGCCCAGGATTTGACCATCATCCAACAGCCTCAGCAGGGAGAGGCATCATGCACCTTTCTTAGGGCAGACAGATTTGTGTTCAGTGGCGCCACGCCTGATGTAGACAAACAGATGTATTCCCAGTGGGAGCAAATTCCGGAGACTGGGTTCTCCTATCCTGTGTGTAAGAGTGCAGGATGATCTTAAACACAAAATGGAAGCTTAAAAGAAGTGGAAAATTGGACAGATGACTAGGGAGGAGTATAAAAATATTGCTCAAGCATGCAGGGGTGTAATCAGGAAGGCCAAAACACAACTGGAGTTGCAGCTAGCAAGGGATGTGAAGGGTAACAAGAAGGGTTTCTTCAGGTATGTTAGCAACAAGAAGGTCAAGGAAAGTGTGGGACCGTTACTGAATGGGGGAGGCAACCTAGTGACAGAGGATGTGGAAAAAGCTGAAGTACTCAATGCTTTTTTTGCCTTGGTCTTCACACACAAAGTCAGCTCCCACACTGCTGCACTGGGCAACACAGTATGGGGAGGAGGTGAGCAGCCCTCAGTGGTGAAAGAACAGATTAAGGACTATTTAGAAAAGCTGGACATGCACAAGTCCATGGGTCCAGATCTAATGCATCCGAGGGTGCTGAGGGAGTTGGCTGATGTGATTGCAGAGCCATTGGCCATTATCTTTGAAAACCCGTGATGATCAGGGGAGGTCCCAGACGACTGGAAAAAGGAAAATATAGTGCCCATCCTTAAAAAGGGGAAGAAGGAGAACCCAGGGAACTACAAATCAGTCAGCCTCACCTCCCTGGAAAAATCATGGAGCAGGTCCTCAAGGAATCCATTTTGAAGCATTTAGAGGAGAGGAAGGTGATCAGGAACAGTCCGCATGGATTCACCAAGGGCAAGTCATGCCTGACCAACCTGATTGCCTTCTATGATGAAATAACTGGCTCTGTGGATATGGGGAAAGCGGTGGATGTGATATATCTTGACTTTAGCAAAGCTTTTGATATGATCTCCCACAGCATTCTTGCCAGCAAGTTAAAGAAGTATGGATTGGATGAATGGACTATAAGGTGGATAGAAAGCTGGCTAGATCGTCAGGCTCAATGGGTAGTGATCAACAGTTCAGTGTCTAGCTGACAGCCGGTATCAAGTGGAGTGCCCCAAGGGTCGGTCATGGGGCTGGTTTTGTTCAAAATCTTCATTAATGATCTGGATGATGGGATGGATTGCACCCTCAGCAAATTGGCAGATGACACTGAGCTGGGGGGAGAGGTAGATATGCTGGAGGGTAGGGATAGGGTCCAGAGTGACCTAGACAAATTGGAGTATTGGTCCAAAAGAAATCTGGTGCGGTTCAACAAGGACAAGTGTAGAGTCCTGCACTTAGGATAAAAGAATCCCATGCACTGCTATAGGCTGGGGACCAACTGACTAAACAGCAGTTCTGCAGAAAAGGACCTGGGGTTATGATGGATGAGAAGCTGGATATGAGTCAGCAGTGTGCCCTTGATGCCAAAAAGGCTAACAGCATTTTGGGCTTCATTAGTAGGAGCATAGCCAGCAGATCGAGGGAAGTGATTATTCTCCTCTATTCGGCACAGGTGAGGCCACATCTGGAGTACTGCATCTAGTTTTGGGGCCCCCACTACAAAAGAGATGTGGACAAATTGGAGAAAGTGCAGCGGAAGGCAACGAAAATGCTCAGGGGGCTGGGGCACATGACTTATGAGGAGAGGATGAGGGAACTGGGCTTGTTTAGTCTGCAGAAAAGAGTGAGGGAGGATTTGATAGCAGCCTTCAACTACCTGAAGTGGGGTTCCAAAGAGAATGGAGCTCGGCTGTTCTCAGTGGTGGCAGATGACAGAACAAGGAATAATGGTCTCAAGTTGCAGTGGGGGAGGTCTAGGTTGAATATTAGGAAACATTATTTCACTAGGAGGGTGGTGAAGCACTGGAATGGGATACCTAGGGAGGTTTTTAAGGCCCAGCTTGACAAAGCCTTGGCTGGGATGATTTAGTTGGTGTTGGTTCTGCTTTGAGCAGGTGATTGGACTAGATGACCTCCTGAGGTCTCTTCCAACCCTAATCTTCTATGATTCTACCCAGAATGCCCCCTTGGTTGGCTCCTGCTGTTTTCAACAGAGGACAGTGGTTCCTGTACACTGGATCAGCACAGAGTCTCTGGTAGGTTGGCACATTTGTCTTTCTGTAGGTTCCAGATGCCTCGGTTTGCATATTTGTGCCCTGGGCTGCTTGCTTGAACAGAGACCTGGCTACAGCTTGTTTCTGGGTTGTCTGTAGAGCTGGGAGAAATTTTTCTGGCATTTTTTTCCAAAATAATTCTGAGAATTTGCCAATACCAAAACATTTAATGAATCCTGTCGATTTCACTGAACTGTTTTCATTTTTAAAAAAACATAAAAAGGGGGGGAAACACTGAAAAAGTCAAAATGAAACATTTCAACATTTTCAAAATGGGATGCTTCAATTTTTTTCGTTTAAAATGACTTTTTGTCTCAAAATTTTCTTAATTTTATTTTTCTTAAATTATAAACTTTTAAATACATAAAACTGAAACAAAATGTTTTCTGTTTGAACTGAAACAATTTTATTTTTGAAATTTTCAGCAAATCAAAAAGTTGAATAAAACATTTTGTTTTTTAAATTGCCAATGAACCGAAAAATCTATTATTCACCCAGCTCTGGTCATCTGCAACATGCCCCTTGCCCAGAGGCATCAGCTATCCCTGTGAATGTGCTTGGGAAGGGCACAGGGCTGGTCTACTCACAGAAGCCTGGTTGTAGCTTGTTTAGCTCTCCTCTGACATTACAGCTGCAAGGAGAGGCCTTGCTTGTACACGGGGTAAAGCCTGGGCCATATGATGTGACCTCTGCAGAGAACATAAGAATGTCCAGACTGGGTCACACCAAAGGTCCATCCAGCCCCGTATCCTGCCTTCTGACAGTGGCCAATGCCAGGTGCCCCAGAGGGAATGAACAGAACAGGGAATCATCGAGTGATCCATCCCCTGTTGCCCATTCCCAGCTTCTGGCAAACAGAGGCTCGGGACACCATCCCTGCCCATCCTGGCTAATAGCCTTTGATGGACCTGTCCTCCATGAACTTACCTAGTTCTTTTTTTAACCCTGTTATAGTCTTGGCCTTTACAACATCCTCTGGCAAAGAGTTCAACAAGTTGACTCTGTGTTGTGTGAAGTAATACTTCCTTTTGTTTGGTTTTAAACTGCTGCCTATTCATTTCAATTGGAGACCTCTAGTTTTTGTGTTTTGAGAAGGAGTAAATAACACTTCCTCATTTACTTTCTCAGCATCATAATTTTATAGACTTCTATATCAATTGAAGAGAGTCCAGAAGAGAGCAACAAAATAACATATTTAGACCTCTATCATATCCCCCCTTAGTCATTTCTTTTCCAAGCTGAAAAGTCCCAATCTTATTAATCTCTCCTCATATGGAAGCTGTTCCATATCCCTAATAATTTTTGTTGCCCTTTTTTGAATCTTTTCCAATTCCAATATATCTTTTTTTGAGATGGGATGACTTGTCACGGAGTCCCTGGGCGATGCTCTGGAACTACTCCCTATAAAGCCAGTCAGGACTCTGGTGAAGTCTCCTCTCTGCGATCAGATTGTCTTCAGGGCAAGAAGCTCACACAATTTCACCTTCCTGGGTCTGACCTTGGAGCATTCAGCATCCTCTGCTCCTCCATGCGCTTTCCACAGTGAGTCTGCCCAGGTGAGGTCCTGGGGAAGCCACAGGGTCCTGCACCCCCACTTCGCAGTCAGACGTGACTCTCAGCCAGCCAGTAAAACAGGGGTTTATTAGATGACAGGAACAGGGTCTAAAACAGAGCTTGTAGGTACAGAGAACAGGACCCCTCGGCCGGGTCCATTTTGGGGGGCAGTGAGCCAGACACCCAGGTCTGCACTTCACTCCATGTCCCCAGCCAGCCCCAAACTGAAACTCTCCAGCCCCTCCTCCTCTGGGCTTTGTCCCTTTCCGGGGCCAGGAGGTCACCTCACCTCTTTGTTCTCCAACACCTTCAGCTGGCACCTTTCTAGAGGAGGGGCCAAGGTCATTAGTTGCCAGGAGACAGAGTGTCAGCCATTTTCTGTCCACACAGCATCACATCTGCCCTCTAGGTCTCTGCAACAATCTCCCACCACCTAGATACTTAAGAACTGCATAGGGGAAACTGAGGCACCCACACAGTATTCAGAGAAAACATTATGAACCTTCTCAGTTCATCATACGACCACATCTGCACATGGTATTCAAGATGTGGGAATACCATGGATTGATATAGAAGCAATGTGATATTTTCTGTCTTATTACTGTATATACTCATTCATAAGCCGAAATTCTTTAGTAAAAAAGGGAAGTACCACAGAAGGGGGTCGGCTTATGAACGGGTACAGAGAGGGAGAGGTGGGACACAGCCCTTCCCCCCAACAGAGGGAGCAAGGAGCGGCAGCACAGCCAGCAGAGCCAGAAGGAAAGAGTGGGGGGCCAGAGTCTCTCCAGTTCTGGCCACGCTGCTCTCCCCCCAGCCTCCAAAGCAGCTGCAGCTCCAGGGCTGGCAGGCTGCAGCCATGCCGCTTGGCCCCGCCCCCCAGAGTAGGCTGTGGCTGCGTCGCCCGGCCCAGCCCGCTGGAACATGCTGCGGTCGCGCCACTCGGCCTGTCGGAGCAGCTCCAGCCAGGCCAGAGACATCCTCCCCTGGCCATCCCCAGATAAGGTGGGAAGGGCTGGGATGGGGAGAGTGTGGGGGTCCCGGGCTAGTGGTGGGGTCATGTGGGGGGGTGGTCACAGGGGTTACTCTCCTGACTCCCAACTTCTCCCCCACAAAAAATTTCCCCACCAGTTGCTGTCCCGGCCCATCAGAGTAAGCAGCTGGCGTGCCGGGACACTTTGTTTACTTAGGTTTACCTCTGTGCCTGTGGATGCTCAAGGTAAACAAACCACCTTGGCCCACTAGCGGCTTCTCCTGACAGCCTGGGAGCCAAAGTTTACTGAGCCCTGAATTATAGGGTTGGTTTATGAATGGGTCATAAAAATTTTCCATTTTTACTTATCCATATTGAGGTGGGGAGTCTGCTTATAAACAAACTGGCTTATGATCGAGTATATACGGTATCTCTCCCTTTCTTAATGAGTCCCAACATTTTGTTCGCTTTTTTGACTGCCACTGCACATTGAGTGGATGTTTCCAGAGAACTATCCACAAGGACTCCAAGATCTTTCTTGAGTGGTAACAGCTAATTTAGACTCCATCATTTTATATGGCTAGCTGGGATTATGTTTTCCAATGTGCATTACTTTGCATTTATCAGAGGGGTAGCCGTGTTAGTCTGGATCTGTAAAAGCAGCAAAGAATCCTGTGCCACCTTATAGACTAACAGACGTTTTGCAGCATGAGCTTTCGTGGGTGAATACCCACTTCTTCGGATGCAAGTGGTGGAAATTTCCAGGGGCAGGTTTATATATGCAAGCAAGAAGCAAGCTAGAGATAACGAGGTTAGTTCAATCAGGGAGGATGAGGCCCTGTTCTAGCAGCTGAGTGAAAACCAAGAGAGGAGAAACTGGTTCTGTAATTGGCAAGCCATTCACAGTCTTTGTTTAATCCTGAGCTGATGGTGTCAAATTTGCAGATGAACTGGAGCTCAGCAGTTTCTCTTTGAAGTCTGGTCCTGAAGTTTTTTTTGCTGCAGGATGGCCACCTTAAGATCTGCTATTGTGTGGCCAGGGAGGTTGAAGTGTTCTCCTACAGGTTTTTGTATATTGCCATTCCTAATATCTGATTTGTGTCCATTTATCCTTTTCCTTAGAGACTGTCCAGTTTGGCCGATGTACATAGCAGAGGGGCATTGCTGGCATATGATGGCATATATTACATTGGTGGACGTGCAGGTGAATGAACCGGTGATGGTGTGGCTGATCTGGTTAGGTCCTGTGATGGTGTCACTGGTGTAGATATGTGGGCAGAGTTGGCATCGAGGTTTGTTGCATGGATTGGTTCCTGAGCTAGAGTTACTATGGTGCGGTGTGCAGTTACTGGTGAGAATATGCTTCAGGTTGGCAGGTTGTCTGTGGGCGAGGACTGGCCTGCCACCCAAGGCCTGTGAAAGTGTGGGATCGTTCTCCAGGATGGGTTGTAGATCCCTGATGATGTGCTGGAGGGGTTTTAGCTGGGGACTGTATGTGATGGCCAGTGGAGTCCTGTTGGTTTCTTTCTTGGGTTTGTCTTGCAGTAGGAGGCTTCTGGGTACACGTCTGGCTCTGTTGATCTGTCTCTTTATTTCCTCGTGCGGGTACTGTAGTTTTGAGAATGCTTGGTGGAGATTTTGTAGGTGTTGGTCTCTGTCTGTGGGGTTAGAGCAGATGCGGTTGTACCTCAGTGCTTGGCTGTAGACAATGGATCTTGTGGTGTGCCCGGGATGGAAGCTGGAGGCATGAAGGTAGGCATAGCGGTCGGTAGGTTTTCGGTATAGGGTGGTGTTAATGTGACCATCAATTATTTGCACCGTAGTGTCTAGGAAGTGGACCTCCTGTGTAGATTGGTACAGGCTGAGGTTGATGGTGGGGTGGAAGCTGTTGAAATCGTGGTGGAATTTTTCCAGAGTCTCCTTCCCATGGGTCCAGATGATGAAGATGTCATCAATGTAGCGTAGGTAGAGAAGGGGCGTGAGTGGACGGGAGCTGAGGAAGCGTTGTTCCAGGTCAGCCATAAAAATATTGGCATATTGTGGGGCCATGCGGGTGCCCATAGCGGTGCCACTGATCTGGAGATATATATTGTCATCAAATTTGAAATAGTTGTGTCTGAGGATAAAGGCACAGAGCTCAGCAACCAGTTGTGCTGTGGCATCATCAGGGATACTGTTCCTGACAGCTTGTATTCCATCAGTGTGCGGGATGTTTGTGTAGAGAGCCTCTACATCCATGGTGGCCAGGATGGTGTTTTCTGGAAGGTCACCAATGCATTGTAGTTTCCTCAGGAAATCAGTGGTGTCACGGAGATAGCTGGGAGTGCTGGTGGCATAGGGTCTGAGTAGAGAGTCCACATATCCAGACAGTCCTTCAGTGAGAGTTCCAATGCCCGAGATGATGGGGCGTCCAGGATTTCCAGGTTTGTGGATTTTGGGCAGTAGATAGAATAGCCCTGGTCGGGGCTCTAAGGATATGTTGATTTGTTCCAGTGTTAGTGTAGGGAGTGTCCTGAGTAGATGGTTCAGTTTCTTAGTGTATTCCTCAGTGGGATCTGAGGGAAGTGGCCTGTAGAATTTGGTGTTGGAGAGTTGTCTGGCGGCCTCCTTTTGGTAGTCAGACTTGTTCATGATGACAACAGCACCTCCTTTATCAGCCTCTTTGATTATAATGTCAGGATGGTTTCTGAGGCTGTGGATGGCATTGCGTTCTGCACGACTTAGGTTATGAGGCAAGCGATGTTGTTTTTCCACAATTTCTGCCTGTGCACTTCGGCGGAAGCATTCAATGTATAGGTCCAGACTGTCATTTCGACCCTCAGGAGGAGTCCATGTGGAGTTCTTCTTTTTGTGCTGTTGGTGGGAGGGTAACTGTATCAGTGCGCTGTTCAGTGTTGTCCTGAAAGTATTCTTTGAGTCGGAGACGGCGAAAGTAGGCTTCCAGATCGCCGCAGAACTGTATCATGTTGGTGGGGGTGTGTGACAGAGCGATTCTGGCGGGACCCAACTGAGAGTGCCAAATCAGGACCAATTGCTTAAACTGGGCAGTCACAGCCCTAGGCTGGGGTTTTTCTACCTCTAAGGCAAACCAAACCAGCCAGACAAAAAGGACTTTGGTCTCACCCCACTGGCTAACCACAAGTCACACAAGCAATTTCCTTAGACACTCCAGTCTCCCAGCATCACCACCAGTGCACTCGTCCTGGGGATGAATGGTTATGAAAACCAACACCCCAATAAAAGAAAAAGGTTCCCTCGATCCCAAAGGACCAAGCCCCAGACCCAGGTCAATATACACATCAGATCTTACCCACAAATCACGCTGTTGCCAATCCTTTAGAATCTAAAATCTAAAGGTTTATTTACAAAGGGAAAAAGGTAGAGATGAGAGGTAGAACTGGTTAAATGGAACCAACTACATACAGTAATGGCAAAGTTCTTAGTTCAGGCTTGCAGCAGTGATGGAGTAAACTGCAGGTTCAAATTAAGTCTCTGGAATACATCCCCCGCTGGGATGGGTCGTTCAGTCCCTTGTGTAGAGCTTCAGTTTGTAGCAAAGTCCCTCCAGAGGTCAGAAGCTGGATTGAAGACAAGATGGAGATGATGCATCAGCCTTATATAGACTTTTCCAGGTATAAGAATCTCTTTGTTCTCACTGTGGAAAATCACAGCAAAATGGAGTCTGCAGTCACATGGACAAGTCTTTGCATACCTTGCTGAGTCACAAGGCGTGTCTGCCTTCTCTCCATGGGTCAATTGTGTAGCTGATGGTCCTTAATGGGCCATCAAGCCAGCTAGGCAGGGCTAACACCAGCTTGTCTGGGATATTTCCCAGAAGCAGAGCATAATACAAAATACAGACAGTATAGAGCCAATACTTATAACTTCAACTACAAAATGATACACAGACATACAGACAGCATAATCATAACCAGCAACCCAGAACCTGGTCTTAGACACCTTATATGACCCCCTTTACTTAAGATTTGGTGCCACTACAGGACCTTGGTTGCAACCCATGTTCTATATGGTCCCAATTTATATCAATAACGTCACAGGGTGGCAGGTGGTGTATCATGTTCTGAGGGTCGAAATGACAGTCTGCAGTTCTGCGGCGATCTGGAGCAGATGACTGAGTTCAGCCCAGGAACATGGCTGCAGAATGGGGCCAGTCACCTGAGGGATACACTGATCCTGCCAAGTATGTGACCTATTTAGCAGGAGCCCTTGGCACAGTGAGCCAGGCTGAAGAAGCAGTCCCAGCACAGGGGTGCCCAAAGGTAGAAAGAGCCCATTGCATTAAGGGCAGGCATAGCAGCAGGGCAAGCTGTCTCGGGCCTGTATGTTAAACTGCAGAGGAGGTAGCAGGGCCCATGTGAGCATGGCTTGCAGGAGATGGGAGGTACTCTGCATGCTCTTTGAGCAACCATTCCCTATGGGTTGAAGGGTGCGACTGCCACAAGCAGAGCTTAGCAGACTAGCATCCTGGCAGGGGAACTTGTGGTTATGGCATAGAACTGGGACTCTGGAGACCTGGAGTCTATTTCCAGCTCTGCCACTGACCCACTCTGTGACCTTGGGCAAGTCCCTTCTGAAATCTGTGCCTGTTTCCCCATCTGTACAGTGGGGCTAGTAACATGCCCTGCCTCCCAAGCATATGATGCTAACTCCATTCATGTCTGGGGAACTGAGTAACAGCTCCAAGGCCTTGTTGCAAATGCGAGTGAATGGCCTCTGAGGTTAGCTAGGGAATTCATGGCTTTTAAGACTGTGATCATCTAGCCTGACCTCCTGCATAACACAGGTCATAAAACTTCTCTGTATTAAAACCTGCAGTAAGGCCAAGAGCTGTGCTGGAGTTTGAGCATATTTTTTAGGAAAACATCCCATCTTGATTTAAAAATCTCCAGTGATGGATGATCCACCACATTCCTTGGTAAATTGTTCCAATAGTTAATTACTATCACTGTTAAAAATTTGCACCTTATTTCTAGTCTGAATTCATCTACATTTAACGTCCCGCTGTTGTGTCGAGTTATACCCTTGTCTGCTAATGTGCATGTACGTAGTTATATGTTGTGATCATCACCCCTTCATCTCTTTGAGACGTTAAATACATTGAGCTCCTTAAGAATGTCACTACATGGCATGTGTCAAGGCTGATTCCCCACTCTGGCACTTCGAGTGCAGAAGGTGGGGGGTCGCGAGGATTCTAAAAATTAACACTGGCAGCTCCAGGCTGGTATTAAATTCCCAAGGTTACAGCTTCTCTCTGACCTTGGATTGGTAGATGCTGCCACCACCCAAGTGCAGAATCCCTTTGAAAGACCAGGAAGGCTTACTTGGGAATTCCTTCCTGTGGGGTACCCTCAAGCCCTTTCACCCCCACTCCCAGGGAAGAGTTGAAAAAGAAATCATCTGTTGCCACAAGCTAATAAAAAAAACAAACCATGTGCACAAACCTCTTAAGACACAGAACTTCAATCCTGTTCTTTAAAAAGGTAAATTTTATTTAAAAAAATCTGAAAACTCAGGCTATTGCTAGATTTTAAAAGAGCAAATACAAGGATTAAGCCCCAAAAATAGTTTTCTTGAGGTCCAACTTAAAGGTTACGAGCAAAACAAAAGCACCCGGAGTTAGCACAGAGGAATCTACAAGCCATAAAGAAATAAGAGATAGACCTAATTGCGTCTTCCTAGACATTTCCTGATCTACTTACATATCGGGGGTTTCAAATGAGTAGTTTCTAGGTATGATCTGATGATTTTTCATACCCGGCCCAACAGGGGCGGCTCTACCTATTTGGCCGCCCCAAGCAGTCATGCGCGGGAGGTGCCCCGGAGCCCCGGGAGCAGCGGACCTCCCGCGGGCATGACTGCGGAGGGTCCGCTGGTCGCGCGGCTCGGCTGGACCTCCCGCAGCTGCGGACGGTTCGCAGGTCCGGCGGCTCTGCTTGAGCTGCCACAGGCATGCCTGCGGGAGGTCCAGCTGAGCCGCACAACCAGCGGACCGTCCGCAGGCATGACTGCGGCAGGTCCGCCGGCCCAGCCTGCCGCCCCCCCGGGAAAGGGCCGCCCCACGCACGTGCTTGCCGCGCTGGGGTCTGGAGCCGGCCCTGCAGCCCAAGCTTTGTACAGCATAGTTTCTGTTCTGTCCCTCTCCCTGGGAGAACAACCACAGACAGACAAAGGGGAAGTTTTTCTCAATTTTAAAATGTTCTAGCCTTCCCACTGGCTCTTTTGGTCAGGTGCCCACGCCCATCTTTTTACCTAGGCATAGCAGTGAGACTTTTTAACCCTTTACAGGTAGTGCAAGTAGAGAACAGCTAAGCAGGGGGAGGGACAGCTCAGTGGTTTGAGCATTGGCCTGCTAAACCCAGGGTTGTGAGTTCGATCCTGGAGGGGGCCATTTAGGGATTTGGGGATTGGTCCTGCTTTGAGCAGGGGGTTGGACTAGATGATCTCTTGAGGTCCCTTCCAACCCTAATAATCTATGATACTAAGAGAGATCTTATAGCTAACTGGCTGGGTGTCCATAAAAGGGAGTTTACCCCCCACCCCCTTCATTTATCACAGCATGTTTTCCCACGAGTCAGTCATTCTCATGGCTCTTCTCTCAACGGTCTTTCCAATGTACCCACATCCTCCTTGAAGTGTGGACACCAAAACTGGACGCTGGATTACAGCAGTGGTCGAACCAGTGCCAAATACAGATGTGCTATAACCTCTCTACTCCTACTCACTATTCCCCTCTCTATACATCCAGAGGTCACAGTAGCCTTTTTGGTCGCCATTGGGAGCTCATGATCTGCTGATTATCCCCCAGAACCCCCAACTCTTTTTCAGAGTCACTGCTTCCCTGGATGAAGTCCCCCTGCCTGTAAGTATGTCGCACATTCTTTGTTCCTATATATATGCCCTTGTATTTGGACGTATTTAAATGCATATTGTTGCCTGTGTCCCATTTGCTAAGTGATCAAGATTCCTCTGTATAATCAGTGACCTATCTTCTTCAGTATTTACCACTTCCCCAATCTTTGTCACCTGCAAACACTAGCAGTAACAATTTTGGTTTTTTTTCCAAGTCATTGATAAAAATGTTTAATAGTGTAAGGCCAAAAACTGATCCTTGCAGGACTCCATTAGAAACACAGCCACTCTGATGATGACGCCCCATTTATAATTAAATTCTGAGACCTACAGTGTAATCAGTCTGTAATCCATTAGATGTATGCCATATTGAGTTTATATCACTGTAGTTTATTAATCAATATGGCCTGCAGTGCCAAGTCAAATACCTCACAGATATCTAAATATTACTGTGAGCTTTGTCAACCAAACGTCTGATCTCATCAAAAAACGCTATGTTACTTTGATGAGACCTGTTCTCAAAAATAGCTGTTGATTGGCATTAATTATATTACATTGCTTTAATTACTTATTAATCAAGTCTTATATCAACCATTCCATGATTTTGCTTGAAATCAGTGTCAGGATGACAGGTTAAAGTAACCTGGGTCGCCCCATTTACCTTTTTAAATGTTGACACAACAAGAGGCTTTTCCCACTCCTCTGGAACTTTCCCGTGTTCCAAGACTTATTAAAAATCAACATTAATGGTCATCAACATTAACCCTCAGCCAACTCCTTTAATACTCTTGAATGCAAGTTATCTGGACCTGCTGATTTAGAAATGTCCAACAGTAGTAGCTGCTGTTTGACATCCTCCTGGATTGCTATTGGAATGGAATATATTTCATCATCATATAATAGGATATGAACACATCATCTGTTTATTTCCCAAATACAGAGCAGAAATATTTACCAAACACTTCTGCCTTTTCTGTATTATTACTGACTGGTCTACCATGCCCATCTAGCTATGGACCATGATCACTGTTAGGATTCCTTTTGTTCTCTAGATACGTAAACTCCTGTGTATTGTTCTTCGCTCTGATGAGCAGTGGAATGAGGGCAATATCTGCCTCAGGCCTCCCTCTCCCATCAAAGGTTATCCCCTTGGGGCATGGGCTCCTGAGCCCTCTGTGTTTTAGGAAGGGTGGGGGTTGTAGCTACAATGATGTGGATGGGTCACTGGTTCTGTATTTATGGGGCTCATGGAGGAATCTGTCCCCAGTCCCCACTGCTGTGAGAAGGACACTGTGCTTCTGGGGCTCATGGAGGGGTCAGTTCTCAGGTCCCATTGTCAGGGGAGGGGAGCTGTGGTTATGGGGCTCACAGAGGGGTTGGTCCCAGGCCCCGATGTTATGGGAGAGGAGCAGTGGTTATGGGGCTCATGGAGGGTCAGGTCTAGGCCCCCCTAGCTAGGGGAGGGGAGCTGTGGTTATGGGGATAATGGAGGGTCGGTCCCAGGCCCTGTTGCTATGGCAGAGAAGCTGTGGTTATGGGGCTCACAGAGGGGTCAGTCCCAGGCCCCCTTGCTAAGGGAAAGGAGCTGTGGTTATGGGGCTCACAGAGGGTTGGTCCCAGGCCCCCTTGCTATGAGAGAGGAGCCATGGTAATGGGGCTCACAGAGGGTTGGTCCCAGGCCCACTTGCTATGGGAGAGGAGCAGTGGTTATGGGGCTCACAGAGGGGTTGGTCCCAGGCCCCATTGTTATGGGAGAGGAGCTGTGGTTATGGGGATAGTGGAGGGTCGGTCCCAGGCCCTGTTGCTATGGCAGAGAAGCTATGGTTATGGGGCTCACAGAGGGGTCAGTCCCAGGCCCCCTTGCTAAGGGAAAGGAGCTGTGGTTATGGGGCTCACAGAGGGTTGGTCCCAGGCCCCCTTGCTATGAGAGAGGAGCCATGGTAATGGGGCTCACAGAGGGTTGGTCCCAGGCCCACTTGCTATGGGAGAGGAGCAGTGGTTATGGGGCTCACAGAGGGGTTGGTCCCAGGCCCCATTGTTATGGGAGAGGAGCTGTGGTTATGGGGATAATGGAGGGTCAGGTCCAGGCCCCCTATGTATGGGAGGGGAGCTGTGGTTATGGGGATAATGGAGGGTCGGTCCCAGGCCCTGTTGCTATGGGAGAAGAGCTGTAGCTGTGTTTGAGCTGCATTGCTGGTAGGTTGTCTGAAAAGGAAACCCTATTCAAGCTCCGGGAGCGTCCCTTGGCTCTAGTCCATGTTAAGGCTCCGCGTACGCACACCCTGGTCCCAGCCCAGACCCCCAGCTGGCAATGACATTGAACTTCAGGCAAGCTCCCAATGCAGGATGTATTTCACCCTTCACCTGCCCCGCAGACTTTGCCTGCAGTCTCTATAAAAGGTAAAGGCTGTGTGAGTCACTGCCCCCTCCCGCTCCTGCCCTCTCTCTCTCCCTCTCACGTAGACACAGTTCAGCTCCGACCGCCCAGCACAGCTCGCTGCTACTCTGGCAGCCAGAGGCAGGCTCTGTAGTGGAGAAGTGGGGCCGTCCCACTGAACTGGTACTTGTTGGAAGATGAGCTGCACCAGGCTGGGTCTCTCTCTCCTGCTGCTGGCTGCCCTGGGCTGGACTGAGGACGAACATGGCTCAGAGGACTCTTCTCACTCCAAAAAGAAAGGTGAGTAAATCCCAGACTCTGTCTCTGGTTCCCTTGGCTCGCTGGTGTCTGGCTGCTCACTCTAGGGAGAGATGGGGCACAGGGTACTTGGCGCTGGGCTGGCTGGTGTCTCCCTGCTGGTTCTCTAACACATCCCAGGAGGGCTGAATGAAGCATGTCCTGTTTGTGTCATGGGGCAATTGTCTGCTAGGCTGCTGGAGAGGGCAGGAATGCCCCTGCACAGACAGTGCTTCAGTTTCTGCCTCCAGTCCCCCAGCCCAAATCCTGGATCCGCTTCCTGTCTCTCAGCACCGGCTGGACCAGCGCACACAGCCAGGGCACCTATCACAGCAGCAGCTAAGCCCCTGGGGACTCCCACCAAAAGTTCAGTCAGTGGGGATGGAATTTATCCCAGCTTCACCTTGCAAAGAGGACATGACCCACAAATGGCACCACAATGCAGAGAAGGTTGCCAGCTGTATTGACCCTGGAGAACCCAGCACACCTACAAACTGGAATCGCTTGGTCAGGTGTAACCACAGCAACATCTCCCCGCCAGGCACTCTCCCAGTCTGCCAATTAAACAAGCATTTGTGTACACAGCCATACAGACCTTCCACCCCCTTTGGCTCACCCCCCATGGCCTCCCCCCCATGTGTAGATCCTGTGCCCCCTTCGCTCACCCACCATGTATAGATCCTGTGCCCCCTTCGCTCACCCACCATGTGTAGATCCTGTGCCCCCTTTCGCTCACCCACCATGTGCAGATCCTGTGCCCCCTTTCGCTCACCCACCATGTGTAGATCCTGTGCCCCCTTTCGCTCACCCCCCATGTGTAGATCCTGTGCCCCCTTTCGCTCACCCACCATGTGTAGATCCTGTGCCCCCTTTCGCTCACCCACCATGTGTAGATCCTGTGCCCCCTTTGCTCACCCACCATGTGTAGATCCTGTGCCCCCTTTCGCTCACCCACCATGTGTAGATCCTGTGCCCCCTTCGCTCACCCACCATGTGTAGATCCTGTGCCCCCTTTGCTCACCCACCATGTGTAGATCCTGCACCCCCTTCGCTCACCCACCATGTGTAGATCCTGCGCCCCCTTTCGCTCATCCACCATGTGTAGATCCTGCGCCCCCTTTCGCTCACCCACCATGTGTAGATCCTGTGCCCCCTTCGCTCACCCACCATGTATAGATCCTGTGCCCCCTTTCGCTCACCCACCATGTGTAGATCCTGCGCCCCCTTTCGCTCATCCACCATGTGTAGATCCTGCGCCCCCTTCGCTCACCCACCATGTATAGATCCTGTGCCCCCTTTCGCTCACCCACCATGTGTAGATCCTGTGCCCCCTTTCGCTCACCCACCCCTGTGCCCCCTTTCGCTCACCCACCATGTGAAGATCCTGTGCCCCCTTCGCTCACCCACCATGTGTAGATCCTGTGCCCCCTTTCGCTCATCCACCATGTGTAGATGCTGTGCCCCCTGTCGCTCACCCACCATGTGTAGATCCTGCACCCCCTTCGCTCACCCACCATGTGTAGATCCTGCGCCCCCTTTCGCTCACCCACCATGTGTAGATCCTGCGCCCCCTTTCGCTCACCCACCATGTGTAGATCCTGTGCCCCCTTTCGCTCACCCACCATGTGTAGATCCTGTGCCCCCTTCGCTCACCCACCATGTGTAGATCCTGTGCCCCCTTTCGCTCACCCACCATGTGTAGATCCTGCGCCCCCTTTCGCTCACCCACCATGTATAGATCCTGTGCCCCCTTCGCTCACCCACCATGTGTAGATCCTGTGCCCCCTTTCGCTCACCCACCATGTGCAGATCCTGTGCCCCCTTTCGCTCACCCACCATGTGCAGATCCTGTGCCCCCTTTCGCTCACCCACCATGTGCAGATCCTGTGCCCCCTTCGCTCACCCACCATGTGTAGATCCTGTGCCCCCTTTCGCTCATCCACCATGTGTAGATTCTGTGCCCCCTTTCGCTCACCCACCATGTGTAGATCCTGCGCCCCCTTTCGCTCACCCACCATGTGTAGATCCTGCGCCCCCTTTCGCTCACCCACCATGTGTAGATCCTGTGCCCCCTTTCGCTCACCCACAATGTGTAGATCCTGCGCCCCCTTTCGCTCACCCACCATGTGTAGATTCTGTGCCCCCTTTCGCTCACCCACCATGTGTAGATCCTGTGCCCCCTTTCGCTCACCCACCATGTGTAGATCCTGCACCCCCTTTCACTCACCCACCATGTGTAGATCCTGTGCCCCCTTTCGCTCACCCACCATGTGTAGATCCTGTGCCCCCTTTCGCTCACCTTAGTCCCCTCCTTATGTGCACAGACTTATAGATCTTAAAGCCACAAGGGACCATGATAGTCATACAGGCTGACATCCTGCATAGCACGTGGTCCCACCATGTACACACCCCTCACCTCTCCTGCTCACCTTGCCCGCATTCTGCATACGCTCCTGAGCCATCTCCTGCCGCCCCCCTTTCTCCTCGCTGGGCCCCAAAGCCCTTTCCACACATGAATTCCTTTTTCCATCAGATCAAAGGGATTAATGTCAACTTGGCAGTTACAGTTCTAACACTCAGGGGAAAGCGATGGCATGTGACTGGTACAGTCAGCAACTCAGACGGGGTGGCCAGGCACAGCTGCCTGGACAGCGAGGCTGTCAAGATTGATGACACAGCCAGATGGGCAATAAGGTGCTGGGGGGAGGGGAGGCATATGGGGATGGACCTGAAACAGCTGCATGGATATTCCAGTGCTGAGCTGGTTTATGGTGCTTTTCATCTGTAGCATTGGTCTGTTGGCTGTGAGCTTGCTCAGACACACCGCTCTAGTAGGATCAGAGCAGTGCTACCGCCAGGTGCCATTTCACACTCGCGTCTAAGGCCCCTTAGTGCAGTGCTGGGCTATCACAGAACCTGCCTGAATCACCTGAGAAATCGATGAGGCACCTGGGGACAGGAAAGAAAAGTGCAGTGATGTTTTTTTTCCAAACAGCATCAGTCTCACTCTGTTCTGATGGAGGAATAAATTCAGCCACATCTCGGTGCAAGGCCTGGAGGGTGTGATAGAGCGGAAGGGCTGTGGTCATGTCTCAGTGCAGGAGGCTTTCAGGGACTGTCACACACATCAGTTCAGTAAGACTTGATTGTCATGACTGGCTAGACAAGTGCTGCAAAGTGCAAGAAAGAAACAGCCCCCTGCAGTCTCTGTCAGAGGTGGGGATATGATTCTCCCAGGTCAGGGCTTCATGTCTTTGGGGTTCGAGTCCCTGGGTCCATTTATTGTTCCTGCCCATCCCTGCCCCAGGGCAGGTGGTTCCATAGTGTGGGGCTGTTTCTTTCCATCTCCAGGGTCCAGCAGTTCTTCACTCTGGTAGGATATTGCTTAGGATTCCTGATAGTTACAGTCTAACTTCCATTTGTTCCGTTGCTGTGGGACATTGGACTAGAATGTTTCTCTTTCTCTCTGTCCACTGGCTGGACAGTCACTGCTCTGTGAGTTTGGCCTATGCTTTGTGCCACCTGGTCCCCACCCCTGGTTATGGTCTCTGAGTCTGTATTTGGTGAGGGTTTGTCTGTTTCTGCACATGTAGCTGCAGTGATATCTGTACCAGTGTGATTGTTCTGTGCAGGGGACTGGGGCAGTTTTGGCTTCGTTCTCCCTTGCTGCCCAGTGTGTGTTTGCATTCTAGGTGCTGGGCTTGTGTCTTGCATGTTTTCTGGCTCTGGGTAAGGGTCTTTGCTGTGCCGGTCAGGTGCTGAGAGGGCTGCTGCTGAGCCCAGGGAGTGGGGATGCAGAGGTGTCAGTGCTGCAGGGGGCACGGTGTTGTCATATAGCTGGGGGGGGTGCTGTCATGTTTCCATGCTGGAAGTTCCCAGGGATGTCGATACAGGAGTGAGGCTGCAGTTGTGTTGTCCATGTTCAGGGGGTTCCTGGGAGCTCAGAGAGTGCAGCAGCTCTAGAGGAGTCAGAGCCAGGTGGGCATTGAGAACACAGCAGTGAGTGCAGTTGGAGAGCCGAGACAGACTGAGCAATGGGCACAGAGCAGTCAGTGCCTGCAGTCAGAATCTATTACTCCCGGCATTGTCCTTGTCACTGTCTCACCTCTTCGTCACCCCTACCTCATCTCAGCCCCCTGCCGACCCTCCATTGCACCCCCCTTCTCCCAGCTGGTCCCTGTGTTGCCCTCCATCACCCTGTTAGACATGTGCTGAGATGGGAGCACCATGCCCACATGGACCCAGCTCTGTGGCTGGACTAGGCTTCAGCTCCAAGGTCTCTGCATCCTGCCTCTTGCCTCCTAGCACATGCTGGTGGTTGGAAATGCTACTTGCATCAGGGCTGAGGTGACTCAGGGGAAGCTGTGGCATGTGGTTTAGTTTTATAGGGTTGCACTAGCACTCGAGGGATCTGCACAGGCAGTGTCCTGGGGAGTGATTACTCTCCGCAGGTTGCATCATTTCCTCCTACTGTGCCAGGAGATGCACTGAAGCAATGTGGTTTGTGGACATGATGGTGGGAAGAGCCTGCCCGTTGGTGCCAGAGGGGCAGGTCTGGGGCTCTGGGTACAGTGTGTGCTCCAATGGCCAGCACCAGGGGGAGCTTCAGGCTGGGCGCTTGTAAATCTGCTGCTAAGATCTTGGGGGCAGAATGTGTGTCGGGGCAGAGACCCGATCCTACCTGGGGCCTCTGGAACCAGAGGGTGTCAGCTGGGCTCCCCCATCTCAGCGCTTGCTCCATGGGGCAGGACTGGATTTTGCTGCAGCAAAGGAGAAAGCACTGCCAGGTGCCCTGCCTGTCTCTGGGACGGGGGTTGGCTCAGGGCTCTGTGTTACACAGTGCAGCAATCTTGGGGGAGGATGGGGTGCCCTCCTCGAAAGGGTCCTGTCTGAGGTATGGCTTGGGAGAGTCAGCTCTGACCTGCCTCCCTGGAGCCTCTGCCAGCTGGTCTGAGAGTTCAGTGCTGGAGTGCGAGAAATGCCCTGCAGAATGGATGGGCCCCAGGCAGCAGGGCTGAGAAGCTGCAGAGCAGGGCCCCTGGCTGTGGGGAGAGGGGATGGCTGTACCCACAGCTGAGCAGTGGTTACTGTAGCAGACTGTGCCGGCAGCATGAGCTCTGCCAGGGCTTTCCTCTGCTCCCCCCCCCCCCCCCCCCAGTGCGGGCTCCTCAGCCAGGATCACCCTGTGTCTGGCCAGAGGCTCCTGTGCAGCTCCCCAGCCCTTGGGCCCTCCCTGCCAACCAGGGGCGGCTCTAGACATTTCGCCGCCCCAAGCAAGGCGGCACGCTGCGGGGGGGCTCTGCCGATCGCTGGTCCCGCGGCTCCACCGAACCTTCTGCAGGCACGCCTGCAGGAGGTCCACCGGAGCTGCCTGCCGCCCTCCCGGCGACCGGCAGAGCGCCCCCCGCGGCGTGCCGCCCCAAGCACGTGCTTGGCATGCTGGGGTCTGGAGCCGCCCCTGCTGCCAACCCCTCACCTCTCAGGCATGCAGCCACCCAGCCTGTGCCTGGCACAGAGACCGTGGCCCTGATAAAATGGGCAGGGTTGTTATCAAGAGTGATGGGGAGAAATAGCATCTCCCTGGGGGAAGGAGAAGGAGAGCGAGACTCCATCCAGGGCTTGACCCCTCCCACCCCAGAGAGGCTCCCCACGACCTCTGTCCCTGTCTCCCTCTGTTACCCACTCTCCTTCTCATCCTGCACCTCCCCTAGTCCCTCCAGCCCCATGTCAGTCCCACTTAGGGTGACCAGATAGCAAGTGTAAAAAATCGGGACGGGGGTGGGGGGGTAACAGGTGCCTATATAAGAAAAAGCCCCCAAAATTGGGACTGTCCCTATAAAATTAGGACATCTGGTCACCCTAGTCCCACTGCAGCCATCCTAGTCCATTCCCCTCCCCATTCCTGTCTCTGTCCATTCCCAGCGCCATTCCTGGTCACCTTCCATCCCAGCCTTGCCTTGGGGCCCTCTCCCATTTCCCTGCTGGGACAATCTCCCTCATCATCACACCTGCAGGAGTAGGGGGCTCCATGGCTGTCAGGGGATGGGAAAGGTATATAGGGGCTTGCCAGCCCCCTGTCACCTTCCTCCAGAGAAGCACAGAGGCCGCTGTAGGGAATTGGCTCAATTCCCAGGCACCAGGACCTGCGCCCTCCACCGCCCAGGAACACAAGGAATGTTCCCTGCAGCAACACGAGCTGCCAGCTGCGGATTAGAGACTGTCACAAAGGTTTGCACTAGAGCAAGATTTCTAAACACGGCTGAGGTTATTGCACAGTCAGAGCTCAGGCTGGGAAGGAGCGAGGCCTGCATGGGTGGTGCCCAGGGTGTGCACCGGAGATCCCTGGAGAGCCGTGCCCATGGGTTGTGCCTGTGTGGGAGGACAGGAGATCCTGGAGAAGCTGAATCTGAGCCATGTGAAGGTGGAGGGGCCAATAAGCAGTGGAGAAGTAGCACCAGACATGGGGCATATGCAGGGAGGGGCCAAGGAGCATCAGATGAACAGTGTCTGTGGGGCATGTGCCAGGACAGAGAGGTGGAGGGCAGCATGCCCACAAGGAGGGGGAGGGGGAGAATCTGGGAGGTCAGAGCTCTTCATCTTCGGGGAGCGACTGTCCAGGAATGTGCCCTGGCATGAGGGCCAGGCACCCTCAGGGTGGGATTTGGGGATCCCTGGCATTGTCTGTCACCAATGGAGGGGATACGGGGATCCCCCTCATTTACTGGGTGAGAGGTCGCTGGGTCTAGCCGAGGTCTGGGGGGGTCTTGTGCCAGGGTAGCCCAGGTTCCAGTGCTGTGCCTGGGAGCAGAGGGCAAGTGGAGTAGAGGGGGACAGGGCTCTGTGAGGGTGGGAGGGCAACAGAGCAGGTACGAGCTAGTCACTGACCTCAGGACGCATGCACCACACCAGCCACCAAGGCCTGGTTTCCAGCACAACCAGGCTGGCTGTTTGCCAGGAGCTCCTGGGAACTGGGGGCTTCAGCTGTCCCATGGTCAGCAGCTTCTTTTCTGCACAGGACTGGTTCCAGCCCACAGCCTTTTCAGCACCTCCCCCTGACAGCAAACTGGCTCTGCTTTCACTGCCTTCCTTGCTGGAGCAGGTGGACATGCAAAGCTGCCTGCCTTTAATGGCAGCTCCTGCCCTAACTTGGCAGTAAGGAAAGAACAGATCTGGCACTTTCTCAGGCGCTGCCATGATGAGCATCCTCAAAATGCCTGATAGAGAGAGCGATTTCTGGTGGCACTTGGGTGTGTGCAGTGACGAGGAGAAAGTGGCTGAAATTAACACAGAGGAGCTTTAGGCTGAATCTCAGGCAGCCAGAGGAGGGTCTCCCTGAGCAGGGCTCTGTCATCTGCAGCATTTCTCGCTGGACTTGAGAGAAGCCTAGAGAATGTGCTGGTGGCTGATGCCTGCCTTGACTCTGGGGATGGGCTGGGACAGGGTGACAGGCTGTCTTGCTTCTCTGATTCTTTGAGCCCAGTGGCAGCTGAACATGCCTTGTGTGCAGCTCTTTCTGCTGAGTTCCCTGGCTGGGATTCTCACCAAAGCAAATCTTGGCCCTGCCAGTTACCCTGTGAAGGTGGTGACCTAACCGGTGGGGGACCAGATGAACTTTCACTCATGGCTTTTGAAGTTATAACCAATGACTGAAGCCTCACTCCTCCTGAGAAATAGGTAATGGATAGTCAGTGATCATGTGACCCACCACTGAAATGCGTCCACCTCTGGTGTGGTGTGTGGCAGCTGTTCAACAGTGAATAACAATGCTTCTCAGCAATTTCTGACTGGAAGAAAACTGTACCCGACTGCAAGTACAGGGGGAATTTAGGTGGCAGGCTATAATTACCTGCACAGGAATTGAGCCAGGGCCCCAGTGTTACCATCCCTTGTGCAAAGTGCTGGGGGATTGTTAAATTCCACAAGTGGTCAGGCTCTTGGTATTACAGCCTCTCCAGCAGTGCCTCTTTGCCCCACACCGGGGCATTGGGTCAGTGCGGAGGCAGAGAGGCACCCAGTCACCCATGCCATGATGGGCAGTACCTAGGTGTGCCGTTGAGGTGCCTCATGCAGGCGCTGATCAGGCCCAGCACTACAGAAGCTTGTGAGAGCTGACGGGATCACAGCACAAAGTGGCCTGGCCAGAGGCTGTGATGTTACTGGGAGGCCCTCGTGTAGGGGCAGGCCGGGGCAGGCCGGTGGCTCTCACAGCCACGCTGCCTGGCAGGAGCTCACAGCCCGCCGGGGGCCCAGAGCGCTGGCGGCACGGCAAGCTGAGGCTGCGGGGAATGGGGGACAGCAGGGGAGGGGGGGGGGACAGCCTCCCCAGCTGGGAGCTCAAGGGCTGGGCAGGACGGTCCCGCAGGCCGTAGTTTGCCCACCTCTGCCCTAGTTGGATCCCATTGTGAGGGGTGAGGACAAGGCCAGCTCCCAGCTACTCCCTTGTGCTGCTGCTGCTGGCGTTGTCTGATTCCTGGAGCTCGTCATGCTGCAGCGCTGTGCTCCCCACCCAGCGTCTGATACCAGCTGAGGAACAGGGATCCTGCTGCTGCTGCTCTACCCCCTGGGTGTGAGGGAGAGGGACAGTCTGGCCATAGGTAAATACAAGTGTCGGGGTCTCCTCCCGTGCACTCCCCTTTGTCATGCCTACCTCCAGTGTGGAGCCCTGTGTACTCCCCTTTGGGGTGCAGCCTTTCCGTGAGGTGAGGCAGGAGATTGTGGGGCAAAGCTGAGTGAGTGTGTGTGGAGTAGACTCTTCTGGGAACAATGGGAATGCAGCCTCCTGGCCTCTGCCTCCATCACATCCCTGAGTGACTGCAGGGCCCAGTGCTCATTGCCAAGGCAACCAGAGCAGGGAGACCTGATTCCTCTCTTTGTGTATGGGCCAGGCTGGGGTCTGGGGGGAAGGAGCGAAGGAGGGGCTTGGAGAGAGGACGGGGGGCAGGAGAAGGCAGCATTGGAAGAGTTCTCTAAAAACATCTGCTCAATGTGCAGCGGCAGTCAAAAAGATTAACAGACTGCGAGAAACAGGAAAGAGAGAGATAATAAGACAGAAAATATCATCATGCTACTATATAAATCCATGGTGCCCCCACACCTTGAATACAGCATGTGGATCTGTTTACTCCATCTCAAAAAAGATAAATTGCAATTGGAAAAAAGTACAGAAAAGGGCAACAAAAATTATTAGGGGGATGGAACAGATTCTGTATGAGGAGAGATTAAAAAGACAGGGACTGTTCAGCTTAGAAAAGAGATGGCTAAGGGGGAGGTCTGTAAAATCATGAGTGGTGTGGAGAAAATGAACAGGGAAGTGTTCTTTACCCCTTCACACAAGTATTTCTTCACACAATGCACAGCCAGCCTGTGGAACTCCTTGCCACAGGGTCAGTGTGGAGAGCAGTGACTGGCAGCTGGAGAGACTCTAGAACCTCTCAGGGCTGGTCCACACTAAGAAGCGGGGTCGAACTAGGATACGCAAATTCAGAATTCGAACTACCATAGTTCGAACTACTCACCCGTCCAGACGCCGCAGAATCGAAGTCCACGGCTCCAAGGTCGACTCTGCCACCGCCTTTTGCAGTGGTGGAGTACCGGAGTCGACCTTGGCGCTTCCGGAGTTCGAACTATCGCGTCCAGATTAGATGCGATAGTTCGAACTCCGAGAAGTCGAACTCACCGCATCGACCCGGCTGGTAAGTGTAGACTAGCCCTTAGAGTAGTAGCCGTGTTACTCTGTATCCGCAAAAAAAACAGGAGTACTTCTGAAGCACTTAGAGGAGAGGAAAGTGATCAGGAACAGTCAGCATGGATTCACCAAGGGCAAGTCATGCCTGACTAACTTAATTGCCTTCTAAGAGGAGATAACCAGCTCTGTGGATGAGGGGAAAGCAGTGGATATGTTATTCCTTGACTTTAGCAAAGCTTTTGATACGGTCTCCCACAGTATTCTTGCCAGCAAGTTAAAGAAGTATGAGCTGGATGATTGGACTATAAGGTGGATAGAAAGCTGGCTAGATCGTTGGGCTCAACGGGTAGTGATCAACAGCTCCATGTCTAGTTGGCAGCCGGTTTCAAGTGGAGTGCTCCAAGGGTCGGTCCTGGGGCTGGTTTTGTTCAATATCTTCATTAATGATCTGGAGGATGGCATGGACTGCACCCTTAGCAAGTTTGCAGATGACACTAAACTGGTAGGAGTGGTAGATACGCTGGAGGGTAGGGATAGGATACAGAGGGACCTAGACAAATTAGAGGATTGGGCCAAAAGAAACCTGATGAGGTTCAACAAGGACAAGTGCAGAGTCCTGCATTTAGGATGGAAGAATCCCATTCACTGTTACAGACTAGGGACCGAATGGCTAGGAAGCAATTCTGCAGAAAAGGACCTAGGGGTTACAGTGGATGAGAAGCTGGATATAAGTCAACAGTGTGTTCTTGTTGCCAAGAAGGCTAACGGCATTTTGGGCTGTATAAGTAGGGGCATTGCCAGCAGATCGAGGGACCTGATCATTCCCCTCTTCGACATTGGTGAGGCCTCATCTGGAGTACTGTGTCCAGTTTGGGCCCCACACTACAAGAAGGATGTGGAAAAATTGGAAAAAGTCCAGCAGAGGGCAACAAAAATGATTAGGGGGCTGGAGCACATGACTTATGAGGAGAGGCTGAGGGAACTGGCAGGGCCGCCTCTACAGTTTTCGCCGCCCCAAGCAGCGCACCGAATTGCAGCCGCGGATGGCAGGGGCAGTCTGTGTGCCCTTAGGGCGGCAGGCACGTTTCCGTGGCGGCGGCAATTCGGCGGCAGCTTCTATGTTTAGCTGAAGCCGCCCCGGACAGCTAAACATAGAAGCTGCTGCTAAATTGCCCTCACCGCAGAAATGCACCTGCTGCCCTAATGGCACACGGACTGCCCCCGCCGCCCAGGGAGTAAAATCACCTGCCTGGCCTCCTCCCTACTCCCGTTTATATGCCCCAGGAGCACATGATCTGGAGTTTCTGCATCTCATTAGGAATGTAGGGAAAAGTGTAGCCTTCCTGCTAAGCTAAACATCTTCAGGCCTCACTCTTCGAGAGCACTGACCCAGAAGAGGTTGAGGGTGGAGAAGGAGCGGCTTTGGAGATAGCTGGGCACATGGCAGAGTGTTTATACAATTTCTCAGTGCATGGGAAACGCTGCCATTTCATCAGACTCAGATCACTTAAAAATGGCCCAAATTTCTGGATTGTTCCAGATGCATCAGATTGGGCTGAGTGAGCAGGAGAGCGACTCTCTGAAGGGGCCTTTCTCAGCATGTGTCTGAGAGAGGAGCTGTCCCTGATGCTACAGGGAGTCTGCCAGCTCTCACCTGAGTGCAGTGGCGGCTTTAGAGTTAGTGGGGCCCTGTGCACAGCTTCATTTTCGCACACACCCCCTTTGGGACCCAGCCACGAAAAAGAACATTCTCTCTTATCTCCCCCAAGTTTTTCATTCATTTTTTTCATAGAATCATAGAATATCAGGGCTGGAAGAGACCGCAGGAGGTCATCTAGTCCAACCCCCAGCTTAAAGCAGACCCAACAGCAACTAAATCATCAGCCCAGCCAGGGCTTTGTCAAGCCGGGCCTTAAAAAAATCAACAGCCCAGCCAGGGCTTTGTCAAGCCGGGCCTTAAAAATCTCTAAGCCCTGGTCTACACTAAGGTCGGGGGTCGAACTAGGGTACGCGAATTCAGCTACGTGAATAACGTAGCTGAATTTGAACTACCCTAGTTCGACTTACTTACCCGTCCAGACGCCGCGGAAGCGAACTCCGCGGCTCCAAGGTCGACTCCGGCAACTCCTTCTGCCGCGGTGGAGTACCGGAGTTCGAACTAGCGCTTCCGGGGTTCGAACTATCGCGTCTAGATCAGACGCGATAGTTCGAACTCCGAGCAGTCGAACTCGCCGCGTCGACCCAGCAGGTAAGTGTAAACGTGGCCTAAGGAAGGAGATTCCACCACCTCCCCAGGTAACCCATTCCAGTGCTTCACCACCCTCCTAGTGAAATAGTGTTTCCTAATATCCAACCTAGACCTACCCACCTGCAACTTGAGACATTGCTCCTTGTTCTGTCATCTGTCACCACTAAGAACAGCCTAGCTCTATCCTCTTTGGAACCCCCCTTCAGGTAATTGAAGGCTGCTATCAAATTCCACCTCACTCGTCTGCAGACTAAATACCCCCAGTTCGTTCCCTCAGCCTCTCCTCGTAAGTCATGTGCCCCAGCCCCCTAATCATTTTTGTTGCCCTCCGCTGGACTCTCTCCAATTTGTCCACATCCCTTCTGTTGGGGGTTGGGGGGAACAAAAACTGGATGCTATACTCCAGGTGTGGCCTCACCAATGTCGAATAGAGGGGAATAATCACTTCCCTCAATCTGCTGGCAATGCTCCTACTTATACAGCCCAATATGCCGCTGGCCTTCTTGGCAACAAGGGCACACTGCTGACTCATATCCAGCTTCTCATCCACTGTAATCCCCAGGTCCTTTTCTGCAGAACTGCTGCCTAGCCATTCGGTTCCAGGCCTGTAGCAGTGCATGGGGTTCTTCCGTCCTAGCTGCTTTCAACTACCTGAAAGGGGGTTCCAAAGAGGATGGATCTAGACTGTTCTCAGTGGTAGAAGATGACAGAACAAGGAGTAATGGTCTCAAGTTGCAGAGGGGGAGATTTAGGTTGGATATTAGGAAAAACTTTTTCACTAGTAGTGTGGTGAAGAACTGGAATGGGTTACCTAGGGAGGTGGTGGAATCTCCTTCCTTAGAGGTTTTTAAGATCAGGCTTGACAAAGCCCTGGCTGGGATGACTTAGTTGGGTTTGGTCCTGCTTTGAGCAGGGGGTTGGACTAGATGACCTCCTGAGGTCCCTTCCAACCCTGAGATTCTATGATTCTATGAGGCAACGCCCAGAGACACACACTCTGCAGGGACATGCCAGCCGCTTCCAGGAGCAGTGTGGGGCTACCAGCCACAGAATGCAGGCAGCCTGCCTGCTTGAGCCCTGCAGTGCCGCCGGCTGGGACTCAGGGGCTGGTTGTCAGGTGAGATTTGTCCTACATTTTGTGGGGTTCCCACTCATTGGGGGCCCCGTGCCACTGCACTGTTTGTTTCATGGTAAATCTGCCTCTGCCTGAGTGAGAGGAAGGGGAAGGGTGAGAAACTGGGAGGGAGCTGGGATCAAGTGTGGGCAGTCCAGCTGGGCGGGGATTGGAGGGCTGCCTGGAACTAGTTTGTTTGCTGCCAGCTCCTGGCTTCCACTCATTCTCTCTCTCTCTCTCTTTTCTTTTCAAGGTCCTGGCCACGGTCACTGGAGCTATGCAGGTAAATACACTGTGGTTACTCGTACCCTTTCATATCACACAGCAGGCCCTGGGCCCGTGCCAGCCAGGGTTAATTATTACAGGGCTGCCTTGCTCATGCCCAAACTCTGCCGTGCTCTGCCCCTGTTCAGCAGCAGGGGTGGGGTCTGGTACCAACCCCAAAGGGGCTCGCAAGTATTTCTGGGGCCTGACAGGCCCAGGGACAGGTGGGAACTGCTCAGATTCAGGTAAGAGAGAGTGACCTGTCGGGAGCCGTGGGCCCCACCCTGCCCATCTGCTCTGTGTTCCCACAGGCTAAAAGGTTCATTCACTCACTGAGCTGGACTTCACTCACCCCTGGGGTCACTGGGAGAGGCAGGTTCCATGTTCATGCAGACCTAGGGTTGCTCCCTCTGCTGGAACGTCGACCCCGGCTTAGAAGCACCTCCTCTCTTATGGGGTGTTGACTTACCAGTCCTGTGTCCCCCTGCCATATGCACCCCGCTTTGCAGCGAGGCTGGCTGTGCAGCTCCCTGCCCATAGGGAGGTGGCCCAGGGCCCAAGCCAGGCTCCTGACCCTGTGCCTGCCTGGTGAACTGACTGTTCTGCTGCCTGCAGGGACAGCCCAGCTGGATAGAGAGTTCCTCACATCTCTGGCATCCCACACCTCTGAGGCCTTTAACCAGGGCTGGGGCTGGAAATCTCAGCTGTGCTTACAGGACCTTTGCTTTGCTCTTTGGGCTTCCTGGCTCCCCTGACTCCACCATGCTGGGCTCCTCTGCTTCCTTCTATGCTGGGTTTCCCTGCTCCTCTCTCCACCCATCCCATGCAAGCCGCAATCCTCCCCACATTCACACCAAGGCCCAGGTCACTATTATCCTGAGCCTTGTGTCTCATTTGCCCTGTAAATCAGAGTGAGGACACCTTACACTCACTTTGCACTGGTGTCAGTGACAACACAAGGTGCAGGGGATTGGTGAATTAGGACCCAAAATGTGAATTGGGCCCTATAGAAATGTCTCACTCAGACTTGCCAATGGTCAGATCTGCCGCTCCTGAGGCCCAGGGATGGGCTGGAGGTGCGGGTCCAGGACCTCTTATGTCAGGATTGTGCACTAGCCCAAAGAAGGCTAAATGCATCCCTGTGTCTCCACCCATTCAGTTAGCGTGTTAGCGCTAAGGGGGGGCGTTGGGTGCAGCGCCAAGCCGTGTTGGCCTAAGGCCCATTAGCGCTAAGGGGGTGTTCAGTGCGGCGCTGAGCCATGTTGGCCAAAGGCCCATTAGTGCTAAGGGGGTGTTCAGAGCAGAGCCGATCTGTGTTGGCCAAAGGCCCATTAGCGCTAAGGGGGTGTTCAGTGCAGTGCTGAGCCATGTTGGCCAAAGGACCGTTAGTGCTAAGGGGGGTGTTCGGTGTGGTGCCGAGCTGTGTTGGCCAAAGGCCCGTTAGCGCTAAGGGGGTGTGATCTGTGCAGCGCTGAGCTGTGTTGGCCAAAGGACCGTTAGCGCTAAGGGGGCGTTCGGTGCGGCGCAGAGCCGTGTTGGCCAAAGGCCCATTAGTGGTAAGAGGGGTGTTCGGTGCAGTGCCGAACTGTGTTGGCCAAAGGTCCGTTAGCACTAAGGGGCTGTTCGGAGTGGCGCCGAGCTGTGTTGGTCAAAGGCCCGTTAGCGCTAAGGGGCTGTTCGGTGCAGTGCCGAACTGTGTTGGCCAAAGGTCCGTTAGCACTAAGGGGCTGTTCGGAGTGGCGCCGAGCTGTGTTGGCCAAAGGCCCGTTAGCGCTACGGGGGGCGTTTGGTGCAGCGCAGAGCCGTGTTGGCCAAAGGCCCGTTAGTGGTAAGAAGGGTGTTCGGTGCGGTGCCGAGCCGTGTTGGCCAAAGGCCCGTTAGCACTAAGGGGGGGGGGGCGTTGGGTGTGGCGCCGAGCCATGTTGGCCAAAGGCCTGTTAGCGCTAAGGGGGGCGTTGGGTGCGGCGCCGAGCCATGTTGGCCAAAGGCCTGTTAGCGCTAAGGGGGGCGTTGGGTGCGGCGCTGAGCCGTGTTGGCCAACACCCGGGTGCGTGAGCTCACAGTGGCTTTACTCATGCTTCACAGCACCAGGTTGTACTGAGCTATTTGCAAACGGTGACAGCCTGCGACGTGCTGCCGCATCCCAGCTCATGGGGTTTGCCTGTGTGCGAGGGCAGCATGATACTAAGTGGGAGTGTGGGCAGCTTGTGGGGATAAAGCACGGGAGCTGCCAAAGGGGAATAGCTGTGGAGAGTGGGGTGGGGGAAACGTGGCGAGGAGTGGGGTGGGGCGAAGGGTTTAGAGTGAGCTCCAGGGGACGAGAGTTTAAATTATCTCCTGCAAGGCAATAGTTTAGCATGAGCACACTGGGGAGTCTCCTTCAGAGCAACCGTTTAGGATTAGCACATGGGCAATAATTATTGAAGGTGAGCACTTGGCGCGAAGGGGGCTGGGGAAGCACCCAGAGACAGAGCCCTCCCTAGGGTATGGCAAATCGGGCAACTGCTCCAGGCCCTACGCTTTGGGGGCCCCCGTGCTTCGTGAGGAGGAGCCACCCCCACCAACCTCCCCCTCCCTGCAGTGCCTCCTGCTTGCCAGCGGGCCCTGCTGATCAGCGCCTCCCCCTCCCTCCCAGTGCCTACCGTGGATCAGATGTTTCGCCCCTGGCAGAATGGGGGAGGGGCAGAAATTGGGGAGGGGCAGAAATGGGTGGGGAAGGGTGGGGCGGGGTGGGAAGAGGCAGGTCAGAAGTGGGGCCTTGGGGGAAGAGGTGGAGTAGGGGATGGGCCTGGGTAGAGCCGGTGGGGGCACCACCTGGCAGATAGAAACTCTGCCCTATGACCCGGGCCCCGCACCCCCACAGGGACAGCCCTGCCCAGGGAGCATGTCTATTAAGTGAGCACCAGTGGGACCACTGGGGCAGGGGTTCAAGGGAGGGTGAGCTCCATGGGGGAACAGTCCAGGGTACGTGCCCAGAAAGGGAACAGTGAAGGCTGAGCACATGGGTGAAGCAGTCGATCAGGATAAGCACCGGGGGTGGAAATGTTCAGGGTAGACACCCATGGAGAACCAGAGTAAGTCTCCTCTGTGCTCACTTTAAACCAGTTCCTGGGTATTCATCCTAAACCAGGCCGCTGGTCTGCTTACTCTACTTCACTCCATTAGGGAAGGAACATGTAAATGCTGTCCCATGAGGCCGCCCTACCGCTCTTCGCTGTGCTCACGCTAACTGCACCTCTCCAAGTGGTCTGCCTAAGCCGGTCGCCTCTCACGCCCCCCTAAATACTTCCTCCCTGGCTACTCACTCTCAAATTCTCCTAACACAATCCCCAGGCTCTTCCCTACATGCTCATCCTACCCTGTTCCCTGGGTGCTCCTGCTAAACAGCTCCCTAAGTGTCCACCCCAAACTTCTCTGCCCTTAATACTCGTCCCTGGGTGTCCATTGTAAAGCTCTCTTCTCAGGTGCGCCCCTAAATGATTCCCCAATGGTTTCACCTGACATTGTTCCTCTCTGGATGCTTACACCTGTTCATTGACTGTTTGCCTACACCGCTCCTCCCTTGGTCCCTGCCCTAAACCGTTCAGTGAGGGTTCACTCTCAATTGCTCCATCTCTGGGATTCACTCAAAAAACATTCGTCCAGCATTCACCCTAAAGTACTGCTCCCCACGTGCTCACGCTGAATCATTCCCTGGGTGTTTCCCCTTAATTGCTCCTCCTGGGGTGTTCACCCTAAACCAAGCCATTGGCATTCACCATAAATCTTCTTCCCAGGTGTGTGCCCTGAACAGTTCCCCGGGCACTCACTCTGAGCCACTCTGCCTAGCAATACGCACCATGAATTGTGCTCTGTGGGAGCCACCCTTCTCTACTCCTCCCCCAGCGCTCACCCAAAATGTCCCCCAGGTGCTCAGCCTAACCTGTTCCTCCTTAGGAGCTCCAGCTAAACCTTGTACTGGGGTAACTAGGAGCAACCTGTGACACCAGTACCTCTGCTTCCAGCTAGAGCCCTGCACAGGACTTTTAAACATGCTGCTCCCGCTAGCATGGCAGCATGTCCTGCGGGACCTGTGTCCCTCTGCAGGGCTCTACCCTACTCCCATGCAGGGCTCTACCAATAAAAGAAAGATCCCATTTACTGAGCCCCAGCAGGGAAACCCAGAAACCTTTATAGGCATTCAAAATCCAAGAATAAGGAATAGCAAAAGTAACCCAGCCAAAAATAATATTGGGTCAAATCCAACATGCGCAGCCTAACAGGTCTTAAAGCAGACATGTGCCTAGGCAGGGCTATGCTGGCCAAGGGTCCCCCAGAAGTGGTGTCTTCGGGCACAACACCTGTAGACGCACACGGAAACGGGTGTCTTCGGGCACAGCCCCTGTAGACGCGCACGGATATAGGTGTCTTTGGGCACAGCCCCTGTAGACGCACACGGAAACGGGTGTCTTCGGGCACAGCCCCTGTAGACACACACGGACATGTGTGTCTTTGGGCACAGCCCCTGTAGACGCACACGGAAACGGGTGTCTTCGGGCATAGCCCCTGCAGACGCACACGGACACGGGTGTCTTCGGGCACAGCTCCTGTAGATGCACATGGACACGGGTGTCTTTGGGCACAGCTCCTGTAGATGCACACGGACATGTGTGTCTTTGGGCACAGCTCCTGTAGACGCACACGGACACGTGTGTCTTTGGGCACAGCTCCTGTAGACGCACATGGACACGGGTGTCTTCGGGCACAGCTCCTGTAGACGCAACTAAAATGTGACCCGGTACGGCCTTTCTTATGTTCTTATGTTCTTATGTTCTTATGTGTCTTTGGGCACAGCCCCTGTAGACGCACACAGAGACATGGCTCTGTCTGTCTCGCTCTCATGCACACACAAGGGCTTCATGTGTACATGAACATGTTTGGCCATGGATGCAGGTCCCTGTGTTGCCCGGCTGTGTGCACGTGGAAGAGATGGGGCTTGCTCTCTGGTGCCACCTTTGAGTTCCTGGTGCTACTCACTGTGCAGTGAAGTCCTGTTGCCCACAGAGCCACCAGCATGTTTCCATTCATGGCCATAGCTCTGCTGCTGCATGTTTCTCCCCCACATCATAGAATCATAGAATTCAAGATCAGAAGGGACCATTATGATCATCTAGTCTGACCTCCTGCAAGATGCAGGCCACATAAGCCGATCCACCCACTCCTTTAGCAAGCGACCCCTGCCCCATGCTTCGGAGGAAGGCGAAAAACCTCCAGGGCCACTGCCAATCTACCCTGGAGGAAAATTCCTTCCCGACCCCAAATATGGCGGTCAGCTGAACCCCGAGCATGCGGGCAAGACTCTCCAGCCATACCCTCTGGAAAAAGGTTAAGAATATCATATTATTGACCCATTGTACTATTTACCAGTGTGGCACTTAATTGACCTATTGACTAAGCCCGTTATCCTATCATACCATCTCCTCCATAAACTTATCTAGCTTAATCTTAAAGTCATGGAGGTCCTTCGCCCCCACTATTTCCCTCGGTAGGCTGTTCCAGTATTGCACTCCCCTGATGGTTAGAAACCTTCGTCTAATTTCAAGCCTAAATTTCCTGACTGACAATTTATATCCGTTTGTCCTCGTGTCCACATTAGCACTGAGCTGAAATAATTCCTCTCCTTCCCTGGTATTTATCCCTCTGATATATTTAAAGAGTGCAATCATATCTCCTCTTATCCTTCTTTTGGTTAAGGAAAACAAACCGAGCTCCTCAAGTCTCCTTTCATACGACAGGCTTTCCATTCCTTGGATCATTCTAGTGGCCCTTCTTTGTACCCGTTCCAGTTTGAATTCATCCTTCTTAAACATGGGAGACCAAAATTGCACACAATACTCCAAATGAGGTCTCACCAACGCCTTATATAACGGGACTAGCACCTCCTTATCTCTACTAGAAATACCTCGCATAATGCATCCCAAGACCGCATTAGCTTTTTTAACGGCCACATCACATTGCCTACTCATAGTCATCCTACGATCAACCAGGACTCCTAGGTCCTTCTCCTCCTAAGTCCACATGTGACTTGCATTAGCAGTTTTGCCTCATGTCTCTGACCTGGCCAGCCAGGCTGCCTCTGAAAGGGCCATGAAGGGCACGGCAGCCAAGTGCACGCTTAGCGACAGGGAGGGAGCAGCACAGCTGCGCCAGGAGCGTGTCTCTCTCTCTGCCAGGATCAGGCTGTAAATCGTCTTCTCACAGCTGCTCCTTAAAATAGATGCTCCTGGCAGTGCACCGTGCGCAGAGCCCTGTCATGTGACAGCTGCACAGAGATTCCAGCAGCTTCTGAGCCCAGCACAGTCTGCTGGCAGAGCAGGCCCTGGCCATCAGCTTCTGTCTGGGCAGGAAGCAGCAGCGCAGTGCTGCGCCTGCAAAGGCTTCTGAGCAAATCTGGAGGGAGCTAGCGCAGGGGAGCAGCATCCCAATGCACTATGCTCAGGGCAGGTACCACAAGGCGGGGCGAGAGGATGGTTGTACTATCCATTCCCCCTCCCCCACCACTCCAGGGTAAAATTCAGGGGTAAGTGGCCGTCAGCGAGACAGACTGAGTGGGAATAAACACACAGTGCTGCACCCAGGCCACTGAGTGGCCAGCACAATCCCAGTGGCACACGCTTGTCAGGAAGGATCAGTGTTTGCAGCTGAGCTCCCCACAGGCCCCTGGTTCGCTCAGACCTCTAACATCACCATCCCGTGAGTGCTTCAGCCTCTGCTGGTGGGCCCGGAGTCCTTCGGCACCCTCCTCTTCCCCGGCAGGCTCCCTCACCCCACAGGCTCTCCCACGTGTCTCTCTCTTCCCCGCACAGATAAGGACGAGTGGCAGTTGGAGTTCCCATTCTGCGGTGGGCAGATGCAGTCTCCCATCAATATTGACACCAATTCCACAATCTTCAGCCGTGAACTGCAGCCTGTTGTGCTGGCGGGTTACAACCTGGACCCCAGTGAGCAGCTCAGCCTAATGAACAACGGCCACACAGGTCAGTGCCAGGGGCTGAGCTGTGTGTGCTGGGCTCACAGGGCGTGGCACTCGCGTCACAGGATGCTCAGATGAGGCAGGATATTTTGAGACATTTCTCATAGATTAGTCCCGGCCTCTTCCAGCAGGGGGTGCTGTGGGGAGTGGGGCAGGAGCACTCGCTGGGGGGTTCTCAGCTACTCCAGCCCTGGCCTCTGCCAGCGGGGGGGGGGTGCTCTAAGGAGTGGGGCAGGGCGCTGGCTGGGGGCGGGGCTCCCAGTTACTCCAGTCCCAGCCTCTGCCAGCAGGGGGCGCACTAAGGAGTGAGGCAGGGAGCTGGCTTGGCGGGGGGGGGACTCCCAGCTACTCCAGCCCTGGCCTCTGCCAGCAGGGGGTGCTCTCGGGAGTGGGGCAGGGCGCTGGCTGGGGGCGGCTCCCAGCTACTCCAGCCCTGGCCTCTGCCAGCAGGGGGCACTCTCGGGAGTGGGGCAGGGTGCTGGCTGTTGGGGGAGCTTAGGGTTGCCAGGTGTCCGGTTGTCGACCGGAACGCCCAGTCGAAAAGGGACCTTGGTGGCTCCAGTCAGCACCACTGACTGGGCTGCTGGGCTAAGGCAGGCTAGTCCCTTCCTGTCCTGGCACCACGCTGGGCCCCGGGAGTGGCCAGCAGATCCGGCTTCTAGTGGGGGGGGGTGGCATGGGGCTCCGCGTGCTGCCCCTACCCCGAGCACTGGGTCCCCACCCCCATTGGCTGGGAACCACGGCCAATGGGAGCTGGGGGAGCAGTGCCTGGGGGCGAGAGCAGCGCGTGGAGCCTCCTGGTCCCCCCTCCACCTAGGAGCTGGACCTGCTGGCCGCTTCTGGGGCACAGCACAGTGCCAGGACAGGCAGGGAGACTGCTGACCCCCAGAAGCCACGGGAGGTAAGCCCTGAGTCTCAGCCATGAGCCCCAACCCCCCTGCCCCGGCCCTGAGCCCTCCCAAACCCACAGCCCCCTCCTGCACCCCAAACCTCTCATCCCCGGCTCCACCCCAGAGCCCGCACCACAAGTGAGAGCCCCTCATGTCCCCCCCACACCCCACCCTCTGCCCCTCTCCTGCACCCCAAACCTCTCATTTCTGAACCCACCCCAGAGCCTGCACCCCCAGCCAGAGCCTGTCACCCCTTCCTGCACCCTAATTCCGTGCCCCAGCCCAGAGCCCCCTCCTGAACCCTGAACCCCTAATTTCTGGCCCCACCTTGGAGCCGCACCCCCAGTTAGAGCCCTTACCCGCTCCTGCACCCCAACCCCCTGCCCCAGCCCAGTGAGTGAGGGTGCGGGAGAGCGAGCCACTGAGGGCGGGGGACTGTAGTAAGTGGAGGGGCAGGGCCTTGGGGAAGGGGCGGGATGGGGGCAGGGCCTCAGGGCAAGGACAGGGGCAGAGCTAGGGTGTTCAGTTTTGTGTAATTAGAACAGGGGTGGCCAACCTGAGCCTGAGAAGGAGCCAGAATTTACCAATGTACATTGCCAAAGAGCCACAGTAATACGTCAGCAGCCCCCCATCAGCTCCCCACAGCCTGCTTCCAGATCCTCCCACCACCAGCAGCCCCACCGATCAGCGCCTCCCCCTCCCTCCCTCCCCGCACCTCCCGATCAGCTGTTTCATGGTGGCAGGAGGCTCTGGGGGCGAGGGGGAGGAGCGAGTGCGCGGCAGGCTCAGGGGAAGGGGCAGGAAGGGGTGGAGTGGGGGCCGGGCCTGTGGCAGAGCCAGGGGTTGAGCAGTGAGCCCCCCGTCTCCCCCTCCCCCGGCACATTGGAAAGTTGGCGCCTGTAGCTCCGGCCCCAGAGTCGGTGTCTATACAAGGAGCCGCATATTAACTTCTGAAGAGCTGCATGTGGCTCCGGAGCCACAGGTTGGCCATCCCTGGATTAGAAAGATGGCAACCCTAGGGGAGCTTCCAGCTACTCCAGTCCCAGCCTCTCCCAGCAGGGGGCACTGTGAGGAGGGGGCAGGAGCGCTGGCTGTGGGGGGAGCTCCTGGCCACTCCAGTCCCAGCCTCTCCCAGCAGGGGGCGCTGTGAGGAGGGGGCAGGAGCGCTGGCTGTGGGGGGAGCTCCCAGCCACTCCATCCTGGTCTCTCCCAGCAGGAGCGCTGGCTGTGGGGGAAACTCCTGGTTTTACAGTTCCAGTCTCCCCCAGCAGGCCCCACTGGGGTGCCAGGTCTGGGTAAGCTCTGGGCTCACTGTTCTGCTTCTGCCCCTCCCAGTGAAGGTTCCCTGACTGTCCTAGAGTTTCATAGATTCCTGGATTCCAAGGCCAGAAGGGACAATCAGATCCCTAGTCTGACCTGCTCTGTGGCATATGCCCTTGAATCCCACCACAGTCCCCTGCTCTGAGCCCCAGAACTTGTGTTTGGCTAAAGCAGCTTCCAGAAAGGCAGCCAGGCTTGAAGATGTCAGAGACAGGGAGTCCAGCATTGTCTCTGGCAGTGTGTGCCAGGTCTTAATCACGTTAAAAAAATTCTTCCAAATTTGTGCCTAATTTCTAATTTGAATTCATGTGTTTTCAGCTCCTAGCCATCGGTTCTTGTTCTGCCTTTCTCTGCTAGAGTAAAGAGCCCTTAGAACCTGTTATTTTCTTCCCAGGAAGGTACTTAGGGCTAAGGTACTTCGGTAAATAAGGGTTTGTGTACATGGGAACATGCAGGAAAATTAATCTGAATTAGCCAAAGGTATGAATTTAAAGTGGATTAGTTAAACTGCCTTGAACTCCTGTGTGGATGCTCTTATTCAGAATTAGCGTGGCCTTTTTTCAGTTTTGTTTAGTTCACTTTAATTCTGATTCAGAGTGTCCACACAGGGGTTTAACTAATCCACTTTAAGCATTAGTTTCCTGAGTGTTCCTGTGCTGTAGACAAACCCTACAGCATAATCGATTCACCGCTCAATCTCCTTTTTGATTAAACAGATGGAGGTCTCTCACTAGGAGACATTTTCTGTAGCACTCAACTCATTTTTATAGATCTTTTCTTCACCCTCTCTAATTTTTAAATTTGGACCCCAGAACTGGACCCAAGTTCCAGTAGCAGTATCACCAATGCCATATACAGGGATAAAGGCACCTCCCTGCTCTTTGCTAATACCCTCATTAGCCCCTTGTCCCACAGTGTTGCAGTGGCAGCTCCTGTTGAGTTGCTGGTGCACTGTAATCCCTAAATCCTTTTCAGAGTCGCTGCTTCCCAGGACATATAGTCTGGATTCCTTGTTCTTAGATGTATACCTTGACATTTGGCTGCATTAAAGCACATTTTGTTCGAATGGACCCAGCTTACCAAGTGATCCAGATTGGTCTGTGTGGCTGCCCTGTTCTCATCCTTATCGTTTTGCCGATCTTTGTGCCATCAGCCGTGACTTGCTGCCAGAGCGTTAGTGAAACTCTTGAATAGTGTCAGGCCTTGAACTGATCCCTGCAGAACCTCACTCTAGACTCCCCTGATCAGTGCGGATTCCCCATTGGAAGCTGTTTTTTGAGAGCTGTTGGTTAGCCGGAGCATAATCCATTTAATGTGCTCTATTGCTACTGTATAGTGCTGTTTTTAAGTTCCAGTGTCTCCGTATGTTACATCTCTACCGTTCCCTCTATTAACCAAACTCCTAATTGCACCAAAGAATGAAATCAGTTTGTTTGTTAGGACCTGTTTTCCATTAAACCACATGGACTATTTTCCATAACACACGTCTCCGCCTGGTGCCAGAGCCCCACTCTGACTCCGCCTGGTTCAGAGCCCCCCTCTGACTTCTCTACCCCTTCACTCCCTCACCCCTGCAGTTGTCCTTCGGCTGCCTGGCTCTCTGACTATTGCCAGCGGCTACCCACAGGAGTACAGAGCTATGCAGCTGCACCTGCACTGGGGCTCCCCGGAAGGGCCTGGCTCAGAACACACCGTGGATGGACGCCGCTATGATGGGGAGGTAAAGATTCGTCGTGGGCCTTCCCCTCTTGCCTGCTGCTCCCCAGGTGTGCCTCAGTTATTGGCTGTGATCACATCAGTCCCACCTGCTCCAGCTGTCTGCACAGCGTGAAGGGCTGGTGCCCTGAGGCGGATGTGGCACCCCCAGGTCACTGGCTGCCCTTTGTGCACGCTGCAGCTCCATTGGCCGGGAGGCTGCCACCCCTTTGCCCTCAGCGGAGTGCTCCGGCCAGTCTCTGCTCTTGGCTCAGACCCTCTGAGGGCACAGGTCAAGTGCCCAGTGCCCAGGAACCCAGAGGGAGGCATCATGTGCCTAGGGCTGAGCAACTGAAATAAAAGCAGAGTTTATGACACAGCCTGAAACATGGAAGCAGAGGGTAAATGAGGCAAAATTCCCCCATGGAAGGGACATTGTGCCAGCAGGGCGGGGGTGGGGAGAGAATGGCCTGGAGCCAGGCACCCAGTGCACAGCACGGGGACGGACCCACACACTCTGTGTACAGGATAAACAATCCATCCTGCTCTGCAGCCAGACTGCCCTGGCGCTAACCAGGTGCTGGGGCACAGGGAGCCCACCCGCCCCCCAAGTCCAGGGCCCATCACAGCCCCCTTTAAAATTGCCCTAGGATGTGCCCGGGGGTGGGGGCACAAGCTACCCCAGGGGACCTAGGCCCTAAGGAGGGGGCAACGCAGAGCTCCCCAGTGCAGGCTGCCTTGTGCTGGAGGATGATTCAGCTTTTCCCCAGCACTCTGGCCCGCTCCCTGGCATGTGAGGGCTTGGGAGTGGGGACAGCTCGCTGTGCCCTCGTCCTTGGCACCAGCCCAGAGCTGTGTGGTCAGAGAGCTCCTGGGACTGTTGTCTCATACGCAGAGGTGTTTGCTGCCTGGGTCTGGTTCCTAGCTGGTTCTACCCACCCTCCCCGTGTTGCTGTTCGCACGCAGCCGCCAGGGCCCAGTACATCAGGGAGGACAGGAGTTGGAGCTGGCTGCCAGATTGCTGCTGCCCCAGCTAGATGGGCACCAGGGAGACGACCTTCAGCCCTGACCCATGTGCAGAAACCAGGGGGAGGCTGGTGGCAGGGCTCTTGGGGCAGCAGGGGCTGGCAGCAGCAGCACTCTCGGGCCACCATAAAATGGTTTGGGGAGCTTGCCTGGTGCTGAGTGGGGGGCTCTGGCCATGTGACCAAGACCCAGGCACTGCTAATGGAGAGGTCCTAGTGCTGGGGCTGGAGTCACACTGGGACCGGTGCAGGGCTGGGAGGTCCAGCACTCGCCCATGGCACAATGGAGCCTCAGGGGGTTCTGTGCTTTGATTCCAGATCCATATGGTTTATTACAACCCCAGCTGTGGCAGCATCAAAGAGGCAATGAAAAAACCCGGTGGCCTAGCAGTGCTGGCAGCTTTCCTGCAGGTGATGCCAATGGGGCAGTCCCTGGGAAGGTGGGGTGGGGGCAGTGCCAGGCAGGGATGCTCTGATCACTGGGCTGGGTGTGGCAGGGTAGGCGAGGACTGAGAGGGCATAGGCAGTTCTGGGGTGGAGGAGAATAGGGGCAGTGGAGGGCAGGGGCTGTCTGGGAGGGAGGAATGCCCTGACAATTGGGCCATCCCAGCGCGGAGACGGGACATGCCCCAATTGCAGGGCCATGCTTGTGGTGGGAGGCAGAGAGTGCTCTGTGCACTGGTCCAGGTGAGGTTAGGGGATGCTCTAATCGCTGGTCAGTGGTAGGGTTCATGCTTTGATCCTGGTCAGGGGGTGTCAGGGCCGTGCTGGGGGATGCCCTGACCCCAGCCAGGTCAGTCAGGGAGGTCACGGGTCACTCCTCTGCCTGTGACAGTGAGATTAGTCCCATTTTCAGAGCGCCCCTGCTGTGACTCAGGCTCAATAGGCAGGAGACTTGCCCTTCCTGGCCCTGTGCTCTCACACCTGCTGAGTCTCTGTGTTACAGGTTGGGCCAGAGGACAACGTGCACTATCAGCCTCTGCTTGAGCAACTTCACGAGGTCCAAGAGGAAGGTAAAGCCCTTGTGCGCCTAATGCCCACCATGGGGCCAGCCAGGGGCAGCAGTGAGCTGCCTGCTGCATGGAGAGGCCGGTGCATGCCAGACAGACAGAGGCAGGCAGCTCCTGTGAGACAGCCAGGCAATGAGTGGCCAGCTCAGCAGAGGCCTTTCAGGGATTCCTGCCTCATCCCTCCGGATTCCCCGGACTCCCACTCTGCACCTGTCCCAATGACATGGCTTCCCTAGCACCTTAGGCTCGTCCATCCAGGGCTTGTACAGACTGGCTGTGCCTGGCCAGGGCACTGTGCTTCTCCAGTGAAACCAAGGGTCAGTTCCTGCAGTGACAGCTCACCCTCTCTGGGTGTTGGCTCCTGGGGACGTGCTGCCCAGGATCATGCTGCCCAAATTCGGATCCCCAGGGGCCTGTGGAGCTCTCGATTGTTGCTGTGCTCTAGTCCACGGAGCGGTGCTGCTCTAGATTGTGCTGTCTCTGTGTTCTAGAGCATGGAGACACGGTGCTCTAGAGCACAGGCAGTGTTTTTTATCTTCCAGGCAAGGAAACGACTGTGGCTGGATTCAATATTGAAGGGTTGCTGCCCGCCAACCTAGGCCGCTATTACCGCTACAGCGGCTCTCTGACCACCCCTCCCTGCTACCAGACGGTGAACTGGACTGTCTTCAGCCAGACGGTGCTGCTGTCCAAGGAGCAGGTCCGTCCGGGGGGTGAGGGCCTCCTTTTCTCCTCTTGGGAGTGGGTGGGACTGTCTGCAGGTGGCTCTGCCACTCCTGTCATGCTAGGAGCTGCGTGCCAGCACCAGCAATGGGTGGGGGCATCCCGTAGGCCCCCAGAGACTTCCTGAAGCCAGCCCCCCTCGCACCAGGGCATCGAGGATGGCTGCGTTCATGAGGATCCCAGGGGCAGCTTAGTGACTCCGTTCAACCCTCCCTCTTCAGATCTCGCTGCTGGAGACCACGCTGCAGGGAGACGATGACACGGACCTGCAGAACAACTTCCGGCTAACCCAGCGCCTGCACGGACGGAAAGTCCTAGCGAGTTTCCAGGCATCCCTCAGCCCAAGGCAGGTCCCGCTACCTGGTAAGGAGCTGTGGGATGGGGCTGGGCGATTCTCTGCTGCATGCCACACTGACACAGACACGCCTGGCAGAGCAGAACCAGGACACTGGTGTTTCAGGAAGGAATAGCTCCTGTAAGCAAGTGCCAGCAAGCGGTGGGGCCACAACAATGCAATGGGCCTCACTGCTAACCTGACCTGTGGGGAGAGGCAGCTTGGTCTCCATGGCCTGCTCTGTCCTGGCCTCACAGCTGACGTGCCAGCAGGGCACAAAAGGAATGTGTCTGAACAAATAGTCACAGCAAGTTGTTTGCAGTTTTTGCCAGCTCCCTTCGGGACCAGGCGTTCGGGTGCTTCTCTGCATGTCCCCAGCCCTGCTAGCCAAAGCCAGGCCTGAACTGCAGGAGAGCAGGACTCTTTGCAACCCCAGAACACACCCTCCAGGCCAGGGGTAATTTGTGGCTCCCACTTCTGGGCCTGGCTATGCCCAGCAGTGCAGGGACATATCCTCTGCCCCACCTCGGAAAGGGCTTGGTCAGTTCAGCTTCTTTGAACCCTTCCCTGGAACACCCCTGCCCCAGCTCAGGTGCTTGTTGATCTTCCTGACCCATCAGTGGTCTAGGAAAGCTGCAGTCTCCCTGCCCCACTCCTGGAGCACTCAACAACTGAGGCTGGGCCAAGCAAGTGTCTCACCCACAGACAAAGCCACCCTATGCATGATACAGCAGGTGTGTACCAGGCGATAACAGAACCATTAACGGCCTGTGATACTGCATTGGGTAAATATTTGCCTGGCGGAGCCCCATGGTGTGTCACAAAGTCCTAGTGTTTTGGGCCCAGTTTCAGTTACTGCCTGTAGAGCGGACGATTGACCCACCACCAACCACATGTGCTGGTGGATGTGCCGGAGCCCTGGCACAGGGAGGGCGGCGGAGGCCTTGGAAAGCGCAGTCACTGAGATCGCCCTTCCAGTATACGTCGTGCAGGTGAGGGTGGGTTTCAAGGAGAGACAGTGCAGGCGCCCTAGAAAGAGGGGTCACACGCTGTGGGCTCAGTAAGCCCCGGGGATGCCAATCCTGCTGCTGCCCAGCGTGAAGGAGGCAGCAGACTCACTGGAGAAGAACGTGTCCCTGACTCTGCCCCACAGGCGCCTTGATGGGGCCTGCTGGGAGCAATAAGGTCCCATCTGTATCTGCACAGACGTAACACGGATCCCTGAAGCAGTGAGGAGGGGAAGGTCTGGGTGCCCCACCTCCACAGGGGCAGCACGAAACCACCAGTGGGCTCTGGCCAGTCCTGCTGCCCCAAACCAGGCCAAGCTGAGCCCATCTGCAACCCCTTAGCTGGGGCTGCTCTCCCAGTGCCTCCCACTCAGCAGCCCCGGTGCCCCAGGGAGACAGCAGGAGGAGGTGGGGGTGACGCGCTAACCGGCTCTTCCTCTGACGTCCCAAACATTACCGGTTAAAACCGGCTCTGGAGGGAATGGCAGCTGGGACTCTCAGCCTCACAGGGAGCGGGGCTGTGAAGGGGCTGGCGCTATGATGGGCCACAGTGCCTCCTTGACTGCAGTGACCATGGTCTGGACAGAGCCGCTGGCTTTGGGCAGACGTGGGAATGGGAATGGGCTGCAGGCACTGTGGAGCCAGACTCCCTGTGCCTCCGAGAACATGGCCAGGCCAGGGCTGAGCTGCCTCCAGCCGCACATGAGACCAGGCAACTCTGTGGTGGCACTGAGCGTGTTGGCCATACCAGGAGGCCCCAGCGCTGCACATTGTGAGGGCAGGAGCTGCCCCAGCCATGGCTCCTAGGGTCTGCCCGCCCCTTTCCCAGCCAGGCTTTGAGCACCTGGGGGCACAGTGCGAGTGATTCGTCTGCTACACCCCGGTCAGAGCTTGGCTGCTGCCTCGGGGAATGGCAGAGGATGATGAGTAGCATCCCTGCAGCTCTGTCCCTGTGGGGGGGGGCTGTCTCTCGCGGCCGCACCAGCTCCCTCTGCAAGTGCCCTGGCTGAGGGGGTACGAAGGCCCCCTTGTGATGGTGTCTTGGGGGGTGGTGATGGTTAGCACAGGGCCGTGTGGGTGCCATTGGGCCCTCACCGCCCGCCTGGCTGGGCTTGCTCTGCTCGCTTTGCTGTAGGTGCTGAACTGCAGCGAGAGCTGACGCCGTTGGTAACATGGCTGAGGGCTCATTTCCTGTGTGCCTCTTTAATTTCTGCTGGCTGGGCATCCGGGCTTCCGGCCCCCCTGGGATGGTGCTCACGAGCTGGGACCCTGGTGCATCATGCATCCATGGGCCAGGGCTCTGCTGGAACAGCTCAGAGCCACTCACCCACTCTTGGGCCTCTATGGCTCTCAGATGTTAAAGGGCCCTGGAGGTTGGGGAGGGAGGTGGCTAGGCCCAGATAATGCATCTCTGTTGTCTTTGGGGCAGGTGCCGCAGCTCAGAGGGACAGATTCCCTCTGGCAAGTTCCTGGCCCACTGGTTGCTGGGTGGAGAGTTCCCCAGGCTCAGGGAGAGGAGGCCCTCCCAGAGAAGTGCCCTCTGGCTCCAGCCTGGCCCTGCGCATCTCTGTCAGGCTGTAGCAGGGTGTGGAACTTGGCTCGGGGTTGTGAATGTGGGAGGGAGGAAGGTGCCTTTTGCTGCAGGGTTCAGGGCTTTCTTCATGGCAGCCTGAGGCTCAGCATGACTCTTCCAGCCAGGCTGGGCCCAGGTCCCCAGTCTGAGCCAGACCCCTGTCTCTGTCACCCAGGTGCTGTGGGCAGTGCCTAGGGCAGGGGTGGGCAAACTATGGCCTAGGGGCTACATCTGGCCCTTCAGACATTTTAATCCGGCCCTTGAGTTCTTGCTGGGAAGCGGGGTCGGGGGCTTACTCCACACAGCTCCTGGAAGCAGCGGCACATCCCCCCCTCCGGCTCCTACACATAGGGACAGCCAGGGGGCTTCACACGCTACCCCCGCCCCAAGTGGCGCCCCCGCAGCTCCCATTGGCCAGCAAATGGGGCCAATGGAAGCTGTAGGGGTGGCACCTGCAGATGGGGCAGTGCGCAGAGCCGCCTGGCTGTGCTTCCACGTAGGAGCCGGAGAGGGGACATGCCGCTGCTTCTGGGAGCTGCTTGAGGTATGCGCCGCTCAGAGCCTGCTCCACTAACCCCCTCTCGCACCCCAACCCCCTGCCCCAGCCCAGAGCCCCCTCCCACACCCTGAACTTCTCATTTCTGTCCCCACCTCAGAGCCCACAGCCCCAGCTGGAGCCCTCACTCACGCCCTCCTGCACCCCAACCCCCAATTTTGTGAGCATTCATGGCCCACCATACAATTTCCATACCCAGATGTGGCCCTTGGACCAAAGTTTGCCCACCCCTGGCCTACGGGCATGCAGTCTCAAAGGAGGCCGCGTCCCCGGCAGGGAATCAGGCAAAGCCGAGCCTAACAGAGGCTTGTGCCAAACACACAGGGCGCAGCAGTCAGAGCACTGACGTTTCCTGCCTGGCCGCTAATGTCAGGGCTTGGGGCGGGGCAGAGGGGAGCGTTCTGGTAAGAGCCCAGAGTTGCCTGCATGGTGGTATGAGGGGCAGGGATGGCCTGGGCACAGGATTTGGCGCGTCCTTGCCGCAGGAGGTTGAACTCCGTGAGTCTCTGGGCTGCTTACGGGATGACGGGGGAGGAGGAGACGGTGAGAGTTGCTGGGACCAGGTTTGGGCTGTTCCTGGCTTCGGTGCAGGCACTCCAGGGGAGCTGCTGGGTATACCGGGGCGGGGGGAGGGAGGGGTGATCACAGGGGGTGCTGGGAGACCCCTGGATCATGTGTGTTTGAGTCCCTGTATCTCACCACAGACGGCGGCGTTCCCCCCCTGACGCCCGCCCCTGACAGTGCCACAGAGAGAAGCATGGACAAAACTCCCGGAACAGGTACCGCTCTCCTCCTAGCGGCTTTTGTTATCTCCTCGGGGGCTGGATCGGGCTCCCCCGTCTGTCCTGCCTGGCTCCCTGCAGCCAGCACAGCTGTAGTGGTTGGGGCGGAGGGGGCTCTAGCTTGTCTGGGCAGAGTCAGAGCTTCTGCTGGGGCTCTGGGCCAGAGGCGTCTGGGCTCTGAGGGGCAGCGTGGCCTGACTCTGCTGGTGGCTGGGTGTGGCTGTGGCTCTGTGTGGGTTGGGTGCTCCTGAGGGGCAGGGGCTCGGGGCTGTCTCAGTGGCTGGCTGGGGGGGATGGGCTCTGCTCCTGGGGGGTGGTGCTCGCTGGAGGGAGGGGCTCGGGGCTGTCTCAATGGCTGGCTGTGAGGGGATGGGCTCTGCTATACTATTCCCAGGGGTCTCTTTGGGGGGTGGGGGGTGCTCGCTGGAGGCAGGGGCTCGGGGCAGTGACAGTGAGTGGCTGGGGGGGATGGATGGCCCTGCTCCGGGGGTGGGGGGGGAGGCAGGGGCTCAGGGCTGTCTCAGAGGCTGGTAGTGGGGGATGGGCTCTGCTCCTGGGGGGGGGTGCTCGCTGGAGGCAGGGGCTCGGGGCTTCTCCGTGGCTGGCTGGGGGGGATGGATGGCTCTGCTCCTGGTGGGGGCGGGATGCTCGCTGGAGGCAGGGGCTCAGGGCAGTGACAGTGAGTGGCTGTGGGGGATGGATGGCCCTGCTCCGGGGGTGGGGGGGGGAGGCAGGGGCTCAGGGCTGTCTCAGAGGCTGGTAGTGGGGGATGGGCTCTGCTCCTGGGGGGGGGGTGCTCGCTGGAGGGAGGGGCTCGGGGCTGTCTCAATGGCTGGCTGTGAGGGGATGGGCTCTGCTATACTATTCCCAGGGGTCTCTTTGGGGGGTGGGGGGATGGGAGTGTCAGTAGCTAGTTTGTCCCCTGTATCTCAGACTCTTGCTAGCTGGGGTGCTTTGTTTCTTTTAACGCCGTCTGGGGGAGATAGGCCGTGAAGGGCCTTGAAAGGGAAGCAAGGAAGCAAATGTTGGATGTGCTAGAGCAGTGGTTCTCAAGCAGTGGTCTGGGGCCCCCTGGGGGGCCACCAAGCAGGGCCAGCATTAGACTTGCTAGGGCCCAGGGCAGAAAGCTGCATGGGGCTGAAGCCCCCGGCCCTGAGCCCCGCCACTCGGGGCTGAAGCTGAAACCTCAGCAATGTAGCTTTGCAGGGGCCCCTGTGGCACGGGGCCCCAGGCAATTGCCCAGCTTGCTATCCCAAACCTCGGTCCTGGCTTTTATATGCAGAAAACCAGTTGTGGTGGCAGAGGTGGGCCATGCATTGAGCGGAGGGGCAGAAACAAAAAGGGTGAGACCCTCTGTGCTAGAGAAGAAGGCGGCAGTGCAGGGATCTGTGGTCAGAGCGACAGGCTAGGAAATTAGCTTTGTAACAGCATTCCCAATGCGTATGAGATGGCAGGGTGAGACGTGTCAAGACTGGCGCAGTAATTGAGACATGAGCTGATGTGTTTTAGCTTGTGGATGGATAAGAAAGGTTGTATCTTAGTGATGTTTGGCAAAAAAAGCTGCGAGACTTAGACTCAGTCTGGATGTGAGGAACTAGAGAGCGGTCCGAGTCAATGATGACATCCCGGTGACAGGCCTGCGTGACAGGCAGGGTTGTGGTGTTGTCCATTGTGGTCAGGAAAGGAGGTAGCGGACTTGTGTGTTGGGGGGAGATTAAGAGCTCTGGTTTAGCCATGTTGCACTTGAGCTGACGGTGAGAGAGCCAGGAAGCGCTGTCAGCAAGACAGGCTGAGATGTTAGTGTGTACAGAAGGAGACTGGTCCGTGAATCACAATCATAGAGCTGGTATGGTGTTTGCAGATGAAATTACTCTGAGCGAGGTGTAGCGGGAGAAGCGAAGGCGCCCAAGGCCAGAGCCCTGAGGAACCCCTCAGACAGCTGAAGTGGGACTGAGGAGGAAGTTCGGAAGGACTCACTGTAGGAGCAGTTGGAGAGGTGGGAGGAGACTCGGGGAGGGCAGAGTCACAGAAGCCCAGGCAGGACAAGGCTTCAAGGAGAGCATGGGTGACTGCAGGGCAGGCCGCTGACAGGTAAAGGCGGATGGGTCTGAGCCTCGGCTAAGAGGTCATTACAGACTTGGGTGAGTGTGAAGTGCAAGGAACAAGAGCCAGGGTGGAGTGGAACTCCAGCCAGCGAGCGCAAACCTTGTGTTCGGTGGCCTTAGAACTGAAAGGGAACTGGGCTCATTTGTTACGATGGGAGAGACTAAAGCATGCTTGCCAGCCGTGGGAAGATGTTGTCACAGAGGGGGCTGCACCAGAGGCCAGTGAGATTACAGAGAAGGGTAAAAGAAGGAATGAAAGTGGCACAAGGGAGCAGCTGGTCCTGAGGCTCGAGGAGGTGAGCAGATGAGAAATTTCTGCCTCTGTTCTCGGGGAGAAGGCAGCGAGAGGTGTAGGAGGCGAAGGGAAGGCAAGGCGAGAGGGGGAAGGTCCTGTTATAATTTGTCAATCTGCTCTTGGAAGGAATGGCCGCGCCCCTTTGGGGAGAAAGCAGTGGCGGCAGGAGGAGGGGAGGGTTTGAGGAGTGACTCAAACGTGGCAAAAAGAGGGCTGGGACCGTGGGGGGTGCAACTCAGGTGAGGTGGAGACGTAGCGATGTTTAGCAAGGCTGCTGGCAGCGTTGAAAGAGGCGTGAACAGATTTGTAATGGCTTGCCTCGCTGGGATGCTCAGGATATTTCTGGATTTCCAGGGGTTCGTGATGGAGTTTTAGGCTATTCCTTGATTCAGAGTGAGGGTTGTGGGTGGCCCTTGGCTGGAAAAGCCCCTCCCCCCAGTTTGTGCATGTTTGAGCCCCTGGAATCTCACCCAGAGGGCAGCAATCCCCCTGTGACTCCTGCCCCTGAATATGCTGCAGGGGGAAGCACCGACAAAGCGCCTGAAGAAGGTATCGCTCCCCTTGGTAGCTGGACGTGGTTCTCCCATCTCTGTGCTTCCCACCGGCCTGCAGCCAGCACAGCTGCTGGGAAGGGCTCTCCTAGGGCCAGTCGGCGTCAGAGCCTCTGCTGGGCGTCTGGGCTTTGGTGCTGGGATTGTCTCGTGTTGGGGTTTGGCTTGAGGACTGTCCTAGCCTCAGCTCTGGTGGTGGCTGGGGGGTGATGGGCCATGTGGGTGGACGGTTTCTCTGGAGTGGGAGGGGCTCTAGGTCCATGGGCACTAGAATAATAAACAACATTCACACTTTGTCCATGAGACACTTTCAGGCTGTTTGGGTTTCTGGGCCCTGGGCACTCCTCTGCACACACCCCGAGTTCTTGCCATGCTTGCCAGTGCCCAGTGCCACACACTTGAACTCCTGGTCTTGGCCTTTGACGCCCTTTATCACTTGAAGGACTCAGTGATAATGGCAGATGACCACTGGCACAGGAGTGCCCAGCATGATGGTAACAAAACCTGATCCTTGCCTGCCGGGGTGCTATTACCTCTGCCTATGGCATCGCTGAACACTGTGTCCTGCTCCGGAGGCCAAGGGGATGTTGGAAAATAGGAAAAGGTTCAGGGAAGAGTTGTGAGTGTTCAAGATCTGGAAAATCTGCTTTGGAGAGAGACTAAATAAACTCAGCCAAAAGAAGGCTAAGAGGTGACTGATCACATTTTACAATTACCTACACAAGGAACAAAGGGCTCTTAATTCTACCAGACCAAGGCAGAACGAGCTCCAATAGCTATCAGCTGCAGCCAGACAAATCCAGACTAGCACTAAGGCACAAATATTTAGCCGTGAGAGTGATTGTGCCAATATTTAATGGTGTGTGACTATTTGAAAAGGTTAAACAGAATGACCCAGGCAATTACTGGCTTATCAGGCTGACGTTGTTCCTGGGCAAAATAATGGGGCAGCTGATATGGAACTCGATTCATAAAGAATTAAAGGGGGTGTGTGTAATATAATTAATGCCAATCAAAACGGGTTTATGGAAAATGGATCTTGTCAAATGACTGTGGTAAATACTGATGACAACAGCCAGACTTCTGTATGGGATTTGACTTGATACCACAGGACATTTAGATTAAGAAACTAGAACAGGGGTAGGCAACCTATGGCATGTGTGCCAAACGCGGCACGCAAGCTGATTTTCAATGGCACTCACACTGCCCAGGTCCTGACCACCGGTCCGGGGGGCTCTGCATTTTAATTTAATTTTAAATGAAGCTTCTTAAACATTTTAAAAACCTTATTTACTTTACATACAACAATAGATTAGTTATATATTTATACTAATAGAAAGAGACCTTCTAAAAATGTTAAAATGTATTACCAGCACGCAAAACCTTAAATCAGAGTGAATAAATGAAGACTCGGCACAGCACTTCTGAAAGATTGCAGACCCCTGAACTAGAATGATATACAGTGAATATGGCACACAGCTGGATTAAAAACTGATTAACTTATAGATCTCAAAATGTAACTGGGAATCATCAAACGGGTGGGTTTTCAGTGGGATCCTACAGTCATCAGTTCCTGGCCTTATGTTATTTAACATTTTTATCAATTACCTAGAAGAAAATGTAACATCATCACTGATAAAGTTTGACACAAAAATTGGTGGGGCAGTGGTAAATAATGAAGAGCACAGGCCACTGACACTGGGAGGGGGATCGCTTGGAATCTGGGCGCAAGCACACAGTATATGTACGTCTAGGAACAGAACAATGCAGAATCACAGGCTGCAGCCTGCATGTACTGCACAGGGAACTCAGTCCTGGGAAGCCGTGACTCTGGAAAAGCCTTGGGGGTGGCTGTGGTGGGGAATCAGCTGCACATGAGGGGCTAGTACAATAGCGTGTCCCCAAAGCGTGAATGTGACCCTGGGATGCATAACCAGGGGAATCGTGAGAAGGGGCAGAGAGTTTATTTTATCTCTGTATTTGGCACTGGTGCAGCCGCTGCTGGAATAGTGTGTCCAGGGCCGGTGCCCACACCTGAAGGATGGATGAAAGTTGGAGAGGGTTGACAGGAACATGAGAATGATGAAAACCTGTCCTATAGTGATAAACCCGAGCGAAGTCATATTTAGCTTAACAAAGATGAAGTTGAAGGGTAACGATCACAGTCCATCAGTACCGGCAGAGGGAACAGAAAATTGCTGATAGATGGCCTGTCGGTCTAGCAGACAAAGGTATAACACGATCTAGAGGGTGCATGTTGAAGCTGGGCCGACACTGGGTAGAGGTTTCCATGAGGGCCGGGCCCAGGCATTTCTATGAGGCCCCTGAATTGTGGGTTGTTTGAAGTCTCTGTAATCGCTCCACATGTGGTGGGGCTCCCCCCATGACTCCTGCCCCCAAAGATGCTGCAGGGGCAAGCACCAGCGATGCTGGTTGACACTGAGACTCCCATGTCTGTCCTTTCCATCTCCCTGCAGCCAGCACAGCTGCTGGAGGGAAGGTGGGGGGGGGTCACCTCACATGCTAGGCATATTTGGGAACATTGCTGGAGATTTGGGCTTCTTTCTTTGTCATGCCTGGCTCAGGGGAACCAGCATTTCCCAAGCTGTGTTGCTGGCTGGGTTTTGGCAGTTCCTGTATAGATTTCCAGAATCCTGTGTGGGCAGGGGGGCGGGGGTGTCTCTCGGGAAGGAGACTCTGGGCTCTGTCAGAGGCTAGATTGGTGATGGTCAGAGCCAAAGGACTGTCGAAACCCCCCCCCCCCACGGGAGGGTGTGTGTGACGGTCTCCCAGTGCCATTCTGTGTGTGATGGAGGCATCGCTGTGGGCGTGAGATGCTCCAGGTTGGGCTCTGGGATTCCCTGACCTATTCCCTATTCACCTGAGTAGGAGGAAGAAATGAGCAGAGGCCAAGCCCCAGGGAGCAGCTGAGCCATGCCGAAGGACCAATTAGCTGGGCTTAAAGCAGCGGCACTGCTGGGGCTGGTTGTGTGCAGAGGGGGAGAATGTCCCTGCTGGAAGGAGAGGGGCAGCCATGGGGCGGGGGGAGGGGGCAAGCGCAGCTCTGCTGGAGGCAGTTACTCTTCAAAGTTGTTTTACCAAAGACGAAATAAGAGGGGCAGGGGGCTGTGATAGGACACGCCTGCTCATTGCTGCAGTCAGCCCCCCACCCCCTCCGACAGCCTGCTCACCGTGTGGCCTCTCTTGCAGGTGCTGGCTGCCCACCATGCGCAGGTAAGGCTGGGCCCAGGCCCCACACCCCCAGGATGGGGCAGAGGCGAAAGAATTGGCAGGCATCCCCTTAATACAGGGGTTGGGACCCCTCGGGGGTTAGGAGCTTATTACATGGGGGGTCACAAGTTGTCAGCCTCCACCCCAAACCCCACTTTGCCTCCAGCATTTGTAATGGTGTTAAATATATTAAAAGGGGTTTTTAATTTATTGGGGGGGGGGTCGCACTCAGAGGCTTGCTGTGTGAAAGGGGGCACCAGTACAAAAGTTTGAGAACTGCTGCCTTAACACCAGCTTGCAGGGGGAGGGCACCTGGGTTAGCCGCTAGGCCAGGGCAGTGGCGGGGGGTGGTGGTACCTGCTTCCCTAAGGCACACCATGCTGGGGGGGTTGGCTGGGTGCTAGGAAAGAGCCTGGCACTGCACATGGGGGGGGTGCACAGAGATTGGGTGTGCGCAGATTTCAGTGACCACATGCTGGGATGGAGGGGGGGCAGGCTTGGTGGGCACATGATGGCTGGACGGTGGGCTGGGGCGCGGTGGGGGTTGTACATGGGGTGGGGGGTCACGGTGGTACCTGCGATATTGGCACCTGTCCCCGCCCAGCCTCACCTGCTGTCTGTTTCTCTCCTCTCCCCCACCAATGTTTCATGTTTAGATTCAGAAAAACAGCTGGGCTTCGCCCTACAGACTGGTGAGTGCTCCCGGCTGGGCTGCCCTGGCCTCCCCCCCAATTCCCTGGCCTGGGGCCACCCAGCTTCTGCTATTCTACCTCCTGCCCCAGGCCACACAGCCTCCCCTAGCCTGGGGCTACCCAGCTTCTGTCAACTCCCCCCCTTGCCCTGGCCCTCCTGGCCTCTCCCTGCCCCTGTGCTGTGGCACCCCAGCCCTGCTCAGAGCCTCTAGCTTCCTGGGAGCATCGCTTGGCCTGGTCCCACTCTCCCAGGGCTAGCGCTCTCCCTCCCTGTCTGTGTCTGGTGCCTAACCCCCCTCACTTGCCTGTGTCTGCAGCGCATGTGCTGGCTGGTCTCTTCGGGGCTCTCTTCGCAGTCACGGCTCTGGCCTTCCTCATCTACATCCACAAGCAGCGGAGCCAGAACAGGAGGTGAGAGCTGGGAGCCCCAGACGTACTCCAGTCCCCTGTCCCTGTATGCAGGAACCACTCCCCCACCCTTCTCCCTCCCTCCTGCAACCCCATTCAGTCTATGGTTCTCCAACGCTGCCCCCCCAGTGCCCTACCCTGCAAAGGCTGGGAGAGTCGCAGCCCCCTGGCAGCAGCCACTCCTGTGTGTAGGCAGAGAGTGCTCAGCCCCGCCCAGCGGCCAGGGAGTGGGGTGGGGGGTGAGTGGGGAGCACCTTCCCCATGATGCAGAAGGGGGGCTGCCAGGGAGCTGCAGGCGATGCCCTAGTGTTCTCCCTTCCCTGCAGGCCGGACTCTCACCCCAAGCCCAACGTCATCTACACAGCAGCCACCACAGACGAGAACATGGCGTAGACGCTGCCCCTGCTGCCCTGCGAGGCACATGGAACGTAGACCAGTCCACGCATCCTCAGGCTCAGCCAGCCGGACCCTGCCACTCGCGGCCAGCCCAGCACGCCCTCCCTCCCCACTGGGGGGCCTGAGCAGCAGGGGCCCCTCCTCTGGGGCTTTCACTCCTTGAGGCCCGGTTACCTGCACTGAGGCTCAGCAGAGACTGAGGGGAAAAACTCTGCCCCTTTCACAGATACTTTTTAAAAAATACAATAAAATAAATGAAATAAAAACCTGTTGCTATGCCAGCCCTGCCTCTGCTGCAGGAGCTATTGCCCATGGGGGCCAGGGCCCTCCTGCCATTGCAGTGACAGCCCTGCCTCTGCTGTGGGATTGCCCCATGCAGATACCCCAGGCCAGGGCGAGGAAGCAGCCCTGTGCAGGACCAGCTGCCCGCAGCAGCACAGTGGATGGCTCCAGCTAGAGCAGCCAGGAAGCCCCAGGTATGGGAGTTAGCAAGGGGTGATTGTTACAGGCTAGCAGGGGATGTCTCCCCCCCGCCGGGCTGGGGGTGCAGGAACCAGATTGACGGTCCCATTGCCTGAGGTTAGTGAAGAACCAGTGGGACATTCCCCAACTGTCAGGGTACAGGCTCTAGCGACCTGGGCCAATCCCAACATGGGGGACGCTGCAGCTGGGCTTTGCCTTCCTGTCCCGCCCTGAGCTCTCATGCAGCTGCTCTGCCCCCTGCCCACAGCTGCATTGCAGGGGCAAGTGCAGCTCAGCCAGGAGACGTAATTGCCATGAGGCCTGTCACAGGGGGGAGGGGGATTCCCATGGCCACCGGCCTGCCCCCCGGGGCTCAGCAACCAGACACCCTGCATGCAGCAGCAGAGCCTAGACAGCCACTGCCCAGCCAGAGGGGGGAAGCCAGTGCCCAGCTTCCTGTGACCCTCCAGCGGGGCTCGTTAATGTGCCAGCCTGGAGCCCCGGGTCCTCCTGGCAACATCCAACCAGAGCCCCACTCACCCGCTCGATGCCAGCGCCACGGGCCGTGGTACTGACTGACACCTAATGGCCACGTGGAGTCCCTGCAGCATTTCTGTAATGAACAAGGACCCAAGGGAAATAAGCCAGACCTCCCCCTCCCTGCAGCGACACAGCCCCTCTCCCCTCCCCCTATCTACAAACCTCCCCTCCCAGTGACAGTGGCAGTGTGGTTGAGTGGATACAGCACTGGACCAGGGCTCAGAACAGCCAGTCTCCCCCAATGGCCTGTTGGGTGACCTTAGACAAGTCAATTCTGCACCTACCTGTGAAACACTGCAGATGAGCTGGGTATTACCCCAACTTTCCACGCCCAGCATGGCAGGTGCACTGCATGCGCAGGACCCATCCCCACAGCCACACACAAATTCTCTTTGAGGCTGGTATTTCTCTTTATTGATATAAAAGCCCATTACAAACTCAGCCAGTCTTGGCTCTCGGCCCTGGCGCCTCTGCACGGCTACCAGGCTCCCTGCTCCCAATTCCACCCCACATCCCCAGGGCTGGTGCCAGCTCAGGCGCCTCATATCCACCCCACCAGAGAGATGGGCAGGGTCACTGATAAACCTCTGTGACCGCCCCTCCTCCCAGCATTTCTGCACGAGTCATGCAGGTACCAGCTATGCTGTGCCAGCACCACCTGCCCACCCCCTTCCCATACCAGCATCTTAGCAACAGTTCTTTGTCACTACTCATCCCCTCCTCCCTCCCCATGCCAGTGCTGGGCATCCAGTCAGCCTCATCCTTTGCCACCCACCTGTCCTGCACTTCCCACACGAATGCCACCCACCTTGCCAGGCCAGTACCTGGCAGTCTGTCCCCTACCAGCAGCCAGGCGCTCGGGGCCAGGGCTGGGAATTCAGTCCCGTGATACAGCCACTCCCGGGCAAGGGGAAAGGACGTTGCAGCTCCTTAATGCCTGGCATCCCCAGCTTGGCCCTTTGATGTATGCTGGCAAACAGCCACAGGCCAGTGCTGCTCACTTCCCCTCAGCCCAGCCCACTGCTGGCCAGATCACAGACTTCTGGGGCTGAGAAGGACTCTCCCTGTATGGGGCAGAGAGCACCCACCCCACACACATTGGTTGTGGGGCAGGCACAGTGAGTTCTGGAGAACCCCTCACACCATGTGTCTTTCAAGGGTGGGCTAAACCAGTTCATGTCCACAGCATGGAGGGAGAGGGGTTGGTAGGACAGGGTGAGCAGCCCCCAGCTATCAGACAGTCTGCTGGCTACTCCCTGGCTGCAGGAGCCCCCGGACACCTGCCTCCAGCAGGGACTGATCGGGGGACCCCCATTCCAGAAGAGAGAAATGATATTGCAGAGAAGGCAACTGTAGGTCCCAGCTGACAGCACCAGAGGGTGGGCAGGGCAGGCAGGGAGGCGCTGAGGGGGAGAGCTCCTGATGGACCCTCAGGATCCTGGCTGGGGGCTTGTCTCACTCTGCTGCCCTATGGAGAAGCAAAGGCGAGGGGGTGAGTTCAGGCACCCAGCTCACAGGGTTCCAGAGCAGGTCATTTCCCGTCCTAGTCTCACAGAAAAGGGGCAGCACCCTGATCACCCTGATGAACAGCCCCAGATTGGGGTGTTTCCCCACCTGCTAGTGCCAGGAAAAGGTTCACATCTCTGCTGAAGGGGCTCAGATCAAAGCAGCCCACATCCTCCTTAACACTGGAGTAGCCCCTCCCGGCATTCCCTTTCCTACCCCTCAGAGGCAGGGCCTCGGCAGGGCTCCTCCTCTGGATGGGGGGCTGAACCAGATACTCACCCTGCAGGGACCGGAGCAGGTTCCGAGTGCAGCCTCCTGACAGGACGTAGGCCCATGCAGCTGTGGCAAACATCAGCAGGTAGGAGGGGACGAGGCTGCCCACGTACAGGGGGTTCCAGAACGTCTGGGAGGAGAGCAGCAAACAGAGTGAGAGGAGGGGACGAGCCCCAGAGGCAGTTATGCCAGAGCTGGCCTCCCCCTGAGCCCTGGCCTGCTTGGCTCAGGCTCCCTTGATGCTCTAATCTCCTTCCCTGACACTCCTGGCTCTGCACCTGGCTGGGGCACGGTGCTTTGAGGGCTGTGGGGCTGGCATGCCCAGGGTGCCTCGCTGGTCTGCAGCAGGACAGCACTGCCCCACAGAGCTAGGGGGTCCTGCAGGCTCCTCTGGAGCATTTACAGTTTCAGGTTCAAGAGTGCTAGTGTCTCTCACTCGCAGGCGTCAGTACCTGGAGGCTGCCTCTGGCCGTTCGCACTCGTGCAGGGTCCCACAGGTGATTCCCTGGAGCAACGGTCATGGGGAAACACCAAGTTTCTCCTGGGAGCAGGGACTGACTGTCTGTGCATGCAGCACCCATCCTGACAGGGCCCAGATCCTGAGGGCCCCCCCCCACACCTACCAAATAGTAATTCCTGGCCCAGAACTGCCCACCCCATCCCCTGCTGCACTCAGGCAGCGGAGACACGGTGGTGTGGGAGCAGTCTACCCAGCTGCCCATGTCTCCGGTTTGCCTTGCCCACACTCACCGATCCTGACACGATGAGGTGAGTGAAGATGACGGCCACCATCTCCCACCAGCGCTGGGTCTCACAGCCGTGGAAGAAGAGGATTCCCCAAAAGGTGTGAAGGAAAATCATCACCATGGTCATGAAGGCTGTGAGGAGGAGCAGAGGCAGTCACGGCCAGGATGGCGAGGCTGCCCCGGGCAGAGTCAGGGCCATGGCAGGGTGGGGCACCATCAACAGAGGGTGAGAACTGGCTTTACCTGAGGGGCAGCGTAGGGCACTGATGTGGGGAGCAGTGGTGGTGAGGGGATGGGTGAGGTGTGAGCAGGATGTCCGTGGGTGATGAAGGTGTGGGGGGACAGTTAGCAGGTAGTTCAAGGGGCTGTGGGAGTGGGGTGCCTTGAGGAGGCGGCAGTGGTGGGGGGCAGTGTGGGTGAGAAAAGGGTCGGTGGTGGTATTAGTGGAGACGTGGCAGAAGTGGGGAGCAGACACGGGTGAGGAGGGAATGGGTTGGGTGCAGTGCAGGTGGGGGGGGAGGGGGGGAGGGGCTGCTACACCCATTGCTTCACAGAGATCGGGAAGCAGAGCTGCAACCCGCTCTTGTGTGTGTTCCAATTCCAATATATCTTTTTTGAGACAGGGGTGGCCACATCTTGAATAATGGGTGCAGATGTGGTCATACCATGGATTTATAGAGCGGCAATATGATATTTTCTCTTATCTCCCTTCCCTTTCTTAATGATGCCCAACATTCTGTTCACTTTTTTGACTGCCGCTGCACATTGAGTGGATGTTTTCAGAGAACTACCCACAAGGACTCCAAGATCTTTCTTGAGTGGGAACAGTTAATTTAGACCCCAACATTTTATACATATAGCTGGGATGATGTTTTCCAATGTGCATTACTTTGCATTTATTAACATTGAATTTCATCTGCCAGTTTGTTGCCCAGTCACTCAGGTTTGAGAGATCCTTTGGTAGCTCTTCGCAGTCTGCCTGGGATTTAACTATCTTGAGTAGTTTTGTATCATCTGCAAATTTTGCCACCTCTCTGTTTACCCCCTTTTTTCCAGATCATTTATGAATATGTTGAATAGGACTGGTCCCAGTACAGACCCCTGAGGGACACCACTATTTACCTCTCTCCATTCTGAAAACTGACCATTTATTCCTGCCCTTTCCCATCTTTTAACCAGTTACTGATTCCTGAGAGGACCTTCCCTCTTATCCCATGGCAGATTACTTTGCTTAAGAGCCTTTGGTGAGGAACCTAGTCAAAGGCTTTCTGAAAATCTGAATACACTATATCCACTGGATCTTCCTTGTCCACATGCTTGTTGACCCCCTCAAAGAATTCTAGCAGACTGGTGAGGCATGATTTCCCTTTACAAAAACCATGTTGATTCTTCTCCAACAAATCGTGTTCATCTACATGTCTGATTTGCCCAGTACAGAACTCAGGCTTACTGGCCTGTAATTGCCAGGATCCCCTCCAGAGCCCTTTTAAAAAATTTGCATCATATTAGCTAACCTCCAGTCATCTGGTACAGAAGCTGATTTAAATGATAGGTTACAAACCACAGTTAGTACTTGTGCAATTTCACATTGGAGTTCCTTCAGAACTCTTGGGTGATACCATCTGGTCCTGGTGACTTATTACTATTTAGTTTTTCAATTTGTTCCAAAACCTCCTCTAATGACACCTCAATCTGGGACAGTTCCTCAGATTTCTCACCTAAAAAGAAAGGCTCAGGTTTGAGAATCTCCCTCACACCCTCAGCTGTGAAGACTGATGCAAAGAGTTCATTTAGTTTCTCCGCAATTGCTTTATCATCCTTGAGTGCTCCTTTAGCACCTCGATCATCCAGTGGCCCCACTGGTTGTTTAGCAGGCTTCCTGCTTCTGATGTACTTAAAGAATTTTTTTATTACTTCTTGAGTCTTTGGCTAGCTGTTCTTCACATTCTGTTTTGGCCTTCCTAATTCTATTTTTACACTTCACTTGCCAGAGTTTATGCTCCTTTCTATTTTCCTTACTAGGATTTAACTTCCATTTTTTAAAGGATGCCTTTTTGCCTCTCTCAGCTTCTTTTACTTTGTTGTTTAGCCACGGTGGCACTTTTTTGGTTCTCTATGTTTTTTAATTTGGGGTATACATTTAAGTTGAGCCTCTATTATGATGCCTTTAAAATGTTTCCATGCAGCTTGCAGAGATTTCACTTTTGGCACTGAACCTTTTAATTTCTGTTTGTTTAACTTCCTCATTTTTGTGTAGTCCCCCTTTCTGAAATTAAATGCTACAGTGTTAGGCTGCTGTGGTGTTTTCCCTGCCACACGGATGTTAAATTTAATATATGATGGTCACTATTACTGAGTGGTCCAGCTATATTCACCTCTTGGACCAGATCCCATGCTCGACTTAGGACTAAATCAAGAATTGCCTCTCCTCTGGTGGGTTCCAGCACTAGCTGCTCCAAGAAGTAGTCATTTAAGGTGTCAGAAACTTTATCTCTGCATCCCGTCCTGAGGTGACATGTACCCAGTCAATATGGGGAAAGTGAAAATCTCTATTATTTAGTTTTTTATTTTAATAGCTTCTCTAATCTCCCTGAGCATTTCACAGTCACTATCACCATCCTGGTCAGTAGTATATCGCTAGTGCTACATTCTTATTATTAGAGCATGGAATTACTGTCCATAGAGATTCTATGGCACAGTTTGGTGGGGAGATGGTGCAGAGGGTTGTAGGCCCATTGCTCACCCGAGGTCAGGAAGTAGAGCTGCGAGTCTCCATGGATCCCCACAGTGCCAGGCCCCAGCGCATCTGCCAGGAGGTTAATCATGGAGAAGGCGCCGCTCATGAGCCCGAAGCCCAAGCCAGCTACTGTGGGACAGAGAAAACACATGTTGCTGAGCCCAGGGACGTTAGAGCCAGAGACTCTCAGAGAGGCTCCCTGACCTGTCTCCAACCCCAGAGGCCTCCCCCACAGCCCTGCATAGGGACCCCATAACACTTGCCTCCACTCTGAGGGATCCTTGGTGAGAAACCTCCTTTCCCCAAGACCCACTCCCCTTCTCTAGGAGATGCTACCTCCACTCATCCCAGTGGTGCCCAACCTTTTCCGGGTGATGGGCGCCGGACGACAAGCCACTGAGGACCGTGGCCGGTGGACAAGCATCCGCCAAAATGCTGCAGAGAAGCGGCAACGTCAAGAGGCATCGCCACCGAAATGCTACCGAAAATCAGCGGCATTTCGGCAGTGACACCTCTTGGTGACGCTGCATTTCAGCGGATGCTTGTCCACCGGGCAGTATACGGGCGCACTTAGATACCCTGGCGGGCGCCATGACACCCACAGGCACCGCGTTGGGGACCACTGACTCATCCCATGTCCCCACCACTCAGGCTGGAGTCAGCCCTGCCCCACTGAGGAACATACCATATGCCATCTGCTGGATGGAAATTGGGGAGCAGCCATCTTCACTGAGGGCCACCAGCCCTTCGATTGCCTTCCTGGACAGAGATAGAAGAAAGCCCCAGTCACACCCCAGTGTACGGCTGCCCATGGGGCTGCAAAGCGGCATCATGGGTGCGTACAGACCATGGTGCTGGGAGCCAGGACTTTCATTCTCTTATGGGATTACGAGGCTGGTTGACAACGGTAACTGTGTAGACGTACTGTACTTGGATCTTTGCAAGATGTTTGATTTAGCACCGCACAATAGTCTAATTAAAAAATTACTTCGACCCAATACCAATGACGCGTAAATTAAACAGATTTAGAGCTGGCTGACAGATCTCAGAAGGGAGTTTTGAGAAATTGGGAATATTTTGTAATATTTTTAGGAGTCCTGCGAGCCCATTTCCCCTGTGTGCTGCATGGTTGCCAAGTGGGTGGAAAAGGGCTGTCTGCTCTCAGGGCAGACTAAGGAACACAGGGGTGGGTGTCATCGAACTGTCTGGGCTTTAGGCCCCACATCAATGGAGCATCTGAGAAAAACAATGGCAAATCCAATCCCTCAGACGTTGACACCCAGTGACCAAGGCCCCAGAGGGATCGGGATTTCCCCATCTCTCGGCAGGGAGGCTGAGCAACATTCCCAGCTGGAGATCAAAGGACTGGGAGTGCGAAATGGGGGATCAGAGCTGGCAGCTGGGAGGAATTGGGCTCTCACTTGGAGTCTGATCTATGAGATCAGACAGAGCTTGCCCCAAGGGGCTCCCTACAGCGTGGCTGGGCTCTGGGCTGGCCAGACTGGAGGATGCTCCAACCGTCAGTTCTCTGGGCTACCCTAAGGGCTCCCTGTGCTGTGTCCAGGTGACAGACAGACCCGACTGTTCTGGCAGCGCTGTGTGAGTGTCACTGCAGATGCTGGGCAAGGTGCATTAATCCCTGCAGAGTGGACAAGTCTCCATCAGGGTCTGTCTCTGTGGGACTCGCTGAACGGAGCTCACAAGGTGAAGCAGGAAGGCTGCAGGCCCAGAGGTCCAGTCTCAGAGTGAGACCCCCGCCCAGGAGGTCCGTCCCACTGATGGGCTCATCCTAGGGACTGTTCCAAAGCTCTGTGGCTCTATGACAGCTGTCAAGAGGGAATCATAACTGAATGGGGCATTTCTGGTATGGTTCTAAGCCCGATGCCACTCCATTTTTTTAATCAAAGGATCTAGAAGTAAATATAAATATCACTGCTTATAAAATCTGCTGATAACAAAGACTGGCAGAATGGTAAATAATGAGGAGGACAGGGCAGTCACACAGGGCAATCTGGGCCCATTCAAACAAAATGCATTTTAATACAGTCATGTAGGAATGCACACCATACCTACAGAATTGGGGACTGTATCCTGGAAAGTAGTAAATCTAAAGGATTAGGGGTCATAGGGGATAAGCAACTGAACCGAGCTCCCAGTACAAACCTAGAAAATAGAAAATTACCATGACCCACATTAAACGAACTAAAAACTGGCTAACTGATAGGGAATCATCTCTGAACGGGACTGTTTCCAGTGAGGTCCCACCAGGATTGGTTCTTGGCACTATGCTATTTAACCATTTATCAACGACCTGGAAGAAAACAAAATCATCACTGATAAATTTTGCAGATGACAAAAAAGAATTGGGACAGTGGTAAATAATGAAGAGGACAGGTCATGGATACAAAGCGATGTAGATCACTTGGTAAACTGGGTGCAAGCAAACAATATACTCATTTTAATATGGCTAAACGTAAATGTATCCATCTAGGAACAAGGAATGCAGGCCACACTTACAGAATGGGGGACTCTATCCTGGGAAGCAGTGACCCTGGAAAATATTTGGGGGGTGTGGTGGATAATCAGGTGAACATGCGCTACCAGTGTGACGTTGTGATCAAAAGGGCTAATGCGATCCTGGGAGGCAAGAATGGGAATCTCGAGTATGGGTAGAGAAGTTATTTTACTTCTGTCTTTGGCACTATTGGAACCACTGCTGGAATCCTGTGTCCAGTTCTGGTGTCCTCAATTCAAGAAAAATGTGGATAAATGGCAGAGGGTTCAGAGATGAGCCAGGAGAATGATTAAAGCCTCAGAAAACCTGCCTTATAGTGATCAACTCAAGAAGCTCAATCGATTTAGCTTAACAAGGAGAAGGTTAAGTGGTGACTCGATTCCAGTCTACAAGTGTCTACATAGGGAACAGATATTTAATAATGGGCTCTTCTATTTATCAGAGGAAGGTCTAACTCGATCCAGTGGGTAGAAGTATAAGCTAGACAAAGTCAGACTGGAAATAAGGTATACATTTTTTAACAGTGATGTTAAACAACCATTGGAACAGTTCACCAAGGGCTGGTGGATTCTCCATCACTGACCATTTTTAAATCAAGATGGGATGTTTCCCCTCAAAGCTCTGCTCTAGAATTATTCCAGGGCAGTTCTCTGGCCTGCGCTCTGCAGAAGGTCAGATAGATTCATAGATTCTAAGGGAAGAGGGGACCACTGTGGTCATCTATGTATAACAAGTGATTAGTGAGGAGGAAGTGATTTTACCTCTTTATACTGCATTGGTGAGGCCGCTATTGCATCCAGATGTGGGGTTCACATTTTTAGAAGGATGTTGAAAAACTAAAAAGGGTGCAGAGAAGAGCCACAAAAATAATCCAAGAGCCAGAAAAATGCCATACAGCGAGAGACAAAGAGCTCAATCTGTTTAAAAGACTGAGAGGCAACTAAGGACCCTCATGGGGCGAAAATACCGGGTACTAAAGGGCTCTTTAATCGAGCCGAGAAAGGCAGAAAAGAACCAATGCCTGACAGTAAATCGCTCAGCACAGGAGTGGCTGGACATTGGCCTGCACTCTTCAGGGGGTCAGACTAATGATCCCTTCTGGCTCAAACGCTGTGAATCCTGGGTTCTAGGCCTGGCTCTGACACTGCCTCGCTGGGCCACGCAGTCTGAGCCCAGGCATGAAAGGGTGTTTGATACCAAACAGGGAGATGCTGTGGTACAGGGTTGCTGTGGTTAGAGCCAGCCCGGGCCCCTCACTGCCACCTGGTTTAGGCTTATGAACTTGGCCACATTTAGCAAGATTCCGTGTCCTGGGTACCATGTCAGACTTAAATCATGCAGTGTGCCCTGGAATCATCATCATCCCTGAGCCCCGCTCCACCCCAGCTTCCCCCCACCCTCCTCACAGCTTTCCTGAGGTTCCACCAACCTGGATGCCTCTCCCAGACAGTCCTGACCAACCCACATTCTCCGTGCTATATTGTTTGCAGTTAAGCTGCTGCCCCCACATTCCAGCCTGCCCCAGTGAGCTCAGGGATGGCTAGTAAGGGAGCTGCAGGAGTGTCGTTGGCGGGAAAGCTGGAGGGATTGAGACTGGGCTGGACTTCAGGCACCTGAGCTCTATTCCCAGCTCTGCCTCTGGCCTCTCTGTGACATAAGCGCTGCTATGCTGGATCGGACCAACGATCCATCTAGCCCAGTGCCCTCTCTCTGACAGTGGCCTATCCCAGACCTTCAGGGGAATGTACAGAACAGGGAAATTCTGGAGTGATCCATCCCCCGTTCCGCCCCCAGCTTCTGGCAGTCGGAGGCTTAGGGTGACCCATGGGGTTGCATCCCTGACCATATTGGCTAATAGCCATTGATGGACCTACCCTACTTTTTCAGTTCTTTTTGAACCCAGTTATAGTGTTGGCCTTCACAACATCCCCTGGCACTGTGTGAAGAAGTACTTCCATATGTCTGTCCTGAACCTGTTGCCTGTTAATTTAATTGGGTGACCCCTGGTTCTTGTGTTACACAACAAAGTAAATAACACTTCCCTATTAATTTTCTCCACACCAGTCAGGATTTGATAGACTTCCCTCATATCCTCCCTTAGTTGCCTCTTTTCTAAGCTGAACAGTCCCAGTATTTTTAAACTCTCCTTGTACAGAAGCTGTTCCATACCCCTGATCATCTTTGTTGCCCTTCTCTGAAGCTTTTCCAGTTCCACTATACCCTTTTTGAGATGGGGCCACGAGAACTACATGCAGTATTCAAGGTGTGGGCAAACCATGGATTTATCTAATAACCATGGTATTATGCTATTTACTGTCTTATTTTCTATCCCTTTCCTAATGCTTCCTGACGTTCTGTTTGCCCTTTTGGCCTCTGCTGTGCATTGAGCTGAAGATTTCAGGGTCACTTCAAGCTCTCTTTTGTGAGTGGTCACAGCTCGTTTGGACCCCATCCCTGCCTATGTTTAGCTGGTACAGATGTATATCGACCACGAGCAAGTCACTTCCTTTCACGGTGCCCCTCTGTCTGCTTAGACTATCAACTTCTTGGGGCAGGGACTGTCTCTCATGCTGTGTGTAGCTCCATTCTCATAATGCAAAGGAGGAGTATTTGCAGCCTGAGAAGCAACCTTTGTCCAGCAGGTGGCATCAATTCCTGGTGCCCTCTGACGTCCTGAAGGTAGATGGGAAATAGAATCATAGAGAATCATAGACTAGATGACCTTGAGAGGTCTTCTAGTCCTGTCCTCTGCACTCAAGGCAGGACTAAGTATTATCTAGACCATCCCTGACAGGTGTTTGTCCAACCTGCTCTTAAAAATCCCCAAAGATGGAGATTCCACCACCTCCCTGGCAAATTATTCCAGTGTTTAACCACCCTGACAGTTAGGAAGTTTTTCCTAATGTCCAACCTAAACCTCCCTTGCTGCAATTTAAGCCCATTGCTTCTTGTCCTATCCTCAGAGGTTAAGAACATTTTTTCTCCCTCCTCCTTTAGAGGAGGTCCATAATAACCTTTTATGGACATGAAAGGTTATGTCCCCTCTCAGTCCTCTCTTCTCCAGACTAAACAAACCCTTTCCCCCCGCCCCCAATCTTCCCTTATAGGTCATGTTTTCTAGACCTTTAATCATGTTTGTTGCTCTTCTCTGGACTTTCTCCAATTTGTCCACATCTTTCCTGAAATGTAGCACCCAGAACCGGACACAATACTCCAGCTGAGGCCTCATCAACGCAGAGTAGAGTGGAAGAATTACTTCTCGTGTCTTCATAGACTATCAAGGTTGGAAGGGGCCTCAGGAGGTCATCTAGTCCAACCCCCTGCTCAAAGCAGGACCAATCCCCAACTAAATCATCCCAGCCAGGTGTAACAATGCGGTTCTGCCGGGACCCAACTGAGGAGTGCCAATTCAGGACAAATTGCTTAAACAGGGCAGTTATGGCCCAAGGCTGGGGTTTTTCCACCTCTAAGGTAAATCAAACCAGACAGACAAAGAAGACTTTGGTCTCACCCTACTGGCTAACCACAAGTCATACAAGCAATTCCCTTAGTTTCCCAGTATCACCACCAGTGCCACTCATGGGGACAAATGGTTATGAAAACCAGACACCCCAATAAAGAAAAAAAAAAGGTTCTCCCGATCCCAAAGAATCAAGCCCCAGACCCAGGTCAATATACAAATCAGATCTTACCCACAAATCACGCTGTTCCCAATCCTTTAGAATCTAAAATCTAAAGGTTTATTCATAAAAAGGAAAAAAGATATAGATGAGAGCTAGAATTGGCTAAATGGAATCATTTACATACAGTAATGGCAAAGTTCTTGGTTCAGGCTTGTAGCAGTGATAGAATAAACTGCAGGTTTAAATCAAATCTCTGGAGTACATCCCCAGCTGGGATGGGTCATTCAGTCCTTTGTTCAGAGCTTCAGTTTGTAGCAAAGTCCCTCCAGAGGTCAGAAGCAGGATTGAAGACAAGATGGAGATGAGGCATCAGCCTTATACAGGCTTTTCCAGGTGTAAGAACACCTCTTTGTTCTTACTGTGGAAAATTACAGCAAAATGGAGTCTGGAGTCACATGGCCAAGTTCCTGCATACTTTGCTGAGTTACAAGACGTATCTGCCTTCTCTCAATGGGTCAATTGCATAGCTCAGGGGTCGGCAACCTTTCAGAAGTGATGTGCCGAGTCTTCATTTATTTACTCTGATTTAAGGTTTTGCGTGCCAGTAATACATTTTAACTTTTTTAGAAGGTCTCTTTCTATAAGTCTATAATATATAACTAAACTATTGTTGTAAGTAAAGTAAATAAGGTTTTTAAAATGTTTAAGAAGCTTCATTTAAAATTAAAGAAAATGCAGAGCCCCCCGGACCGGTGGCCAGGACCCAGGCAGTGTGAGTGCCACTGAAAATCAGCTTGCATGCCGCCCTTGGCACACGTGCCATAGGTTGCCTACCCCTGGTATAGCTGATGGTCCTTAAAAGGCCATCAAGCAGGCTAGGCAGAGCTACCACCAACTTGTCTGGGATGTCACCCAGAAGCACAGCATAAGTTTGAAGTACAGACAGTATAGAGCTAATATTCATAACTTCAACTACAAAAATGAAACATGCATACAGACAGCACAATCATAACCAGCAACCTATAACCTGGTCTTAGACACCTCATTTGACCCCCTTTATACAAGATTTGGTGCCACTACAGGACTTTGGTTGCAACCATGTTCTATATGGTCCCAGACTATGTCAATAATGTCACACCATGGCTTTGTCAAGCCTGACCTTAAAAACCTCTAAGGAAGGAGATTCCACTACCTCCCTAGGTAACCCATTCCAGTGCTTCACCACCCTCCTAGTGAAAAAGTTTTTCCTAATATCCAACCTAAACCTCCCCCTCTGCAACTTGAGACCATTACTCCTTGTTCTGTCATCTGCCACCACTGAGAACAGTCTAGATCCATCCTCTTTGGAACCCCCTTCCAGGTAGTTGAAAGCAGCTATCAAATCCCCCCTCATTTTTCTCTTCTGCAGACTAAACAATCCCAGTTCCCTCAGCCTCTTCTCGTAAGTCATGTGCTCCAGCCCCCTAATCATTTTTGTTGCCCTCCACTGGACACACTCCAATTTTTCCACATCCTTCTTGTAGTGTGGGGCCCAAAACTGGATACAGTACTACAGATGAGGCCTCACCAGTGCTGAATAGAGGGGAAAGATCCCGTCCCTCGATCTGCTGGCAATGCCCCTACTTATACAGCCCTAAATGCCATTAGCCTTCTTGGCAACAAGGGCACACTGTCAACTAATATCCAGCTTCCTGTCCACTGTAACCCCTAGGTCCTTTTCTGCAGAACTGCTGCCTAGCCACTCAGTCCCTAGTCTGTAGCAGTGAATGGGATTCTTCCATCCTAAGTGCAGGACTCTGCACTTGTCCTTGTTGAACCTCATCAGATTTCTTTTGGTCCAATCCTCTAATTTGTCTAGGTCCCTCTGTATCCTATCCCTACCCTCCAGCGTATCTACCACTCCCCCTAGTTTAGCATCATCTGCAAACTTGCTGAGGGTGCAGTCCACACCAACCTCCAGATCATTAAATGAAAATATTGAACAAAACCGGCCCCAGGACAGACCCCTGGGGCACTCCACTTGATACCGGCTGCCAACTAGACATGGAGCTGTTGATCACTACTTGTTGAGCTCGACGATCTAGCCAGTTTTCTATCTACCTTATAGTCCATTCATCCAATCCATATTTCTTTAACTTGCTGGCAAGAATACTGTGGGAGACCATATCAAAAGCTTTGCTAAAGTCCAGAAATAGCACATCCACTGCTTTCCCCATATCCACAGAGCCAGTTATTTCATCATAGAAGGCAATCAGGTTGGTCAGGCATGACTTGCCCTTGGTGAATCCATGCTGACTGTTCCTGATCACTTTCCTTTCCTCAAAGTGCTTCAGAATTGATTCCTTGAGGACCTGCTCCATGATTTTTCCAGGGATTGAGGTGAGGCTGACTGGCTTGCTTACAACAATTCTGCTAATACATCCCAGAATGATGTTCGCTTTTTTTGCAACAATGTTACACTGTTGACATATATATAGCTTGTGGTCCGCTCTGACCCCCAGATCCCTTTCCGCAGTATTCCTACCTAGGCAGTCATTGCCCATTTTGTACGTGTGCAACTGATTGGTCCTTCCTAAGTGAAGCACTTTGCATTTGTCCTTCTTGAATTTCATCCTATTTACTTCTGACCATTTCTCCAGTTTGTTCAGATCATTTTGAATTTTCATCCTATCCTCCAAAACACTTGCAACCTCTCCCAGCTTGGTATCATCCACAAACTTTATAAGTGTACTCTCTATGCCATTATCTAAATCACTGATGAAGATCTGGGACTGGTTCTGTTCAATAAGTGATCCATGCGGGACCCCATTCGTTATGCCCTTCCAGCATGACTGAACCACTGATAACTACTCCCTGGGAACGATTTTCCAACCAGTTATGCACCCACTTTATAGTAGCTCCATCTAGGCTGTATTTCCCTAGTTTGTTTATGAGGAGGTCATGCGAGACAGTATCAAAAGCCTTACTAAAGTCAAGATATACCACGTCTATCACCTCCTCCCTATCCACAAGGCTGGCTACCCTGTCAAAAAAAGCTATCAGGTTGGTTTGACACGATTTGTTCTTGACAAATCCATGCTGACTGTTACTTATCTCATTATCTTCTAGGTGTTTGCAAATTGATTTCTTAATTATTTGGTGATTCATTGAGGGTGGGGCCCAGACTTTACCCAGATCAGGGCAGTGCTGGCAGCTGGCCAGAGGTCTGAGGGTTATATCTGATTTTCAGAGCAGGTTGCACATGCCTGTGAACATGCATAAGAAAACAGCAGCCCCTTGCATCTGGGATGGGGGGGGGGGGGAAGGGGTCTCTTTAAAATAGGGCACTTGCGCCTTCTCCCTCCTGCAAATCAATGTCAATTTGCCTGAAGCACCCCCTGGATTCTCCTGTCAGGGAGTGTCTGGAGAGGATGAGGCCAAGCAAGCCACGTAAGAGTTGCACTGACTGGAAGCTGTTTATGAGGCCCAGAGCTGAAGGCTCCAAGGGGCTTTGAGATGCACAAATGCAGGGACTTTCCGAGCAGACTATACAGGAGGCAGGATGCCTTCAGGCTAAAGCCCAGGAATGGAAGTCAGATCTGGGGTCTGTTAGTGGCTGTGCTCCAACACACAGTTCCCCATCTGCTAACATGGGAAGTTAATACTGCCCTGCTCCGAGGGGCCGCAAGGCTGAGTTCAACAGCGTTTGTGAAATAATCCAAATCCGATGTACTAGAATCAGGGAAAGAGTGACTGGAAGAGCTGCAGGGCCAACCTGCCTCACGGCTCCATCCACACAGGGAACCAACCCTGCAGAGCCCAGGAAGCAGCACCAGCTCCCAACAGTTTGCCAACATGGAACAGACATTCTAGGTTTCATGCAGGAATCACTGGGCGAGGCTCGCTGGCCTGTGTTATGCAGGAGGTCAGACTGGATGATCATAATGGCCCATTCTGGCCTTACCAATCCCTGACGGTGACTCAGGGTTATAAACAAAGGGAGGGACACAATTCCCAGCAGAGTGACTCTGTGCTTCTGGGCCAAGGCCAGGAGAGCCTTGTGCAAACATTCAGGATCAAATCGTTTGCAGTCAGAACCCCATCTCCCCTGATGGAAACATGAACCTTTTGTAACACACAATCACCATCTACTGGCTACTGTAGGGAATGCAGATCAGGAACCTGAGAACCAAGTCCTGATGCAGATCCGGGTGTCAGACCAGGTGAAGAGAGGGGCTGCTGTTGCCCATCCTCACCCCAGAGGCCCTCTATAAAAGTGGAGTTGTGAACCACCAAGGCCATGGTATCGCCCCCTCCAGAGTGGGAGTCATAGGAGCATCCTGAACCCAAGACCAGAATCCAAAGAACACAGAAACTGTCTGCTGCTAAGATCTGATCCCAAACTTCTAAGAAACTGCCTCATTGCTCTTTACCTGGGTCTGAGCCTTTTAGCTCAGAATGAGCCCAAATGGTAACAGGTGGGCATAATGCCATCTCTCACATTGCCCGTCCCCTTTACAAGCTCAGTCAGGATTTAAGGCAGAGCCCTGAAATCACCTTCAAGCCATCCCCCCCATGCCTTTGTTCTACGTACAGATCTGGGCTAGAAAGGAGGGGAAGGTGGCTGTGCACAGCCTTTGCAGTCCCCAGAGACTGGGTCTGACCAGGGATCAGACCAGTCCCTGGCATAAATTCATGATGCCTGAGGCCTGCTCTAATTACACCCACTGCCCATGATGCAAAGGGGCAGTCAGGAATAGCTGAAGTGGAGAGTGCTCTGGCCGCATCCCTACGTAGGAACGTGAAGAATCCCTTTAGAAGAAGTCCTCGCCCAAGCTGTAACCTCCACCTCCACTTGGCCGCTTCTTCACAAGCACCTCCACCCTTTCTTCAGGGTGTCCCCCCTTCAGGCCCGGGGAGCTCAGCTGAGGGGGGGGTCTCTGCAGGATGGGGGGAGCTGGCAGAGGGCAGCGCTTTGCTCTCATCCAGTTACTAGATGGATGGATTCCAAAGGTGGATGAGTGTGCTGTAACAGGGAAAAGCAAAACTCCCCACCCCCAGCTGCATGAGGACATCAGAGTCAGCCCCAGTCTCTCAGATGTTCGATACACATTACCATGTTCACAAAGCAGTGCATACAATGGTGCTGGCACCTCCCAGCAATGGAGTAATCCAGCCATTCTTGCCACCAAGACCTGCACAGTTCTGCCCCTCTCTGCTGGTCCTCTCACCCTTACTGCAACACAGACACCCGCTTCCTCCCTGTGGAGTCCCGCCTTCACCCACCTGCCCTCAGCATGCCTAGGCCAGTACTGAAGATGGAAGTCTGCCTACCCCAGGTAGCCAGGGAGGAGGGTGGTGGCCAGTGCTATTAGGGAAGAGGCAAGACCGCTGTGGCCAGTGCTTGGATGTAGCATCCTGGCCTATGGCTCAGCCAATCCATCCCTGATCCCGTATTACCCATCACAAACGGTTCACAACAGACTCAGACCTCTTCCACCAGCCCACTGAGAGCTGCATACCTCCCTCTGCACCGTTCACCCTCCCAGTACTGGACAGAGATCACATGCTCAAGGCAAAAGTGGAGACCAGCTCTTCCATGTCTGTCCTGATTGCACCGGGACAGTCAGCAGCGCCTGGTGAGATGGGCCAGAAGTTCTCAAGAGTTCCGCTCCCACGCAGACACCTGGATAATGGTCAATTTCAGGCATGCACAAGCACCCAGGCACTGCTGTAGTAGGGAAGCTAGTGGGATGCAGAGGAGTGCTGGGTCGGGATTGGGTTGTTGTTTGCAGCAGGATGCAGCGTAAGCATTGCCAGAGTTTCAGACACGCTGGATTTTTCCACTACACTAATTTCTTGGCTTTTTCCCTTTGGGGTAAAGCAGCACTCGTAAGAATGTTGCGTTAAATTAACAGGGATCTAGTCTCAGCCTCAACTCCAGCTTATCAACAAGACAATGGAGAGGTGACTTGCTTATAGTGTGTCAGTAACCTCCTAGGACAACAATGCCACATACCAAAGGGCTCTTTAATCTAGCAGAGACGGGCTGAACAAGAACCAACACTGGGAGCTGAATCTGGACAAATTCAGGTTAGAAATTAGGCACAAATGTCTAACAGTGAAGCTGAACCACCATTGGAAGAAACTCCTATGGGCAGTGGTGGATTCTCCAGCTCTTGGAGTCAGATCCAGCTTGGATGTCTTTCTGGAAGCTGCTTCAGCCAAACACAAGTTATTGGGCTCCATGCAGAGGGAACTGGGGGAAATTCAGAGGGCTGTGCTACCCAGGAGCTCAGACTAGATTATTTAATGGACCTTCTGGCCTTAAACTAGATAAATGTAATCACAATGATGATTCTATTTACTATTAGTATTGCTGGAGCACCTAGAGGCGGGAGATCAGGGCTCTTTGTGCTGGGCGCTCTAAACACCTATAACAAAAACAAAAGACAGTCCCTGCACCAGAGACCTCACAGTCTGAATATGTAACAAGAGACATCAGGCAGATCAAACAGACAAGCAAGGTGGGGCAGCAGGGTGAGTGTCAAAGTCCTGGCTTGTGCAATAGGCAGCGCAGTTACAGTTTGGATTGACAGTCTAGAAAGGCAGGTAGTGTGAGGCACCGCACCCCACTCCTTACCTGAGCAACTTGTAGTAGAGAAATCGAAAGGCCTCCTGTAGGAGCACGGAGAACAGGACCCCGAATATCAGGAGGCCCTTCTGCAGCGGCTCATCCCCTGGGTCACTGGCTTTAACCGCAATGAACCAGACTAACGATGACAGGAGCAGGGAGACCAGCCAGAAAAAGGCCCTGAAAGAGAAAGACAGGCCAATTTGGAACGTGCAGCACCATACTACTTGCCTGCTTCCAGACAGCCCCCCAGGTGGGCAGTGTGGAAAGGGCCCCACTATCTGCACATCAGTGGGGTGCAGCTCCCAGCCGGGTCAGGCTCGACAGAGCTAGGGGTGGGGAGAGGTGTGGATGCCTGTGGCAGGCATCTCAGCTGGTGGACATCTGCAGAGCTCCATTGTCTTCCCACCTGCTGAGAGTGGGGCCATAGGTGCCTGGCCTGGGGCCTGCCCCATGAGCCTGCTCACACAGGCGCTCTCAGCAGCATTACAATCGGGCAACGGGGCTGGAGGCCATGTGCAATGACCCAAGCAAGCACCCAGTGAGATCCCCGTTGGGTGCGTCTAGGGAGAACAGGTAACATTTCCCCCCGCCCCGTATACATGGGGAGTCTGGTGAGCGCTGATGGCCATTCTCCCAGAAGTGTTGCCAACAGGCAGCTTCATGGGAGACAGATTCCTCCTCTGGCACTGAAGCCACACTGCCATCTGGGTGATACGAGGGCTGGATCAGCCTGGGGCACGTCTGGGGTTGGCCAGTCTCTATTCTGCACTTCCCTGTTTCTGTGATGCTGCCAAAAACAGCTATTTTATTTCAGACGAACTGGCTTGGTCCTCAGGACCATTAGCTGCTGCCAGGGCCTGAGAGAGACGGACCTTTGACCTCAGAGGGCATGGCCTGCGTACCATGCATATGTTGCGTTCTTCCTCCCCAGAGAGTGCCCCAAGGGCTGGCAGGGCCACTGTGGGCACGAGAAGAGCAGGACCACCCGAGAGGCGCAAGGCATAGTTACTCTGGGGGCAGCAGTGACCCCAGCAGCGTGACTCCCATGCGCCAGCTGAGAGAACGACTGTGCTGACATCTCTCTGCGAGAGCATGACAGATCATGTGCTAGGCCCCTCCAGGCAGAAGCCTGGTGCTCTCCTGACACTATCCGCAGCAGCCCCCTGAGAGCAGCAGGATGCAGTGCCCAGAGCAAGGGGGGCCCAGAAACATGGGAAGTAGCAGAAAAACCTACTGCTAACCCAACTCAAGACCCTGCAGAGACCCCACATCCAACGCCCACCCCATGACAGACACACCGCAGAGTGCGCAGGGACTGGGCCCTTAGCAGCAGCTCCAGAACGAGGCCCTTGCTTACGCTCCTTGACCCGGGAGCAGACTGGGGCAGTTAGTGCCCTACCTGAAACACACGGCACTCAGAGCAGAACACAGCAAACACCTGGAACATCTGGCGGCAAGTGAAAGACGCTCAGCCCCCGTCACCGCAGGTCACACAGCCTCAGGCACTCGGGGGGCAGCAAGGGGAGCCAGGGCCTAGAGGCAGCTGGCCCGCAGAGCTGGGGGCTGCAGCCCAACACACACAGCACCATACCAGTTAGAGGAAGGGCTGGATTAGGTCCCAGTGGCCATGTCCTCAGGCCCAGCCAGGCCAGGGATGTCTCACTTTGTCTAATATGCCAAACAAAAGGGCTCCCAACACCTCCCCTCCACAGTCACATCCCCCGTCCTGTCCATGCTGCATAGAGCGATTCTCATTCTCCCAGCTCCTATCTTCACCGCCCAAAATGGCACTGGCATCTCTTGCTGCCATGTCACCTGTCTGCCCTGCACCCTGCAGTCTCCCACTGAATGCGGTTCTCTCCTGCCCACCATGACATAAGGAGGAAGGGTAGTGTAGATACCAGTCTAATTGCTGATACTGGTAGTAGAGTGTCTGTGCCTAACCGGGTAAAGAATGTCAGTGAAGCCAAACGGCAAAAATTAAGATGTCTGTACAATAATGCGAGGAGCCTGGGTAACAAAATGGAGGAACTAGAGCTACTAGTGCATCAGGTGAGGTATTTCCAGCAAAGATAAGGAGGTGTTAGTACCATTATACAAGGCACTGGTGAGACCTCAGCTGGAATACTGTGTGCAGTTCTGGTCTCCCATGTTTAAGAAGGATGAATTCAAACTGGAACAGGTACAGAGAAGGGCTACTAGGATGATCCGAGGAATGGAAAACCTGTCTTATGAAAGGAGACTCAAAGAGCTTGGCTTGTTTAGCCTAACCAAAAGAAGGTTGAGGGGGGATATGATTGCTCTTTATAAATATATCATAGGGATAAATATTAAGGAGGGAGAGGAATTATTTAAGCCTAGTACCAGTGTGGACACAAGAACAAATGGATATAAACTGGACACTAGGCAGATTAGACTTGAAATTAGACCAAGGTTTCTAACCATCAGAGGAGTGAAGTTCTGGAACAGCCTTCCAAGGAGAATAGTGGGGGCAAAAGACATATTTGGCTTTAAGACTAAGCTTGATAAATTTATGGAGGGGATGGTATGATGGGATTGCCAAATTAATTGCCAAAATTAGGCTACTGATCTTTGATTATCGGCCAGTAAATATGCCGAGTGGTCTGTGATGGGATGTTAGATGGGGTGGGATCTGAGTTACTACAGAGCATTCTTTCCTGGGTGCTGGCTGGTGAGTCTTGCCCACATGCTCAGGGTTTAACTGATCACCATATTTGGGGTCGGGAAGGAATTTTCCTCCAAGGCAGATTGGCAGAGGCCCTGCAGGTTTTTCGCCTTCCTCTGCAGCATGGGGCATGGGTCACTTGCTGGAGGATTCTCTGCAGCTTGAGGTCTTCAAAGCACAATTTGAGGACTTCAGTAGCTCAGACATAGGTTAGGGGTTTGTTATAGAAGTGGATGGGTGAGATTCTGTGGCCTGCTTTGTGCAGGAGGTCAGACTAGATGATCATAATGGTCCCTTCTGACGTTAAAGTCTATGACTCTATGACGGAGGCAGTGGAGTTATTTCTCCTCCCACTGCCCCCAGCTGCCTTGTCCAAGCTGAATCTTAATTTTATTTCCTGCCCGGGTCTGCCCTGCCTGGTGCTGCAAAGAGAGTGAATGCCAATGGACAGCATTGCACATGATTGCACTGCTGTAAATGACAGCACAAGGGAATGGTGAATTGTCCCACCAGTATGCCCCATGACGGAGAAGTCTGCATCTCCAGTGCTGTCCGGTGGAGCTGCTGCAGGGCTCAGCCCCTGAAATCTGCAGAGGTGCTCAGTTCCTGTTCCCTGAGCTCCCCCATCCTCTCTGACCCAGACTGCACCAGATTCTTCTCTTGGGGCACAGGGGACTGCTGCTGGTCTGACCCATAGAAAATATACCCAGACCTGAAAACTCTCTCTCTCAGGTCCTGCTTTATCTATCTACCTGGCCTGCATTGTGCACACCTCACACTCTTTAGCGTACAAAAATTAAACAATACACAACAAATGGAAGAAAGGAGAAGGGGATGGCAATGGACTTAAATCAGAAGTTAGGAATCGTAGAACACTGAAACGGGACACAAGGAGAAATCTGTGGCTAGCAGAGATAAGGACAATAAGAGTTTTTAAAATATGTTTAAAAGAACAAGAATCCTGACAATGGATTGGTCTATTACTAGATGGAAGGCAGAGGAGTTCAGTAAATATTTCAGTTCTGTATGTGGGAGACAGACATTGTAGGCTCATCATATGACAATATCACTCTTTCCATTCCACTACTTTCTCAGGAGAATGCCTCACAGCAGCTACAACAATTAGATATTTAAAAACAGCCCGTCCAGATAACTTGAACCCAAGAGTTTTAGAAGGGCTGGCTGAGGAGCTCGTTGGACCGTTACTGATGATTTTCAAAATGCCCTAAAACGCTGTGCAAAGGTGCAGAAGGCTGGAAGAAAGCGAATATTGTGCCAATATTTCGAAAGGATAAACAGCATGACTGGGTAATTATGGGCTTGTCAGCCAGACATCAATCCTGGGCAAGATAATGAAGCAGCTGATATGGGACTAATGATGAATTAAAGGAGGGTAATATAATTAATGCCAATCAGCATGGGTTTATGGAAAATAGATCCTGTCAAACTAGCTTGATGAGACAAGGTGGGTGAGGTAATATCTTTTATTGGACCAACTTCAGCTGGTGAGAGAGACGAACTGTCTCCACTCTCAGCACCTTTCCCAGACCTGAAGAAGGACTTCGTATAAACTCGAATGCTTGTCTCTCTCACCAGCAGAAGCTGGCCCAATATAGGATATTACCTCACTCACCTTGTCTCCAATACCCTGGGACCAACACGGCTACACCACCACAGCAAACTAACTTGATATCAAGTATCAGAGGGGTAGCCGTGTTAGTCTGGATCTGTAAAAGCAGCAAAGAGTCTTGTGGCACCTTATAGACTAACAGACGTTTGGGAGCATGAGCTTTCGTGGGTGAATACATGCATCCGACAAAGTGGGTATTCACCCACGAAAGCTCATGCTCCCAAACGTCTGTTAGTCTATAAGGTGCCACAAGACTCTTTGTTGCTTTAACTTGATATCACGGTTAATATTAATAAGGGGGAAGGAAGGGAAGCCAAAATAGGGAAAGACTAGATTCAAGACTATTTAGATAAGTAGATGTATTCAAGTCAGCAGGACCTAATGAAATTCATACTAGTTCCTACTTACGGAACTAGCTGAAGCAATCTTTGAGAACTCCTGGAGGATGGGTGAGATGGTAGAGGATTGGAGAAGGGCAAACATAGTATCTATCTTTAAGAAGAGGAGCCGTCATAACTATAAAGGGAAGGGAACAGCCCTCCTGTGTACAATACTATAAAATCCCTCCTGGCTAGAGACACCAAAATCCTTTTACCTGTAAAGGGTTAAAAAGCTCAGGTAACCTGGCTGACACCTGACCCAAAGGACCAATAAGGGGACAAGATATTTTCAAATCTTGGTGCCGGGGAAGGCTTTTGTTTGTGTGCTCTTTGTTTTGGGGGTTGACCGCTCTTGGGACTAAGAGGGACCAGACATCAATCCAGGCTCTCCAAATCTTTCTGAACCAGTCTCTCATATCTCAAACTTGTAAGTAACAGCCAGGCAAGGCGTGTTAGTTTTATCTTTGTTTTCTCAACTTGTAAATGTTCCTTTTTGCTAAGAGGATTTACCTCTGTTTGCTGCAACTTTGAACATAAGGCTAGAGAGAGTTCCTCTGGGCTCTATGAATCTGATTACCCTGTAAAGTTATTTTCCATCCTGATTTTACAGAGATGATTTTTACCTTTTTTCCCTTTCTTTCTTTAATTAAAAGCCTTCTTTTTAAGAACCTGATTGATTTTTCCTTGTGTTAAGATCCAAGGGGCTGGATCTAGACTCACCAGGAATTGGTGGGGGAAAGAAGGGGGATGGTTAAGTTCTCCTTGTGTTAAGATCCAAGGGGCTGGATCGGTGTTCACCAGGAACTTGGTGAAGAAGTCTCTCAAGACTATCCGGGGAAGGGAGTTAGTACTTGGGAGTGGTGGCAGCAAAACCAGATCTAAGCTGGTAATTCAGTTTAGGGGTTCACATGCAGATCCTCATATCTGTACACTAAAAGTCCAGAGTGGGGAAGGAACCTTGACAGGAGCAAAGAGGACCAGGGAATTACAAACCAGTCAACCTAACTTCAATACCTGGAAAAATACTGGAACAAGTTATTTAACAATCAATTTATAAGCACCTAGGGAATAACAGGGTTATAAGAACAGCCAGCAGGGATTTATCAAGAACAAATCATGCCAAACCAATCTCATGTCTATTAACTTTGTCAAAGAAGGAAAAGTGGATATGACATATCTTTATTTTAGTAAGACTTTTGACACAGTCCCATGTGACAGTCTCATAAGAAAACTAGAAAAATGTGGTCCAGATCAGTGGTTCTCAAAGCCGGTCTGCCACTTGTTTAGGGAAAGCCCTGGCAGGCCTGGCTGGTTTGTTTACCTGCCGCACCCACAGGTTCAGCCTATCACGGCTTGCACTGGCCGTGGTTCGCCGCTCCAGGCCAATGAGGACTGCGGGAAGCGGCACAGGCCGAGGGATGTGCTGGCCGCCCTTCCCGCAGCTCCCATTGTCCTGGAGCGGTGAAGTGCAGCCAGTGGGAGCCGCGATTGGCCGAACCTGCGGACGCGGCAGGTAAACAAACCAGCCCGGCCCGCCAGGGGCTTTCCCTGAACAAGCAGCGGACTGGCTTTGAGAACCACTGGCCTAGATTAAATTACAATAAGGTGAGTGCACAACTGGTTGAAAGACCATATTCTAAGAGTCTTTAATGGGTTGCCTTCAAACCACAAGGGTGTATCTAGTGGGGTCCTGCAGCAGTCAGTCCTGGGTCTGGTACTGCTCAATTTTTTTATTAATGACTTGGGATAATGGAGTGGAGAACATGCTTATAAAAATCTGCAGATGACACCAAGCTGGGAGGGTTTGCAAGCACTTTGGAGAACAGGATTAGAATTCAAAACAACCCTGACAAATTGGAGAATTGGTCTGAATTCAAGGAGATGAAATTCAATAAAAACAAGTGAAAAGTACTTCACTTGTGCATTTGATTTTTTCCTTCCCAACTACAAAATGGGGAATAATTGGCTAGGTGGGAGTACTGCTAAAAAGGATTTGGGGGTTAGAGTGGATCAAAATTGAATACGGGTCAACCACATGATGCAGTTGCAAAAAGGCAGATACCATTCTGGGGTGTATTAACTGGAATGCTGTACAGAAAGCATGGGATGCAATTGTCCTGCTCTACTTGGCACTGGGTGAGCCTCAGCTGGATAACTGTCTCTAATTCTAGGCACCACCTTTCAGGAAAGATGTGGACAAATTGGAGAGAGTCCAGAGGAGAGTAACAAAAATAAAAGGTTTAGAAAAACCTGGCCTGTGAGGAAAGGTTAAAAAACACTGGTCTGTTTAGTCTTGAGAAAAGAAGACTGGGGGAGAGGACCTGATAACAGCCTTCAATACCTTAAGGGCTGCTATAAAGGGAACTGTGTTCTATTGTTCTCCATGTCCAGGTGGGACTGCAGCAAGGGAGATTTAGGTTAGATATTAGGAAAAACTTCCTAACTATCAGGGTAGTTAAGCTCTGGAACAGGCTTCCAAGGGAGGCTGTGGAATCCCTATCACTGGAGATTAAGAACAGGTTGGACAAACTCCTGTCAGGGATGGCCTAGGTTTGGTTGCTAAAGGTAATAGTGTGTATGTAATAAACGCTGACTTCTGTAAAGTGCTTGGTACTGCACAACATTTTGATTAAAAAACAGAATGATACCTAGTGCACATTAAATGGATTAAAAGCTGGCTAACTGACAGGTCTCAAAATGTAACTGTAGACAGGGTGAGAGGTTTCAGAGTGGTAGCCGTATTAGTCTGTATCAGCAAAAACAATGAGGAGTCTTTGTGGCACCTTAGAGACTAACAAATTTATTTGGGCATAAGCTTTTGTGGGCTAGAACCCACACGAAAGCTTATGCCCAAATAAATTTGTTAGTCTCTAAGGTGCCACAAGGACTCCTTGTTGTTTTTGTAGACAGGGCGTTTCTCGTGGGGTCCTGCAGGAATCAGTTCTTGGTCCTACGCTATTTAATGTTTTTATGACTGACCTAGAAGAAAACAAAGTCATCAGATAAAGTTAGCAGATGACACAAAAATTGGGGGAGTGGTAAATAATGAAAGCAGCAAAGAATCCTGTGGCACCTTATAGACTAAACAGACGTTTTGCAGCATGAGCTTTCGTGGGTGAATGCCCACTTCGTCAGATGCAAGAGAAATAATGAAGAGGACAGGTCAGTGATTCAGAGCGATTTGGATCACTTGGTGAACTGAGCACAAGCAAACAATATGCGTTTAATATGGCTAAATGTAAAGTTAGCCATCTAGGAACACAGAATGTCAGCCATGCTCACAGGATGGGGGACTCTATCCTAGGAAGCGGGCACTCTAAAAAGATGGGGGGGGCATAGGTGCTGGAACTAGGAGTGCAGGAGGTGCTGCAGCACCCCCTGGCTGGAAGTGGTTTCCATTATAGCCAAGGTTTACAGTTTGGTTCAATGGCTCTCATCACCCCCACTACACAAACTGTTCCAGCACCTCGGGGGGGCGGGGGGAAAGAGGATAATCAGCCAAACACAGTGGCCAAAAGAGCTAATGCGATCCTGGGATGTATAAACAGGAGAATCTTGAGTATGAGTAGAGATTATTTTACCTTTTTATTTGGCAATGGTGCAACTACTGCTGGAATACTGTGTCCAGTTCTGATGTCAGTAATTGATGATAATTTGGAGAAGGTTCAGAGAGGAGCCATGAGAATGATTAAAGAATTAGAATTAGAAAAAATTAGTGATAAACTCTTAAAAAGAGAAGGTTAAGGTGTGATTTGATCAATGTATAAGTACACATATGGGAAACAAATGGGTAATAACGGGCTCTTTAATCTAGCAGAGAAAGGTCTAACACGATCCAATGGCTGAACATCAAAGCTAGACAAATTCAAACTGGAAATAAGGTGTATGTTTTTTTTAACAGTGAGAGTAATTAACCATTAGAACAATTTACCAAGGATCATGGTGGATACCCCATAACCTGACAAATTTTAAATCAAGAACAAATGTTTTTTGGAAAGCTCTACTCTGCACCTACAGGAGGTCAGACTAGTCCCACGGGAAAGATCTTGGAGTCAATATGGGCAGTTCTCTGAGAGCATCCGCTCAATGTGCAGCAGCCGTCAAAAAAGGTAACATAAGAACGGGCCCTACTGAGTCAGCTCAAAGGCCCATCTAGCCCAGTATCCTGTCTGCCAACAGTGCACAATGCCAGGTGCCCCAGAGGCAATGAACAGAACAGGGAATGATCAAGTGACCCATCCCCTGTCGCCCACTCCCAGGTTCTGGTAAATAATGTTGGGAATTATTACAGAAGGGATAGTTACCGTAATAAGATAGAAAATATATTGCCTCTGTATAAAACCATAGTACACCCACATCTTGAATACTGCATGCAGATCTGGTCACCCCACCTCAAAAAAGACGTATTGGGATTTGAAAAGGCACAGAAAAGGGCAACAAATGACTGAGGGCATGGAACAGCTTCCATATGAGGGCAGAGTAATAAGACTGGGACTGACTGGGGGGGGGGGGGGTTATGATAGAGGTCTATACAACCATGACTGGTGTGGAGAAAGTAAATGAGGAAGTGTTATTCAGTCCTTCTCATAGCACAAGAACTAGGAGTCACCTAATGAAACGACTAGACAGAAGGTTTAAAAACAACCAAAAGGAAGTGTTTTTCCACACAGCGCACAGTCAGCCTGTGGAACTCTTTGCAGAGGAGGTTGTGAAAGCCAGGATAACAGGGTTACAGTCAGAGAAGGCCAGGTCGGCGACTGGCCAGGCTGGGCAGGGATGGGGTCCCTGGCCTCTGTTTGCCAGGAGCTGGGAGCGGGCGACAGGGGAGGGGATCACTCGATGGTTCCCTGTTCTGCTCTGTTCACGCCCTCGGGGGCACCCGGCCCCGGCCCGTCGGCAGGCAGGACGCTGGGCTGGATGGGCCTTTGGCCGGTCTGACGAGTCCCGTGGCCCGGCCCTACAGGAGCTCAGGCTGGGTCTCCACAACGAGCCCTTCCGGCCTCGCGCTGTCGCCTCCCTGGGGCGGGGGGACCCGGGCGGCGCCGCTCCCCCCGGGGGACGGGCTGGGGCCAGGGGGACCCGGGCGGCGCCGCTCCCCCCGGGGGACGGGCTGGGGCCAGGGGGACCCGGGCGGCGCCGCTCCCCCCGGGGGGCGGGCTGGGGCAGATGAGGCGCCCCCGGGGGGGCGGGCTGGGGGCGAGGGGGGACCCGGGCGGCGCCGCTCCCCCCGGGCTGGGACCGGGGCCGGGCAGATGAGGCGCCCCCGGGCTGCTCCCCCCCCCGCACGGCCCCGAGGCAGCGGAACCCGCCCCCCGGCCCCGGCCCCCGCACTCACCCGGCGATGAGGATGATGATGCGCAGCGGGTCCCGCACCACGGTGAAGAGGCAGAGCCCGAGCGCCGGCCCGAAGGCGATGAAGGTGCAGCCGAAGAAGACGGCGAGTGTCATGGCGGCCGGGCGGGGCGCGGGGCTCCGGGGGCTCCCGGTCCGGCGGGCGGGCGGGGCTCGGCCTGTCTGTCCGTCCGGCTGCCTGTCCCGCCCCGCCGGTCCCGGTCCCGGCTCCGGCCCTTCCGGGAGCCCGGTGACATCACATCCCGCCGCCGGCCGCCTTAAAAGGGCAACGCCGGGGCTGGGAGTGGGGCCCCCCCGATGGGCTGCGCCGGGACGGGACGGGTGGTGCGGCCTCGGTCCTGCCCCGCCGGGTCCCCGAGCCCAGCCCCGGAGCCCCCGGGCCAGCCTGCGCGGCGCGGCGCTGAGAGTCATTGGGCCGAACCGCGCACCCTGGGGGTGATGGAGCCGCCCCCGCCCCCGTGGGACCGGACCCCCGCCCCTCACTCCTGCCAGGGCGGGTTTAGCTCCCTGGGGAGGCACCGGGGCTTCCTCTGCTCTGCCCAGCGCGCTGCTGGGTGCTGAGTAACGGAGCAGGGCGCTGAGCCTCGGGGGAGGCTGGGGCCAGTGGGGGGGATGAAAGCCGGGGGGGGGTCAGTCGTGGGGGGGGAGGCTGGGGACAGAGGCTGCGGGGGGAGGCTGGGGTCAGTCATGTGGCCGAAGGCCGGGGGGGGAGGCTGGGGTCAGTCTGGGGACAGAGGCTGGGGTCAGTCATGGGGGCTGAAGGCCAGGTGGGGGGGGGTCAGTCGTGGGGCCGGGGAGGCTGGGGTCAGTCGTGGGGCTGAAGGCCGGGGAGGCTGGGGTCAGTCATGGGGCCGAAGGCCGGGGAGGGGTCTGGGGAGAGGCCAGGGGCGGGAGGCTGGGGTCAGTCATGGGGCCGAAGGCCGGGGAGGGGGGAGGCTGGGGTCAGTCATGGGGCCGAAGGCCGGGGAGGCTGGGGTCAGTCATGGGGCCGAAGGCCGGGGGGGTCAGTCTGGGGACAGAGGCTGCGGGGGGGAGGCTGGGGTCAGTCATGGGGCCGAAGGCCAGGGGGGGAGGCTGGGGTCAGTCTGGGGACAGAGGCTGGGGTCAGTCATGGGGGCTGAAGGCCAGGTGGGGGGGGTCAGTCGTGGGGCCGGGGGGGGGAGGCTGGGGTCAGTCGTGGGGACAGAGGCCGGGGAGGGGTCTGGGGACAGAGGCCAGGGGCGGGAGGCCGGGGTCAGTCATGGGGCTGAAGGCCGGGGAGGCTGGGGTCAGTCGTGGGGACAGAGGCCGGGAGGGGGGCAAGGGAGTTGGGTCAGGCCTTTTGGATCCTTCCCCCCGGAGCAGAGTGCTGAAGCCCCCACCCTGAGCTCAGGGGAAGGGCAGGGTGGGAGGTCCAGGAATGAACTCGGGCTGCCAGGAAGCCGGGACTCCAAGCACAGGGCACAGAGTTCAGCCAGGCTGAACCATGTGCCCAGCACAGAGGATGCACCTGTTTCCTGAGGTGGGTGGGTCTGATCAGCCCCTTGGGCCAGGCCCCGCTGCTCTAACACCTCATGGCCGACCCTGCCATGGACCTCACAACCCGAATCTGATGTAATGCAGCAAGGGGGCCAGCCGAGAAGGGAGGGAAGCAGGGGGAGGGATAGCTCAGATTGTGAGTTCAATCCTTGAGGGGGCTGTTTGGGGAACTGGGGTAAAAATCTGGGGATTGGTCCTGCTTTGAGCAGGGGGTTGGACTAGATACCTCCTGAGGTCCCTTCCAACCCTGAGATTCTATGATTTAAACCAACGCGGCTGCCCTTCCCCCTTTTACGGGGAGATGATTTCCAGCTGGATACACATGCCTGGCAGAGAGCTTCCCTGAGATCGCCCTGACTCCTCCATTCCCTCAAGTTACCCCACCCCATCAGCCTAAAAAAACCACAGCCCCAAATGCCAAAAGTTTCACAGACGAAAAGCACCAGTGTGAACAGCGCTTTGTCGGTGGGAGAGCTCTCTCCCGCCAACAAACAGCAGCTACACTGTGCACCTTGTAGTGGCACAGCTGTGTCGCTAAAGGTGTGTAGTGTAGACATAGCCTGTGTTTACTGTCTGCCTAAGCCCAGAAGCTAAACCTGCTTCCTGCTCTGCCCCTCCCAGAGGGCCACGGCTTCCCTTACAGACTGTTAATTGCTGTCTGCCCTGGCCTGGAGACTCTGGGCTGAAGCCTGTTTACTGCTCTGCCACGCCCAAGGGGCTAGAGCTCCAGACTGTTCATGGCCATTTGCTTCTGTGAGGAGGCTGCGAGCTATAAACTGCTATAAAAGCTATAAACGGCCCCACCAGCAGGACCAGAGCCCGAGTGCTGCTGCCTCACGCGGCGAGGTGGGGTGGCCTCCCTCCCCCCTTGAGAGTGAGAGACCACTACAGTCCTGGTCTATGGAGAGCGTGATTCAGATGATGAGGTCGGCAGGGATTGGGGGTAGTTTGAAGGCCAGAAGAGGAGGTTCAGGAAAAAATTTCTTTCAGGTCCCCATCGAGTATGGGTTGTAGTCTGATGACATGCCATATGGGTTCCAGCGTGGAGTGGTAGGTGACAGCTGGGGTGTGCAGTAAAAGAGGGTTTTATTGCTGTGTGGAAGCAGGTTCTCTCGGAGTATTTGGGTGGCTTGGTCCACGATGAGATCTGCTGCTCTGGTAGAGTGTCCTGGTTTGGTGAAGGCGGTTTCACAAGTGTTAAGGCACATGTCCCGGACTTTCTCCTCAGAGCACATGCTGTGGTAGCTGAGTGAGACGCTGGTCACGCACGGGTGTGTTGCGCCTGCTGGGACATGCCTGTGTCACAGGCAGTTGGCCCGTCGCTGGGTTTGATATGTGCTTCCCAGTGACCTGTCTACGGGCGCTGGGCTGGCTGCTGTGTGTTTGCTGGTGAGGGACTCAGCGTTACTGAGCACAGGAGCAATGACATAGTGTAGAGGAGTGGAGCATGTTTCTATTTGGGTTTAGTGTCTGACCCCCTTTGAGTGGGAGTGGGGTTGCTGCTTTAGAAGAGGTGGCCCCAGAACTGAGTCAGCTCCATTTGTTGAGTGGCTGGGGAATGAGCCCAGTTCTTCCCAGCAGCTGTCAGCGCTGCATCTCTCACATACAAGGTGCGTTCGTGTGAGGTGTCTATTGGGGTTTTATCCCAATCAATGGAACCAGTTCAAGTTGGGCCCCAAACATCACTTGTGCAGAATGGGCTGGACTGTCCCTTGGGAAAGATTCACCAAGGTATTTAGGCACCAAGTCCCAGGTTTGGCTCCATTGCAATTCACAAAACTCCTGCCAAACCTGGTATGTGCTTAAATGGTCTGGGTAGAATTTCTCTCTGCACTGTTGCCTGCCTGTCAGCATGTGCACTCAGCCCTGGAGCAATTCACAAACCGGGGAGACGGGTGAATGCATTTCTAGCTCACCTGCAGGGCCTGATCCTGTAGGGGTGCTGAGTCTGCTGACTAGATTGCAGCACTTTCACAATTCGTCAGGAGGAGAAGGTGGAGCCATTCCATTATACCTTCTAGCCCAGTGATAGAACCTGTCTGGGCTGTGGGAAACCTAGGGGTCAGTTTCCTTCTCTCTGCCAGAGCCTGGGCTCCCACATCTAACCATTGGGCTAAAAACTATGAGAGCATCACCTCCGCCTCCAGCTGTTGTGTAGCGTGAGGCCCTGCCTAGCTCATGGTCACAAAGCGGCCTGACTCCAGGAAATGGATCCTGGCTGTGTGTCCCTGCAGCCCAGGCCAAGGCACCAAACTCCCTGAGAGGGATGGGGTGGGGACACATCCTTGTTGTTGGCATATCCCATTGGCTTCAGCCCTACTCAAGCCCCAAGCCCCGGCATGTGTGCCCCATGGGGCTGAAGCCTCGAGACCCTCCTCCCCACTGGACAAAAGACCTGATTCCCCCCCCCACCCCCCACCCCGGTTGGTGGAGAATGGAGGGTGGCGTGTGGGGACTTTGCAAGCTGCACTTTAACTGTAAAAGAGTTTGGCCACCCCTGCTCTAGAATTCTGGCCCTTTGCAGGACAAAGCAGGAAGCAGGCTTTAGCCTAACCTGGCTAGGGCAGCCAGCAAAAATACAGTCTGGAGCCTCCTCTCCAGGTCAGTCTTCCCTGGGGGCAGGGTGCTGCATGGTGCTGGTTCAGCTCCAGAGTTCGGCAGTGGACTAGAGACAACTGTCTCCTTCCCTGGCTCCTGGTAACAGAGCTGCAGGGCCCTTCCTTTATACTTCCTGACCGGCCCTGGTACTTCTGGTGCAGGGAATGGGGTGGGTTTGGCTCCGCCCACCAGGGGGAGTGTAGTGGTCCCTTGCTCTCAAGTCCAGAGGGAGGCCATTCCGCCGCACTACACGCCGCACTACACACCCCACCCCCTCAAGTCCATCTCCCGGGAAAAGCAAAGAGATGGCAAAGTCCCCTTCTCCCAACCGAGAGAAGAAATTGGCATTGGTGTGGTCCTTACCAGTTCGATGACACACCGTGAACTCGTTGGGTTGCAGGGGGAGGTACCAATGCATCAGTCAGGCGGTCGTTTTCTTGACCATGTTCAGCCCCTTTAGGGGAGCAGTCAGAAGCACGAAGAGGGGCCCAGGAGGTATATCTCAAGGCGTCTACTTGACTGCCAGAGCTTCTTTCTCAATCACTGAGTAGTTCTGCTCTCGGGAGAGCAACTTTCAGCTGATATATAATATGGGGTGCTCTTCCCCGTTAACCTCCTGGGAGAGGATGACTCCCAGTCTCACCTCTGAGGCATTGGTCTGTAAAAGGAACTCCCAGTTGAAGTCAGGGCTGAATAGCACTGGCTCTTGGCACAGTTGGTCTTTGAGGGTCTGGAAGGCCCATCCACACTCATCCATCCAATGCACACGTCGGGGACTGTCTTTTTTCAGGAGCCACGATCAAGGCAAAATTGGGGACAAAGTGGTGGTAATATTCCGCTAGCCCCAGAAATGGCCACACCTGTCTGTTTGTGGTAGGGGCTGAGTAGGCCTGCAGCCCTTGGACCTTTTCCACTAGGGGCCATGCTTGGCCTTGCCCCAGGGTGTATCCCAGATAAGTGGTCTCCTGCCACCCTATCTTGCACTTCTTGGGGTTGTTGGCAGTCAGCCTGGCTGTGCACAAGCCTGTAAGGACAGTGCTGACCTTGTTGAGGTGGTCTTCCCAGTGGCTGCTGTAAATCACTACATCATTGAGATAGGCAGCGGTGCAGGCACAACGGAGTTGTAGGATCCAGTCTATCAGCCGGTGGAAGGTGGCTGGGGTGCCATGGAGACCGAAAGGCATCCAGGTGAATTGGTACAGCCGGGTCAGGGTGGTGAACGCAGTCTTCTCCCTGGAGCTTGGGTCCAGTGGAATTTGCCAGTACCCTTTGGTGAGATCCAGGGTGTTCATGTACTGGGCATCACTGAGTCGGTCTAGCTGCTCATTGAGCCACGTCATCAGGTAAGCATTGAATTTAGAGATGGTGTTGACTCTTTGGAAATTGATGCAGAACCTAAGGTCTCATCAGGCTTAGGGACCAGAATGATGGGACTGTGCCACTCTGGGATCTCTCGACTATGCCTAGTTCCACCATGGCCTGGACCTCCTTGTCAACTACTTCGAGTGTTTGGCGCAGCAATGGTCTTGTGGTCTCTCGGACAACTTCTCCTGAGTTTGTCAATATTCTATGTTGTACAAGCGTAGTCTGTCCTGGCTGGGCCATGAAGGTTTTAGGGAATGCCTTCAGCAGGCTCCTGACTTGCTTCTGTTGCTCCTCAGTCAGGGTATTCGCCAGTTGTGGCCCTTCAGAGTCCATTAGGTCAGAAAGCTGGGGCCCTAAGTCTGGCTCCAAGGGATATGGGGCGATCTGCAGCCCCTCATGCTCCTGCCATGCCTTTAACAGATATGACAGATTTACCATGTCATTTTCCTTCCAGTCGGGTTGGGACCTTCATAAGTGACCGGCCCGACCTGGCAAATGATCTCATAAGGCCCCTGCCAGCGCGCTAGGAGTTTCGATTCCTCGGAGGGTAGGAGGAGGAGAACCCTTTCATCAGGCTCAAAAGCCCCTTCCCCGGGCTCCCTTGTTAGAAGTTCACTCCTGTGCTTTCTGAGCACAGTGGAGGTTCTTCTTCGCAGTCTCCAGCACTGGCCAAGCACCCCCGAAGCTGCAGGACATACTGGAGGAGGCCCTGTGATGGGGACAGTGTTGGTTCCCAGTTCTCCCCCATAGGGTCTAGCAGTCCCCTTGGCTGCTGGCCCTTTAACAGCTCAAAGGGGGAGAACTTTGTCGACAGCTGGGGTACCTTTTAGATGGCCAGCAACAGGGGTGGGATAAGTTGGTCTCAGTAGTGAAGTTCTTTCAGAGGGAACTTCCGCAGCACCTCCTTAAGGGTCTGATTAAAACGCTCCACAAGCCTGTCTGTCGGTGGGTGGTACGTAGATGTTTTCAACTTTTTTATCTCCAGTAGGTGACAGACCTGTCGAAGAAGCTTCGACGTAAAGTTGGTGCCCTGATCAGTCAGGAATTCTTGAGGGAGGCCTATCTGGGCAAATATTATCAAGAATTCTGCAGCAAATGTTCATGTGCTGTGATGTTTTGGAGAGGGACTGCTTCTGAGAAGTGGGTGGCATAATCTAAAACCACCTGGATATACCTGAATTTCACGACACTCTTTGTGATGGGCCCCCAAGAGGTCCGTGGCGATCCTCTCAAATGGGGTGCGAATCACCAGCAAGAGAATGAGGGGTGCCCTCTGTACTCCCCATGGGGCTGCAAGATGGCATTCCGGACAGGAGTCACAGAAATCTTTCACCTCCTGGTGCACCCCGGGCCAGAAGAACCAGGCCACGACTCTCACTATTGTTTTCTCATGACCCAGTGGATGACTGCTGGAACATCATGGATGAGTTGCAAGATTGCATGTTGGTGCCACGAGGATACCATGAGCTGAGCTCAGGTTTCGTGTGTTCATGGGTCACAGTCGATCCGGTAAAGGTGGTCACTGGTCAGTTTGAAGTGAGTGGTACATTGTTACCCAATTGGAATGCCGTCACAGTCCCACTGATGCAAGCCAACTGTTTGTAGGCCCGACTGAGTGTTGGATCCTCCCTTTGGTCCCGGCTGAAGTCTGCCCCCAAACTCAGGGCCTCTTCCGGAGGGTCGCAGTCAGGGTCTCTGTTTCCTTGACCGTTCAGGTTGGGATTCTCGGGTGCCTCGTCCACTTCCTCAAAGGGCTCTCCCTCAAAGGCTACTTCAGGCTGATGGGACCCCAGGTTTGCAGCATGCAGGACCTCCACAAATCCCCTCTAGTCACAGCCCAAGATAACAGGGTATGCTAGCCTTGGTGCCAGCCCACCGTCATGGTCCGTGCCTCCCCTTTCACCATCATGGTGACCTGGGCCTTGGGGTAAGGCTTCACCTCCCTGTGGATGCACTGCAGCTGAATGACTCCCAGTGGTGGATCTGGGGGCTGGATGAGGTCCTGGTGGTCGAGAGTCTGCCTGCATCCAAAGTCAATGAGGGCGGACACTCACACTCCGTACATGTCAAGGGGGACTATCAGCTTACCCAGAGGGCTGAGACTCCCCAGAGCAGACTCAGCTGAAACCACAGTCCATCATAGGGCACCCACATCGAAGGTGCCAAATCAACTGCAGGTGAAACAAGGGCCAATTTCAGGGTGCCTGGGCCAATCTGTAGAGTTGGGTGAGGGCACTGGCTCACCTGCAGTCTGGGGCTTCCTCACCATGTCTGGGTCCTCAGGTATTCCCTGAGATGCATGGGGTGGATATTGAGGATTGACAGCATCGCGTCCTTCTGGGTGTCTTGGACCAGGCCTGGGTTAGTTCCTTTGGCTCTGGGTCCTCTTTTCCCTGGCGTTGGCCATCATCAGGGCCACGGGGCCAACAGCAGTCTCCATGGCCAAAAAGTCCTCTGTGAAGGCCACAGCTGCACTCAAGGCCACCAGCCAGTGGCGAAGGACCCAGGTTCTGCCTCGTACTGGGAGGACATGTATGAACTGCTCAAGGATGACTTATTCAGTGTCTTTGGCACCAGTATGCTCGCAAGGCTGTAGGCACTGCTAGCTCACGTCCTTCGGCTGTTGGGCTACAGCCCTCAGTCAGGTCTTGGGCGGGTAGGTCTTCTCCTGGAGATGCTGCTGGAGTGTCTCTGGTGTGATCTCGAGCGCGTCAAGAATTGCAGCCTTCAACTGACTGTAGTCTTGGGCTTCCCCTCCAGTAGGCATCCTGGGCCAGGCCCATCAAATAAGAGGCCAAAAGGGTAGCCCACTCCTCAAGAGGCCACTTAGCTGCCGAGGCGACCCTCTCAAAGGCATTGAGGAAGGCCACTGGGTTGTCCTCTGGCCCTCAGGGCCCATTTTTGCCAAGCACACCAGCATAGTGAGGTCAGTTGGGGCCACTGCTCCCCTGGGGTTGGAGCCCCCAGGTGTCGGTATGCGTGCATCAAGCTGATGAAGCAATGCTGTTGCTTATCGTGGTGTTGGGCCCCCAGCTCTCAGATCAATTGCTGTTGCCAATTTATGAGCTGTTGCATTAGTTGCTGCTGCTGCTGGAGCTGTGCTGCCTGCTGTTGCTTCTCGGCAAGCCATTTGATCAATTTCTTTACCTCCATCCTTTCCAGAGCAGGTGGGAGGGGATCTGATTTAATGCTGTCCTAAGCTCGTCCCCTTATCTCAGAGGAAGGATGATGCCCACATTGGCCACCAAGTATAGTGGTCTCTTGCGCTCAAGTGGGGGATGGAGGCCACCCTGCCTTGCCGCGGCAGGCAGCTGCACTTGGGCTCAGGTCCTGCTGGTGGGGCCAAGTCGTAAGCAGTTTATAGCTCGCAGCCTCCTCGCAGAGGCAAACGACCATGAACAGTCTGGAGCTCTAGCTCCCTCAGGCAGTGCAGAGTCTTTAGGCCAGGGTCTCTGGGCTAGGGCTGCTGCCAATCAAGAGTCTAGGGCTCTGGCATGAACAGTCTTTAGCCTACAGCTTCTGCGGGGCAGGGCAGACAGCAATTAACAATCTATACAGGAAGCTCTGGTCCACTGGGCGGGACAGAGCAGGGACCAGGCTTTAGCCTAACCTGGCTATGGCAGCCAGCAAACACACAGGCTGGGCCCACAGTCTCCTAGCTGGGGCAAGACACGAATAATACACAGGCCTTCTGGCTTAGGGGTGAATAGGCCAGCACCCTAGGGGCCTGGGCCCACCCTACTCCAGTGGGTCACAAACAGTCGCCAATGGTTCCACCACTGGGTCAGTGGGAATTCTACATCTGGTTTCCCTGGGCTACTTCCTACCACGGTCTGGGGGGGTGTTCCATAGTCTCAGGGTCCTCTGTCTCCTCAGGGTACAATGCAGATGGCATGCCCAGCAACTCATCTCCAGGTAGGGTTACCAGACAGCAAGTGTGAAAAATCAAGACGGGGTGGAGGGTAATAGGTGCCTATAAAAAAAAATGCCCCAAATATCAGGACTGTCCCTATAAAATAGGGACATATGGTCACCATTTCTCCAGGGGTAGAGTGCTGCACAGCACAGGTTCAACTCTGCAGCAGAGTGGAGACATCTGGCTCCCACTCAACTGAGCTGCAGGTCCCTCCCTTTATACTTCCTGTCCCATCCCAGTACTTCCTGCGCAGGGGGTGGGGCAGTTTTGGCTCCGCCCAACAGGGGGAGTGTAGTGGGCTCTCACTTTCAAGTCCAGAGGAAGGCCACTCTGCTGCACTACAAGGACACACCAGACCCTGCCAGTACAACAGATGCTAAACCTGCAGACATATCACCACTGCTACAATGATGAACACCCACCCAACACACCTTTCAAGCTCTATGGGTCCTACACAAGCCTATCACAACATGTGGGGTACCTTATCCAGTGCACTGAATGCCCCAATAACAACTATGTGGGTGAAACCAGAGAATCACTGCACTCTCGAATGAACTCTCACAGGAAAATGATATGGTTGAACATGTTTCACAAAGTGATCACTCAGGCCTTAGCCTCAAAGGAAACCTGCACAATACTTTCAAAAGACGAGCCTGAGAGCTTAAATTCATAACTTTGCTAACCCCTAAAAATCATGGACTGATCAAAGACAACAATCTGTAACCCACTAACAACACCCCCACCACACACACAACTTCCTTCTTATCTCCCCCTTTCCTTTCCCTCCAGGATTGGTTCCTTGAAATATGTTACTACTTATGCTAAACAATTTCTTCCACCTTCTATTTAGCTGAGTTTCCCAGACCTGAGGAAACTGTGTAACTGTGAAAGCTCGTCTCTCTCACCAACAGAAGTTGGTCCAATAAAAGATATTACCTCACCCATCTTGGCTTGCCCAGCTTTGCAATACTTGACCAAAGGTGTGGGGGAGGATCACGTGGTCTCTGCCGAAAGCTAAGCACTAGCTGATCATTGTGGTTATTGCCAGACATTTGCATGGGAAGTATTTTATGAGCTCTGTAAAATGTAGGCTCTGAGGTTCCAAACAACTGGAGCTGAAGCAGGTGACCTGAGGTGGTGTGATAAATGAAGGAGGGAGAAGGGGAGCTTCCTTTTATGGACACCCAGCCAGCCAGTTAGCTCTAAAATCCCTCTTGGTAGCTGTTCTCTACTTGCTTTACCTGTAAAGGGTTAAAAAGGTCTGACTGCAATGCATAGGTAAAAGGAAGTGAGTGGGCACCTGGCCAAAAGAGCCAGTGGGAAGGCTAGAACTTTTAAAAATTGAAACAAGACTCCCCTTTTGTGTGTCTGGTGTTCTCTGGAAAGAGGAGACACTGAGCAGGAATAGGGCTGAGCTATGCTATAGGAAGCTTTAAGCCAGGTCTGAAAAACCATCAGATCATACCTAGAGACTATTTACCTGAAACCCCAGCTATGTAAGTAAATCAGGGAATGTCTAGGAAGATGCAATTAGGGTTATTTCTTTTATTTCTTATTGGCTTGTGGCCTCCTCTGTGCTAATCCCCAAAAGCTTTTGTTTTGCTTGTAACCTTTAAGCTGGACCTCAAGAAAACCATTCTTGATGCTCAATTATGTTTGCTCTTTTTAAATCCAGCAATAGCGTACAGTCCAGATGTATTTTCTTTCTTTTTGTTTTTAATCAAATTTACCTTTTTTAGGAACAGGATTGGGGTTTTCTGTCCTAAGAGGTTTGTGCATATGTTTAATTAGCTGGTGGCAACAGCTGATTTCCTTTGTTTTTCTTTCTCATCTCTTTCCCGAGGTGGGGGGGGGGGATGAAAGGGCTTGAGGGTACCCCCCAGGAAGGAATTCCCAAGTGCACCTTCCTGGGGTCTCAAAAGAGCGTTTTTGCACTTGGGTGGCAGCATCTACCCAGCCAAGGTGAGAGAGAAGCTGTAACCTTGGGAGTTTAATACACACCTGGAGTGGACAGTGTTAATTGTTAGAGTCCTTGCGGGCCCCCACCTTCTGCACTCCAGAATCAGCCTTGACAGGCGGGTTAGGGCTCAGCTAACTCCACCAAGAGTGAGAACACCCAGCATCTGTCGAGCCAGCCCGGTCCTCAGTTTCCATCTGGCCCAGACATGGGCCTAAACAGTGACAAAACCAAAAGAACCCCAAGAAAAGACCCTGAGAGCTGCGGTGAAGTGAATGAAACACCCGGGTTAGGAAATGAGCCCAAACCTCTGGGACTGTCCAAGCGAGGAAGCAAGGGAACAAGGCGTTAGCATTAGGAGGTAACATGCTCATGGAATGCGGACCCAGTATGCGTCTCATGGAAAGCAGACCCAATTCTCTGGCCTGGACAGGCGCTGTGTGGACTGATTGGGGGTTAGAAATACTTTAACAGACAGGACAGGCACTTGTTAATACGTACAGGCCACACACTGGGGTTTATTGTTTTTCTTTTACCAGTAACCTTATGTTCCCAAAGCCTTTTACTTGTATTTGAATCTATCTCAAGCTCCATTAAATAAACTTCAATCTGATTTTACTAGAGCCGTGCCCCAGTGCTTTGTGCTAAGGCATGTGCTGAACTGGGTGAAGCTAGTGACCTGCAGGGCCAGTGCAAGGAAGTTTTGCGCCCTAGGTGAAACTCCCACCTTGCCCCCACTCTCCCAGCCCTGCGGCGCCTCCCCGCCCACCCCCCTCCACCCTGAGGCACCCCCCCCGTGGTAGCTCTCCCCCCTGCCCTGACCCCCCCCGCGGCACCTCCCCCGCCCCCAGGGAGCCGTGCGGCACCTCCCCACCCCAGCTCACCTCTCCATTTCCTCCCCGAGCACGCCGCCCCTGCTCTAATTCTCCTCCCAGGCTTGCGGTGCCAAACAGCTGATTGGTGCTGCAAGCCTGGGAGGCAGGAGAAGTGGAGCAGCAACCGCGCGCTCAGGGAGAAACGCTGTAAAAAAAAATTGGGGGCACTGCTTTTTGGCACCCCCAAATCTTGGGACCCTTGGCAACCGCCTAGTTCGCCTTAATGGTAGCACCGGCCCTGGTGACCTGGGCTGCCCTGCTTCCACAGAGGCAGTGGATCGGTGGACGTTGCAGGTGTCCAGAAGACAAGGAAGTGGGCATGCGACTGTAACAAGGTGGGCTGGGTAAATTGCTAGCCTGCAGCAGGAAAGAGTGGGCCTTGCAGTATCCCCGAGTGGATCGCCTGTATTGCCTGCAGCTGGTAGCTTTGGGAGACCTTCCCCTGGTGGGCACAGACAAGATGCCCTCACACCATAAGCAGCGGGTAGCAAGTCACCCTGGCCTCCTTCGTTAACCCTGAAAAGTGTCACACTGGCTCCAGCTCCCTGCACAGAATGATTGTGAAAGCACAGACCTGCAGAATTACGGCAGCCTCTCCGCAAATCCAGACTCAGCGACCGGGCACTGGGGGTGGGCTGGGGAGACACAAAGCACAAAAAGCGAGCAGGGCAGCCAAGGGGACAGAGAGATTCTAGCCCAATGTCCCAGATGTGACGGAACAAGATACATTTATTTCCTCAAACGACCAGGAATCCTACGTGATGTCTCTTCAGAGCGAGAAGGGAAAACTCCCTGCCTTTGGGAGATGGAGCGAGATGGCTCCGTGCTATGGAGGTGCCTGCCCTAGAGCACGGACAGGCAGCAATGACAAATTGACGCAAGAGATCAAACCCCAAAGACGGGAACGCCCTGATGTGGGCAAGTCCCCCCCTCCCCTCAGCAAGAGACCGGAGGGGGCTGGCTCCTATACTATGGCAACATCTGACAACCCAGTCAGGCCAAGAGCCCCACTGAAATGAGCTGGGGGCAGCTCCTCCCCACCCTGATGCCCCTTGGCTAAGGACCAGACATCTGTCCATCTTGTTAAACTTGCTTTAATATTTGGACATGAAGACAGGACAGAGCCGACCTGGCTGTGCACAGACAAGACGCCCCAGGGCCAGGGTATGGGCCGCAGGGTGTCCCTTCTCATGGATGTGTGGCTTTGGCCATGACGCAGTTCACTTGGTGACCTCCAGAGGGTGCCAATGGGGTTGAGGTGCAGGGGCAGGCGGATAGAGTGGGGCTCTTCAAGCCGCTCAGAGGTTGTTCAGCTCCAGCAGGGTCTGGTCTAGAACTTGGTGAATGCCAACGTTCTCCTCTTTGGCACTGGCCAGATTCTCTGTAAACACAAGGGACATCCAGCCACACATCCAGCCAGACAGACGGACACAGATCACACAGGCACGGAGACAGACCCGCCCGTGCACAGGGAGGGACAGACCGAGCCAAGACACACCCCCACACACCCACACACCCAGACACACATGGACATTTCGGTGTCGCTGGGGAACAGCATTTCCACACAGCACCATAACGTACCCCAGCTCCACGCCGAGGCCCTACCAGGGACACGGCCCGACCTCACAGAGCAGCAATAGCTCAGAGGCAGGTAGGGCGCCTGGACCAGTCAGATCCTTGCAGCCTAACTTCACACCCACTGCTTCTACCTGTGCTCCCTGCAGGTTGCTACTGCACATGGGGCTGTCAGATGGCACAGCCCCATTTCCGCAGCCATGTGCTTCCAGCAGAGCCAGGTCCATCCCCAGCGAGTCCTGCCCAGCCACTCATGATGAAAGGTGCATAGTACTGACCAGCTGCTTCGAGACTCAGCTGGGCGCAGTGATCCCTGGAGAGCAGGAGCAGGGCAGCAGCTCAGGAGGAGAGAGGACAGCACAGAGGGAAGAGAGACCAGCACTAACGAAACTGCAGGAGCCAGTTCTAGCCCTCGTGTACAGCACATGCTACGGGAAACCTGCTCACAGCCAGCGCTTCTGCGCTGTCCCCTACACCATTTCTGCTGGAATGAGACTCGCCACGACACCCTCAGCTGGGAGACACTGGGTCTGGGAGTGGAGTAGCTGGGAGCTCCCCCTTCTAGTGCGTCTGTCCTGCTGCCTACCAGAGCCCTTGCTGGGACAGGCGTTTCCATGAGGTCACCTGCGGCTGCTGCCCAGCGCACCCTGCTGGGAGAGGCTGGGGCCAGAGTAGCTGGGCTCCTGCCCTGTTCCTTACAGTTCCTGGAGCTGGAGAAGCTGGACCTGTGAGAGCAGTATCCAGACAGCCTTTTGCCTGCAGCACTTGGGTGGTTTAGGAAGGTCCTGGTAGAGCCGGTGGGAGGCTGACTGTCCCCTTCCCCGGCTTGGGGAGCTCTACGCTCTAGGGAGGGTTCATGTGGCTCAGCCCATCACATGGGCACTCCCTCCCCAGCCTGGGCAGCTGGCACCGGCTCGGCAGTGCCCCCATGGGGAAGGTGGGGCTCTGGGTATTACAGCAGGCTCCCGATCGCTGGGTTGTGATGGCAGCAGGCTCTGCCCCTGAGCAAATCAACCAGCTCAGGAGGCTCCAGCCGTTCAGAGCAGGCTGGTCACTCTGAACTGCAAGGCCAGGGGGTGGGGGTCCATGTGCCAAGTACCCAGCAGCAGGGAGAGGGCAGGGACTCCCCAGGCCTGGTGGGACCTGTTACCAGGGCTCGGGGCTGCAGGGAATGTCCTGGGCAACACAGGGGGCGAGCGATGGGGCTGGAACACCCCAAGAGACACAGGCTACGTGACATAAGCATGGGCTGAGGCTGGCTCAGTTGTTAAGTTCGTTAAGGATGACCCGCAGTTCGTTAGTGAGAATACGGTTTTTCTCCGCCTCCTGCTGGGAGCGCGCTATAGAAAACAGACGTCAGCGGCAGCAGAGGGAGAGAGAGAGAGAAAGGAGAGAGTTAGTGCAAAGAGCAAGTCAGGTGAGCACAGAGAGGCTCTCGGTGTACGCTGAGCCCGGGGGGCGCACGTCCCGCAGCCTGTCGGCCCCGTGCAGGAAGGAGAAATGACCTCACGGCTACAGGCAGAAGGGAGCAGGCTCAGGCCTGGCTACGGGATGGAGCAGCATGGAGGCATTCGAGAAGGAAAGAGGACATGGTCCCAGGAGATGGGGAGATTTGTATCACAAACTGGGGTGAGTTCTGACCCGGAAACATCATGCTCTTTGAAGGGGAAAGCCAATCACCGCTCCAGGAAGGAAAGTGCTGCCCCACTCAGCTAAACACAAGCCAGGAAGCCAGGCCAGGGCTGTGAAATGGTGTGTGCGCTGGGGCAAGTCCAGGCAACGAAAGAGAGACAGGGTTGGATCTAGCTCAGCTCAGGCTGGGACCCGGAGCCCGAAAGGAGCCCAAGGACCAGGTGAACTTTCCTCTCAAATGCGTGTGTCCCTCTCCCTCCCCGATGCACAAAGGGGGAAGGTCGCCCTGGCAGGCATGGCTGAGCTCAAGGGTCTGTCCGGGTTCTTATGCCAGGCCCTTCCCTGCAGGGTCCAAGCACCTGTGGATGTCTGCGCTGTGGAGCACACCTGGCGGGAAAACCCCCCCAGAAAGGGCCATGTACAGGCATGAAAATGAGAGTGAAGGTGAAAAACCAAAGCAGCATGAAGAAAACAAAGGAGAAACCAAGGAGAGAAAATGTTTTATTGAGACCAGCGCATTGACCCAGAAGGACAGAAAAGAAAGTAAGTCATGAAATGTGAACTCAAGAGTAACATGCGAAGGACAGGAAGAATGCAGCACAGGGACAGGGGGACGCAGTAAGGGCTGCCAAGCCTCCCACCTTTTCCTTCCACGCCATGAGAGTGACCCTCCCCTCTCCTGCTGCCCTCAGCTTTGGAGGGGCTGCTTCCAGCTGCGGGGAATCCTCTCCAGGGGGGTGTCAATGGGGAGCAGAGCCCAGGCAGATTTGGTCAGCGGACGTGAAGCCCACGCTGCCCCTCCCAATCCCAGCACTAGCTGCTCCCTTCTTGTTCCCAGCAGCTGGGCTAAATGCACCTGCCTCTTGGGACCCAACATAAGTAAAGCTTCCCTTTGCACCAGGGCATGTCCCTCCGTCTCCTCCCCCGAGGCCTTGGAGTCCTGGACCCACAGCTGCCATTGTCCTCAGGCTTGTTAGAACTCGGCAGCCCTTTGACACAAAGCATGCCCCATGGAGCAGGCGAGGCAGAAGGGAGCCAGACGGCCAGTAGCATGGGGAGCCCTGGCCTCTTCTCCTGGGCTGCAACAGGAGTTTTTCTCTACTTTACCTTCTGCACCAACTGCTCTTAAGGAAAGAGAGAAATCCAAATCTGCAGCCATCCCCCGGCCCGTGCCCACGGAGCAAGGATCAGCTGAGGCCAGCAGACAGAGACCCAGCATGTGGGGTGAGATGGGACCATGCACCTTCCATCCTCAGACCCCACCCCCAGGCGAGGGGTCAGCCCCTGAAGGCTCACCCCACTGTCTAACTGGACACTTCGCTGCAGCTCGGCAGATCAGGCAAGCTGGCCACACGCAGCCCCTGGGCAAGGCCTATGCATGGCACATTGCAAACGGGCTGATCCTGGACCAGGGATGCTCCCCACTCTGGGTTATGGGCTGGTCACTGCTCAGGGACTCTCCTCTCCTGCAGCTTTCACTGAGCAAACCACAGCCACCCAGCAGCACTGGAGCTTGTGGGGACAAAGAAGGGATGGACAGACACACAGGCAGTGAGGAGCAGAGACCAAGGGATAGACGGACAGGCAGGCAGGGGCAGCCATGGCGACGGAGATGACAAGCAGGCAGGGTGGGAGGGGGCGAGCAGACAGTGGGAGTGGAGTGCCATGGTGCTGGGACCGCTCGGGGGGCTCAGAGGGAGGTGATGTCATTAAGTGCATTGTCCAGCTCCTCGCTGATTGCCTTATACTTCATCTTCTGAGCATACACTTCGTCTGCAGGCAGGAGGGAGTGCAGGGGGCGGCCCGTGGCAGAGAGCGGAGCAGGGCAGTGAGGGGGAGGGAGAAAGAGAGAGAGTGAATGTGAGAGAGAAAGAGAGAAACCTTGCTGCCATGGGAGGGTGCCGGGTAAGGCTCACACGAGTGCATGGGCCTCTGATAGGCCAGGCTGGTTCCTCCCACCCCTGCCCTTACCTCGTTGCTCCAGGGCCTTGCTTGGCCCCTTCTCACCAAGGGACTCTCTTGGCCCGGCCTGAGCTCCCTGGCCACTCTTCATCCCCTCCCTGCCTATTGTGCTCCTGGCCAGCCCCCGTTCTGGGACCCTTCCTGGCCCACGCCCATCGCACGGTGATCCTGCCTCCCCTCCCTTCAGACTGGGGGGCAGCTCGTTCTGTGATACCCACCCGGGCTCTCTGTCCCTCCCTCCTCTCCGCATCCCAGTGCTCAGCCACAGTGCCATGGCCAGAGGTTTTGGCTGGGCAGACCCCGAGGCACGTCCTGGGCCTCCTAGGCTGGCTGTGCTCTGTGTGGAGGGGGGCAAAGGGCAGGCAGGGGCTCTTTACCTTCTAAGTCGTCAATGGTTTTCTCCAGCTTGGCCACGGATCGCTCAGCAAACTCCGCTCGGGTCTCAGCCTAGGGTCAGGAAATGGAGCGTTAGCTATGGTACCGACCGTCTGATGGAGAACTGGCCAGGAGGTAGCATCTCCTAGGCCAGGACTCTCCACGGGCAAAGGAGGGCCAGAGGCTACCCCGCTTGGCCCCATGGAGGGGCCCCTTTCTGGAGCTGGGACATGGCGAGCAGCCAAACCTCCTGCTGGACTCACTCCCCCAGCACTTCTGCAGGGCTTGGCTGCCTGCTTGGTTGTATCTGAAGTTGCAGCAGATCCAGCCGACCTGTCAGCTGCTCTGCAGTGACTCCAGCCCCACAACATGGGGCCAGGCCATGGCTGGAGGAGCAGCAGCATTCAGAGCCATGTGTGAGGCCAAAGCAGAATCTGCCTTTGTGCTGCTAATTTCAGCTCTGCTCCAGGAATGACTGTGTCTGCCCCCACCAAGCACCCCGGGGCCCTCACAGGCTGAGTTTGGCCCCTTACGTGCCTCAGAAACAAAGAGCTGGGCAGGGAAGGGCGGTGGGGATGGCTCATGTTTTGGGGCAGGGTGTCAGGGGAAGCTGGCCAGGGATCTGCACAGGCCGGGGATCCTGTCCAGGCGGAGGGTGGTTTTAGCCATTCAGAGGAGCGGGCAGTAGACTCAGTGTTTCTGTCCCTGCTCCGCCTCTGTCCCACCCCTGCTCCACCCCCCGCCTCTTCCTGCCCAGTTCCGCCCACTCCCCGAGCTCCCTCCATCCTCGCTTCTCTCCCCCCCGCCCCCAGCCTCCTGCATGCAGTGAAACAGCTGTTCACAGCGGGAGGAGGTGTGGGGAGGGAGGGGGAGGCGCTGAACCATGGGGCCCGCCAATGGGAGGGAGGCGCTGGGGGGGGGGAGCTGATGGGGGGCTGCCGCTTGGTGTTCCGGGCCCACCATTTCCCCCCTGTGGGTGCTCTAGTCCCAGAGCACCCACAGAGTTGGTGCCTATGCCCCACAGTCAGCACAGCCCACAGCCAGGCCCACTCTGAAGGGTGGCAGCAAACCCGTGCGCCCTGGGGGGACGGGGCGATTATACAAGGTCTCTGCCCTCCTGTCAGGGTCTCTGATTCTGGGCGTCTCTCACCTCCTTCAGTTTGTCTGTTAGCAGCTTGATCTCCTCCTCGTACTTATCTTCCTTGGTGGAGTACTGTGAAGAAAGACAGGCCCGAGTCACTGCACAGTCCCTGCGGCACCCGCGGGGTCCCTCTCTCACAGCGACAGGCTGGCGGGCCCACCCCGACCTGCCCCACCATTGGCCAGATGCAGGGCATCTCCCGGGAGAGCAGCACTCGGCTCCGCTCACGTCTCAGGCCCTGCTCCCCTGGGGGCTCCCCCGGTGCTGCTCTCCTCTGGTTCCTACCTTATCGGCCTGGGCCTCCAGGGACTTCAAGTTGTTGGTGACAATTTTCAGCTCTTCCTCTAGGTCCCCGCATTTACTATTCCCAGCAGGCCAGGGCGCGCGGAGGAGAGAAGGGGGGAGCGGGGGGAGGAATGAAGGAAGGAGAGAGAGAAAAAGCTCAGGAGAGAGAAACAGCAATTCAGATGGAGAGGAAGCAACAGCCAGCCTGGCCCATGGCCCTTGACCTCAGGCAAGCCACCATCCCCGCTCCCCTACCCCGGCGGTAGTCACACAGCTCCTGGGAGCGTCCGGCTGAATGGCTGGGATGCGAGAGGCAGGCTCAGACACCCAGACGGTGCCCAGGCAGCCAAGGGGTAGAGAGAATCACCAGCCTGAGCAGGCTCGGCAGGTAACTGGATCTAAGAAGGGCCCAAAGTCTGGAGCAGAGATGCCAGAGTGACAGGACCAGCCAGCCCAACTTGCCTCTGCCAGCTCAGCCCCAGCTGGGCCCCGCGCGGGACCACGAGAGCTCCTACTGCCAGCAGCACAGCGGAAAGTAACCGGGACAGAGACTCTTGCGGTACCGAGAGACAGAGGTAGACCGAGAGCAGGAGAGGTCTCACTCCCCACCAGGGCCTGCCTCACGCCTGCAGGGCTACTCTGGGGCCTCTGTGGCACAAGGAGCGGCCCTGCGACGCAGGCAGCCAGGGAGAGGTGTGGGGCGAACCAGGCAGCAGCCAGCACCAAGGGCCACCCAGCTCGCCTCCAACCCCAGCCCCTCAGTGCATCGAGCCCCATCTGTCTCAGCCCCAGAGCAGGACCAGACCCAAAGCCGCCCAGGATGGCGAGGGAAGAAGGAGAGGGCTCAGAGGATTGATGGAAAGGAGACAGCACGTCCAGAGGGGCAGAGAGGCGGAGAGGGACAGAGAGGAAGCTGCGAGTTTCCCCAGTCCCCTGCCCCAGTACCTCTTCCTCTGAGGCCATCAGGGATTTGAGGGTCTGGTCCATGGTGCGCAGCTCCTCTTCCAGCTGTCTCACTCGGCTGGGGGGAGTGAGAGGGAGCATCCCAGGGGGACCATTCAGCCATGGGAAACCGAGCAGAGAACAAGATCAACCATTCCCACTCCTTGCACCCCCACCCACCTGGTCGGGCCCGGTGGGGACAGCGAAGGGGCAGGAGCCGGCTGCCATTCAGCCTGATCAGAGACAGAGAGCCAGGGACACCTAGGGTCAGGCCACCTGCTCCGTCAGCTCCATGGGAACCTGCACCTGGATTCTGTGCCTCTGACAGGGTCAGTGACGCCTCCTGCTGGAGAACCAAGGGAAGGGACTCGCCCCAGCCACGGACTCTGGCTGCCCACTGAGTGCCCTACGTGGCTCAGCTCCCCAAGGGCTGGATCCCAGCTCAGCTCATTGGGGGGGGGGGAAGGACATAGGGGCCTGAGTAACCCCGTCCCAGTGCCCTGCCCAGCTGCCCGGGGGGTACAGACAGCACTCACCTTTCTGCAACCTCCGCCCTTTCCTCCGAGCGCTCCAGCTCCCCCTCAATGATCACCAGCTTACGGGCAACCTGGCAGGCCCGGCAGAGGAGAGACTGTCAGCCTGGCGCAGGCCCCGAAGGGTGGCAGCTGCGGGGACACAGCTCGGCAGCAGCGCCCCCACCACAGCAGTGGTCGTGGATAGAGGCCTTGGGGGGGCGGGCAGCAGGCAGAGGATTAGCAGGGAGGTGGATGGTGGCCCCCACGTGTAGTGGTGCTGGGAGGCAGAGGACATGGCATGTGGGGTGCTGCCCAATGTGGCAGGAGGCAGAGAGCCTGGGGGGGGCACCCCCAGGGTGTCAGGCGGAGGAGGTGCCCTCCAGAGACAGTGGCAGCAGGTGGGAGAGGGGTTGCCCCCCAGAGGCAAGAGAGCAGAGGGTGGGGGAAGGGCAGGGGCCTCAGAAGCAGGACCCACTATCTCATGCTCCATTCTCCGGGGACCTCTCCTACGAAGGGGGGTGTTGCTAGGAGCTGCCAGCCCCCTGAGGGATGTGCCCCACTCCATGGCAGTGCTCCAGTGCACGAGCCCATCCTTGGTGAGCCAGTCGGAGCCGTGGATGCTCCTGGTGGTGTCAGCAGGAGCCCCGGGGATGATGGTCGTTGGGAAGGGCTGGTTCTCACCTCCTCATATTTGCGGTCGGCCTCCTCTGCTATGTGCTTGGCCTCTTTCAGCTGCATCTCCTGGAGCTCCATTTTCTCCTCATCCTTCATGGCCCGGTTCTCAATGACTTTCATGCCTCTGAAGAAAAACCAAACCACAGTGTTACGGCTGCGATCTAGACTGCCCCGAAATGCAGCCATGATCTAGAGCACCCAACTTGCCTCGCAGCAAGCTAGAGCTCCCCAGCTCTGCCCCACGCCAGAGCACCCTGGCTCTGCCCCATGCCGGAGCGCCCCACACCTGCTCCCTCTCCTTTTGCAGCCCTGAGCACCCTTCCCCTCCCAGTGAATTAAACCATCCCCATGTTCTAGATCATCTTCCAGTGTCAGGAATTAGCCTCACACTGTTATCCCAGTGCCCACCCTGCCACATCCCTCACCCTCTCTCAGATCACTGCCACGTGGAGTCAGATGCTCCTGGCGTTGAGCTAGCAGCTCCCTTCAGCCCCATCCTAGCTCACACTCAACGCTAGTTCTGCACCCTTTGTGTCAGGTATCTGTCCTGCCATCCACCACCACAGCATCTGAGCGCCTCCTGCAGAGGCAGCAGCAAGAGCGAAGACGCTAGTGGGCATGGGCCCCTCTGGGACAATGCAGATGATGAAGCCCAGCCAAACACCTGGGGGAGCTGGGTAAAGAGCATTCTCCATCAAGGGGAGCCAGCTACGGAAAAACCTCCCAGTGGAGATCAGGGAAATTCAGTCTGACCATCTTCAGGACACACTTACGCCCTCCTCTCCCACACCGCACCAGTGATACTCACAGGCCTGACACCCCGTCTGCCCAAATAGCCCCCACATAGTACGCAAAAGCCTACAGCAAAGGATCAAATCACCCAAACAGGCAGGGAGCCCGTGGAGGGACAGGAGCAGGGGCTTCCAGTCCTTGGCTGCAAGCCTCTGAGCTGGGTCGACACACCTGGGCTCACGGGGCCCCTGCTGCACTTTGCAGCTCGGGCTGTAGCGTGGGCTCGAAGCCCAGCCCTGCCCTAGGCTTCAGAGCCTGAGCTCCAGCTCGAGCCACGTCGACCAGCTAGTGTTAGCAGGCAGCGCGGGCCCCGCCAGCCCAGGTCTGTCGACCAGGTTCAGCAGCTCGTGGCTGTGGGCAATGCAGACAGTTGCCTGGATCATGGAGAGGGCAGGCAGCCAAGGGAGCTAGTGACCCAGCCTCGAGTGACAAACACAAGGGTCGTTGGGCCCAGGCCCTCAGCCAGGAGGAAGGGGCAGAGATTCCTAGTGAGCCTGAGGTGAAATAAGACATTTTTAGACAGATACTCCCTGGTCCCCCAGCTTAACGAGGAGTTAAACTGGACCCCAAGGCTTTGAACTACTCTGGCAAATGGAAGGTGGGGACAAAGTCTTTCCAACAGCGTCACTTTGTCTAGGGTCTCCAGCTGCAAGCCAACTGCCCTCCATCCAAGAGCCGATCTCTGGGACGTACTGCGAGTGACATCTTAGTCGTGGTGGTGGCTGCATCGGTAGTGAACGAGATAGATAGTTGAGTGTTGTTGGCAACTGAGCCCTGGTGTCTCCCTCTGTCTCCCAGTGGAGTCATGTAGACATTGAGGAGAAGCAGGTGTTGCATGGATCCCTGCGGGACCCCATAGATGAGACCCTTCAGCACTACCCATCATCACTCCCCAAGTTCTGCTGGAGAGGAACGCTCACCCACTGGAGTGCTGTGCCATCGGCTGCTCTGTCAGGTAGGTGAGTTAGTACCTGCGGTTCACTGCGGTGCAGCAGCATGAGCATGGAGACCTTACCTGCGTCCATGGCCCAAGGCCGTCTCTCAGTGCCACTAGAGCGGTCTCTGTGTTGTGCACTAGCCTGAACCCAGAATCCAGTGCATCCATGATCACGGCGCATGCTGGAGCACTGATTATTTTACCCTGGAACGGGAAGCTGGAGAGGTCTTCAGGGTTGACCGGTGGCTTCTGGAGGACAGGGCAGACTACTGGGCTTTCCAGGAGACTGCCCTGCGCTACACTAGTGCTGCATTCGCACATCTGACCCGTTCCCTGCTTTCCATGCTGGTTTCCCATAGAATAGTGAGTCACGGCTTGGTCCTTATTTCCAAGATGCTCAATGGCCTGGGCCCAGCACATCTAAAAGGTCCTAAAGCTCCAGGACGAAGCCCTGGTCACCAGTTCCGCTCCTCAGCACAACGGGACTCTCCCCCTGGAGGGTACAGCGCATCTGGGCGCGAGACAGAGCTTTCCAGGGTCAGCTGAGACTGGAACAAACTCCCTCAGAGGCCTAGTACCATCACAAACTCCCCACCTTCCAGTCCCAGGGCCAGCATGCTTCTCCAGCTATCCTTTGCTGACACAGACCCGGGGCAGTGTGGACGTGTTCAAAAAACCTAATAGCCCTACCAAAATCAACCACTCCACTGCACACGTGGGTCCTCACCTGGGGAGAGGACAGGCACGTGTGACAGATGTTAGCCACAGCTGGAAGGTGCCCAGAGACCTCAGTGATCAGCGTGGGGAAAGAAAGAGTTTCAGGGCTGATGAGCCCTGCCTGAGACAACGAGTATCACCTGCAGCAGGACTGTCACTTACCCCATGGGGAAGGCCTAAGTCCCCTTTTAATTATGGCCCAAAGGCTGGGTAAATATTCTGAACTCTCGACATTCTGCCACGAATGGCGGAGCCCACTCAGGGGTCACTAGGAAGTCACATTGAGTGCGGGGGAAACTCTCTTTGTTATCTGCTCAGCGCCTTACAGCCACAACCAGCATCACCCAGCAGGAACACGCTCCCCCTCAGGACCATTTCTGGGAGCTATTTCTGTCCTCTGCATCTCCCTTCCCCAGCCATGTTTGCCATCCGCTCCCTTTCACTACCTGCATGTCTCCCCATTACCTCCCTTCTGCCCACTCCTGAAGGCCAAACGATTAGCAACTGACTAGTTAATTAGGACATTGCAAAAGTGTTACCATTAGGCTTTAGAGTCAACACCTTGGCATGGTCCCCGGGGAGCGGGGCCGTTCACAGCTCCCAGAGCTCCTGTCTCAGTCGCTGTCTGTGTGACACTTGAAGTCTGGAGAGCTAGACTCTAGCTTTTGAAAAGCCCCATGAAATCTCAGTGCTGGCACAAGCTGAACCTGCTCCAGGGGCCGCGTGACCCAGCTGAGCAAGAGAGAAGGGGCCTGAGGTGCCCCTGTTTGACAGCAGTAACTGGCACCTTCAACAGTCCAACTCACCGCTCATGGCAACCTAGAGCACAGCTGGCCTCGGGCAGGCTGCGATCTTATCTCCTGCCCCAAACTGCCCCCATCCAGGGGTGCCGAAACGGCATGGGGGCCATGGCTATGCACTGCCCCGAAGGGTGAGAGTCAGGAGGGGGTCGAAAGGAGTGGAGAGGAGCCAGTGGGGAGCGTGGCCTCAGGGGAAGGGGCAGTGGAAGGGCAGGGCCTCCGGGGGAAAAGTGCCTGTGGGCCCTCCACCTTTAGGGGGCTTCCACCGCTCCTGCCCCCATCTCTCCCTGACATGGGGCCCAGCTGCCCGTTGCTGCCTGTGACACCGGGGGACCCCAGTTCCATGGGATGGGGGCTTGGAGCAATCCCACAGGGCCCTGGAAGAGGAGCCCAACCCCATGGGGGCAAGAGGCCACATGCAGGCCAACCCGCCCTCAGCTGCCAGGCTCCATTCCCCTCCGCACTCCTTCCTTCCCACCAAGCACACACCTCTCGCTCTCATCAGCCGCTTTCTCGGCCTCCTCCAGCTTCTGCAGCGCAGTGGCCAGGCGCTCCTGGGCTCGGTCCAACTCCTCTTCCACCAGCTGGATACGGCGGTTCAAGGAGGCCACATCAGACTCAGCCTGAGGGAGAAGCAGCACCAGAGTCAATCCCACCCCACAGCTGGAAAAGGGCTGAGAGCCACTGAACGTGCATGAGCCACTCAGCACTGGGACCCAGTGCAAAGGCCAGAGGAATTGCTGCCTGGATCAGCCAGGGGTCCGTCCTGCACACCAGCCGGCCTCTGACAGTGGCCAGCATCAGATGCTTCGAAAGTTCACGCAAGATGCCCATAGTAGAGAGAGGTGGAATAATCTGCCCCCACACGAAGTCTCGTCCTGGTCTAGAATACTTCGAGATTGGCTCAAGCCCCTGAAGCATGAGGTTGAATATCCTTGCCAGAATTTATGCTAGCAGTAACTAGGATAGCCCTGAATGGTCTTATCTATATAAGGATCCAATCCTTCTTTGAACTGGGCTAAATTTTGGCTCAAATGTCTTGTGGCAGTGAGTTCCACAGGATAATTATGAACTGTGTGACAAAGCATTTCCTTCTGTTACTTTTTAATTTGCCATCTTTAAATTTCTTTCACTGTCCTGGGGTTCTAGGACAGCAGACGTTCCAAATCTACATTCTTTAGACCAGCGGTTCTCAAACGTTTCGACTGGTGCCCCCTTTCACACAGCAGGCCTCTGAGTCTGACCCCCCTTATAAATTAAAATCACTTTTTTTATATTTAACACTATTATAAATGCTGGAAGCAAAGCGGGATTTGGTGGATGCTGACAGCTTGTGACCCCCACATAATAACTTTGCGAGCCCCTGAGGGGTGACGCCCCCAGTTTGAGAACTCCTGCTCTAGATGACTGATTGTTTTAGATGCTTTTGTCATGTCCCCCTCTTATTTGTCTCTCTAAGCCAACAATCTTGATCGGTTCACTCTCTCCTCACAGGAGCTTTCCCAGACCCCTGATCATTCTCAGCACCCTTCTCTGAACCCCTCTAATTCTGCAATATCCTTTCTGAGACAGGGTGTGCGGGGAGGCCGGACCATCTATTTATACAAAGCCATTCAAAATTCTCCATCTTACTCTCCATCCTATTCTGAATTCCTCACATCTCATCTGGGTTTTGGACCACACAGTCTAGCCAGCGCCTGACCCCAGTGAATCCTGCACCTCTCCTCTGAATCTAGCTCAGCCCCAAGGAACCACCCCCAGCGGACCCTGCACTGTTCTCCCAGACATAGGCGCTGACTTCTAGTTTTCCGGGGGAGGTCTCTCGGGGGGGGGGTCTCCATCCCCACTCCGACCCAAGGCTCTGCCCCCATTCTGTCCCTTCCCCCAAGGCCTCACCCTCACGCTGCCTCTTCCTGCCCCACTCAAGCCCGCCTCCCGAGGTCCTGCCCTCGCTTCGTCTCTTCCCACCTTGCACCACCCCAAGGCCCCCACCCACCTGCTGCTCCCCGCCCTCCCCAAAGCCTCTTCCCCAGCCATCAAACAGCTGGTTGGCGGCACTCCTGATTAGCTCATTGGGGGTGCTGCCAAACTGCTGACTGGCACTGGCGGCACTGAACAGCTGTGGCCGGTGGGTGCTGAGCACCCAGTATTTTTTTTCCCATGGGTGCTCCAGCCCCAGAGCACCCACGGAGTCAGCGCCTGTGCTCCCAGAGTCCAGCCCAGTTCTAAGAACAGATAGACAGACGGCAGGATGGACAGATAGACACATACCCCCTTCCCAAGCCAAAGCCCAGTCACTCTGGCGAGCGAGCATGCCGGCCTGGGCAGACAGACTTGTGCGAGCAGGGCACGAGCGGGCTCTGAGATCGGGGGCTGTCCACACTGCTCCTTTTAGTGCACTACCTCAGGCCCTGCCAGCGCGGGCTGCCCCGGGCTCGGAGGCCGGCTCCCCGCTGCAGTGCGGACACAGCCCAGGAGCCCCGCACACTCCCCTCCGAGCCAGAGCCAGCCCGGTCAGTCCTGGCTGACCCCGGCGAGTAGGATGACCAGATGTCCCAATTTTATAGGGACAGTCCTGATTTTTGGGTCTTTTTCTTATATAGGCTCCTATTACCCCCCACCCCCATCCTGATTTTTCACATTTGCTGTCTGGTCACCCTACCGGCGAGGGTGGCGCGGGGCAGCATCTGGGTTTGCAGAGCGGTGAGTAAAGGAGCAGGAATGCCCAGCACAGATTCGCTCCCAAAAAGGAGATTGGAACAACTTGTGGATTTCCTGTTTACCGAAGCCAGCGAGGCTGTCCACGCGGGGTCCCCTCCCCCGCCCCGGCTCCCTACCCAGCCAGGCAGGGCCGAGGCAGCACTGGCCAGGCTGGGGGGCCTGTGGATACCCCTGAGGCCCCAGTCACTCTCTGCCACCGCTGACCGGCGAGTGTCTGGACTCTGTTACAAGGAAAGAGAGCCGCTCTGGCTGGCATCTTCTCCCGGCCCCTCCTCAGCCCGAGGGGACAGACTGGGCCAGGCCTGAGCCCTCCCTGATTTACAGTCCCCAGGGAGGAATCCGGCAAAGCGCCTCCATGGGGCTGGCCCGCAGCCAAGGAGCCCCAAGTGCCAGAAACCAGTGTGTTCCCAGGCTCCAAGCACCACCCCTTCCCCACAGGGCTGGGTTCCCTGGGGCGAAGGGAAGGGGGGTCGGCGAGCCAGGGCAGAGGACACTGGGGAAAGGGGGGGCGGGGAGAGGGATGAGAGCAGAGGCGGGGGCGGGGGGGAGAGGAAGAGACACCAGAGAGAGCTCTTGGCAGGGGGTGTGGGGAGTGCTGGCGCTTTCATGCAGCGGGAGCCGGAGCTGTGGACTGGGAGACAGACCCCCACCGGCCCCATGTCAGCTCCCCCAGCCCCACACCACCCTCCCCTCCCCTCCCCACAGCATCTGACCAGCTTGCCTTTCCATTGGTAATTCTCGCATTGCTCCTGCTCTCACCCGGAAATGCCTCCAGCGGGTGCAGCAGCCCCCAAGGGCTGAACTCTCTGCGGGGTGCGGGGGGAGAGCAGAGCGTGGCTCAGTGCTGAGAGCCTACTCAGCACCCGGCAGGGCACAGCCAGGCACCCTCACCCCAGCATTGTCTGGCTACTGAGTGCCCTGCTGCCCAGGAGGCTGGGATCTGTGCACCAGGCCCCAGAAAGCAGATCACACAGAACAGGGGTGAGCCTGCAGAGTTAGGGACACCCCCTCATGCCATCATGACCCTGCCCTACGTCCCCTTCCCTGGCCTCCCACACCCGCAGGAAACCCCCCTCCCCCAGGCAGGGGTGCTGGGAGGGCTGCCCCCCCGGCTTGAAGTGGTTGCCATCTGTACAGGACTACAGTTTGATCCAATGGCTCTCAGCACCCACACGATGCAAAGTGTTCCAGCAGCCCGGCCCTCAGGGACGGACAAACCCTCCAGGACCCTTGCCCCCTCCCCTGTTACAGCCAGACCCAGACCTGCCCTTCACTGGCTGTAATTCCGCAGTGCCATCTCCTCCCAGGCCAGACACCAAGGCGCAGGGAAAGGGGCTGTGCTTGGCTTTCAAAGGGCCTTTGGGCAGAAGGCCCCAGGAAGCACACATTGGGCTGCTCTCCTCCCCCAACCCTCTCCCCGTGGAGCACTGTGCTGCCATGCCGGGGTGCGGGCTGGGTTCACTGGCTCCACATCATGCCACAAGGGCTGGGAGAGCTCCCAAGGAACCGTCCCTGCCAGGCACAAGGCACAGCAGTGATGGGATTCCAGTGGGGTCCCCCCAGCACCAGCAGAAGGCGTTAGCCAGGCTGCAGAAAGCTACCTGACCCCACAGGGCCTGCAATAATGTCCTTGGCCTATGTTGGTTATAGGGACACGGGGGGTGGGCAGAGCCCCCTTCTCCCGGCTGGGGCCCCCTTCCCCTCCGGCCATGCTCACTCCCCAGCAGGCCAGGGTTTCCCTGCAGCCTGGTCACTAGAGCAGAGGAAGCCGGGAATGGGGCAGGGCTTAGCACACACTAGTAGGGAGATCAGAGGAGACAACCCCCGGCCCCCCCACCACCTGGCCAGGTTCAACCCTTGGGACATGCAAGCCAGGACCTGGCCCTTCCACACTGAGGTCTCAGGTCCCATCCCTCCTGGAGTCAGGGCAGGAAGCCACGCAGCGCAACTGCTCTATGGAGAGTTTCCGCTGGTTCCTGGACCTCAGCCAGGCCCAGCGCTGGAGTGACCAGCCAGGCTCTCTCGTGGAGATCAGGTTACTGGGCAGGGTGGCCCGGCTTCCCCTGCAGCCAATGAGCACCAAAGAGTGAGCGGGACTGGGGCTGTGGGAACAATAGGAAAGCTCCCTGCAGGGCGCCCTGCCCAGAAAGCTCCTGGCACAGTCTGCTCCACCCAGCCTCAGGTACCGCTTGGGCCTGCGAGTGCCGCCCCAGGCAAACAGCCTGTAGCCCAGCCGCACCCAGCCAGGGAATGCCCTCCCCTGCCCAGGCTGAACTCCTCCTAGAGTCAGATTGGATCAGCAAGGCCCAGTCCTGCATGTGAAGTTCCCTGATGGGACCCCCTGCCCGAGATACCCATAACCCACCTATTGGGCTCTCTCTGCCCGAGATACCCACCTATAGGGCTTTCTCCTCTCTTCCTCGTGCTACTTATGGCAGAGCAGCTTTCCCGAAGAAGGCCTCTGCGGTAGGGCCTGAAGCAGGCCAGACTCCTGATTAGCCAGACTTCCTCTGGGAATACGAGCTCCCCATGTGATGCTGTGGCAAAAAAGGCTACGGCAATCCCTGGATGTATAAGCGAGGGCTAGCAAAGGGAGTGGGGAGATGGCCTTAGCGAGACCATGGCCAGTTTCGGGGGTCACACTTTGCTGACAAACTGGAAGGGTTCAGAACAAGCTGCAAGGATGATGCGAGGTCAGGAAAGCTAGCCCGACAGCGAGAGACTGAGGAAGCTCAAATCGAAGAGAAAGTCAAGAGGTGACTTGATCATGGTCTACAGCTACCTAGACGGGGCAGGGCTGTCTGGTAGCACAGGGCTCCTTCACCTGGCAGACAAAGGCAGAGGGAGAGCCAGCGGCTGGAAGCTGAAATGAGACACATTCAGACTAGAACTAAGCTGCGGTTTTTAACAGTAAGGGCTCGGTGGGTGCTCTCTCCCAGACCCGCTCACTGGAAGGGACGGGCTGGAGGTGGCAATCGCTGGCTGACGTTCTCTGGCCTGTGCTAGGAAGGGGGTGAAACTGGATGCTCATAATAGCCTCTTTGGGTCCCCGCATCCCTGACTGTCTGAGTCTAACCCCTCTCCTGGCAGGCAGCCCTCCTCTCCCCAGCAGTGGGGATACCATGGAAAGTATTTGAGGCACCTGTCGCTCTGGCATCCAGGTGTGCATTACAAATGGAGCACCTTTTCCGCACACGCTCTGCAGCACTCAGCTACTACCCTTACAGGGCGGGGCTAGGGAGAGCGCTCCCGGGGCCTCCGGCCAGCGGAGGCCTGGACACCTGTGTCTCACAGCCTGCTCTGGAAGCGACCAGGCTTGGCCAGACGTATTTACAGTGGTGAGAATCCCAGAGGCAAGGACGACTCCCCTCCTGCAAGTCCCACCCTGGGGACAGGCAGCGTGAATTTTCCTGCTGAACACAGGTGGCCCATGGCAGAGAGGGGGCCTCTGGGATCACTGGGCCTAGGCCAGCTGCTTTTGGATCCTTGGGGGGGGGGGAGGTCTTTCTGAGCAGAACCAGTCGCAAGCTACCCCTTCCCCCAGGGCTCGTCCCTACAGCTGAGTCTGCAGCACCGAGGGGGCGGTGGAGTCGAAGGCTGCTGGGAGAACCCACAGGGGCAGCTGATCTGCCCATTGCTGTGAAGGGATAGAGCTGGCAACCAAGCCTAACGCCATTCCCAGGGACGAGGCCTAACTGATCTGGGTCGAGCACAGGGCCCTGGATGGGATCATGTGCTGCTGGAGCTGGTCAACTCCCACCCGACTCAGGGCTGGGTCAGGTACCTGACCCAGCCCTGAGTCAGCTTCCCAGGCCAGACCCAACAGGCTTTCAGAGCTGCCTGCCCCTTTCCCCCCTTAGGCAGCCCAGCACTGCCCGCTGCCTGTCCCCACCCCACAGAGCCAGCTCACAGGGCCTCTCGAATCCCTGCTCGAGTGACTCGCTGTGACTCCACCAGAGAGCACAGTGGGACTGTCCCTTGGGCTGTCCTGAACCCTGGGAGCCCGTCTCGGGGGAGGCAGTCGACACCGAGACCCAGTCGGGTCAGCTTGGGTTAATCAGGGTGGCACAGATGCTGCACAGCATGGGAGAAGGCAGCTCCCTTCAGCTGTACCACTGCTCCTGCACCCTCCCTACATCATTGCCAATCATCCATCTCCCACTCCCGCCAGCAATGCCTCTGGCTCTTCCCCTCACCTCCTCTGCCCCAGGGCAAGGGGAAGCCACAGTGAGCCCAGAGGGAGGGAGGGATAGATGGGGACACAGCTTTGCTTCCTGCGGGCCAGGACAGCAGAGGCTGCAGCTTCAGCCTGGAGCAGGAAATGCTCCCTCCCCACAGAGAACCCACTGCACCTCCAGCCAGACCCAGAGCACGGCCACTTCTGGACTTGGGGCTCTGCAACTGACGGAGGTGCACACGTGGCTGCAAGGCCCAGGCGATGAGTCAAAGCTGCCGGAATGGGCACCCAGTCCGCCAAGATGGTCAGTTGGGGCAACCAGCGGTAGGCCTGAAACTGACGCCACGGTGATGGGGACCCCAGAAGCACCCAGGGTGCAAGAAGGGCTTCATCCCTGCTGGGGGGGCACTTTCCCAGCTGGGTCTGGCCACTGTCCTTCCGAGATGCAGGCGCAGCCGGTAGGTGGACAGAGAAACTGAGCCACACAGGGCCTGCTGAACCCACAGACAGCCACAGCCAGGTCAGGGGGCACATGGATGGGGCTGGGCTTTCCAGAGTGCCACGAGTCTGGTGCTTGGGTCGTTCTCGGCTGTTGTCCTGCCCTGGCATCACCATAGGGACAGGCACCAGATACCCACCTACTACACCACACACCTGGGACCAGCCTGCTCTGGCCCGTTACCATGGGGAAAATCCCCCTCCCCCCACCTTTGTGTAACTCCCAGGCCTGAACCACAGCACCAGACCCCTCCCCCCAATCCCAACCTTTCCCCGGCTGCATCCCTGACCCAGTCTGCGCCCCGCCTTCCCCAGCAGCCTACACCCTGGCCCCTCACTGGGTGCATCCCAGACCCCCAGTGGTGGGAGGCTGGGATGGGGCCAGATGGGGTGTGAGTACAAGGAGAAGCTCCTTGGACGGGGAGTCCAGCATCAGGCCAGGAGGGTGCAAGGTGAGCCCAGCTTGGGGTGGGGCTGACTGGGCCTGCCAGGCCCTGACATCCACAGGAAGCAGAGGGGACGTCAAACCCAGGCTGGCACCCAGGCCCCTGGGGAGTGAAGCAGGAAGGGCATTGGGAGGAGCTGGCTGGGACCTTCAAGCCCTGGACCGCCTTACCCGCTCCCTGGCCTGTCTCTCAGCATCCACCTCCCTCTGCAGATGCTCCGCGCGCTCCTCTGCCTCGTCCGCCACCTGCTGCAGGCTCTGGATCTTCTTCTTCACCGCATCAATGGAGGTGCTCCCAGCCATCTTCCACCCCGGGGCGCGCCCAAGGAACGAGGCCTGAGGGTGCTGCTTGGGGACCTGAGCAGGACTTGCCTGGGGCAGGGTCTGTGGCGAGCTCCAATGCAGCCTGGTTCCAACCCACTGGGTCCTGCTGGCTGTCCCTAGCCAGCTCTGTGCTCCAGCCCCAGCTCGCCAGTCACTGGCTCTGCCGGTGACAGCTCCGCTTCAGCCCTTTGTGGGACTGCCACTCCCAAGCCAGCAGGAAGAGCTCAGGATGCGAACTCTCCCCTCCCCGCCTTCATCCCCTTTCCTGCTCCTCCTCCCCCTCTCCTGCATCTCCTCCTCAGGAAACTGAGTGTCAGCGCTGCACACTTCCCTCCTCTTAAAGAGGCAGCACCAGGCATCCAAGCTGCTTTTCCCACTGCAGCTACGGGCTCCCCTCCCTCCCCCAGGGAACCAGCCTCACCCTCCCCACGCCCAGGGAGCATTGCAGCGGTGCTCTGGTGCCTGTGTGTCCCAGGAGCTGCCTGGCCTGCAGAGCCCAGAGAGGAGGGCCCCAGCAGGGGCTCGCCTGTAGGGGTTTGCTCTGTCTCTTTCAGGTGGGGCTGAGCAGAGATGCCCCTTTTTGCATTTGCCACTGCTGTAGCCACGGGCATGGCTTCTGGACCCTACTTCTGCGCTCCATGGAGCCAGGGGGCTGGGGAATTGGGAGGGCTCCTTCCTGCCCCCGGTGGGTCCTGCACACAACACTGAGTCCCTGGGGGGTGCAGGAAGGGGGAGCAGAGAAGTGGCGAGAACAAAGTTTCCCATAAACATATGTTCATGAGTCAGGGTTTGTGACGTGTAAGAGAGGAACGAAGCCCGGGCGGGGGCTGGAATGAAGGCCCAGGCACAGAACAAGGGAGCTCCTGGCAGAAGCGGCACCCCCTTCCCCTCATGCAGGAGGCTATCGCTAGTATCTTTCTGAAAGGTCTCTAGCTCGCCCACAAGTGAGGGGCTGAATGCAGGAGTAACCCAGTCAGACCTCTGGCCTGGAGGGTCTTTATGTATGAAATCATTGCAGAGCCTCCCCATCCGACCAGGGGCTCTGCCCTTAGCCATGAGAGGGGCTGCTGAGACTGCAGCCCCATTGGGGTTCTCACAGACACCTCACATCCATTTCTCTGGGAGCTGTGCCCCCTTGGATGGAGCTGGCAGGCTGCAGTGTGTCCAGTCCAAGAGCCAGAGCCAAGATGCATGGCTGCTCCAAACACCAGTGGAAGGGAAGGGCGTCTGGGAGTTTTAAATCCCATTATTTCAGCATCTCTGCACAGGGGAACAACGGCGGCAGAACCCAGCGACAGGCAGGAACCACAGGGCATGCAGGTGTGAACCATGCGACAGCCTGCTGCATGCCATGAATCCTAGAGCACAGCTGGGCCTTTAGGGTCAGCAGCCAGATATGAACGACTTGAGCTTCTGCCCGTGCTCGGAGCGCACCTGCATGGGAAGGGGTCTCCAAGCCCCAGGGCCCTGACACCATCCATCCCATTGCCTGGGATCTACAAGCCCCTCGGACAGACCTGATGATTTCATGTCTACAGCCTCGGTCTCTACTCTGCACTGGATATAAGGAATCGCACACACAACTCCCCAGTGCTCAGACACACTTGCTATCTTCATCCCTGCTTGTCTTGGAATGCAACACTGACGCTATCTGGTGTCAGGGGCTATGCCCTGGTGTCCCATGCTCTGGGACACGGTCTGATCCGTTACAAGGGGAGCCCTCAGTCCCTCCTTAATGAGCAGTGACAGACAGCAGGCAGCGCGGGCTGCACTTCACGCCTGCATCTAAAGAGCACAGCCAGCACAGGGATTCCTGGGCTCCACAGGCAACAGCTGAGCCCAGCCGCTGACCCACGGCAGTGCTTGAGGGACCCCGGCAGGGCCCATGTCTTCACCGCTGAGAAGTCTGTTTTCCCTGCAGGGTAACTAAGGCAGGTGAGTTGTCCCAGCTGCACTGTACCCCTGCCTGGGGCTGAGCTCGGCTCATTTACCTCAGGGTACAGCCACAGAGCCTTGGCTCCACTCTGGCTTTACAGCAGGCTAGCTCACGCATTGTCACCCCGGTCCTCAGCAGTGATCGAAGGCAAGGCCTGTGCAGAGCCCAGCTGCAACACAGCACTTTCACACCAGCCACAGGACAGGGCAGGGAGTCAGGCCCCGGCTGCCAGGAATGGGGCAGGTTCAGGGGCCGGAGAGACAGTTCTTTCAGCAGTTGCTCTGCTAAGTGGCCTCTGCTCTAGCCACACCCTGGGCCGCCAGCCAACTCCCTCCCACTGGCTCAGGGAATCACCAAATAAGAGCAAAGTCTGGACTAGGAGGTGGGCTGGGGCGGATCCTGTCACAGCCTCACAGGGAGCTTTCAGGATCACAGTCCTGGAATCCAGCACTCTCCCTGCATGCCCCAGAGACGCACACCAGCCCTGCTACTGCGGCTCCTGGCACAGCCCACTTATGGGCACCCAGACCAGCTCCTGCCCCAGGGACTGGGAAGTGAGCAGCAGCTGGGTGCCTCCCACACAGCCAGTTCCACTGCAGGTTACTGGGCTCGCAGTGTTAATTACAGAGCAGGCAGGAATAATTCCCTCCACGGCCAGAGTCACTGGGTGAGGTTCCCTGGCCCATGCTATGCAGGAGGTCAGCCTACAAAACCTATGAATCAGTGATCCCGCCCTGCACCCACAGCGCCTCCTGCTGGGAGAGGCTGGCACTGGAGAAGCCAGGCAGCCCTCCCCCCCGCATGGCGAGCACCCCTACACTGAGCTCTGACATGCCCTGCTCTTGGGATTGGAGAAGTCAGTCCCCACGCCCGTCGTGGCAAGCACCCCTACACTGAGCTCTGACGCACCCCACTGTTGGGATTGCAAGGACCTGTGAATCCCTGAGCCTGCCACACTTGGCTTTATGCTGGAAGCTGACACCCCTTGGCAGGGTGTGCGGGATGGGGCTCACATTAACACCCATTAGCATGGACCCATGTTACATTAGCATGTTGCAGCCCATCCGCAAGCAAGCCGCACTCCTGTCTCCAGACAGGCTTGTCAACTCAGGCTGTGGGCCAGGGGCACGTTCCTGTTGTCCCCAGACGAGCACTAGAGAGGGTTAGTTATTTTAATGTATTTGTTGATATTTCTACAGAGAGCAGCTGCCTCTCTGGCTATCAGGGAGCTGGGAGCAGCCCTGTATGGCTCAGGTGCTCCTGTCTTGCCCTGCTAGACTCACAGGAATGGAGCATCTCCCCATCTCTGGAGGTGCTGGCTCCTCTGGCTCCTGGATTCTCAGCCTGGGGTTTTATTCTCCTCCTTTCCCAGGTGCCCTCCAGCTCCTGCTGCATTGGACCCACCAGCTCCTAGCACCGTCCTGCCCTGGGATTCACTCGCTGGCGATTAGGCAATGAGAGATCCTGGAAACAAGCTCCAGCAGCCACAGAACAGGGTCCTCCCCTGGAATGGGGCTCCCCCAGAACACAGCTCCTCAGGGGCTCACAGAGAGAGATCCTTTCAGGCAGGTTTGGTCCCTGTACTTCATTGTCCAGGGTTCTGGCCAGTCCTAAGCAGATGGTCCATCTCGAGCACCCATCACCGCAGGGCCTCCACTCTTCAGCTCACTCCCAGCAAGTTTTTCCCAACATTTCTTTCTATTTTTCCTTTTCTGAATGGGATCCCATTCCTCCTGGTCTCTCCCCCGGGTCCCCAAGCAATTCCCCTCCCTCCTGGGAGGTCACATCTCTCAGATATGTGGAGAGAGGTCGCAGGACTCCCCCTCACCCCCGTTGTCAAACTAGGTAGGTTTGTCCAGGCCCCCTCGAGCCTTTCTGTTACTCTTCTCTGAGCTCCCTCCAGTTTGCCAGCACTGAGCACAATATGCCAGGGGTGGACACAAATCAGAGCCACATAATGAGGGATTCCTCCCCCTGGGAGCGTGCACTGCACATCACACTGCCAACTACACTGCGAACTCCGCATCCACCCAGGCCTCTGGCATCCCCCAGGGCCATCCCCTTTCCAGTGCCACCCATCTGCAGCTCAGTAGCACCCCCAGCCATTTGCACTCCACGCTAGTCCACACCACGGGGTAATCTACATGCAAATTTGCACCCCTTCAGTTAAAGCAGTGCTATCCCCTCTGTGGACACTTAGGCCACATCTACACAGAAACCTGCCCCCAAACCCTGCAGCGGGAAATCTCAGAGCCCTGGAGCACAGCCTCTGGCTCACAGGGCTCATGCTATGGCACTCAAAATGGCAGCGTAGACGTGGGCTCTGAAACCAGGCGAGGGGGGTAGCGCTCAGAGCCCAGGCTCCAGCCTCAGGGGGAACGGCTACACGTGCTGCGAGCCCCCGGAGCCTGAGTCTGTAGGTCTGGGTTTGAGACGCGCTGTCGTAGGGCTTTATGTAGGGGAGACTTACTTTTAAAACTGCTCTTAATCTACGCCAGGCGAACTGAAACAAGCCTGTTTGGAACCAGAGTGTCTGTGCACTTGTTTCTTCACTGGCTTAACTAAATCAGCATTCAGAGAAGCTCCAGGCCCCAGGCAGCCCCATGTCCCGGAGGCCCCCTCCCCCTTCTCCGCCAGAAGAACAACTGATTAATAGATTCCTAGAGTTTCAGGCCAGAAGGGTCCCCTGTGATCACCTAGTCTGCCCCCCTGGGGAACCCAGGCCGGAGAACTGCCCTGCATTTGTTCCCATTGGAACTACAGCAGAGCGACATCGTGTCTTGATTTTAAAACGGCCAGGAATGGAGAAGCCGCCCCGACCCTAGGTCAGCTGTTCCAATGGTTAGCGACTGTCACTGTGTGCAATCTCCGTATTAGTTCTAGTCTGAACCTGTCTAGTTTCAGCTACCAGCCTTTGGGTCGGGTTAGACCTTTGTCTGCTAGAGCCGGACAAGCCCATTATCAAATATTCGTTACGTGCTGGGATCAGGTCACCCCATAACTTTCCCTTTACGCTAAGCAGATCGAGCACCTGCAGGCAGGTTTTCCAGTCCTTTAATGCTGCACAGCCTGGCAGCCTGCGCTGCCCAAAGCCCAGGGGAGCCTCTGCCAAGAGTCACCAGGGTGAACTCTAGGCTCTGAGGAAATCAGTGGCAAAACTCCCATGGATTCAATGGGCCCAGGATCTCACCCCAGAACCCCAGGGCAGCTGCCTCAGGGTAAAGGGAGGCAGAGGCCAAGAGGAGCTTCTCCTTGTCTCAAGTGCCTGGCTGCAGATTTCGCCCCCAGTTATGCTGGACTCTGATGCAGGGTTTGGCTCACGCTCCAAATGGAGCAGACATGTCCCAGAGCAGAGCAGAGCAGCCAGCAAACAGGGAGGAGGAAGCAGACTCGCTCCTCACCGTCTTTACACCTGGAGCGCTCACTGAGAACGGGGCCACTAGGCCACCCCCCTGCAGCCCTCCTGGAGAACTAGCACCAGTGCCTGGCCTGTACGGACTGTGCCAGCTGGTGCTGGTTCGAGTAACCGCAGTAGGTGCAGGGCACTTGAGTGCTGGGATTGTAAGCTCCTCGAGGCAAGGTCCGTCTCCCTGTATGTTTATGCAGAGCCCCGCACAGTGGCCCTGATCCTGACTAGGGGCTCTACTGGACTATCAATACTTTTGTGGGATGGGAGGATCCTGAACTCAACCAGGGCGTTTTGCTGCCCTGGGGAGTGGGGGAGGGGACGTATCACAGCCCCACAGCCTTGTCCTTGTCCGGACTCCCCTGTCCTTGGTGGCTGCCTCGGAGATTTGACACATCTCCCCCATTTAGCTCCACAGACCAGCTGGGATTGAATTTTTGCTCTTGATCCTAAAAAGCTTGGCCCTCCCCCACTGGCTGTGCTCCAGATGGCTCCCTTCAGCTTCTCCTCCACTTCCCGGGGTGGGGTTTCATCAAAGAAGGGCTGGCTATGAAAAGGAGGATTTATTTATAGGGTGTCAAATACCCTGGGTGGCACAGCGGGTCACTACACCCCATTCCACTCCCTGGAGCAGCCGGGGGCTGCACACAGCTGTTCCTCACTGTGCCCTGCCCGGACACAACATCTTCCCCCAGGCAGGAGAAAACCGCTCCAGGCCTGTCCTTCCGAGGGGCCTGAGATGGAGCCCTCGGCCCCTGGAGCTCATGGAGGGAAAGGATTTCCCCAAGCACAGCTACAACCTCCTTCCTTCCAGCCAGCCACCCTCCTGCCTCCCCCAGCCTCCCTGGCCCAGGGTTTCTTTCAGACGCACGGACACCTGCTGTGCCTGCTCCCTGCTCTCCTTGGCTTTCCCAGAACAGGCTAACAAGCACCCTGGAATTTCTCTTGATGTCTGAACGTCATGGGAGGCCGATGAGCTGGTCTGTGCCCAGCAGATACCAATGGCCCATTTGAAGATACTCAGTATTGGCTGGTGCAGTGACAGCTCCAGTCCTGGCAGGGCCTTATCACCACTAGAGAGGTGGGTCCAGTCCGCTGAAACAGCCGAGCTGCTCTGGGGCCTGCAGAGCTCCAAGGGTGACTAGTGTTGTCAGCAAAGCCCTCGGTCCAAGAGCAAACTCCAAACAGCTTCTCACCTCCCGCAGGTCAGAGCTCACTGCCTCCGCTCAAACTGCATCCCCTTCCCCCCCCCCCCCCGACTGTGCCCTTACCTCCCTATCGCCCGCCAGACTGCACCTCATCCTGCCTCTCCGTCCTCCATTGCCCGCCAGACTGCACCTCAACCTATCTCCCCGTCCTCCGCCGGACTGCACCTCATCCTGCCTCTCCGTCCTCCATTGCCCACCAGACTGCACCTCAACCTATCTCCCCGTCCTCCGCCAGACTGCACCCCAACCTGTCTCCCCGTCCTCCGCCGGACTGCACCTCATCCTGCCTCTCCGTCCTCCATTGCCCACCAGACTGCACCTCAACCTATCTCCCCGTCCTCCGCCGGACTGCACCTCATCCTGCCTCTCCGTCCTCCATTGCCCACCAGACTGCACCTCAACCTGTCTCCCCGTCCTCCATTGCCCACCAGACTGCACCTCAACCTGTCTCCCCGTCCTCCGCCGGACTGCACCTCAACCTGTCTCCCCGTCCTCCATTGCCCACCAGACTGCACCTCAACCTGTCTCCCCGTCCTCCGCCGGACTGCACCTCAACCTGTCTCCCCGTCCTCCGTCGCCGCCGGACTGCACCCCAACCTGTCTCCCCATCCTCCATCGCCACCGGACTGCACCCCAACCTGTCTCCCCATCCTCCGTCGCCACCGGACTGCACCCCAACCTGTCTCCCCATCCTCCGTCGCCACCGGACTGAACCTCAACCTGTCTCCCCATCCTCCGTCGCCACCAGACTGCACCCCAACCTGTCTCCCCGTCCTCCGTCAGACTGCACCCCAACCTGTCTCCCCATCCTCCGTCGCCGCCGGACTGAACCTCAACCTGTCTCCCCGTCCTCCGTCGCCACCGGACTGAACCTCAACCTGTCTCCCCATCCTCCGTCGCCACCGGACTGCACCCCAACCTGTCTCCCCGTCCTCTGTCACCTGCCAGACTGCACCCCAACCTGTCTCCCCGTCCTCCGCCAGACTGCACCCCAACCTGTCTCCCCGTCCTCCGCCGGACTGCACCTCATCCTGCCTCTCCGTCCTTCATTGCCCACCAGACTGCACCTCAACCTATCTCCCCGTCCTCCGCCGGACTGCACCTCATCCTGCCTCTCCGTCCTTCATTGCCCACCAGACTGCACCTCAACCTGTCTCCCCGTCCTCCGTCGCCGCTGGACTGCACCTCAACCTGTCTCCCCGTCCTCCGCCGGACTGCACCTCAACCTGTCTCCCCGTCCTCCATTGCCCACCAGACTGCACCTCAACCTGTCTCCCCGTCCTCCGCCGGACTGCACCTCAACCTGTCTCCCCGTCCTCCGTCGCCGCCGGACTGCACCCCAACCTGTCTCCCCATCCTCCATCGCCACCGGACTGCACCCCAACCTGTCTCCCCATCCTCCGTCGCCACCGGACTGCACCCCAACCTGTCTCCCCATCCTCCGTCGCCACCGGACTGAACCTCAACCTGTCTCCCCATCCTCCGTCGCCACCAGACTGCACCCCAACCTGTCTCCCCGTCCTCCGTCAGACTGCACCCCAACCTGTCTCCCCATCCTCCGTCGCCGCCGGACTGAACCTCAACCTGTCTCCCCGTCCTCCGTCGCCACCGGACTGAACCTCAACCTGTCTCCCCATCCTCCGTCGCCACCGGACTGCACCCCAACCTGTCTCCCCGTCCTCTGTCACCTGCCAGACTGCACCCCAACCTGTCTCCCCGTCCTCCGTCAGACTGCACCCCAACCTGTCTCCCCATCCTCCGTCACCTGCCAGACTGCACCCCAACCTGTCTCTCCGTCCTCCGTCGCCGCCGGACTGCACCCCAACCTGTCTCCCCGTCCTCCGTCACCGCCGGACTGCACCCCAACCTGTCTCTCCGTCCTCCGTCGCCGCCGGACTGCACCCCAACCTGTCTCCCCGTCCTCCGTCACCGCCGGACTGCACCCCAACCTGTCTCCCCATACTCCATCAGACTGCACCCCAACCTGTCTCCCCGTCCTCCGTCACCGCCGGACTGAACCTCAACCCGTCTCCCCATCCTCCGTCGCTGCTGGACTGCACCCCAACCTGTCTCCCCGTCCTCCGTCAGACTGCACCCCAACCTGTCTCCCCATCCTCCGTCACCTGCCAGACTGCACCCCAACCTGTCTCCCCATCCTCCGTCACCCGCCAGACTGCACCCCAAACTGTCTCCCCGTCGCCCGCCAGACTGCACCCCAACCTGTCTCCCCATCCTCCGTCGCCCGCCAGACTGCACCTCAACCTGTCTCCCCATCCTCCATCGCCACCGGACTGCACCCCAACCTGTCTCCCCATCCTCCATCGCCACCGGACTGCACCCCAACCTGTCTCCCCATCCTCCGTCGCCACCGGACTGCACCCCAACCTGTCTCCCCATCCTCCGTCGCCACCGGACTGCACCCCAACCTGTCTCCCCATCCTCCGTCGCCGCCAGACTGCACCCCAACCTGTCTCCCTGTCCTCCGTCAGACTGCACCCCAAACTGTCTCCCCGTCCTCCATCGCCACCGGACTGCACCCCAAACTGTCTCCCCGTCCTCCATCGCCACCGGACTGCACCCCAAACTGTCTCCCCGTCCTCCATCGCCACCGGACTGCACCCCAAACTGTCTCCCCATCGTCCATCGCCACCGGACTGCACCCCAACCTGTCTCCCCATCCTCCGTCGCCACTGGACTGCATCTCAACCTGTCTCCCCATCCTCTGTCGCCACCGGACTGCACCCCAACCTGTCTCCCCATCCTCCGTCGCTGCCAGACTGCACCCCAACCTGTCTCCCTGTCCTCCATCAGACTGCACCCCAAACTGTTTCCCCATCCTCCATCGCCACCGGACTGCACCCCAAACTGTCTCCCCGTCCTCCATCGCCACCGGACTGCACCCCAACCTGTCTCCCTGTCCTCCATCAGACTGCACCCCAAACTGTTTCCCCATCCTCCATCGCCACCGGACTGCACCCCAAACTGTCTCCCCGTCCTCCATCGCCACCGGACTGCACCCCAACCTGTCTCCCCAACCTCCATCACCGCCAGACTGCACCCCAAACTGTCTCCCCATCCTCCATCGCCGCCGGACTGCACCCCAACCTGTCTCCCCATCCTCCATCACCGCCAGACTGCACCCCAACCTGTCTCCCCATCCTCCGTCAGACTGCACCCCAACCTGTCTCCCTGTCCTCCATCACCTGCCAGACTGCACCCACCCTCGCATCCTCCCTCAGCAGACTACACCCCCTTGCCCCATTCCTCCCATTGGGCTGCACCTCCCACTCCAGGGGTCAGGACCCTATTGTCCATTTTATAGTGTTTAGTGCATCTTAGTGTAAGTGTCCCAAGTGATGGGATTTCGACTGCTTCCACCAGGAGAGGTTTCCCAATGAGGCTCCCACCCCTTAATCCCCCAGTGACAGGGCCCCCACCCCTCCCACATGAGATGCTTCTCCCATCTCAAGGGGAGAGGGGCTGGCAGTGGGTACATACATCTGCTGCCTTCTTCTCCGCCTGCTCCAGCTTCTCCTGGGCCTCTTTGACGGACTCGGAGTACTTATCCACCTCATCCTCAGTCCCCTTCAGCTTCTTCTGCAGGGCCTGCTGCTCCTCCTCCAGCTGGGAAGGGAGATCAGAGCGGGGGGTTAGCGGCCCGGACAGAGGTTCAGCAGGAGCCAGGTAGCATGCTAGGTAGCAGGAAAGCGGCAAGGCAAACTTGGTGGGGTGTCCCAGAGCGGCTGGACCAGGACTGGCGCAGACACAGAGCTTGGTTCCTGGAACTCGAGGCCAGCGTCTCCAGAGACGGTGGCTCCCAGGAATGGCTCCTTGGGCTTCCAAGGACCAGGGGAGCCCAGAGAAGCCTCTCCCTGGTCCTGGGCACAGCTGGCGGGGGGTGATGTTCTCGCCCCACATTTCTGGTGAACCCGCTGCGTGGAGGGGAGAACCCCAGACTCAGCCCGAGATTCTGGCTCCATCCCAAGGGCCTGAGCTGCTGAGACAGGCAGTGTCCAAGGGGGGTGGAGCAGAGACAGTCTCTACCCCAGTGCCTGGATGTGCAGAGGGGACCAGGATGCCTGTTTGCAATGAGCCCCCTACAAGTCTAGCTCCAGGAGGGGCCAATGTGGTACCTGGTCAGGGGATGGAACTGGGGGTCTCTGGAGTGGTCCCCAACAGTGTGCAGTGATCCCCCCCACTTGGTCCTCACCCTATCAATGGGGGTCTAAGGGGGAGGTGCCCTGAGGGATGGGGGTATCAGTCCTCACCCTGCTTAATCTGTCACTGGATGGGGATACTGGGCAGGGTTAATCCCAGCTGGGGGGGGGGGGGCTGGGCAGCGGGCTGCCTGGAAACTAGAGGGGCACTGCTGGTGGGGGCACTGGAGGGGGGCTGTCCGGGTGTGTGATGGGGGGCTTCCCTGGGACTCGGGGGGGAGCTGGGGGGTGGCTGCTTAGGGACTCAGAGAGGCTGTGCCCAGGGGTAGGGTGGGCTGGGAGCCTGGGGACTTGGGGGGGGGTACGGCCAGGGTGCTGGGAGGGGCCCCGCTGGGGTTGATGCCCAGGGACTTGGGGGTTCTGGGGGGGTCCTGGGTCTGCCTGGGGACTGGGAGGGCCGCTGGGTGGGGGGGCTTCCTGGGGACTTGGGGGGGGTTGCAAGGGGGACTGCCTGGGAACTTGTGGGGGCCGCTGGGCGGGGGGGCTTCCTGGGGCCTGGGGGGGCGCTGGGTGGGGGGACTGCCTGGGGCCTGGGGGGGCGCTGGGCGGGGGGGCTTCCGGACACCACCACCCCACCTGCTTGCAGCGATCCTCCGCCTGCTTCTTGTCCGCCTCCGCCTGCTCGGCGCGGTCGATCGCGTTCTCCTTGTCCAGCTTCAGCATCTGCATCTTCTTCTTGATGGCGTCCATGGCTGCGGCGCGGGGCGGAGACCGGGCTGGGAGCGGGGCCGAGCGGGGCTGGAGCGGGCTCTGGGTCCCGGGCGCCGCCGCCGCGCCTAAAAGCCGGGGAGGGGACGGGAGGAGCCGCGGGACCCGGACCCTCCCCCGCCGCCGCCGAGCACCTTTTAGGGACAGGCTCGCGAGCCGAGCCGCAGGGAGGGGCGGGATCGGCGAACAGCCGCAGCACCCCGGGAGGGACCGGCCCGGCTGCGCCCCCAGGGACCCGGAACCGGAGACACCCCCCTGCGCCCCTACCCCAGGGACCCCACTCCTACTGCACCCCCAGAGAGCCCCACCCCATTGCTCCCCCAGGGAGAGCCCCAACCCCACTGAGTCACACTGATCTCCCCAGAGACCCGCAATCGCCCTCTCCAGAGGGACCCCCAAACACCAGAGACCCCCATCCCCAGAGATTCTCGCTGCGACCTCCAGAGATTTCCATTGCCCACATACACCGGAAACTAGTTAAACACAAATCAAAAGGAAAAGTCACAAGAGTGAAATGCCTGGAAGCTGCTTGAAAACTTTTAAACCCCCACATAAATAAAATGCCACTGTGGCTAAACAACAGAGTAGAAGAGGCAGTTAAAGGCAAAAAGGCAACTTTTAAAAATTGGAAGCCAAATCCTGCTGAGGAAAATAGAAAGGAGCATAAACACTGGCAAGTGAAGTGTCAAAGTATAATTAGGCAGGCAATAAATAGAGCAACTAGCAAAAGATACAAAAACTAACACCAGAATGTTTTTAATTACATCAGGAGCAGGAAGCTGCCAAACAATCAGTGGGGCCACTGAACAGTGGAGATGCCAAAGGAGACTCACGGAAGACAAGGCTGTTGTGGAGAAGCTAAATGAATTCTTGGCATTAGTCTTCATTGCAAAGGATGTGAACCATACTTTTAGGTGATAAATCTGAGGAACTGTTCCAGATTGAGATGTCAGTAAAGGTGGTTTTGGAACAAATTGATAAATTAAACAGTAATAAATCACCAGGACCAGATGGGATTCATGGAAGAGGTCTGAAGGAACTAAACTATGAAATTGCAGAACTAAGAACTGTGGTATGTAACCTTATCATTTAAATCAGCCTCGGTACCAGATGATTGGAAAATAGCTAATGTGATGCCAATTTTTAAAAAAGGTTCCAGAGAGGATCCTGGTAATTACAGGCCAGTAACCCTAACCTCAGTACCGGGCAAATTGTTTGAAACTATAGTAAAGAACAGAATAGTTAAGACACAGAGATCAGCATGATTTGTTGGGGAAGTGTCAACACAGCTTTTGAAAAGGGAAATCATGCCTCGCCAAACTATTTGAATTCTTTCAGGGGGTCAACAAGCATGTGGACAAGGGGGATCCAGTGGATAATGTACTTAAGATCTTCAGAAAGCCTTTGACAAGGTCCCTCACCAAAGGCTCTTAAGCAAAGTAAGCTGTCATGGGATAAGAGGGAAGGTTCTCTCATGGATCAGTAACTGGTTAAGACAGGAAACAAAGGGTAAATGGTCAGGTTTCAGAATGGAGAGAGGTAAATAGTGGTGTCCCCCAGGGGTCTGTATTGGGACCAGTCCTATTCAACATATTCATAAATGGTCTTGAAAAAAAGGGTAAACAGTGAGGTGACAAAGTTTACAGATGACACAAAAACTACCCAAGATAGTTAAGTCAAGGCTAAATCACAGAATCATAGAATATCAGGGTTGGAAGAGACCTCAGGAGGTCATCTAGTCCAACCCCCTGCTCAAAGCAGGACCAACACCAACTAAAACATCCAAGCCACCCATTCCACCACCATCCCATTCCACCCCCTCCCTAGGGAACCCATTCCAGTGCTTCACCACCCTCCTAGTGAAATATTGTTAGCTAATATCTAGGGTGACCAGATGTCCCAATTTTATACGGACAGTCCCGATTTTGGGGTCTTTTTCTTATATAGGCTCCTATTACCCCCACCCCCATCCTGATTTTTCACACTTGCTGTCTAGTCACCCTACTAATATCCAACCTAGACCTCCTGCACTGCAACTTGAGACCATTGCTCCTTGTTCTGTCATCTGCCACCACTGAGACCAGCTTAGCTCCATCCTCTGTGGAACCCCCCCCCCCTTCAGGTAGTTGAAGGCTGCTATCAAATCCCCCCTCACTCTTCTTTTCTGCTGACTAAACAAGCCCAGTTCCCTCAGCCTCTCCTCATAAGTCATGTGCCCCAGCCCCCTGACCATTTTTGTTGCCCTCGGCTGGACTCTCTCCAATTTGTCCACATCCTCTCTGTAATGGGGGCACCAAAACTCCAGGTGTGGCCTTGCCAGTGCTGAATAGAGGGGAATAATAACTTCCCTCAATCTGCTGGCAATGCGCCTACTAATGCAGCCCAATATGCCATTGGCCTTTTTGGCAACAAGGGCACACTGCTGACTCATATCCAGCTTCTTATCCACTGTAATCCCCAGGTCCTTTTCTGCAGAACTGCCGCTTAGCCAGTCGGTCCCCAGCCTGTAGCAGTGCATGGGATTCTTCCGTCCTAGTGCAGAACTCTGCACTTGTCCTTGATGAACCTCATCAGATTTCTTTTGGTCCAATCCTCCAATTTTCTAGGTCACTCTGGACCCTATCCCTACCCTCCAGTGTATCTACCTCTCCCCTCAGCTCAGTGTCATCTGAGAACTTGCTGAGGGTGCAATTCATCCCGTCATCCAGATCATTAATGAAGATGTTGAACAAAACCGGCCCCAGGACCGACCCCTGGGGCACTCCGCTTGATACCAGCTGCACATCGAGCCTTTGATCACCACCTGTTGAGCTTGACAGTCTAGCCAGCTTTCTATCCACTTTATAGTCCATTCATCCAGCCCATATTTCTTTAACTTGCTGGCAAGAATACTGTGAGAGACCGTATCAAAAGCTTTGCTAAAGTCAAGATACATCACGTCCACCGCTTTCCCCATATCCACAGAGCCAGTTATCTCATCATAGAAGGCAATCAGGTTGGTCAGGCATGACTTGCCCTTGGTGAATCCATGTTGACTATTCCTGATCACCTTCCTCTCCTCCAAGTGCTTCAAAATGGATTCCTTGAGGACCTGCTCCATGATTTTGCTGGAGACTGAAGTGAGGCTGACCAGTCTGTAGTTCCCCGGGTTCTGTTTCTTCCCCTTTTTAAATATGGGCACTATATTTGCCTTTTTCCAATCATCCGGGACCTCCCTCCATCCTCACAAATTTTCAAAGATAATGGCCAATGGCTCTGCAATCACATCAGCCAACTCCCTCAGCACCCTTGGATGCATTAGAGCTGGACCCGTGGGGACTTGTGCATGTCCAGCTTTTCTGAATAGTCCTTGACCTGCTCTTTCACCACTAAGGGCTGCTCACCTCCTCCCCAACCTGTGTTGCCCAGGGCAGCAGTCTGGAAACTAACTTTTTCTGTGAAGACTGAGGCAAAAAAAGCATCGAGTACTTCAGCTTTTTCCAAATCACCTGTCACTAGGTTGCCTCCCTCATTCAGTAAGGGTCCCCACACTTTCTCTGACCTTCTTCTTGTTGCTAACATACCTGTAGAAACCCTTCACATCCCTTGCTAGCTGCAACTCCAATTGTGCCTTGGCCTTCCTGATTACACCCCTGCATGCTCTAGCAATAGTTTTATACTCCTCCTTAGTCATCTGTACAAATTTCCACTTCTTGTAAGCTTCCTTTTTGAGTTTAAGCTCACCGAAGATTTCACTGTTAAGCCACGCTTGTCGCCTGCCATATTTGCTACTTTTTCTGCGCATCGGGATGGATGGTTTGTTCCTGCGCCATCAATGAGGCTTCTTTAAAATACAGCCAGCTCTACTGAACTCCTTTCCCCCTCATATTAGCCTCCCAGGGGATCCTGCCCATCAGTTCCCTAAGGGAATCTAAGTCTACTTTTCTGAAGTCCAGGGTCTGTATTTTGCTACTCTTTCTTCCTTTTGTCAGGATCCTGAACTCAACCATCTCATGGTCACGGCTGCCCAGATTGCCACTCACTTCTACTTCCACTACCAATTCTTCCCTGTTTGTAAGCAGCAGGTCAAGAGGAGCATGACCCCTGTTTGGTTCCTCCAGCACTTGTACCAGGAAGTTGTCCCCAACACTCTCCAAAAACTTCCTGGATTGTCTATGCACTGCTGTATTGCTCTCCCAGCAGATGTCAGGGTGATTGAAGTCCCCCATTAGAACCAGGGCCTGTGATCTGGAAACTTCTGCTAGTTGCCGGAAGAAAACCTCGTCTACCTCATCCTCCTGGCCTAGTGGTCTATAGCAGACGTCCACCACAACATCACCCTTGTTGCTCTCGCCTCTAAACTTAACCCAAAGACTCTCAACAGGCTGTTCTCCAGTTTCATACTGGAGCTCTGAGCAATCATACTGCTCCCTTACATACAATGCAACTCCTCCATCTTTCCTCCCATACCTGTCCTTCCTGAACAGTTTATACCCTGGCTGCAAAGAGTTACAAAGCGACATCCCCAAACTGCATGACTGGGCAAGAAAATGGCAGATGAAATTCAATGTTGATAAATGCAAAGTAAAGCACATTGGAAAACATAATCCCAAGCATACCTACACAATGATGGGATCTAAATGAGCTGTTACCACTCAAGAAAGATCTTGGAGTCATGGACAGTTCTCTGAAAACATCCGCTCAGTGTGCAATGGCAGTCAAAAAAATCTAACAGAATGTTAGGAACTGTTAGGAAAGGGATAGATAATAAGACAGAAATTATCATGCCACTAGCTAAATCCATGTTATATCCACACCTTGAATACTGTGCACAGTTCTGGTCCATCGATGACTATTAGCCAAGATGCTCAGGGTTGCAATTCCATGCTTTGGGTGTCCCCAAAACTCTGACAGCCAGATCCTGGGAATGGGCAACAGGGGATGGATCACTTGGTGATCACCTGTTCTGTTCTTTCCCTCTGGGGCACCTGGCATTGGCCACAGTCAGCAGACAGAATACTGGGCTAGATGGACCTTTGGCCTGACCCAGTCAGGTCGTTCTTATGTTCTTATTTTATTTTAATTTGTATGAGGCCTTTTGCCATAATGATGTTCTTCTCTAACCCACTAGCAGAACCTGACCATGCCCTTTGGACATCCCCCTCCTGCTCTTCAGCCTGGCTGCCCACTTCTCACACCCTTCACTAGCTCCCTCCTGAATCCCAGCCTCTGAATCTCAGAGCCCAGCTTCTCATTCTCTCCTTCACACCCCTTGCCTCCCTCCAGCCCAGGTCACTAGGCTGAGCTCCCCACACAGCCCCCTCCACAGCACCACACGGCCCTACATGCCAGGGACATTTCATTACGACCCCTTGTACCAACCGTGCCTCACCCTTCCCAAGGTCCCTGCCCCTCTGCTACGGAGTAACCCCATCTCCGTCCCTTCAGTTAGCTCAGCTACCGGCATTTACCTGCCCATGGCCTATGCAAGGAGTGCCCTCCCAAACCAGCATACCAGGCTTCACCCCTTACCGCCTTCCAATGCCTCCTAAAAAGTCACGTCTGCCACGAGGGCCGCAGGGGAAGGAATTAGAATTAAATTATCCACTGAGCAGCACATGAGACACTCCAGTCACTGCACTGGCTGATGTGCAGCCCATCCGGCTTAGCCCACCCGGGGATTGCTCTCCCCTGCTTGGGCTAACGGCCAGTTCCTACGTGTTGTGGGGCAGGGCCTCCTCTTGTTCAGTGCGTTGGGAGGCACGTGGCACACCTTTGGGTGCAGCACAGAGACGGAAATCCAGGACTGGTTCCAGCCCCAGCATCATGTTAGTTGCTGGTCCCTGATTTCCTCACCAGGCGTTAGCACGCTCCTGGTACAGAGGAGCCTGGAACCGAACGCTGTATTCAGGGCAATCATCACAAAACTGCATGGCCGGGGGCTATCATGCTGCAGCCTTCTGGCTCATTCGCTGTCCCCTCTGCTCAGGCACACAGAGAGCGGTGGGTGAGAGAGACGTTGCTTTCCTGACTGATTTACTGGCATGCAGTTGCCCGACGATCTGCCCCCATTTCTCACCTCGCCAGGTCCCTTTGGATCACCTCTCTCTCCTCAGTGCTGGTCACAGCTCAGCCCTGATTACCAGCATCCATAAACTGCATTGTGGTGGTGGGTCCCCACCTGTCCCAGGTCATTGCTACACACACGGCAGGTGTGGCTGGCTGCCAGGGCCTCAGAAGTAGCAGGAAGCTGCGTTCTGAGGTGAGATGCGTTGGGGGAAGGAGTACAGGGCGACGGAAGATGGGGTGATAGTGAAAGAAGCCTGAGCTGGGTCCATGCACAGTGCGGACTCAGGGCTGACGGGTTACTGTGTTCAGAGCAAGCAGGCAGGAGGAGCGGGTTGTAAATAGGGAAGCTTCATGCCACACCACCCGTTTACGGTCAGATGGTGAGGAAAATGATCCAGGATATTGCTGTGCGAAAGGAGGAAGCGGTCTCCTCCGGAGCTCTGCAAAGAAAGAAGCATTGGGGTGGGCAGGTGAGCAGAGGAGCCAGTTTTAAGAAGGGGATGGAGAGTGAACTGGAGCAGACAGGGAGCGTAGTGCAAGGAGCAATGGGGATGGACAGACGCATCAGCCTGTCTCAGCTCTGGCAGGTACCTGCGTTGCTGCCAGGCCTGGCAGCTCCCTTCTGATCCCTAGTGAGTTACAAAGACCAGGGGCTCAGGCTGGAACTTGTCACGCAGCAGCAGGAGCCCTGAGGATCACACTGAAATAATGCGATCTCCCTCTCTCATTAACACCCACGCCACCGGAGTGCCCAGAGCAGCTGCACCAAAGGGCTGGTTCCGTAGGGATATTGCCACCACTGGCGTCTCGCTATACAACAGCCTGCCCGGAGCAGAGCCCCCACGACTCCGGCTGCTGCAGGGATGGAACTGCAGGGTTATTCTCAGCACAGGAGCCCCAGAAACCGAGCTTTAAATGGCACCACATTTGTCTGGAAGCTCCAGCTGGCTGTGGCGATTATGGGGTTGCAGGGGCAGTTGGGATTTCTGATCCTGGCACATTCCTGCTCTTGCTGTAGCAGCCATTCACAGGCTGGAGTAAAAGCTGCCCTGAAGGCCAGGCAAAGGGGATAATAGAGAATGACCTGGGGGGTCCTTCCCCCCACAGACAGAGGCTGCTACCCCAGCCCCTGCCAGCCAGGGAGAAGTCAGAAGCTGGGCTGGGATCCTTCCCCTTCTGCCACAGGGCCACCAGAGACAGGGGCTTGCAAACTACTGGTCTTCAAAATAATCAGTACACTGAGGTTGAAAGGGACTGATGGGGGCTCCGTGCATGCACCCACCCCCACACAGTGCAGACACATACGTGCACAGCCTCCCTCCCCATATGTACTCCGAACAGTGCAGCACAATTCAAAGCTTCACTCTTCAGAGAGAAACGGGACCATGGTTTCCAGCAGTGGGGACTAAAATGAGGCTGCATGGCACATATCTAGGTGCCTGACAGCTGGTGATGAATAGGGACTTAGGAGCCTAACCTGAGGCACCTGGATTGGAACATCTTGGCCTCTGCAGCTATTGAAACCCACCCACAATTCACATTCGCTCGAGCGGAAGCTTTATGCAGCATTTGCAGTGGATGGAAAGGCAGCTCGTAGCAAAGTATTGTCTTGGTTCCTGGCTGCAGTGTTCGTGTAGCCATGTTGGCCCCAGGATACTAGAGACATCAGAGAGACAAGGTGAGTGAGGTCAGCTCTTTTACTGGACCAACTGACCTCACATCCTCCTTGTCTTCTTTTCTGTAACATTTATTCCTGTTTCCTTATGGTGCCCAGCCCCATAATCTCTGGGTTCACTGGACAGAGCCGAGCATCTGAGCAACATAGATCCAGTGCCTGTGGGTAGCGAGCTAATCCCCAGGTGGCTGTAAAGGACAGACAAAGGATTTGCGGAGAGCGGCAGGGGGAACTGGAGGTAGCCTGTGGAAAGCCAGGGCAGAGCAGCCACTCTTACAGCATGTGGCCAAATTGGGGAGCAGGTGGATTTCTGGGGTGCTGGGTGCCAGAGGGGACAGTGCCCTGGTCCTGCTTCCCTTGAATGTCCCAGCTGCTCATTCTGCCAGACCTGTTCTGTGCTGCCCATTCACCTGGGTCAGCTGCTCTGGTTCCACACACTTTGCCTTTGGTGCCGTGGCCAGCACAAAGATTGTGAGGCCAGTGACAGCCCGGCTCACGTCTGAGGCATGTGTCTATTACCTGGATGACACCCTGACGCAGCGTCAGGGCAGAGCAGATTGCTGGGGACAGCTGGGGAGCGCTTGGCATTCCTGACCAAGAGGAAAAAAATCCCTCCTGCAGCCAGGCCCCTGGAGAGCGTCCCTCAGCTCTGACAGGCAGGAGCCCACGTCAGCCCTGCTGTGCCTCTCAGGGACCAAACTGGGGCAGCTTGGGGGAGGAGAGGAGCCTTAGCTCCTCGCCTGCACCCCACCCTGCCTGTGGTCACCTTCCCCTGCCCGGGACCATTACGCTGCCTTGGCTGAATGCTCAGAGCAGAGGCACATGGTGGCAGCCTGTCAGAGGCTCCCTCTCCTGCTTGCCCAGTCTAGATGAGAAGAGTCGCCATCCCCATCCCCCTGGCATGCAGACCATTGATTATGTGACTACTATGCCGGCTCCGGGCAGCTTCAGCTTTGCTGCCTGTGCAACGGCTGCGTGGCAGAGTTACTGTCTCCTCGTTTAAAGTCACCCAACAAGGTCTGGGAGGCCAGAACCCCCCTGCTCCTCTCCCCCCGGAGTGTGTTAGACGGACTCCTCAGTGCTCGCCCCTCGCAGCAGCAAGCCATTCCCGGGCCCCATTCCCTGTCTCCCTGTGCTGGGGGGCAGCGTGTCTCCTGGCTACGGCACCTAGCCCTGGTGCTGAGGTGCAGGTGGGTGCAGGGGCGGCTCTAGGAATTTTGCCGCCCCAAGCACGCCGGCACGCCGCGGGGGGCGCGCTGCCGGTCGCCGGTCCCGCGGCTCCGGGGGACCTCTTGCAGACGTGCCTGCGGAGGGTGCGCTGGTCCCTGGTCCCTGCCGGCAAAATGCCGCCCCAAGCGCGCGCTTGGCGCGCTGGGGTCTGGAGCCGGCCCTGGGTGGGTGGGACTTCTCGGGCAGGACCAGCCGAGCCCTCCAGCTGGCCTGCGCTGCTCTTCTAGCGACAGATCTCTGGCCCCGGTCCGGCTTTGTTGACTGAGTTGTTTCTCCAGGCCCAGATTTAGCTGCCTCGGCTCCGCAGGCCCCCATCCCTGGCTGCATGTCAGCTGAGTGCGGCCGGCTGAAAGCCAGAGCTTTCACTGCCAGGTGAACTGAATGCCCAAGGGGCTGTTTCAATCCTCGGTTATGTCTAAATTAGAGTGCTGGCCTCTGGGCAAGTCCGGGAGCCATCTGCAGCAGCAGCTCCTGTTCAACTGGGCATTTCACGGGCATGCTCTCGCACCTTGCCTTCCCTTCACCCCCTTCTTCCTCTCCAGCCTCCTTCTGCGCCACCCTGAGTGCCTGGGACATCAGCCTCCACCCTCACCTCCTCCCCCCGCCAGCCACTCGCTCCTGCAGGATCACGGGCTACGGGGACCAACCAGGTGGGACTCAAGAACCTGGACTAGCAGGGGCCGAGGGGAGGGGAGAGGATACAAAAACCCATCACTAGTCAGCCCTTCCCTAGATCACACACTCCTAGGGCAGAGACCTGGCTCCTTCGGGGCTAGGAAGGGTCTCGCATGGCTTTGGTTGCACTGCAAGTGACAATTAATTCATACAGCTTGCTCCAGGGCAGTGCTCCTCCCCAGCTCTCTGCCTGGCCACAGCCCCGCTCCTGCCTGGGAAAGGCCCAGAGCAAGGCGAACACTAACACTGCGCCTCTGCACCCAGGAGTTCACACCTGCCAGGGCAAACGGGAGACGGGTCTGCTGGCTGCAAGCTGCCCACCAGACCCCCCTGGACCATGCAGGGGCTGGGGTCATGGTGTGTGGCCCATTATGGGCAGGTGGATTGGAGCTAATCTGTGCCTGATGGCCACAGTGAGGGGGCATTGCGAGGAGGCCTCGGGGTCAGAGTGGAGGGGAGTTGGCAGACAGGGAGTCGGGGGGGGGGGGTCAGAACAGAGGGGGGATGGTGGGGAAGAAGGGGGGTTGTTGGGGGGCCCAGAGTTAGAGTGGAAGGGGACTGCAGGGGGGAAATGGGGGTTGGTGGGGGATCCGGGGGGTCAGAGTGGAAGGGGACTGCAGGCGGGAAATGGGGGTTGGTGGGGGATCCGGGGGGTCAGAGTGGAAGGGGGCTGCAGGGGGGAGATGGGCATTGGTGGGTGGATCTCGGGGGGGTCAGAGTGGAAGGGGGCTGCAGGGGGGAGATGGGGGTTTGTGGGGAGTCAGAGCAGAAGGGGGCTGCAGGGAAGAGTTGGGGGTTCGTGGGGGGCCCTGTGGTCAGAGCAGAAGAGGGTTGCAGGGGGGAGACGGGGGTTGGTGGGTGGATCTCGGGGGGGTCAGAGTGGAAGGGGGCTGCAGGGGGGAGATGGGCGTTGGTGGGTGGATCTCGGGGGGGTCAGAGCAGAAGGGGGCTGCAGGGAGGAGACAGGGGTTGGTGGGGCCAGGGGCCCCTGTGGTCAGAGCAGAAGGGGGTTGCAGGGAAGAGTTGGAGGTTTGTGGGGGGCCCTGTGGTCAGAGCAGAAGGGGGCTGCAGGGGGGAGACGGGGGTTGGTGGGCGGATCCGGGGGGTCAGAGCAGAAGGGGGCTGCAGGGAGGAGTTGGGGGGTTGTGGGGAGTCAGAGCAGAAGGGGGTTGCAGGGGGGAGATGGGCGTTGGTGGGTGGATCTCGGGGGGGGTCAGAGCAGAAGGGGGTTGCAGGGGGGAGATGGGCGTTGGTGGGTGGATCTCGGGGGGGGTCAGAGCAGAAGGGGGCTGCAGGGGGGAGATGGGGGACGGTGTGAAGGACACGAGGAGTGTGCAGAGGGCAGGCGGCAGACCGACAATGTGGAGGGCGTCCAGATTCGAGTGGAAGAAATATTCTGGGGGCCGGGACCTGCGTTCCGAGGCAAGATGAAAAGAGCTAAATCTGTCCAGCTTGGCTAAGTCGTGCCCAAGGGCGGGTCAGACCAGTCTGCAAACGTGGGGAAGGTGCAAGGCCTGAGGTGGGGCAGGGCAGATACGGGAGATACTTGGGCCTGGGCTGGGCTGGAGTCAGCAGGAGATACCTGGGCAGCTGGCACAAAGAGCCCCCCAGCTGTGCCGTGTGCCAGACGGGGGAGCAGCCTCCTGGGCGAACAGGTGGGGGCTCCGGCTTGGGGCACCGGGTCTCCCCAGGGGGGGACGGGTGGGGGCGCCAGCTCGGGGCAGCGGGTCTCCCCGGGGAGGGAACGGGGGGGCGCTGGCTCAGAGTAGTGGGTCTCCCCGGGGGGGAACGGGTGGGGGCACCGGCTCGGGGCAGCAGGTCTCCCTGGGGGAGAACGGGGGGGGGCGCCAACTCGGGGCAGCACGGGTCTCCTCGGGAGGGAACGGGGGGGGTGCCGGCTGGGGGCAGCGCGGGTCACCCCAGGGGGGGGACGGGGGGGGGCGCCGGCTCGGGGCAGCGCGGGTCTCCCCGGGGGGGAACGGGGGGGGTGCCGGCTCGGGGCAGCACGGGTCTCCCCGGGGGGGGGACTGGGAGGGGTGCCGGCTTGGGGCAGCGCGGGTCTCCCCGGGGGGGGAACGGGGGGGGTGCCGGCTCGGGGCAGCGCGGGTCTCCCCAGGGGGGGAATGGGGGGTGTGCCGGCTCGGGGCAGCGCGGGTCTCCCCGGGGGGGGGAACGGGGGGGGTGCCGGCTCGGGGCAGCGCGGGTCTCCCCGGGGGGGAACGGGGGGGGGTGCCGGCTCGGGGCAGCGCGGGTCTCCGGGAGGCGAAGGAACAGCACTGGGGAATCCTTTTCCCCTCTGCGGTGTGGGGGAATCATCTTGGGGGGTGGCCCGGTCACTGGGGGATCATCGCCCAGGCTGAAGGAGGAAGGGTTGCTGGCAGGAGTCCCGCTGCTAGGCCCTAGAATGCTAGACTGGACGGGACCATGGCAGGCGAGCTGTGGGAATGCTCCCACCCAGCACTAGCCACGCTGGGCTCTCAGTCGCCTGCAGGACGGGTGGAAGCCTCTCCCAGCCCCGTCTGCCTCAGCGCCCTGATCCCGCGCCAGTCAGCTGCCATCCCTTCCCCCAGGGAGCTAACCACAGCCAGGCCCCTGAGCTCTCTGGGCAGCCTGGCAGGCCAGGACCCCAGCAGCGCCCATGGAGCCCTGTCCCACCCCGGTGAGTGGCTGGACGCAGGGATCCGTGGCTGGGTTCGGCACTGCAAAGGCCAGGTTGGGTGGGCAGAACCATCCTGCCGGCCTTAACACCATAAATCTAGGCCATGGCATGGCTGAGTGTGGCCTGTTGGCTGGTTTGTGACCAGTGGGGGCGTATCAGTGGGAACGGGGGTCAGTGGGAGGGGTGTGCCAGTGACCAGCAGGGGGATGTCAATGGGGGGGGCGGTGACCAGCAAGGGTGGGGTGTAAATGGGAGGGGGCGGTGACTAGTGGGTGGCTGTGAATGGGAGGGGTGGGCCAGTGACCAGAGGGTCTATAGGGGGGTGACCAGTGGGGGTGTGTTAATGGAAGGGGGGCAGTGACCAGTGGGGGGCTGTCAATGGGAGGGATGGGCTGATGACCGGAGGGTCTATGGGGGGGTGACCAGTGGGGGTGTGTTAATGGGAAGGATGGGCTGGTGACCGGGGGGGGGTGACCAGTAGGGGTGTGTTAATGGAAGGGATGGGCCGGTGACCGGGGGGGTGACCAGTAGGGGTGTGTTAATGGGAGGGGGGCAGTGACCAGTGGGGGGCTGTCAATGGGAGGGATGAGCCAGTGACCATGAGGTGGTCTATGGGGAGGGGTGACCAGTGGGGGGTGTCAATGGGAGGGATGGGCCGGTGACTGGGCAGGGTCTCACCCCCAGGGGCCTCAGCTCAGCTCAGGGGGTACGTCCCAGCAGCCCTGGGTGCTCACTGCCAGCTGCCCCCTTCGCAGGCCCTGCCCGCTCTTCCTCCTGTCAACCTCCCTGTACCCCCAGGAGGGGGGGTGTCTCCCTCTCCACAGGGCCAGAGCCCCTCCCTATCTCCTTATATTTCCCATCCAGCGGCTGCCTACCTGGGCGGGCCCCCACCCGCCCTCCAGCAGCAGCAGGGGACAGACAGGCCAGAGCCATTTGGGGAACTCGCCGGGCCAGGCGCTTCCTGCCTCCTGTTCCCTCTCGTTCCCCAGTGACAGGGTGGGAACAGGTGCTGGGCAGCGCTGCCCTTTCTCCGCAGCTGCCGGCCCTCAGGTTGGCCCCTGGGCTCTATTTCTAGGCGTGAGATCAGTGCAGGCAGCCAGGGCAGCTCTGGCCCCACATTCCGGGCCCCTCGCAGGCCACGTGGGTCTCTGGCACAGCACTGGCCCTGGCTGGCTTGGACCTGCACTTTATTTAGACAGTTAGTCCTGAGCTTCACAACAGGCCAGAGTTGGGGGGGGGCACCTGCTCCCCTCCCCCCCCATAGAGAGAGGGGCCCGAGTGGGGCCCGCCTGCTCCCTTCCCCCCCCCATAGAGAGAGGGGCCCGAGCAGGGCCCGCCTGCTCCCCTCCCCCACCCGCAGAGAGGGGCCCGAGCGGGGCCCGCCTGCTCCCTTCCCCCCCCCATAGAGAGAGGGGCCCCAGCAGGGCCCGCCTGCTCCCCTCCCCCACCCGCAGAGAGGGAGGGGGCCCGAGCGGGGCCCGCCTGGTCCCCTCCCCCCCCCCAACGGGGAGGAGCTGGAAAACAAGGGCCCAGGGCCTTTGAAATTAAACAGACAGGAGGAGATTGATGAGCCAGGGCTGTGCCGAGTCCAAAGATGGTGCTGCTGCATGAGGCGGGGCTGGGGCCGCAGGAATGCAGAGCCAGAGTCCAGCTTGGGATCCTGACAGCCGCTCTCCTGCAGGGTTGGACGCTGGGGTGATGGGCACAGGGAAGGCAGAGACAAGGGAGACTGTCCCCAGCACTGCAGGCCGCTGGGGGGATGAAGCTGGGGAGAGGGGCCCTGAGGAAGCCTGTAGTCCCCACATTCCCGACAGCCCCCCCGGTTCGGGGCTGGAGGCTGCCGGGCAGGGAGTGGTTACTCCCTCCTCACACTTACCTCACTCTTGTTCACAGCCTTTCCACTGGCACAGACACCCGCTCATGCGCTGCCCGGCTCTCCCTGCACCAGGCAAGGCTGGCACTGAGCTGGGGGCCCAGCCCGCTGGGTGCGCACCCCTGGGTCCCTGCGATCTCGGCAAGGCAGCTGGCTGCCTGCCAGTGAGGTGCAGGGCCTCGCACCAGGCCTGGCTGGGAGGCCGGGCAAAGCGGGGGGCACTGGCATGGGCTGCTGTGCACAGCCTCAGCTGGGGCTGTCGAGACCCCCCACACCCACCCCACATAGAGCTGCAGCCAGCAGTGGGGGGGGAGGGGAGCAGGCGGGACCCTGTCAGGCCCCTCTCTCTCTGCGGGGTGTGGGGGAGTGGGCAAGCCCCACTCCGGCCCCTTTCTTTCTGCGGGGGGGAGGGGGCCCCTCCCTCTCTGCAGGGTGGGCCCCGCTCAGGCCCCTCCCTCTCTGCAGGGGGGGAGGGGGGCGGGCGGGCCCCGCTCAGGCCCCTCCCTCTCTGCAGGGGGGGAGGGGAGCGGGCGGGCCCCGCTCAGGCCCCTCCCTCTCTGCAGGGGGGGAGGGGAGCGGGCGGGCCCCGCTCAGGCCCCTCCCTCTCTGCAGGGGGGGAGGGGAGCGGGCGGGCCCCGCTCAGGCCCCTCCCTCTCTGCAGGGGGGGAGGGGAGCGGGCGGGCCCCGCTCAGGCCCCTCCCTCTCTGCAGGGGGGGAGGGGAGCGGGCGGGCCCCGCTCAGGCCCCTCCCTCTCTGCAGGGGGGGGAGGGGAGCGGGCGGGCCCCGCTCAGGCCCCTCCCTCTCTGCAGGGGGGGGAGGGGAGCAGGCGGGCCCCGCTCAGGCCCCTCCCTCTCTGCAGGGGGGGAGGGGAGCGGGCGGGCCCAGCTCAGGCCCCTCCCTCTCTGCAGGGGGGGAGGGGAGCGGGCGGGCCCCGCTCAGGCCCCTCCCTCTCTGCAGGGGGGGAGGGGAGCGGGCGGGCCCCGCTCAGGCCCCTCCCTCTCTGCAGGGGGGGAGGGGAGCGGGCGGGCCCCGCTCAGGCCCCTCTCTCTATGGAGAGCAGGTGGTCAGAGTCACCTGGGGTGAGGGAGATGGAAGGTGAGTGGGTGTCCAGGGGGGATATATCTAGCGTGCCAGCATCAGGGTGGGCATTGACACACCCGGCACACACACCCGGGTGGGCATTGACACACCCAGCACACTCAGTTGGAATTGCAGTGAGTGGCCCATGGCAAAGGCTGCCCTGTTCTGCCTCTGTCCCCAGCTGCTGGGCTCAGCTCACCTGCCCCCATAGTCTAGGAAAACAGGGTTGTAAGGAACAACCAGCCTGGCTTAGTCAAGAACAAATCTTGCCAAACCAATCTTGTTTCCTTCCTGGACGGGGTACAGGCCCATGGCTAGGGGTGTGCACCCCAGCCCAGCCCTGGGAGGGTTACTGACACCCTGAGACACCAATTAGGTGACCAGGCATCACCTGCGCAGGGTTAACTGCGAATGAAGCACTGAAGCAGGGAGCTGAGGGCTGCAGGGAAAGGGGCCTGCAGTCACTCCCTGGGAGGAGCCTGGCTGGCTGTCAGGGGCGAGCCCAGGGGAAGAGTAAGCAGAGCAATCACCAAACCAGACACTTATCTCATTGACAGTGGCCACTGTTCTGGTCCCAGTGGGACGGCTTTTTCGTGGCATTCGAGGTCCCATTGCTCTCACTTGATTTTCATTGCACAAGTACAGGAGACTCATTTGAGACCCAGCGGGGTGAGAGGAGGAGGAAAAGAAAACAAAATGAGCAGCACCTTCCTCTCACAAAACTAAGTGATTGGACAACAAAATGGCAAATGAAATTTAATGTGGACAAATGTAAAGTAATGCACATTGGAAAAATAACCCCAACTATACATACAACTTGATGGGGGCTAATTTAGCTACAACGAGTCAGGAAAAAGATCTTGGAGTCATCGTGGATAGTTCTCTGAAGATGTCCACGCAGTGTGCAGAGGCGGTCAAAAAAGCAAACAGGATGTTAGGAATCATTAAAAAGGGGATAGAGAATAAGACTGAGAATATATTATTGCCCTTATATAAATCCATGGTACGCCCACATCTTGAATACTGGGTACAGATGTGGTCTCCTCACCTCAAAAAAGATATTCTAGCACTAGAAAAGGGCAACTAAAATGATTAGGGGTTTAGAGAGGGTCCCATACGAGGAAAGATTAAAGAGGCTAGGTCTCTTCAGCTTGGAAAAGAGGAGACTAAGGGGGGACATGATAGAGGTATATAAAATCATGAGTGATGTTGAGAAAGGGGTTAAGGAAAAGTTATTTACTTATTCCCATAATACAAGAACTAGGGGTCACCAAATGAAATTAATAGGCTGCAGATTTAAAACAAATAAAAGGAAGTTCTTCTTCATGCAGCGCACAGTCAACTTGTGGAACTCCTTACCTGAGGAGGTTGTGAAGGCTAGGGCTATAACAATGTTTAAAAGGGGACTGGATAAATTCATGGTGGCTAAGTCCATAAATGGCTATTAGCTAGGATGGGTAAGGAATGGTGTCCCTAGCCTCTGTTCTTCAGAGGATGGAGAAGGATGGCAGGAGAGAGATCACTTGATAACTGCCTGTTAGGTTCACTCCCTCTGGGGCACCTGGCACTGGCCACTGTCGGTAGACAGATACTGGGCTAGATGGACCTCTGGTCTGACCCGGTACGGCCTTTCTTATGTTCTTATGTTATGTTAATTATGAGCCAAATCAGTTGGGAGAGACTTTAGACAGAAAAAATGCAAATGATACTTGGGAATTGTTTAAGAACATTTTACTATATGCTCTGAAAGCCACAATCAAGAAAGAAGACTGCACTGGTTTCAAACACACAAACTCAGCATGGCTTAGAGGGGAAGTAAAAGCAGCTATAAAAAAAACCCAAACAAAACATGTATAACAAATGGAAGAAAGGGAAAATTGACAGTCATGAATATAAAGCAGAAGTTAGTAATTGTAAAAACTTGATAAGGGAGCAAAAAGACACAAGGTGAAATCTGTGTCCATCAGCGTTAAGGACAATAAGGAGTTTAAGTGTATTTGAGACAAAAAGAATGCTGACAATGGTAGTGGTTCATTATTAGATGGAAATGGTAGAATTGTCACTAATACAGAAATTGCAGAAGCATTCAATAAAAACGCATTATGTGGCTGTGTAACAGGCGGGTCTGGGGCTCAAACCTCTGAGGGGAGGAGGGGAGCCACACCGGCCCGCTGGTCTCACGGGGGTTCTGTCCTGTCCCTTTAAGGCGAGGTGACAAAGACAGAGTCAGTTGGGGCTCAGGCCTTTTCTGCAAGGCTGAGCTGCAAACAGTACCAACAGTCTAGGAAAGGCCCAGGCCCTCTGGTGCAGGGGCTGGGCTGCCAACAGTACAAGGAGAGCTCAGGCCTCTAGCGGCAGGCTGAGCCGTGAACCGTACAGGGGCTCAGGCCTCTTGCGGCAGGCTGAGCAGGGAACCGTACAGGGGCTCAGGCCTCTTGCGGCAGGCTGAGCAGGGAACCGTACAGGGGCTCAGGCCTCTAGTGGCAGGCTGAGCAGGGAACCGTACAGGGGCTCAGGCCTCTTGCGGCAGGCTGAGCCGTGAACCGTACAGGGGCTCAGGCCTCTTGTGGCAGGCTGAGCAATAGGGTGAGGGGGATAACTGCCACCCGTGAGTGGGGTGGCAGGGGGGGGGACACAGGCCCGCCCACTCCACTGTGTCCCGGCCCGGGGCCCTAGGCAGCGGTCGTTACCGCTGACGGTCAGTGGGGATCCTGACCGCAACACACTGACATGGGCTCGGTCTGGTCAGCAGCCTGACTGAGGTCGGCTGCCCCCGGGCCACTTCCAATATCCCCCTCTGGTCCTACCTGGTCCCCGGCGTCCGGTCCCGGGAAGTCCCACTGCATGGGTTCCTCACACCCCGGGCTGGGGGGTAGGTCGGGTAGTTCCCCGGGGAAGTCCGGCCACTCCTGCTCCGGGGGTTCCTCGGGGTAACAGCACGGTAGCGGGGAAGTTCCTACGGGCTCCTCGTCGTAGGTGGCGCGGGGAAGCTCCGGCAGGTCTTCCCAGTAGCGGGGTAGGGTGCTCTCCGGCCAGTCCAGGCAGCTGCCCGGGGCTCCAGCGGTTCCTCCGTCAGGAGCTCCCTCAGGCAGGCCTGCTCTCCCCGGTGGCTGGGCCCTGACTGGGCTGGATGGCCCGGCTTTTATCCTTCCGGGTCGCCGTCTGACCCTCTGAGGGGCGGGCTCACCACGCTGTAGCCCCGCCCCTTCCTGTGTCCGGGGCTCAACCCTCCCCGGGGAGGAGGGGAGCCACACCGGCCCGCTACAGGCTGTATCACATGATGTTTATGAAAGATTTTCTATCCAACAGTAATTCAGGAGTCTGTTAAACAACAGTTACTAAAGTCAGACATTTTAAAATCAGCAGGTCTGGATAACTTGCCTCCAAGAGTTTTAAAAGAGCTGGCCGAGAAGCTCACTAGACTGTTGATTTTCAATAACTCTTAGAACACTGAGAAAATTCCAAAAGATTGGCAGAAAGCTCATATTGTGCCAATATTTCAAAAGGGTAAATGGGATCACCTAGGTAATTACAGGCCTGGCAACCTGATATTGATCCTGGGCAAAATGATAGAATGACTGGTACAGGATTTGATTAATAAAGAATTAAAGGAAGGTAATATAGTTAGTGCCACACAACAGGGGATCATGGAAAACAGCTCCTGTCAAACCAACATGAAATCTTTTTTGGTGTGATTAAATGTTTGGTTGATAAAGGAGGTAGGTCTCAAACTGTAACCAGGGAATCAGTGTTGCTAGTGGGGTCCCACAGGGATTGGTTCTTGACCTTACACTATTTAATATTTGTACCTGGTACAAAACATATCATCATCACTGATAAAGTTTGCAGATGGCCCCAAGTTTGGGGGCCGGTAAATAGTGAAGACAGGTCACTGACACAAAGCGATTGGGATTGCTCGGTAAGCTGGCAACAAGCAAAGAGTGTGATTTGCTCCCGCTGATTGCATAGATCTAGGATCAAAGAATGTAGGCCACACCTACAGGCTGGGAGACTCTGTCCTGGGAAGCAGTGACTCTGAAAAGAATTTGGGGGTAGATAATAGCTGGACGTGAGCTCCCTGTGTGACACCAAGGCCAAAAGGCTGGTGCGATCCTTGGCGGTTGTTCTTCTGGGGTTGAACCCAGACCAGTGGGAGGTTGTGTCACCACCTGCACTGCACCTCTGGGTGCCTTCAATGCTGTGCTGCCATGGCTCACCGCTTGGATGCCAGCAGCCAGCCAATGTCCCTGCATGGTCACATCCTGGCTCCCACTGCCCAAGTACCGTTTGCAGAGTGACACTGAGACGCGCCCAGTCCCAGGATTCCCCTAAACCGGGGGTGGGCAAACTTTCTGGTGTGAGGGCCACATCTGGGTATGGAAGTTGAATGGTGGGCCATGAATGCTCACGAAATTGGGGTTGGGGTGCAGAAGCAGGTGAAGACTCTGGCTGAGGGTGTGGGCTCTGGAGTGGGGCCAGAAATGAGGAGTTCAGGGTGTGGGAGGGGGTCAGGGGTGCAGGCTCCGGGCGGTGCTTATCTCAAGCAGCTCCTGGAAGCAGTGGCATGTCCCTTCTCCGGCTCCTACACAGAAGTGTAACCAGGTGGCTCTGCGCACTGCCCCATCTGCAGGTGACACCTCTGCAGGTTCCATTCGCTGCTGCTCCCAGCCAATGGGAGCTGCCTGGGTGGTGCTTGGGATGGGGGCAGCGCACGGAGCCCCCTGACTGCCCCAAACGTAGGAGCCGGAGTGGGGGACATGTTGCTGCTTCCGGAAGCCTCGGCACGTGCACACAGAGCGGCCTCCGACCCTGCTCCCCGGCTGGACTGCGGGAGCAGGGCAAGCCCCAGACCTCACTCCCCAGCAGGATGTGGCCCACAGGCTGTAGTTTGCCCACCCACCTTAAACTGTCTCCCAGCATCCTCCAGGAACATGCAGAAGTTAGTAAGTTTGCTGCTACTTTGAAGAGGCAGAAACAGCAGATTGTTCTCTTGATTGTTCTCTTGATCCAGTCCTGTCAGAGCAGTGCGGTGGGTCAGGTACAAAGTCAAACAGGTTCATTCAGTTAAGAAGCCAGATTTGAAGTGAGTTGAGGTATAAATGCTAAAGGTAGAAAGTGTTACAAACAAAAGCAAAAATATGCTGGGAGAGCTAAGGCAAGTGAGATGAAACTACCTTGAACAATTTTCCTTTGCCAGCAATGGCTGACAAGCTTTTAGGCGAGGTCCTCCCAGGGCCGCCCGGGGATGGGCAAGTGGGGCAATTTGCCCCAGGCCCCGCAGGGACCCCCACGAGAGTTTTTTGGGGCCTCTGGAGAGGGGTCCTTCACTCGCTCCGGGGGCCCCAGAAAACTCTCATGGGGCCCGGGAGCTTCTTCCGCTCCAGGTCTTTGCTGCTGCGGAAGGACTCCCCACCGCCGAATTACCGCCGAAGCGGGACCCGCCGCCGAAGTGCTGGATCTTCTGCGGTAATTCGGTGGTGGGGGGGCTCTGCCGCGGGCAAGGGAGAGGAAACTCATGCTGCCAAAGTGCCTCTTCGGGGCACTTTGGCAGCGGGTCCCAGAGCGGAAGGACCCCCCCACTGCTGAATTACCGCCGAAGCGGGGGGCTCCCGCCGCCGAAGACCCCAGGCCCCCATAATCCTCTGGGCGGCCCTGGGTCCTCCCAGAGTCCAAGGAACTGGTTTTCCTCATCTCCTCAGGTGAAAGATCACTTAGGGGTTCGCTCCAGTGAACCTTTGCAATGTATCCTTTGAAACATATCCCCGACATGTTCTTTTCCCTGCCAGCTGTGCCTGCCAGGCTGTCTAGTGGAGACGGCAGGCTGTCTTCTCCCCACCTGTGATTTTTACAATGGACACAAGCTGTTCCTACAATAGCCCATGGAATTTGGTCACCCTGGGCTTGAGGTATTGGCCTCTTTCCTTTGTCTGGAGAAAACCTATTTATGGACTCCCCGACATGCCTGATTGAAGCACCGTTTAGTCACATAATTTCAGCCTAGCTGCATACTGCTTGGTACGTACATCCAGCAAGAATGTTAATGAGCAGTGAGTTATGAGTTTTCCAGTGACGTGACACCTTTTCAATCCAGAGTATAACAACAGGGAATTGGGTACATGGAGCTGGTTCGGCCAGCTGGAACTCACTGCTACACACCCGGGAGCCCCTAGCCTTTGGCATAGGCCTGCTCTTAGGGCCACAGATGTGTAATGTGTGTGTGACAGAGAGAGCGAGCCACCTCTGTGTTTGGCACTGGTGAGACCAATAATGGGATATTGTGTCCGGCACGAGTGCCTACGCTTCAAGATGGATGTTGATAAATTGGAGAGATTCAGCAAAGAGCAATGAGAATGATTAAAGGGTGAGAAAACCTGCCTTATAGTGAGAGGCACCAGGAGCTCCATCTATTGACCTGAAGTCTTTAAATCAGGATTTGGGGACTTCAACAGCTGAGTCAAGGGAGAGAATTATTTCAGGAGTGGGTGGGTCAGCTTTTGTGGCCTGCATCTTGCGGGAGGTCAGACTAGATGATCATAATGGTCCCTTCTGATCTTAAGTTCTATGATTCTATGACCTTAACAGAGAGAAGGTTAAGGGGTGACTTCATCACAGGCTATAAGTACTAGATGGGGAACAAATATTTGCTAAGACGGCTCATCAGTCCAGCACATATCGGTATAACAAGATCCAGTGGCTGGAAAAAAACCTGTTACTCAGATTCATAGACTTTAAGGTCAGAAGGGACCATTATGATCATCTAATCTGACCTCCTGCACAAAGCAGGCCACAGAATCTCACCCACCCACTCCTGTAACAAACCCCTAACCTATGTCTGAGTTATTGAAGTCCTCAAATCGTGGTTTGAAGACCTCAAGCTGCAGAGAATCCTCCAGCAAGTGACCCGTGCCCCATGCTGCAGAGGAAGGCGAAAAACCTCCAGGGCCTCTGCCAATCTGCCCTGGAGGAAAATTCCTTCCCGACCCCAAATATGGCGATCAGTTAAACCCGAGCATGTGAGCAAGACTCACCAGCCAGCACCCAGGAAAGAATTCTCTGTAATAACTCAGATCCCACCCCATCTAACATCCCATCACAGACCACTGGGCATACTTACCTGCTGATAATCAAAGATCAATTGCCAAATTAATTGCCAAAATTAGGCTAGCCCATCATACCATCCCCTCCATAAACTTATCAAGCTTAGTCTTAAAGCCAGATATGTCTTTTGCTCCCACAACTCCCCTTGGAAGGCTGTTCCAGAACTTCACTCCTCTAATGGTTAGAAACCTTCGTCTAATTTCAAGTCTAAACTTCCTAGTGTCCAGTTTATATCCATTTGTTCTTGTGTCCACATTGGTGCTAAGCTTACATAATTCCTGTCCCTCCCTAATATTTAACCCTATGATATATTTATAAAGAGCAATCATATCCCCCGTCAACCTTCTTTTGGTTAGGCTAAACAAGCCAAGCTCTTTGAGTCTCTTTTCATAAGACAGGTTTTCCATTCCTCGGATCATCCTAGTAGCCCTTCTCTGTACCTGTTCCAGTTTGAATTCATCCTTCTTAAACATGGGAGACCAGAACTGCACACAGTATTCCAGATGAGGTCTCACCAGTGCCTTGTATAACGGTACTAACACCTCCTTATCTTTGCTGGAAATACCTCACCTGATGCATCCTAAAACCGCATTAGCTTTTTTAACGGCCATATCACATTGGCGGCTCATAGTCATCCTGTGATCAACCAATACTCTGAGGTCCTTCTCCTCCTCTGTTACTTCCAACTGATGTGACCCCAATTTATAACTAAAATTCTTGTTATTAATCCCTATATGCATGACCTTGCACTTTTCACTATTAAATTTCATCCTATTACTATTACTCCAGTTTACAAGGTCATCCAGATCTTCCTGTAGGATATCCCGGTCCTTCTCTGTATTGGCAATACCTCCCAGCTTTGTGTCATCCGCAAACTTTATTAGCACATTCCCACTTTTTGTGCCAAGGTCAGTAATAAAAAGATTAAATAAGATTGGTCCCAAAACTGATCCCTGAGGAACTCCACTAGTAACCTCCCTCCAGCCTGACAGGTCACCTTTCAGTACGACCCGTTATAGTCTCCCCTTTAACCAGTTCCTTATCCACCTTTCAATTTTCATATTGATCCCCATCTTTTCCAATTTAACTAATAATTCCCCATGTGGAACCGTATCAAATGGCTTACTGAAATCGAGGTAAATTAGATGAGCAACATCTCGAAGAACAACAGTTATGGAAATGTTAGTAACCGTCTTTTCTTCTTCGAGTGCTTGCTCATGTCCATTCCAATGTAGGAGATTCCCAAGCAATTGGTCAGGAGGTAGGATTGGAGTTTTGCTGAGAAGCAGACTGTAGCAACACTTGCCCGAAGCCTGCATCAGCTCTAGCGTGCTGGGTGATGGCGTAGTGTGCGGTGAACATGTAGATTGATGACCAGGTCGCTGCTCTGCAGATGTCCTGGATTGGGACCTGCACCACGAACGCTGCCGCCGATGCTGGCGACCTCGTGGAGTGAGCGGCCATGCAAGGAGGTGGGACCTTTGCCAGGTCATAACAAGTGCAGATGCAGGATATAATCCAAGAAGAAATTCTCTGGGCAGAGACTGGACTGCCTCCCATCCTGTCTGTGATGGCTACAAACAGTTGGGTGGCCTGTCTAAAGGGCTTGGCTCTCTCTGTATAGAAAGCCAGTTCATGTCTCACATCCAGCACGTGGAGCCTCAGTTCCTCCCTGCTAGCATGTGGTTTAGGATAGAAGGCTGGGAGAAAGATGTCCTGGCTACTATGAAATTGTGAGGCGACCTTTGGAAGGAAAGAAGGGTGTGGTTGGAGTCACATCTTGTCCTTGAAGAAGACTATATACTGTGGCTCAGAGGTGAGGGCCTGGATCTCTGAAACCCTTTTGGCTGAGGTGATGGCCACAAGGAAAACCACCTTCCAGGACAGATAGAGCAAGGAGCACGTTGCCAATGCCTCAAATGGAGGTCCTGTCTGCCTTGTCAATACCAAATTCAGGTCCCAAGGGGGCAGAGGCTGGTGTACTTGTGAGTACAGACATTCCAAACCCTTCAAGATACAGCAGATTGGGTTTGAAAATACTGCCCAGCCATACACCCCAGGGAGAAATGCAGAGATTGTGGCTAAATGAACCCGTGTGGATGAAACCACCAGTCCTTCCTGCTTTAAGTAAAGCAAGTAGCCCAAAATAAAGGCCGAGAGGACTCTGTAGGCAAAACACCTTTCTGCGTTGACCAGATTGAGAACCTCTTCCATTTAGCCAGGTAGGCGGTTCTAATTGATGGCTTTCTGCTCCCCAAGAGCATCTTCCAAACTGGAGCTGAACAAGACCGTTCTGCCTGGTTCAGCCACGGAGCTTCCATGCCATCAGGTGGAGAGACTCGAGGTTCGGGTAGAGCAGGCGGCCATGGTCCTGAGTGATCAGGTCTGAAACCTCAGTCGGCTGAGCGGTGTGTCCACCGAGAGTCCCAGCAGGGTTGTGAACCAATGCTGGTGCAGCCAGACCAAAGCTATGAGGATTAATCACGTTTTGTCCCTTCTGACCCTGAGCAGAACCTTGTGTATAAGAGGAGTGGGAGTGAACGCGTAAAAGAGTCTCCCCTTCCAGGGAAGGAGTAAGACGTCTGTGAGCGAGCTGAAACTGTGCCCCAGGAAGGAGCAGAACTGAGGACACTTCCTGTTGTGCTTCCTCTCGAACAAGTTCACCTGGGGAAACCCCCACTTTCAGAAAACAGTGTTCAAGACGTCTGGGCGAATGGACCACTAGTGATGGTTGACAAAGCAGCTGCTGAGGTGGTCTGCCAGCTTGTTCTGCAACCCAGGTCAATAGTTGGCCTCCGGGTGAATGGAGTAGGCTATGCAGAGCCCCATAGGCTCAATGCTTGGGAGGAGCGGACTGTCCCTTGCTTGTTTATGTAGAACGTTGCTGTTGAGTTGTCCGTGAGGACTGATAGGCAGTTTCCCTCCAGGTGGGGTCGGAACGCCTGGCAGGCTGAAGAAACCGCCCTTATCTCTCTCACATTGATACGTAAGATCAGCTCCTCTGGTGACCAGAGGCCTGAGTCCTGAGTGACCCTAAGTGAGCTCCTCAGCCCATCTCTGAAGTATCCGTGACCAGGGACATCGAAGCGGTGGGCCTCGAAAAGGGGACACTGGCACACACCATCTTCTGGTCCAGCCACACCAAAGGGCGAAATTACCAATGGCAGAAGTGTGATCACCTTGTCCAGAGGATGTCGGTCCCGTATGTACACCGACACCCACCATAATTGGAGTGGCCTCAGACAGAGTCGTGTGTGTTGCATCACATAAGTACAAGACATAATGTGCCTCAGAAGCTTCAAGCATTTTCCTGCTATGGTGATGGGGGAATCTCTCAGACCGTTTGAGAGATTCAGTGACTCTGAATCAGCTTTCCGGGAGGAAGGCTCTGGCCTGGTTTGAGTTGAGAACTGCTCCTATGAACTCTATTCTCTGAACTGGTGAAAAGGTGGACTTTTTCGTATTTATCAACAGCCCCAGGTTCTGAAAGGCTGACTGTATCAGGTCTATGTGTGCCTTCGCCTGACCTCTGGATCGACCTTTGATCAGCCAGTTGCCCAGGTAGGGTTCACCCCTCGCTCCTGAGGCAGGCTACCACTACCTGCACCCCTCGCTCCTGAGGCAGGCTACCACAACTGCCAGGCACTTCGTGAACACCCATGGGGCTGCTGACAGGCTGAAGGGTAGAACTGTGAACTGTTAATGTTTGTGGCCTACTATGAACTGTGTGTCCCTGAAAGGTGGCGATGTTCTTTAAGTCGAGGGCGGCGTACCAGTCCCCAGGATCCAGACAGGGAATAATCGGGGCCAGGAAGACCATGCAGAACTTCATTCTTTTCATGGGTCTGTTGAGGTTTCGCAGGTCCAAGATTGGTCGAAGGTCGCCATTGGCTTTTGGGATTAGGAACACCCGGCTCCTTGATTCCAGTGGAACCTCCTCCACTGCTCCCACCCTTAGGAGTGACTGCACCTCCCGGGCCAGAAGACTCTCGTGAGGAGGAGCTCTGAAAAGGGACAGGGAGGGAGGATGGGAAAGAGGGAAACGACGGAACTGGAGGGTGTATCCGACGTCTACCATGCAAAGTACCCAGTGGTCCATAGTAATGCGAGCCCACACATAATAGCAGTGGGACAACTGGCCCATGAACGTAGGGGAGATCGGATCCGGAAACTGTCCTGGTAACCCATCCTCGGGCATACCTCAAAATTCCTGTTTTGAGCCTGTTGCATTCCTCGAAGGGGCCTGTGTCTGGGACGATGCAGAGTGAGGCGGACGCGTCATCTTGTAGCCTGTTTTTCCTGCTGCCATACTCGTGTCTTGGTTGGTGGGGTTGTGGGGGGTAGAACTGGCCCAACGGCTGAGGCTTATAATGTTTCTTGCTGGGGCTGGCTTATGCAGACCCAAGGACTTCAAAGAAGCCCTTGAGTCCTTCAGACTGTGGAGCTTTGAATCCATTTGCTGCAAGACAAGGGAGCCGCCTTCGAAGGGCAGGTCAGGAAGGGCCTGTTGGACCTCATAGGGCAGCCCTGAAGCCGTGAGCTCTGTCTCATAACCACCGCTGAGGCCAATGCATCTAAAGCTGACTGGAGGGACGCTTTAGTGACCACCTTACCCTCCTCAACTAGAGCTGCAAACTGGCCCCTGGACTCCAGAGGTAGGATGTCCTTGAACTTTCCCTGGCTGACAAGGCGTTAAAGCCATAGTGGCCTAGGAGGGCCTGATGGATAGCGATTCTCAACGCAGGCCCCCGGTTGAGGATACCTTTCTGCCAAATAAATCATGTTTTTTGGCATCCTTGGCTTTTGGGGATGGACCTTGTTGCCCCATCGCTCCCTCTTGTTGGCTGGAGAAACACCCAATGAGCCTGGTGGTGGGGGGGCTCTAGAGACACTCATAGCCCTTGCTAGGGACAATTTATTTTCTCGCCATCCACTTAGCCGTAGGCTGGCGATATGCAGGAGTCTGCTAAAGCACTTTAATCGGTTCCGGAATAGCGTTATTTAAGGGCAAGGCCACCCGCGATGGCCCTGAGGGTGCCCATAGGTTCACTAGGGAATGTGAGGACTCAGCTACCTCCTCTGCTTGTGTTCTCAGATTCTGGGCCACCCTGCACAGAAGTTCTTGATGTGCCTCATCACAGGCACTGACTTCACAGAGTGCCGGGGATACTCACCCCCTGGTGCTGCCCCAGGCTCCATCCCCACTCCACTCCTTCCCCCAAGGCCCCACCCTGCCCCTTCCTGTCCCCACTCCACCCCCCTGTCCCCACTCCACCCCTCCCCACCCAGTTCTGCCCCCTCCCCCGAGTGCGCCGCATCCTCACTCCTCCCCTCTTCCTCCCAACCTCCTGCACGCCGTGAAACAGCTGATTGTGGCGGGCGGGACGCACTGATCCCATAGTCGTCCTATGTGGGCACTAGAGTGGTCCCTGCCATTGCCTCGCCCAGGGAGGAGGATGACAAGGCTTGTACTGGCACCGGGTTCTGGACCGCCTCCTCTGCAGGTGGGTCCCTTGGTGGTATGTCCTGCCCCTCAGTACCCACTTCGGCACCGGGGACCGATCCCTGTTCTGAGGGGGATGGTGGGGGAGCTTGGCTCGCTGATGCTGCCGAAAAGGAATGCCACGATTGACACCGCAGAAACTGCTGGAGCCCCCAAGGATCTCACATTGGCCAATGCCTTGGCATCTGCCGTTGCACTGGTGGCCGTGGTGTTGGCACCATACTTTGCATTAAATCCATTGCCTGGTATCTGTGGTCGGATCGATGTTTACCCCTATGTGAGGCATAGGATTCTACCTCCGAGTCTGTCTCAGGAGAAACACTTCTGGATGAGCACAGTGGTGCTGTGCCGATCGGGGCAGTGCAGGAGAGCAGCTATTCTGTGCCATCATCGGCGGCTTGCCCCTTGCAGGTGCTTGCTTTGGTGCCGAGATACCCACGGGGCCAGAGCTGCTGCTGACAGCTCATGGCCGGCTGGAGCTGGTGGCATCGGGAGGAAAAGGAGGTTCCTCACCACCTCAAACACCTCCATGGCGTGGCCAGGGTGGCACTGGACTTGACAATACCCTTCCAGGGGCTGGCGTCAATGGTGCCGTGTGCACCGAAGGTGCTTCCGAGTGGCCTGGCATGGGTCATGTTCTCGCTGTGATCCTATGACTCACTGGTCTTGGGGTCAGTGAGCGTCCCCAGTCCATCTGTCTTTGTTCCTTCTTTGGCACCAGTGATGGTGAACAGTGCTAAGGAGTTGGTGCTGGAGTTGTCTTCGCATGCACCAGGGAAGAACTATGGTAACCTTGCCTTTGGCACAGAGTCTTTCCTTGGCGCCAGGGAGGCAGAGCGGCGCAGTGCCTCTCTCAATGACAGCAGAGCACTCCTGACCGAGACCAAAGTGCTCGGTGCCACTTCCCCCCTGCAGCTCCGAGGGGGATGAAGTGCCGCCTCCATCAGAAGGAATTTTAATGTTGTCCCTCTCCTTTTTGATCTTGGGCCTGAAGTTCTTGCAAATGCGATACCGTTCTTGTACGTGTCTCCCTGCCCCCAGGCACTTTAGGCAACTATCAGGCAGGTCACTGACTGGAATGGGTTTGACATGCCACATACTGTTTGAAGCTCTGGGACCAAGGAACGCCCTGGAGCCCGGGGGGTGCGGGGACTAGCCCCACGTAGCGTGGAACCTAACTAACTAACTACTTAACTACATCCTAACTTAACTCTAAGATAATAACTATATACAATTTGTTTACAGAAAGTCCACTGAGACCAACGCTTGCAAGCGCAAGAGACCAGCAATGTTTCAGCGACCGTCACAGGCAGTAAGGAACTGAGGAGGCAGCAGGCTGGCAGGTCCCTATATACCACGCCATGAGGGTACCAATCCAGGGGACACCAGAGCCAACCCAATGGGATAGCATGAGGGAAAAGCTTTCTGGAGAGGGTGCATGTGTACACACACCAGGGTGGAATGGACATGAGCAAGCCCTCGAAGAACTGAAGCGACTCACAAAATTCAGGCCAGGCACCGGTGCTAGTTCTCTGGGAGGGCTGCAGGGTGCTGGCCTTGTGACCTTGTTCCCAGCGAGCGCTCCAGGTGTAAAGTGGTGTGGAGCGAGTCTGCTTCCTCCTCCCTGTTCACTGGCTGCTCTGGTTCTGGGACGCTCTGTTCTCGAGGCCTAACGTCTGCTCCGTTTGGAGCGTGAGCCAAACCCTGCATCAGAGCCCAGCATAACTGGGGGCGAAATCTGCAGCCAGGCACTTGAGACAAGGAGAAGCTCCTCTTGGCCTCTGCCTCCCTTTACCCTGAGGCAGCTGCCCCGGGGTCCTGGGGTGAGATCCTGAGCCCATTGAATCCATGGGAGTTTTGCCACTGATTTCCTCAGAGCCTAGAGTTCACCCTGGTGACTCTTGGCAGAGGCTCCCCTGGGCTTTGGGCAGCCCAGGCTGTGCAGCATTAAAGGACTGGAAAACCTGCCTGACCATGAGAGACTCCAGGTGCTCGATCTGCTTAGCTTAAAGGGAAAGTTATGGGGTGACCTGATCCCAGCACGTAACGAATATTTGATAATGGGCTTGTCCGGCTCTAGCAGACAAAGGTCTAACCCAACCCACAGGCTGGTAGCTGAAACTAGACAGGTTTCAGCTTGCGCAGACAGACTAGCCGGGCTCAAGCCAGTGAACAAAAGTAGCTGAGTGGGCGTTGCAGCGAGGGCTCAGGCTAGCCACCCAGGGGCGGCTCTACATATTCGGCCGCCCCAAGCAGTCATGCGTGGGAGACGCCCCGGAGCCCTGGGAGCAGCGGACCTCCTGCGGGCATGACTGCGGAGGGTCTGCTGGTAGCGGGGCTCGGCTGGACCTCCCGCAGCTGCGGACGGTTGGCTGGTCCGGCGGCTCCAGTGGAGCTTCCGCAGTCATGCCTGCGGGAGGTCCAGCCGAGCCGTGGGAGGAGCGCCCCCTCCGCAGTCATGCCTGCGGCAGGTCTGGTCGTCCGGGGCTCCGGTGACCTCCCGCAGGCATGACTGCGGAAGGTCCACCGACCCAGCCTGCCGCCCCTGCCGACAAATGCCGCCCCACGCACGTGCTTGCTGCGCTGGGGTCTAGAGCCGGCCCTGTAGCCACCAATGACCACGTGCTAGTGCAGGCTGGTCTACCCCGGTGGGAGGAGGGTCCCAGCGGCAGGGCAGCCCCCCGGGGTGTCCCCCCCCAACACAGCATAGCACGTCCCCACAGTCTGGCCATGCAGCGGGCATGGGCACACGGTGACTCCCCAGCTCGGCGGCACCACCTGGTGGCCAGCCCTGGTGTCACTAGGCTGGGCAGGACGCCCAGTCAGGGTCTAGCCCCTCACTGCAGGGTCAAGCTGCACGTGGACCTACGCCCTCCAGCAGCAAGTCCAGCCCTGCTCCTGCCCAGCCTGAGGGGGTGGGAGGGCAGGAGTGCAACCCCCGGAGGTGTGTGCACGGAGCAGCTCTTAGCCGGGGGCTCGGGTTCAGCTCAGCAGGTGGAGCAGGGCCACTGGAGGAGGCGCTGCAGCTAAGTGTGAGCACCCGGGGAGGCGCAGGTCCAGGGAGCGGCCCCGAGGGGAGGCGCTAGTCCAGGGTATCTAGGGGAATGGCTGTGGGGTTTGGGGTCTGGCGAGTACCCAGCTGATGGGACAGGTGCTGCAGGGGATGGGGCAGGGTCCAGGTGAGCACAGGGGCACTTTAGGGCCAGGATTTAGGGAGCTGTCTGGGAGACGGGTGTGGGTGATGCTGGAGAAGGACCCACATGTTCAAATGTGACTCGAGTCAGGCCCTGCCTTGGAGCAAGGGCTGGTCCCTGCCCAGAGCAGGCTTCAGAGCTGGGACTGCACCCGTGTGGGGATGGGGATGGGGGTGGGCGAGGCAGGGATGTGGGAGCCCAGTGTCTGCTACGTGCTGGCTACAGCCTGTTCTATTGCTATGCCTGGGAGTGGGGTGCTGCCTGCGAGCTGAGGGGGGAGGGGGAGGGCCATGGTGGCAGCCCTGCCCTGGGCACTTTGGTCTCACCCCTCTCCCCGCAGTCTGAGGGGAGATGGGGAAGGCCCCAGGCTTGGAACCCACAGGCCAGACCCGGCCCCGGGGAGAATGAATATTGGGCTGGTGGCAGGAGAACCTCCCAAGCAGCAGGACCCTCCCAGTGGGGCCCCCATAGCAGTGATGGGCCAACGCTGGGGCTGGTGCTGAGAGCAGAGTCTGCTGCTCCGTCCCTGCTTCCTCGGCTGAGAGCAGCCAGCTGGGGGCTCCAGGGGCAGCACAGGCCCAGCTGCCTGACAGGGAGTGAAATTCAGGCCCTGCTCTGCTAAAACCAAACAGCTGCTGCGTCTTCTGGTGGGCGTGAGACCCAGCTGCCGGTGTCAGGGGCAGGTGTTACTGCTGCTGCAGCCACCTGCTCAGTTCCCCAGGAAAACTGTGTCATGGGGATGCTTGTGGGACCAGCCCACTCCTGCTGCCCTGCTCTCACCCTTAGGCCAGGCCTGTTCCCTGGGGCTGGCGCTGCCCAGCAGGCCTCACCCTCCCCATCACACCAAAGCCTGCTGGTGCCCCTCACCCTGCTTCCCAGGGATCTCCCTGTCCTGGAGGACTTACTCCTGCCCAGCTCCCCGGGGCACTTCCCACTCCTCGCTGCAGCTCCCCGGTTCAGTGACATCTGCACGTCACCCTTCACTTCCAGACTACTCCCAACTCTGCCCAGCTGCCTCCCTTCTCCAGTCATTGCAGATTGGCCATGGTGTCCTGCCTCTGCTGGACCCTGCTGGGCCCACTGAGCTTTTCAGAGGGGAAGGTTTATAATGAGGCACATTGAGCACTGAAGGGTCTGAAAACTGCCACCCCCATGCTTTGGTTCTAAAACCAGTGGGGAGGGAGGATGCCCCCAGCAGAGAGGAGTGTCCGGGCGAGGCCCCTGGGGTCTCCCCTGGCAGCCCGGGGAGAGCGGACGCAGCTGAGTTGTGGCCACTGATGCAGACCAAAGAAGCAGGAAAGCCAGTTTTATTGATGAAGAATCCTTTGCAAGGAGCCGTCCCGTTCCCCACCCAGGAGTGGCAGGGCAGCCGCTTTCCCGTTCATGTTTAACAGTGGAAGCTCAGAGTATCAAAATAAGAGGTGAGAGAAGCCTCAGCGAGTGCGGGGGGAGGGTCAGGGTCCCAGAGCGGAGGAGGGGTGGGGGATGCAGGGCTCCGGGGCCCAGGGCAGGAGGTGCTGGGGGAGGGGGGTTAGTGGCTGGGGGAGCAGGCGAGTTCAATACTTCAGAAATTCAACACTACAAAAATACTGGAGCTCTCGGACGCACGACGCAGGCACTTGGGAACGAGGAGCAGCAGGGGGTGCTGGCTGGGGGCTGCTCCAGGGGCAGGCAGGTCCCTGCAGGTAGGAGGCACAATGGGGCAGGGGGCAAACCTAGAGATTAACCCCTCGCACCCTGGAGCAGAGGCACTGGGCGACAGGGAAGGCGCAGCCAGCAATAAGGCATCAGAGGTGAGGGTGGGTTGGTGAAAGAGTCACCAGGGAAGCAGTTTCTGTCCCCCCCATTGCACGACTGGCCCCAGGGCGGAGCCGGGTGAGAACCGTCTCCAAGCTCGACGGCCAGAGACGTGGAACCCACAAGGCACAAAGGAAAATGCCTGAAAGGTGTGTGGGGGGAGGGGCAGCCCCAGGCCCACGGGGCTCGAGGCAGCTGCATAGGTGAGCCCCAGCCCAGGCCTGCAGAGCTCCAGCCTCCTCGCACCCCACGGAGCAGAGCGTAGAAGTGTGTGCCCGTGGCGCGCTGGCTGTGCGGTGAAGCAGAGTTGCTGGTGCAGCACCCGCTGGGGGCAGCGGTGGGCAGTGTCAGATCAGTCCCCAGTGCGCTGGGCAGCAGGCGAGTCTGGGTGATCCAGGCAATCCCTGCTCAGGGCAGGCCTGTATTAAATAGGAGGCGGCAGCAGCAGTCTCTGTGGTGAGAGGGGGTGGGCAGGCTCAGCTCATGGCCACGCTCCCCTCAGTTCTGCCCCTCGTCCCGCAGCTCCGAGGGCAGGAACTTGTACTGCTGCTGCCGGATCATGGCGAGCTTCTTCCGGGCCTCCTCCAGCTCCCGCTCCTTCCGCAGCATCTCCTCCTGCGCTGCAATGATCTGCCAGGGAGAGACTCAGGTGAGAGCCTGCCCTGCCCACGGGTCCTGGAGCCCTGCGAGCACCAGCTGGGGCCTGCCATCCCCCAGGTTACGGACAGCTGGCGTCGGCCATGCTAGAGAGGTGTGAATGTTGGCTCGCAGCGAACCAGCTCCAGCCGAGGGCAGCAGGCTGGACTCTTATTCCATCATCCTGACTCTAGCGTCAGATCCAGGGCTATGCAGCATTCCCAGGTTTACGCTGAACCTCTGACTCCCCCACCCATCCCCATGCATGGGGACAAACATACATTCCATGTCCTGGCCATCCTGTAAGAGCTGAGATGTGGGACTCTCCCCGCGGGCCCCGCAGAGCCGCCTCCTGGGCCGGGGGTCTCTCCCCGCGGGCCCCGCAGAGCTGGCCTTTGTTCTGTAGCTACCACGAATATCCAGCTACAACAGTCACTGCTAACACTCTGGCAGGGATATTAAACCTCATGCTCAGGGCTGGAGCCAAACTCGAATGGTCAGAGCCCAGGAGGAGGCTTGATGTGGGACAGATTATCCTACTGCAGGCTTCTTGCACCCGCCTCTGAAGTGTCTGGTGCTGCTGCTCCAGGCACAACAGGACCCTGGGCCGCACCCTGTCTTGCACTTGATGTGACGAACTGGGAATGTTCTTAATGTTTCCCCTGAATACTGTGCGGGGGCCTCAGTTTCTGGCCGACCCTCTGTCTCCTGGCAACTAATGGTCTGGGCCCTTCCCCCCTGCAAGGGGATGCTAAAGGTATTGGAAACAAAGAGGTCAGGTGACCTCCTGGCCTGGGAAAGAGACAAAGGCCAGAGAGGAGGGGCTGGAGGGGGTTTCAGTTTGGGGCTGGCTGGGGACGAGGAGTGAGGGCAGACGTGGGGGTCTGGCTCACTGCCCCCCAGAATGGACCCGGCCGAGGGGTCCGGTTCTCTGTACCTACAAGCTCTGTTTTAGACCCTGTTCCTGTCATCGAATAAACCTCTGTGTCACTGGCTGGCTGAGAGTCACGTCTGACTGCGAAGTGGGGGGGCAGGACCCTTTGGCCCCCCCAGGACCCAGCCTGGGCAGACTCACTGGGGGAAGCGCACGGAGGGGCAGGGGATGCTGAATGCTCCAAGGAGAGACCCAGGAGGTGAAGTCGTGGGAGCTTCTTGCCCTGGAGACAGGCTGCTCCGAGGGAGAGGAGGCTCCCCAGAGTCCTGACTGGCTTGGTGGGGAGCAGTTCCAGAGCATCGCCCGGGGGCTCTGTGACACTTGGCAATTCCTGTCCTGACATCCAATGCCATGTCTCAACCCAGCCCCATTCTCAGCACACCCCGGGGGCGCAGGCAGCGTCTCACCGCAGCAGAGAAGTTTCCAAGGGGGAAGGCAGAGGTTTGAGCAGCTCTTGGCCCTGAGGCTGCGAGGGAAGCACATTTTCTGGCTGTATCCACCTAACTAAGCAGCAGTAACAGAGTTAAGGGATAAGGTAGAGTTGTCGTTAGGTTTCAGGGGCAACACTCCCTGGAAGGAAGGGGCATTTCCCCTGCTCAGAGCTGCTGTTTCAAGCTGCCTGCAGCCTCCAGGCGTGACCTCCTGCTCCTCACCTGCGCGATTCCCCCGACCATCTTCTCCTTCACCACCACCGTCTCGTTCTCCTGGTCCTGGAAGGCGGCTGCTTTCTGGGCTGCCTTCACCAGGTGGTCCGATGCCCTCTTCACGGCGTTGCCAGCGGCCTGGGCAGAGAGAAAGGGAAGGTGGCGCAGACTCAGCAAGGGGCGAGGTTCTGTCACCTGCGAGTGGGCAGCCACCACCTAGGATGGCCATAGCAGGGCTTACTGGGCTCCAGGGCTGGCAGGGGCTCCAGGCATCCATTAGGGGCATAGGACCTGTGCTGGTGGCTGAGGGCGGGGGCAGCCGGTGGGATGTCGTAACTGCAGGGGGTAGGGGAGGCCAGGCTGGGGACTCCCTGCAAGCGCAGGGTCAGGGCACAAGGTGGTGGCCTGGGTGCAGGGGGCTGCAGCCGTGAAGGTGACTCTGCTCTCGTGCCCGCACCCTCGAGCTGCGGGTCGTGTAGGTGCAATGGAGCTGCCGGGGATTCCTGTACGTGGCCAGCAGTGCAGAGGCAGCAGAAATGCTGCTTAGGGCCCAGGGAGGGATGGACCCAGAACCCAAGCCAGGCAGAGCCGGGCCCGCAGTTGGGGCAGGGCAGGACAAGACAAAGGCCTCTGTACCCTGGGAGCGGGCTGGGGTGACAGGGCTGCCAAGAAGGCCTCTGAGCCGGACGACAGGCACCCCGAGTCCCAGCGCCAGGGCCCCGCCGCCGAGCCAGGGCCCCGCCGCCCCTTAACTCCCCGTGCCCCAGCGCCAGGGCCCCGCTGGCCCTTCACTCCTCGAGCGCCAGGGCCAGGGCCCCACTACCCCTTAACTCCTCGAGCACCAGGTCCCCGCCGCCCCTTAACTCCTCGAGCACCAGGTCCCCGCCGCCCCTTAACTCCTTGAGCGTCAGGTCCCTGCCGCCCCTTAACTCCCCGTGCCCCAGCGCCAGGGCCCCGCCGCCCCTTAACTCCCCGAGTCCCAGCGCCAGGGCCCCACTGCCCCTTCACTCCTCGTGCCGGGCCCCGCTGGCCCTTAACTCTCTGAGCCCCAGAGCCAGGGCCCCACTGCCCCTTAACTCCTCATGCACCAGGGCCAGGGCCCCGCCGCCCCTTAACTCCTCGAGCGCCAGAGCCAGGGCCCCGCTGGCCCTTCACTCCCCGAGTCCCAGCGCCAGGGCCCCGCCGCCCCTTAACTCCCCGTGCCCCAGCGCCAGGGCCCCGCTGCCCCTTAACTCCCCGTGCCCCAGCGCCAGGGCCCCGCCGGCCCTTCACTCCCCGTGCCCCAGCGCCAGGGCCCCACTACCCCGTAACTCCTCGAGCACCAGGTCCCCGCCGCCCCTTAACTCCTCGAGCACCAGGTCCCTGCCGCCCCTTAACTCCCCGTGCCCCAGCGCCAGGGCCCCGCCGGCCCTTCGCTCCCCGTGCCCCAGCGCCAGGAGCTGCCTGTGAGCAAGCCCCCCGGTAGCCTTGCAAGCGCCAGAGCCAGGGGTCTCACTCACCCTCCCCAGTAAACCCCTCGTGTGCCAGAGCCTGTGTCCTCCCCCTCACAGCTAACCTTTCCAGTGCCAAAGCCTGAGGGTTTGCACCCCTCCCCGAGTTAGCCTCGCATCCTATGCTTGCTGGAGCAGAAGTGCTCCCAATTCACCCAGTCGTCATTAACACTTAGGGCCCCAGTGTGGGGTAAAGCAGGTGTCCCCCCAGCACTGATAACCCTGGAGTCCGTACCATGGAGCAGGTGATCCCGCGCAGCCCAGTGCAGCTGGGAAGGGAACTGTTCTCAGTTGCTGGCAGCAGCCTTGGGTTTGCTGCCCTGGGGGTGTTAATTCCCCCAGGATGAATCGTGCCTTATAAATACATGGGCAGGCCGGGTTACAGGGCGGCAGGGCTGATATTTCACACCCCACTCCTGGGGCGAGGCACAAGACCCTGACAGAGTGGGGAGCTCCACTCACCCCATACCCTGCGGTGGGAAGGGCCCCGCCAGCCCCAGGACGCCAGCCCCATCCTGTGCTGCGCATGCGCCCCAGCTCCGGAGAGCACCCCCTGCTGTCCCTAGAGGAGCCAGCCTCCCCAACCCGACCCAGGGACTCACCTGCAGCCGCTTCATGGACTCAGAGTCTTGGTCAGCCTTCACCTTACAGGCCACCAGGAGCTGCGCTGTGGAGGCGGCCACCTGCTTGGCGGAGGAGATGAGTTTCTCCTCGCTGGCATGGCCCTGCACCGCTGCGTTCGCAGCCTCACACAGGTTGTTGGTGGCAGCAGCCACCATGCGGGCCTGGCAGGGAGAAGGAGATGGGGTGAGTGGGGAGGGGCCTGAAAGGGCGAGGTCTTGGGGGAGGAGGGGAGAGCAAGGAAGGGGCGGGGCATGTGGAAGGGTGTGGTCCTGCGGGGCGGGGCGGGGATGGGGCACATGGAAGGGCGGGGCACGTGGGGGGGCACAGTCCTGGGGAGGTACATGGAAGGGCAAGGCCTGGGGGGAGGGGGGGAAGCGTGGAGGGCAGGGCGTGTGGAGGGGGCCAGGAGGGAAGGCGATGGCCAGGATGGGGAGCAGATGGGAGGAAGAGAGAGGAGCGACCTCTGTGCCCTGCTGCAGCTGGTGTGAGGAAGGAAGAAAGGGGAGCGAGGGGCAGGATCTCATGGGAAGAGGCTCCCTACAGAGAGGGGGACGGCCCCCCCAGTCCCAGGGAGGGAGTGCATCAAGCAGAGAGGAACCTTCCCCCCACCCTGGGGCAGGGCCTGTACTAAAGGGCCTTTGATACTCACAGCTGAAATGAGCCCCTGGGACCACTGGCCGTCGTCCACTGCATTGGCGGGGATGGCACCCACCTGCGGGAGCAAGGACAGGGTGAGCGAGCCCTGCTGTGCCTGGCCCCCCGCCAGCCCTGGTAATGGCACAGGGCCCAGCGAGCGGCTGCAGGGAGCTGTAGCCCTTCTCTGGCCCTGGCCCTGGCCCCAGGACCCCAAGGGCATGGCAGCCCTGGGCCTTCTCCTGCTCTCCAGAGCATCCAGCACCCAGGGAGGGGTCCCTCTGCGGCAGGGCACTGCACAGCTGCCTGCCCCCTCCCACCGAAGGCAATGGGCCTGGACAGCGACTCAGAGCCAGACGCTCCAAGGCCAGATGGGACCATTGTGAGCATCTTGTCTGATCTGGATACCACAGGGCCCTGGGACCGGTCCGACCCCCTCCTGCCCGGCACAGGGCCTGGGACCGGTCCGACCTCCCCCTGCCCGGCACAGGGCCTGGGACCGGTCCGACCTCCCCCTGCCCGGCACAGGGCCTGGGACCGGTCCGACCTCCCCCTGCCCGGCACAGGGCCTGGGACTGGTCTGACGTCTTGCACGGCAAGGGCCCCTTATAGAGCTTCCTTGGATTAATTTCTGCTTCAAGGCCAAGGCCAGGGCTTGAACAAGAACAGATTCTTTAGAAAAACACCCAACCTTCATTTCAACAGTTTCCAGTGACGGAGAATCCACCACAGCCCGGGGGTAAGTTGTTCCAGTGGTAACTACCCACACTGGCACCTTATTGCTGGCTTCTACTTCCATCCACTAAATCTTTTGTCTGCTAGACTGAAGAGCCCTTTGTGACACCCTGGCACTCCCTTATTCAACACTTTCAGATCATTAGGACATGTTTTGCACAAACTATGCCTTGTGAGGCATCATTCTAAAAGCCTTGATCTGCTAGACAGTAATACCTCATTGGATTGTATGTGCCATCATCGTATGTGAAGTTATGAAGTTTGGCTATGTATGTGTTACTGAAACATGTTGTGAGGTTGAAAACACCCACAAGCAGCCTTTCAGATATAACAGTAAAAAGGCCAAACAATGTTAATGGCTTAAAGGTGAATGGTGTAAAAATATACTTAGGAAGGCCATAAAAGAATTTGAAGAACAGCTAGCCAAAGACTCAAAAAATAATAGCAAAATTTTTTTTAAGTGCATCAGAAGCAGGAACTGTACTCAGAAAACCCAAAACAATGTAAAACTTTAGAGCCTACAAGTCCAGTCAGTCCTACTTCTTGTTCAGCCAAATGCTAAGACAAATAAGCTTGTTTAATGCTGCCCGCTTCCTATCTATAATGTCATCTGAAAGTGAGAACAGGCGTTTGCATGACACTTTTGTAGCTGGCATTGCAAGGTATTTACATGCCAGATATGCTAAACATTTGTAAGCCCCTTCATGCTTCAGCCACCATTCCAGAGGACATGCTTCCATGCTGATGACGCTCGTTAAAAAAATAATGCGTTAATTAAATTTGTGACTGAACTCCTTGGGGGAGAATTGTATTTCTCCTGCTCTGTTTCACCCGCATTCTGCCATATATTTCATGTTATAGGATGATGACCCAGCACATGTTGTTCATTTTAAGAACACTTTCACTGCAAATCTGACAAAAGAATGTGAGATTTCTAAAGATGCTACAGCCCTCGACCCAAGGTATAAGAATCTGAAGTGCCTTCCAAAATCTGAGAGGGACGAGGTGTGGAGCAAGCTTTCAGAAGTCTTAAAAGAGCAACACTCTGATGCGGAAACTATAAAACTGAACTACCAAAAAAAGAAAATCAACCTTCTGCTGGTGGCATCTGACTCAGATGATGAAAATGGACATACGTCGGTCCGCACTGCTTTGGATCATTATCAAGCAGAAACCGTCACAGACATAGATGCATGTCCTTTGGAAGGGTGGTTGAAGCATCAAGGGACATATGAATCCGTAGTGCATCTGGCATGTAAATATCTTGTGATGCTGGCTACAACAGTGCCAGGCAAATGCCTGTTGTCACTTTCAGGTGACATTGTAAACAAGAAGCAGGCAGTATTATCTCCTGCAAATGTGAACAAACTTGTTTGTCTGAGCGACTGGCTGAATGAGAAGTAGGACGGAGTGGACTTGTAGGCACTAAAGTTTTACATTGTTTTATTTTTGAATGCAGGGTTTTTTTGTACATAATTCTACATTTTTAAGTTCAACTTTCACGATAAAGAGATTGCAGCACATTACTTTATTAGGTAAACTGAAAAATGCTTTATCTTCTGTTTTTTACTGTGCAAATATTTGTAATAAAAAATAATATAAAGCACTGTACACTTTGCATTCTGTGTGGTAATTGAAATCAATATATTTGAAAATGTAGAAAACATCCAAAAATATATAAATGGTATTCTGTTATTCTTTAACAATGCAATTAATCATGCAATTAACTGCAATTAATGTTTTTAATTGCACGATTAATCGAGATTAATTTTTTTAATCACTTGACATACCTAGTAATAAGTCACCAGGACCAGACGGTATTCACCCAAGAGTTCTAAAGGAACTCAAATGTGCAACTGCAGAACTACTAAGTTAGTTTGTAACCTAACATTTAAATCGGCTTCTATACCAAATGACTGGAGGATAGCTAATGTGATGACAATTTTTAAAAAGGGCTCCAGAGGTGATCCTGGCAATTACAGGCTGGAAAGCCTGATCTCAGTACCGAGCAAACTGGTTGAAACCATAGTAAAGAACAGAATTGTCAGAAAGATAGATGAACATAATTTGTTGGGGAAGAATCAACATTGTTTTTGTAAAGGGAAATCAAGCCTCACCAATCTACTAGAATTCTTTGAGGGAGTCAACAAACATGTGGACAAGGGGGATCCAGTGGATATAGTGTACTTAGATTTTCGAAATGCCTTTGACAAGGTCCCTCACCAAAGGCTCTTAAGCAAAGTAAGCTGCCACGGGATAAGAGGGAAGGTTCTCTCATGGATTGGTAACTGGTTAAAAGACAGGAAACAAAGGGCAGGAATAAATGGTCAGTTTTCAGAATGGAGAGAGGTAAATAGTGGTGTCCCCCAGGGGTCTGTACTGGGACCAGTCCTATTCAGCATATTCATAAATGATCTGGAGAAAGGGGTAAACAGTGAGGTGGCAAAATTTATAGATGATACAAAACTACTCAAGATAGTTAAGTCCCAGGTAGACTGTGATGAGCTACAAAAGGATCTCTCAAAACTGGGTGACAGGATAACAAAATGGCAGGTGAAATTCAATGTTGATAAATGCAAAGCAATGCACATTGGAAAACATAATCCCAACTATTCATATAAAATGATGGGATCTAAATTAGCTGTTACCACTCAAGAAAGATCTTGGAGTCACTGTGGATAGTTCTCTGAAAACATCCACTCAATATGCAGTGGCAGTCAAAAAAGCAAACAGAATGTTGGGAATCATTAAGAAAGTGATAGATAAAAAGGCAGAAAATATCATATTGCCTCTATATAAATCCCTGGTATGGCCACATCTTGAATACTGCATGCAGATGTGGTCACCCCATCTCAAAAAAAAAATATTGGAATTGGAAAAGGTTCAGAAAAGGGCAACAAAAATGATTAGGGATGTGGACTGGCTTCCATATGAGGAGAGATTAATAAGATTGGGACTTTTCAGCTTGGAAAAGAGACGACTGGAGTGGGGGGGGGAATATGATTGAGGTCTATAAAATCATGACTGGTGTAGAGAAAAAGTATTGTTTACTCCTCCTCATAACACAAGACTAAGGGTCACCAAATGAAATTAATAGGGAGCAGGTTTAAAACAAACAAAAGGAAGTGTTTTTTTCCCACACACTGCACAGTCAACCTGTGGAACTCCTTGCCAGAGGATGTTGTGAAGGCCAAGACTATAACAGGGTTAAAAAAAGAACCAGATACATTCATGGAGGAGAGGTCCATCAATGGCTATTAGCCAGGATGGGCAGGGATGGTGTCCCTAGCCTCTGTTTGCCAGAAGCTGGGAATGGGTGACAGGGTTAGGGTCTTCAGCCACTTTGGCTCACTTGGTGATTAGAATCATAGAATCATAGAATATCAGGGTTGGAAGGGACCTCAGGAGGTCATCTAGTCCAACCCCCTGCTCAAAGCAGGACCAATTCCCAGGTAACCCATTCCAGTGCTTCACCACCCTCCTAGTGAAAAAGTTTTTCCTAATGTCCAACCTAAACCTCCCCCTCTGCAACTTGAGACCATTACTCCTTGTTCTGTCATCTTCTACCACTGAGAACAGTCTAGATCCATCCTCTTTGGAACCCCCTTTCAGGTAGTTGAAAGCAGCTATCAAATCCCCCCTCATTCTTCTCTTCTGCAGACTAAACAATCCCAGTTCCCTCAGCCTCTCCTCATAAGTCATGTGCTCCAGGCCCCTAATCATTTTTGTTGCCCTCCACTGGACTCCCTCCAATTTTTCCACATCCTTCTGGTACTGTGGGGCCCAAAACTGGACACAGTACTCCAGATAAGGCCTCACCAATGTCAAAGAGGGGAATGATCAGGTCCCTCGATCTGCTGGCAATGCCCCTAATTATACAACCCAAAATGCCGTTAGCCTTCTTGGGAACAAGGGCACACTGCTGACTCATATCCAGCTTCCTGTCCACTGTAACCCCTAGGTCCTTTTCTGCAGAACTGCTGCCTAGTGTGACAAAGTTCCTCCTCTACTTTGGTGGGTCCTGCGCTTATTGGCAGATTTGCTCACCTCAGTGATCTTCCCCACAGTCTGGGTCAACTTCTCCTGTATCTGATCAGGAGTTGGGAGGTTTGGGGGGAACCCGGGCCCGCCCTCTACTCCAGGTTCCAGCCCAGGGCCCTGTGGATTGCAGCTGTCTATAGTGCCTCCTGTAACAGCTGCATGACAGCTACACTTCCCTGGGCTACTTCCCCATGGCCTCCTCCAAACACCTTCTTTATCCTCACCACAGGACCTTCCTCCTGGTGTCTGATAACACTTGTACTCCTTAGTCCTCCAGCAGCACACCCTCTCACTCTCAGCTCCTGGTGCCTCTTGCTCCCAGCTCCTCACACGCACTTCCTCTCCTCTGGCTCCCCCTCACCTGACTGGAGTGACCTTCTTTTTAAACCCAGGTGCCCTGATTAGCCTGCCTTGATTGGCTGCAGATGATCTAATCAGCCTGGCTGCCTTAATTGGTTCTAGCAGGTTCCTGATTACTCTAGTGCAGCCCCTGCTCTGGTCACTCAGGGAACAGAAAACTACTCATCCAGTGACCAGTATATTTGCCCTCGACCAGACTCCTGTACATCACTGGTTTGGATCTGTCACACTAGCCATTCGGTCCCTAGTCTATAGCAGTGCATGGGATTCTTCCGTCCTAAATGCAGGACTCTGCACTTGTCCTTGTTGAACCTCATCAGATTTATTTTGGCCCAATCCTCCAATTTGTCTAGGTCCTTCTGTATCCTATCCCTACCTTCCAGCGTATCTACCACTCCTCCCAGTTTAGTGTCATCTGCAAACTTGCTGAGGGTGCAGTCCACGCCATCCTCCAGATCATTAATGAAGATATTGAACAAAACTGGCCCCAGATTACGTGTTATGTTCATTCTCTCTGGGGCACCTGGCACTGGCCACTGTCGGAAGGCAGGATACTGGGCTAGATGGACCTTTGGTCTGACCCAGTATGACCATTCATATGTTCTTATTGAGGAAATACACACACTGACAAGGATTACTTCAGGAACTGCATAAAATAGAAACCTCTCAGAGGCAGCACTACAAAATGGGAACTGTTGACCCAGGTCATAGCAAAAGATCTTTCCAGCAAGTTGGAAAAAGATCTAAAAGGAGGGAATGACACCTGAGGAACAAAGACTGAACTGGGAGAAGTGCTGGTCCCAGGCAGGAAAGAAGGAAGCCTGTTGGTGTAGAAAACCTTGGTGGACTGTTTATACTATGTAACAGGTGAGACGCTGCTTAATTCAAATCCTATCTAGTATATTAGGCTTAGATTGTGGTTTTATTTTATTTCTTATGGTATTCTACTTTGATCTGTTTGATCACTTCAAAGCTCTCTTTCTGTAGCTAATAAATCTCTCTTATATTTTACCTAAAACACTGTGTGTTGTTTGAAGTGCAAAAGGGATAAATCTCAGCTCACAAAGAAGAGCTAGTGCACATCCACTTTCTTTTGTAGAAGTGTTGGACTGGGTAATAAATTCATGCTGGTCGGGTTTTGGCCAGAGCAGGACGGTACAGCTCTGGGGTCCTAGGCTGAAGAGCTGGGGGGTATCTTGTGGGTTCATGAGTAGCTGGCTGGAGCATTCATGAACACAGCTGGGTGGGGTCTGTGACAGTGTACCCCATAAGGCTTTACGGCGGGGGGTGCTTATAATGTATGATGTAACTGGAATAGGGTTTTGCTACATATGCCACGTAACTCATCTATGTAAAGGTTATGATCTACGGGTTACGTTCATCCTAGTTGTATGCAGGCACCATTTGTGTGTTCAAAGTTATGAACATTGGCTGTATACTTGTTCTAACTTAAGGCTACTTAGAAATCAAGCATTTGGTCACTTCTTGGGAAAGGAATGTGCAAGTTAAGTGCTCAATCAGGAAGCACTTAACAGACAAAAGAGCCTGGACGTCCACATAAGAAGTCTACCTGAGGACCTTCAAAGTAGCATGTGGGTAATGGCTGCTACCTGCAAGTCCTGAGTCATGCATGGGCATGTGACTTGCCCATGATTCCAAATTTCCATTTTGTGACTGGATTCTACACAGGGGGAGGGAGCGGTGTCTACCCGGAAGAGAAAGTCTATTTAAACCCTTGGGAGACCCCTCCACTTGGTCTTCAGCTGGCTAAAGAGGGAGCCTCTCCACCCCCCAGGTACTCGAAGGAAACTGGAACAAAGGGCAGTGACTGCAGGGGTGTGAGTGATTGCTGGACCCAGGCTAAAAGGAGATTAGTCTGTAAAAGGGAGCATTCTGGAACTGGTGAGGATATTATCTGTATTCAGTTTGATTAGAAATAGATTTGCGCATTTTTTATTTTATTTTGCTTGGTGACTTACTTTGTTCTGTCTGTTACTACTTGGAACCACTTAAATCCAACTTTCTGTATTTAATACAATCACTTTTTACTTATTAACTAACTCAGAGTATGTGTTACTACATGGGGGAGCAAACAGCTGTGTATATCTCTCTATCAGTGTTCTAGAGGGTGAACAATTTATGAGTTTACCCTGCATAAGCTTTATACAGGGTAAAACAGATTTATTTGGGTTTAGACCCCATTGGGAGTTGGGCATCTGGGTGCTAAAGACAAGCATAGTTCTGTGAGCTGCTTTCACCTGCAGCTTTGGGGCAAGTAATTCAGACCCTGAGTCTTTGTTGGAGCAGACGGGAGTGTCTGGCTCAGCAAGACAGGGTGCTGGAGTCCTGAGCTGGCAGGGAAGGCAGGGGCAGAAGTAGTCTTGGCACATCAGTTAGCAGCTCCCAGGGGGGTTTCTGTGATATAACCCGTCACAGGGTCTCTGCTTGTGGATGTTGGTGAGAGCCCAAGCTTGGAGGACTTTGCAGTTTGTCACAATGTTACAGTGCAAGAGGGAACCCAGATTGGTAAAACAGAGGGATCAGTTATATCCAAGTTCCAGATGGCCTGGGGGGACCTGCCACACCCTCTATTATCAAATAGATGTTCTTCCTGGAGGTATTGACCCACTGTGGGTAAGTCACCCCATAACCTTGTTGAGAGGCTAAACAGACTGAGCTCTCTGAGCAGGTCTTCTATTCCTCTGATCATTCGCGTGGCTCTTCTCTGAGCCCTCTGCAGTTTGTCAACATCCTTCTTGAACTGTGGGCACCAGAGCTGGGCACAGGACCAGTACTGGTCTCACCAGTGCTGTGTGCAGAGGGAAAATTCCCTCCCTGCTGCCCGGTTTGTATACCCAAGGACCGCACTAACCCTTCATGCCCCAGCACCGTGCTGTGATTGTGCTTGGAGAGGACGTTTGTGCAATACCCAGAGTGGGGCTCAGAGCCTGGCCCGGCTCCGCCAGTAGCAAGTGCCACAGCTCTCATGGCCTCTTCCCTGCCCGGCGGCGTTACCTTTCCTTGAGCCACCAGCTCTCTCTGAGCCGCTGAGGCTGCCTTCACCAGGGCACTGGTTGCAGCAGCGATGGATTTCGCAGCCTCCAAGATTTGCTCCTCAAAGTTGAGACTCTCGTCCGCCTGCTGCAGATGGAGACAGAGGGTGTGAGCCCTGGTGGGAGAGGAGGGGAGCACCAGGGACAGGTGGGAGGAGAGCTGTGCTGAGAAGTGGTAGGGGACAACACAGATGGATGGAGGGGAACCTGGGAGAAGGAACAGACAGCATTGTGACCCAGGGAGGGAGCCCTGTGGTGCCGGGGGAGAGGGCAGCAGGAGCGAGTGACACTGGAGAGCTGTCCCTGGGGAGGGGGTTCAGCCCAGCTCTCCCCGCAGTGAAGGCCTTGGAGCCACAGACATTGACGGGGGAGCCCTTGGCCTGATCAGGGCACAGCAGCCTCCAAGGGCCTGGCAGGAACTGGTGAGGCCCCAGGACCAGATAGATCCTGGTCTGCCAAGCCAGGTGCAGGTGGGGGCAGGGCAGCCGTACCTTGGGTTTGGCCCTTGGCTTCAGCTGCTCCAGTTTCTTGGCTGCAGCCTCAATGGCAGCTGCTGCTCCCAGCAGCTCATTCTCAGCAATGACCGTGGGATCCTCTGGGTCGACCCACTCAGTCCCTGTGGTGGATACAACCAAGACGTGGGACTGAGAAACCATTCCTGAGAACACAAGCCAGACCCCGCAGCACCAGGGGCTGGCGATAGGACCCCAGAATCCTGGCTCCCAGCCCCCCCGCTCTAACCCACTAGATCCCACAGCCCTCCCAGAGCTGGGGAGAGAATCACAGGAACATAACAATGGCCACACTGGGTCAGACCAAAGGCCCATCCAGCCCAGTGTCCTGTCTGCCGACAGTGGCCAGTGCCAGGTGCCCCAGAGGGAATGAACAGAACAGAGAATCATCAAGTGATCCATCCCCTGTTGTCCATTCCCAGCTTCTGGCAAACAGAGGCTAGGGACACCAACCCTGCCCAGCCTGCCTAATAGCCATTGATGGACCTATCATTCAAGGTGTAGAGGCTAATGCTTCAGGGGAGGGATAGCTCAGTAGTTTGAACATTGGCCTGCTAAACCCAGGGTTGTGAGTTCAATCCTTGAGGGGGCCACTTAGGGATCTGGGGCAAAATCAGCACTTGGTCCTGCTAGTGAAGGCAGGGGGCTGGACTCAATGACCTTTCAGGGTCCCTTCCAGCTCTATGAGATAGGTATATCTCCATGAACTTATCTAGTTCTTTATTGAACCCACTTATACTTTTGGCCTTCCCAACATCGCCTGGCAAAGAGTTCCACAGTTGACAGTGTGTTGTGTGAAGAAATACTTCCTTATGTTTGTTTTAAACCTGTTGTCTATAAATTTCATTTGGTGACCCCTAGTTCTTGTGTTACAACACTTCCTCCACAAAATTCATGATTTTATAGACCTTAATCATATCTCCCCTTAGCTGTATTTTTTCCAAGCTGAACAGTCATATCGATCCTCATATGGAAGCTGTTCCATACCCTTAATAATTTTTGTTGCCCTTTTCTGTAACTTTTCCAGTTCCAATATATCTTTTTTTGAGATGGGGCGACCACATCTGTATGCAGTATTCAAGATGTGGGCATACCATGGATTTATATAGGGGCAATATGATATTTCCTGTCTTATTATCTATCCCTTTCTTAAGGATTCCCAACATTCTGTTCGCTTTTTTGACTGCCACTGCACATTGAGTGGATGTTTTCAGAGAACTATCCACAAGGACTCCAAGATCTTTCTTGAGTGGTAACAGCTAATTTAGATCCCATCACTTTCTATGGATAGTTGGGATGATGTTTTCCAATGTGCATTACTTTACATTTGTCAACACTGAATTTCATCTGCCATTTTGTTGCCCAGTCACCCAGTTTTGAGAGATCCCTTTGGACTCTGCAGTCAGCTTTAGATTTAACTATCTTGAGTAATTTTGTATCTGCAAATTTTTCCACCTCATTTATGAATACACTGAACAGCTCAAGTCCAAGTACAGATATCTGAGACATCCCACTGTGACGCTGTACTCCATAAGGCTTTATGGAAATATGCTTATGAATGTATATATGACATAACTGGAATATGTTTAATGCTACATATGCCATGTAACATATCTCTGTAAAGGTTATGATCTACTGAATCTATTCATCCTATTTATGTGCATGTGTCGTTGTTGTACCCCACGTTATGAATACTGGCCGTGTACTTGTTTAATTTGAAGTAGCCTCAGTGAAGCAGTTGTCAGCTTCCTGAGGAAAGACTATTCTCAGTAAGTGCCCAACCAAGAAGCCCTTAAGCCAACAATGAAGTTGGAGACACCAGTCCACATCTAAGCTTTCCCAGGAATGTGGCTTGGCTGGTAAGGAACTCAGTCATGCATGGACATGTGACTTGCTCATGTGACTCCAAAACGCCATTTTGTAGCTGGATTCTACACAGGGGGAGGGAGTCTCCACCCACAAGAGAAAGTCTATTTAAACCCCGGGGAGACCCCTCCATTTTGTCTTCAGCTGGCTCAAGAGAGAGCCTCTCCACCCCCAAACGATGCCTGAAAGAAACTAGGACAAAGGACAGTAACTACAGGCGGTGAGAGTGATTGCTGGGCCTAGACCAGAAGGAGACTAGTCTGCAAAAGAAAGCTTACTGGAACACCTCTGAGGGTGAGGTTTTATCTGTATTCAGTTTTCCTACTGTACTAGGCATAGACTTGCGTGTTTTATTTTATTTTGCTTGGTAATTCATTTTGTTCTGTCTGTTACTACTTGGAACCACTTAAATCCTACTTTCTATATTTAATAAAACCACTTTTTACTTATTATTTAACCCAGAGTATGTATTAATACCGGGGGGTGGGGGAGGAGGACAGCTGTGCATATCCCTCTATCAGTGTTATAGAGGGCAAACAATTTATGAGTTTACCCTGCATAAGCTTTATACCGGGTAAAACTGATTTATTTGGGGTTTGGACCCCATTGAGAGTTGGACATCTGAGTGTTAAAGACAGGAACACTTCTTAAGCTGCTTTCAGTTAAGCTTGCAGTTTGTGGGTCTGTGTTTGTGGCTGACAAGTGTGTCTGGCACAACCAGGCAGGGCTCCCAAGCTAGCAGGAAAGCAGGGGCAGAAGTAGTCTTGGCGCACTGTTGGCAGCCCCAAGGGGGTTTCTGTGATCCAACCCATCACACCCACAATTAACCTTTTGCCGTTGTGAAAACTGACCATTTATTCCTACCCTTTGTTTCCTGTCTTTTAAGCAGTCACTGGGCTTAAACTGCAGCAAGGGAGATTTAGGTTGGACATTAGGAAAAAGTTCCTAACTGTCAGGGTGGTTAAACACTGGAATAAATTGCCTAGAGAGGTTGTGGAATCTCCATCTCTGGAGATATTTAAGAGTAGGTTAGATAAATGTCTATCAGGGATGGTCTAGACAGTATTTGGTCCTGCCATGAGGGCAGGGGACTGGACTCGATGACCTCTCAAGGTCCCTTCCAGTCCTAGAATCTAAATCCATGAGAGGACCTTCCCTCTTACCCCATGACAGCTTCCTTTGCGTAAGAGCTTTTGTCAAAGGCTTTCTGAAAGTCCAAATGACACTATCATCAACTGGATCACCTTTGTCCATGTTTGTTTGACCCCCTCAAAGAATTCTAATAGATTGGTGAGGCATGACTTCCCTTTACAAAAGCCGGGTTGACTCTTCCCCAACATATTGTGTTAATCTATGTGCCTGATAATTCTGTTCTTTACTGTAGTTTCAGCCAATTTGCCTGGTACTGAAGTCAGGCTTACTGGCCTGTAATTGCCGGGATTGACTCTGGAGTCTTTTTTAAAAATTGGTGCCACATTAGCTATCTCCCAGTCATTTGGTACAGAGGCTGATTGATGTGATAGGTTACACACCACAGTTGTTAGTTCTGCAATTTCATATTTGAGTTCCTTCAGAACTCTTGGGTGATACCATCTGTCCTGGGGACCTCTTACTGTTTAATTTATCAATTTGTTCGAAAAACCCCTCTACTAACTGTGACAGTCTGTATCCCCATGTTCACCCTTTTTACAAAGCTATCATGGATTTTGTACAAAGTATGCCTTGTAAGGGATCATTTGAAAACTCATAATTTGCTGATCATTATTGTTCTGGTAAAATATGCACGGCAACATTGCATGTAAAGTTATAAGATTCTAGTGTTTAACATTACTGAGACATATTCCAAGTTTAGAAAAGCAGGCACAAAACAGTTCCTCAAAGACAAAAGGCAAATTTATGCTTCAGCCAGGTGTCAACAAAATCAAATGGACTAGCACCTGGTTAAGTGGCCATTCTTTTGAGGAAAAAGAGTGTGAGTGAGAAATTTATAGCAAATATATAGCTTGGCAAATAAGTTGCCATCTCCCCAGACTTTCTGTCCCCTGAATCCCAGCTGGAGATGATTCTCAAAGAGGAAAAGATATAAGAATGGGGAACAGACAGCCCAAATCATCTCTCCTGATACCTCTATTCATGGTATTGAGAACACTTGAAGGACAAAGGAAGCACCATTGGACTGTGGAAGGGATCCTAACTGAAAGATTCTGCCACTAAGACTGCTGAAACATGTAGTGAGAAAGACTTTTTGCTTTGAATTCACTTAGCTTGTTAAGTTAGGTGTTAATTACATTTTATCTTTTATTTCTTTGTAAACAATCCTGACTTTTATGCCTCATCCCTTGTAATCACTAAAAATCTATCTTTCTGTAGTTAATAAACTCATTTTATTGTTTTATCTAAACCAGCGTGTTTGGGGAAAAACCATTTGTGCTAACAGGATTTGTGCACATCATTTTCTATTCATGAAATGACAGACTTTCTATGAGCTTGTGTTGTCCAGAAGCAGAGAGCTGGGCAGTACAAGCTGCACATTTCTGGGGGAAGTCTGGGACTGGGAATTTGCTAGTGTTGCCCTGCAGAGTAATTCATGGGTGCTGGCTATAGCACTCACACAGTAGAGCTGGGAGTGGTTTACATGCTGGAGGCTGTGTGTGAACAGACCAGCAGTGGTTGCTCTCACAGCGAAGCAGTGTAAAAGGCACCCAGGCTGGAGAATTGAGGAGACACAGCTATTTAACAGTCCAGATTGTACCCTAGGGATGTCATCTGACTCCTCATTCTGGGACAGTTCCTCAGATCTGTCACCTAATAAGAATGGCTCAGGTGTGGGAATCTCCCACCCATCCTCTGCAGTAAAGACCAATACAGAGAATTCATTCAGCTTTTCCGCAACGGCCTTGTCTTCTGTGAGTGCTCCTCTAGCACCTCGCTCGTCCAGTGGCCCCGCTGATGGTTTGACAGCTTCCTGTTTCTCATGTATTGAATTTGTTTGTTTATTTTGCTGCTAGTCTTTGTGCTCTTTGCTAGTTTTAATTCAAACGCTGCCTTGGCCCTGCCCTGTTGTACTTCTACACCTGACTTGCCTGCGTGATGCTCCTTTCTATTGTCCTCGCTAGGACTGGACTCAGCTTTTAAAGGGCACCTTTTTGCCTCTAATCGCCTCTTTTACTCTGTCATTTAGCCATGGTGGCCTTTTTCGGCTCCTCTTACTGACACCCAACTCCCTCCCAAGCACTGGGTCAGAGTCCCAGCTGAGATCCTAGCCATTGAGATGGAGCCAGTGACCAAAGAATGACCCACAGCTCGGGAGCTGGACTTTACCTTTCATGGCTTCTGCAGCCTGGATGAGCTCAGTGACGGAGCCAGCCACCCGCTTGGAATATCCAGCCAGCTGCTGCTTCAGCTCGTGACTCGGCTTCTGCAGAATCTGGGGAAGGAGAGGACTGTGAGTAGAGGCAGGCTGTATCCCCAGAGAGAGAGGGCCCCCCAAGGGACATGGCTGGCAATATCTGGCGTTACTCCATCCAGGGCCTTTCACAAACCTAGGGTTGTGCCAACTCCCACCCTCCCTACCCGCAGGGGCTATCCCCTTGTTCCCCAGAATAATACCATTTGGAACAGGAACTGGCAGCCCAGGGGCCCATCTATCCCTGTCTTTGGTCTCTAACAGTGCCTAGGACCAGCTACCACAAGAACCTCTCAGTGGCCATTCTGGAATGACAGGCCTGTAGGGGAGCTTCCCCTACTCCTGGCAGGTGGGGCTGGCTTGTGCACTGAGGTATCATGTCCATTGTTTTAACCCTTTCTACAGTGACAGTGACTTTAGTTGGTCTCATTCTCCACGGAAATGGCTGATCATTTCCTGAACCCTGCTGAGCTGGTGGTCTCAGTGACACCTTGTGGCGGTGAGTGCCACAGGTTAAGGTGATGCCCCCTTCCTCCACGGTGGAATTACCCAATCCAGAATCCTTTCCTCTGGAGTCATTTGACCTCCCCTGCCCTGGGTTCCTGGAGCTGAGAGACAGTTCCCTCCCCCATCCCGGTCTGTCTGCATGCCAGGGAAGGCTGCTGGTCCCACACCTGGAGGCGCTGAGATCTGGCCAGGCAGGTGCCAAGCCGCCACGAGTGCAAACAGCACATTGCAGGAGATGCTAGGCTCCCGCACTGCAGCTGGGGCCCAGCTCTTCACATGCCCAGCCTGGCTCTGCAGCTGCTGGGCCAAACTGTGGGCACACGCTGCACCCTCCCAGACCCACGTCACCTGGAACGCGGGCGCACACAGCACCTTCCCAGACCCACGTCACCTGGAACGCGGGCACACACAGCACCCTCCCAGACCCCTTCACAGGGAGCGCGTAAACACACAGCACCCTCCCAGACCCACGTCACCTGGAACGCGGGCGCACACAGCACCTTCCCAGACCCAAGTCACCAGGAACACGGGTGCACACAGCACCTTCCCAGACCCACGTCACTGGGCGTGTGTGCGCACACAGCACCCTCCCAGACCCACTTCACAGGGAGTGCGTAAACACACAGCACTCTCCCAGACCCACGTCACCTGGAACGCGGGCACACACAGCACCTTCCCAGACCCACGTCACTGGGAGTGCGTGAAACACAGCACCCTCCCAGACCCACGTCACCGGGCGTGTGTGGGCACACAGCACCCTCCCAGACCCACGTCACCGGGCGTGTGTGCGCACACAGCACCCTCCCAGACCCACGTCACCGGGCGTGTGTGGGCACACAGCACCCTCCCAGACCCACGTCACCGGGCCTGCGTGAACACACAGCACCCTCCCAGACCCACGTTACTGGGAGTGCATGAACACACAGCACCCTCCCAGACCCATGTCACAGGGAGTGCGTGCACACACAGCACCCTCCCAGACCCATGTCACAGGGAGTGCGTGCACACTCAGCACACACCTAGGCCTATGTCACCAGGAGCATGCGTGGACACACATATGTAGTGCACACACATTGAACACACCCCTACCTGTGTCACGCAGAATGCGTGCACATCAGTATGCATGCGCACAGAGAGCACACCCCTGGCACGTGCTCTCACATGCACCGGCAAACACAGCCCTAGTCCCTCTCACCTAAAGCACGTGTTGTGTCCCACACCCTGCCCCACTCCCGCCCACCCCAGCTGCGTCACTCGGTGCTCACACCGAGTGGAACCTAGTGCCATTTGGGCACATGCACACACGCGGGCTGTGACCAAGGCTCATGCTGGGGCAGACACACGGGGTCACTCCAAGCACCACTGTACTCACCGGCTGACAGGGTAGGAAGAACAGAATATAGAAAAGAAGAGAGTAAAGCAGTGAACAGCCTGCAGGGGCAGTGCCAGTCAAAGGCCCTGGGGGGCTCTGAACATGTATGTGGAGACAGAGCCTCATTCTGCGAGGAGAAGGGAGCCTGAGGGGCAAGGGCTGGGATTGCCAAGGGAGGAAGTTGTGTGCGCAGCAAAAGTAAGGGAGAGTTCTGTGTCACGCATGAGCCATTCGGACCATCTAGTCTGACTTTCTGCAGCGCGAGCGCCAGAGAACCCCCTCCCCCCACCCCCCACCCTGCAGGGATTCCTGCATCAAGCACACGTCCAGCTTGATCTGCAGCGTGCCGGGGCGGGGGGGGCGGGGGGGGGCTGGGAGATGTCTTTTTGTGCAGCCTGGGCAGCTAAAGGATGGAGAATACACCACGGCCCTAGGGACTTGGTCCAGTGGCTCCTTATGCTCACTGCACCTTATTTCAAGTCTGAATGAGTCTAGATTCAGCTTCTCCCCTGGAGGGTGCTTCGCCTTCGTTAGATTGAAGAAGGGCGGGCCCGGGTTTGCCCCAAACCTCCCAACTCCTGATCAGACACAGGAGAAGTTGACCCAGACTGTGGGGAAGATCACTGAGGTGAGCAAATCTGCCAATAAGCGCAGGACCCACCAAGGTAGAGGAGGAACTTTGTCACACTAGGCAGCAGTTCTGCAGAAAAGGACCTAGGGGTTACAGTGGACAGGAAGCTGGATATGAGTCAGCAGTGTGCCCTTGTTCCCAAGAAGGCTAACAGCATTTTGGGCTGTATAAGTAGGGGCATTGCCAGCAGATCGAGGGACCTGATCATTCCCCTCTTCGACATTGGTGAGGCCTTATCTGGAGTACTGTGTCCAGTTTTGGGCCCCACAGTACCAGAAGGATGTGGAAAAATTGGAAAGAGTCCAGCGGAGGGCAACAAAAGTGATTAGGGGCCTGGAGCACATGACTTATGAGGAGAGGCTGAGGGAACTGGGATTGTTTAGCCTGCAGAAGAGAAGAATGAGGGGGGATTTGATAGCTGCTTTCAACTACCTGAAAGGGGGTTCCAAAGAGGATGGATCTAGACTGTTCTCAGTGGTACCAGATGACAGAACAAGGAGTAATGGTCTCAAGCTGTAGTGGGGGAGGTTTAGGTTGGATATTAGGAAAAACTTTTTCACTAGGAGGGTGGTGAAGCACTGGAATGGGTTACCTGGGAATTGGTCCTGCTTTGAGCAGGGGGTTGGACTAGATGACCTCCTGAGGTCCCTTCCAACCCTGATATTCTATGATTCTAACTCCTGGCTAACAACAATCGCCTCCCCCGGCAGGTAACTGGACAACGGTCCAGTCATCTCTCACGTAAACTAAACAGATTAGGCTTCTTCAGCATCTCAGTGTCAGGCCGGTTTTCCAGACCTCAGATCACTGGTGTATCTCTTCTCTGAACCCCTTTCCAATTTATCAACATCCTTCTGGAAGCGTGGACCCCAGAATTGGACCCAACATACAGTACCGGTCCCGTTAATGCCACGGACAGTGGTAACACCACCTCTTCACTCCTATTCAATATTGCCCTGCGCATCCATCCAAGGATCACAGCTACTCTCAGCTCCAGCATCGCACCTGGAGCTCATGTTCAGCAGGCTGTCTAGCATGATCCCGAAGTCCATCTCATAAATGTGACCTGCGCTCTTGGTTCCAAGACTCATATTTTAAGGTCACACAGGACCATTAGTTTATCTCACCTAACCTCCTGTATAGCACAAGCCAGGGAACCACACCCAGTTGAAGGCATCGAGAGATGGCGAGTCCACCGCTTCCCTTGGGAGTTTGTTCCAAGGGCTAATCCCCCACTCTGATAACAACGTGCGCCTGATTTCTCATTTGAATGGGTCTGGTTTAATCTTCCAGCCATCGGCTCTTGTTCTGCCTTTTCCCCTACATTAAAGAGTCCCCCTTTGGTACACAGAATTTTCTCCCCTGGAAGGTGTGGTGAGTGGGAAGTTTTTGTAATATTTTTGAGTCTTGTTTGCATTCTGTGTGCTGCACTGTTACCCAGGGGGTGGGTAATGAGCTGTTTGTTCTCAGGGCAGGTGAAGAGACAGATCTGGGTGTCGCTCGGCTGTCTGGGTCTTGGTCCTCACATCAATAGAGCCTCTCTCTGAAGATACAAGAGTAGATCCAATCGCTCTGACACTGACACATAGCAAGCAATGCCCCAGAGGGACAGGGACTTCCCCACCTCTCTGCAGGGAGGTGGAGTGGCATTTCCCCAGCTTAGGTACGGCAGAGGTGTGAGGTGGGGGATAAGTGCTGGCTGCTGGGCAGAGTCAGGGGTCTCACCTGGAGTCTAAGGAGGAGGTCAGCTGGAGAGACAGACAGAGCTTGAACAATGGGGTTCAGTAGAGCTTGGCTGGGCTCTAACCTTCACTTCTCTCTGCTAACCTAAGGACTTCCTATGCTGCATTGCCATTGACTAATAAACCCGACTGTTCTGGCAGCGCTGTGAGAATGTCACTGCAGATGCTGGCAAGGTGCATTAATCCCTGAGGAGTGTACACATCTCCACTGGGGTCTATCTCAGTTGAACTTGCTGAATGGCGCTCATGGGGTGAAGCAGAAGTATTGCAGGCCCAGAGATCCAGTGTAAGGAGGCGGTGAAGCAACGTGGCTTATGCAGGAGGAAGAGTGAGATCCTTTGGGGGGTCTAGCACAGTGAAGGGTTCCTCCAGGACTGTTCAAAAGCTGGGGCCATCGCACCAATCCTGTGGGTCAATGACAGGTGGTGGTGATGCTGAATGCTCCAGTAGCATTTTGCAGCAGTAAAACCAGGCTAGTTAGAGGAAGCAGCAAGAAAATGGTGTATAACCACCTCCCTAAGAAGGGCATTGCAAACCAGTGCAGGGAGAGAGAGTTAAGCGTTGGGAAGCTCAACGAGGTGCAGCGGATTGCAGGGCTGGAGAAGGATGATCAGTCCAAGAAGCAGGTTCCAGACCCATGCAGGGTTCCAAGAGGGTCTGAGAGTGACAAAGGCAGCTGCAGAGGCAGCAGCAGGGTGTCCTGAAGACCTGGTTTCCCATCCAGAAGGGGGTCTTCACAACCTGACTCCCCATTGATAGATTTGAAGCGGTGGGAGTTGGAACTGAAAGCAAAGGACCTGCCTGCGGTCCAATCAGCACAGAGCTGTGGCCCATGTAATATCCTCAGGGCCTCTAATGAGTACAACTTACCAACTGATCCCGACTGCTCTGGATAAATGACCAGTCCCCAGCATGATTTGCCAAGCCCCTATTTTGCGGCAGCTCCAGTTTTACCAGTACCGATTTTATATTTTCTTCCAGATCACTGATACAGGGCATTGAATGGCACTGAGGCAAGAACAGATCCCTGCAGGACCCACTAGAAACTCCCTCACTGGATGACTTTTCATGTTTCCTGAACTGATAGGTCAGCAGACCACTTCTTAAAGCAATTTCAGAAGGTGTCAGAGGGTGCTTGGAGGGTCGGGCAGCCTAGTGGTTGACGCACCTGCCTTCCAGCCCCTTGCTGCCCTGGCCAAGGTGTCTCAGTCCTTACGGGAGCCAGGTGCTCCCTCTCCACTGGGTCCCAGCCCAGGGCCACGTGTGAAGCAGTCCCCAAATAGGGAGCTCCCGGCAGAGAGTCTCAGTCCACTGCCCTGGGCTACTCCCTACCACTGTGGCCTCTCTAGTCCAAACCATTTTCGAGGCTTAACTCAAGCAGCGCTCCCCCATGGACCTTGGACGCCCTGCCATGGCCTTAGGTTCCTCCGGGCAGACGGCTGTAAGTTTGCCAGGTTCTCTCTTTTTCTTCCCGTCCAGGTCTGGTGTTGGCTGCAGCTACAGCGGGGCATGCCTAGCTGGGCCTACAGGCTCTCCCGCTTTTCCTGTGCTAGTGTGAGGTTTCGCAGCTTCATCACACGTGGGCTACGCTGATTGTGCATAGTGCTGGTTTTTAATCCAAACATTGTGTGGGCCTAAGTCCAGTGCCTTGGAGAAGTCTCAGTGCGTTAACCTACAGCTACCGTTAGCATCCAAACTTGTGACCTCAAAAAACACAAGTTTCTCTGAGCAGACCTATCTGCCATAAAACCATGTTGACTGGTGTAAATCATGCTATGGTCCTTCAGTTCTTTACTGACTGTAACCCGTATCAGCCTTCTCATGATTCTGCCCAGGATCAATGTCAGCCTGTGGTTACCTGGGTCATCCTATTTACTCTTCTTAAATCCTAGCACAACACTGGCTGTTTTCCAGTCCTTTAAAAAGTGACAGAGAGTCCTGTGGCACCTTATAGACTAACAGACGTATTGGAGCATGAGCTTTTGTGGGTGAATACCCACATTGGTGCGTCTGAGATTTGAGAAACAACATTCATGATTCAGAAAACTCCTCAGCCAATTCTTTAATACTCTTGGACACAAGTTATCTGTCCCTGATGATTTAGAAATGTTTAACTGCAGTAGCTGCTGCTTAACATCCTAACTATTAATGGAACAGAAACTATTTCATTGTCACTCTCATATATGAATATAACATCCTGCTTTTTTCCAAACAGAACAGGAACAGCCATTGAATACTTCTGCCTTTTCTGCATCATGATAGATTGTTATGAGACAAAGAGGTAAAACTGACCTAGACCACTGCTACGATTTTGTTTGTTCCTGGTATTTTTTTTTTTTTTATATATTTTTTATTTCTACTGGACATAAGCTTTTCATGATACTGTTAGCTTCCTTTATCAACTGTCTGCCTTTCCTCACTGCTACTAAGAGCTCTCCATGGGGATGATTTATAGATTCACAGAGTTTAAGGGTCCATTAGATCATCTAGACTGGCTTACTGTACATCACAGACCAGAGAATTTCACCCAGGTACCCCGGCACTGAGCCCAGTGACTTGTGTTTGACTAAACCATAACCTGTGGAGGGTGAGGACAGAGTTCTGGGTGTATGAGGGAGAGCCCCAACATGAGGAGGGTGGGGAGAGTCTAGGGGGGATGGGGGAAAGAATCCCAGAAGAAGGTGCTACAGAGTGACCCCTGCATCCACGGGGCAGCTGAGCATCGTGTGCCTGGGCTCCCCTGGAATGCTGCCAGGAGATGGAAGCTGGGAGGGGTGGGGTCACTCACCACCAGCACGTGCTCCAGCAGCTCCAGGTACCCGTTGGCGCACTCCTTCCCGTAGCGCAGCGCCCGCAGCCGCACATCCGCGCTCACCTCAGGGTGGTAGGCAGCTTCCTGAAAGCCAGAAAGAGTGAGCAGTGCTGAGCACTGCTCCACACACAGCACCGGCCACACAGCCCTGCCCATCACCTAGGCCACTGCCATGGCATCCACACCCTCCAGTGCCTGAAGGACCCACTGCCCCCTAGTGCCCTGCCCCCCAGTGCTCCCTCTGCAGCCTATCGCCCTCCTGCCCTGCCCCGCCCCCCCGGTAGCCTATCGCCCTCCTGCCCTGCCCCCCAGTGCCCCCCCTGCAGCCTATCGCCCTCCTGCCCTGCCCCGCCCCCCCGGTAGCCTATCACCCTCCTGCCCTGCCCCCCAGTGCTCCCCCTGCAGCCTATCGGCCTCCTGCCCTGCCCTGCCCCCCCGGTGCCCTCCCTGCAGCCTATCGCCCTCCTGCCCTGCCCCCCAGTGCTCCCCCTGCAGCCTATCGCCCTCCTGCCCTGCCCCCCAGTGCCCTCCCTGCAGCCTATCGCCCTCCTGCCCTGCCCCCTTGGTACCCCCCCTGCAGCCTATCGCCCTCCTGCCCTGCCCCCCAGTACCCCCCCTGCAGCCTATCGCCCTCCTGCCCTGCCCCCCGGTGCCCCGCCTGCAGCCTATCGCCCTCCTGCCCCGCCCCCTCAGTACTCCCCTGCAGTCTATAGCCCTGCTGCGCTGCCCCCCAGTGCCCTCCCTGCAGCCTATCACCCTCCTGCCCTGCCCTGTCCTGCCCCCCAGTGCCTCCCTGCAGCCTATTGCCCTCCTGCCCCGTCCCCTGGTGCCCCCCCCCGGTAGCCTATCGCCCTCCTGCCCTGCCCCATCGGTGCCTCCCCTGCAGCCTATCACCCTGCTGTCCTGCCCTGCCCCCCGGTGCCTCCCATGCAGCCTATCACTCTGTTGCCCTGTCCCCCGGCAGCCCAGTGCCCCATGTCCCCACTGTACCTTGCAGGACCGCAGCATGTCAGCGATGGCGCGGCGGCTCAGGTTGGCCGTGGCGATTACGTCCTCCTGCCGACATGAGTTGCCAGCGGCCACGGCCTTGGCTGTCGCCATGGTGATGCCTTTGGTCATGCGGATAAAATCCTCTGGCGTCGAGGTCTTGGCTGGAGGTACCTGGGTGCAGAAAACCTGAGACAAGAGGTGGGGATGAGACCAGGACAGGTGGTGGCAGGGGGGGGCAGGAGCAGGCTGGGATAAGGGGCACAGGTACTGCAGTGTGGTCACTGCCTGACTTCCGAGTGCATCGCCGGCAGCGTCAGCTCAACCGAGACTGACCCGCGACTTCCTGGTCCTTGGAGGTCCTCTTTCTTGAAAGCCAGAAAGAGTGAACAGTGCTGGTTCTTGGAGGCAAGCTCTGCCAGCACGCAGAGGGGCTGCGTGCCCCCAGGAGGGTGGAGGGGGCAGGTGCTGCCGGCACGCAGAGGGGCCGCGTGCCCCCAGGAGGGTGGAGGGGGCAGGTGCTGCCGGCACGCAGAGGGGCCGCGTGCCCCCAGGAGGGTGGAGGGGGCAGGTGCTGCCGGCACGCAGAGGGGCCGCGTGCCCCCAGAAGGGTGGAGGGGGCAGGTGCTGCCGGCACGCAGAGGGGCTCCATGCCATTTCGCTTCACCCTTGGGCCGGGTGCTGGGTGCAAAGGCCGCTGGTGAGGAAGGGGCAGCTCCTAGCAGAGGGCTCTGGCCTGGCCCATGCTCACCGCCAGCTCCTGGCGGATATGCTCTATGGTGGCCTCCAGCGCACGAGTCCCCTTTGTGGCCTCGTCCTCCACGGCCTTCACCGTCTTCAGCAGGGAGGTGACGTTGGTGACCATCACCTGGCAGACAGAGAGGGAGGCTCAGTCACCCGGCCCGGGGAGTGCTGGGAACTGACAGCCCCAGGTCCTGTCCCCAGTCCACCTGCCTCATATCCCTCCTCCCCAAGCTCACCTCCGCCCTCTGCCCGCCACAGCCCATATCCCTCCACCCCCGGCTCTCCTCTGCCTTCTACCCACCAGAGCCCATATCCCTCCACCCCCAGCTCTCCTCTGCCCGCCACAGCCCAAGCCCCATATCCCTCCACTCTGCCCCCAGCTCTCCTCCACCAGCCACAGCCCACATCCCCCTGCCCCCGGCTCTCCTCTGCCCTCTGCCCACCACAGCCCATGTCCATCCGCCCCCAGCTCTCGTCTGCCCGCCACAGCCCACATCCCTCCGCCCCCAGCTCTCCTCTGCCCGCCACAGCCCATATCCCTCCGCCCCCAGCTCTCCTCTGCCCGCCACAGCCCAAGCCCCATATCCCTCCACTCTGCCCCCAGCTCTCCTCCGCCCTGTGCCCGCCACAGCCCACATCCCTCCGCCACCAGCTCTCCGCCCTCTGCCCGCCTGTGCCGTTATGAGTATAGTATCTCATTGAAAGGTGACAGGGCCAGAAAGAGTTAATTAACTCATCTCACCGACTGACCTGACCCATGGGTGAACCTTAAAAACTGGTTAGCAAGATATGCAAATGAATAAAGCTTTGAAATGCAAGTCTGCATTGGTAGAGGTAGAAGGGTAAATGTTTGCTCAGGTCTTGTGATGTAAGCAAACAAGTCTGGTCTATTGCTATAGTTTTAATTCAAAGATCAAAAAAAGGAATATTAACATTTATGATGATACTTGAGGGAAATAGTGTTATTGTCTGTGTGTCTCTTTGAAGGTTGTGATAACCTGTATTTGAACTGTTTAATGGATAAATTACCCTGTGCTAATTGCCAGGATGTTTGGGAGAAGGAGTTGAGCCTATTGTTTTCTCAGGCCAAAAGGCTGCTGGAAATGTATAAGAAGCCTGGGACACGATCCTGCTTCATCTCAGTTCTGCTTTGGGTTTCAAGACGGGGAAACCTTAAGCCACAAGGATTGAGATCCCCAGTCACTGACTGGAGCCACCCTGAATATGGACATTGGACTATATCCTATGGACTATTTCTAAAAGGACTTTTGGCAACTACAAGCTCACCTCTACTGTGTATCTGAACCTCAAAAATTGAATTCAAGTCTGTCTGTATATTGATCTTTTAACCAACACTCTCGCTCTTTTTTTTTTAAATAAATTTTAGCTTAGTTAATAAGAATTGGCTGTAGTGTGTATTTTGGGTAAGATCTAAGTTATAATTGGACCTGGGTGTGTGGCTGATCCTTTGGGATTGGAAGAACCTTTTCTTTTATATGATGAGAGAAGATTCTCAGGAATCATCATCATATCTGACAGGTGTGTCTGGATGGAGGCCTGAGGCTGGGCACTTTAAGGGAACTGCGTGGTTTGGACTTCTGAGTAACCAGTGAGGTACTGTAGAAGCTGTTTTGTGCTGGTTGGTAAATCTAAGTATTGGAATATCCACCAGCGTTTGGGGTTTGTCTGCCCCGTTTGGTTTGCAGTTCACCCTGATTGAGTAACCTCAGCTGGCTCCCACGGGCAGCACCATCATACCGCCACAGCCCATATCCCTTCGCCCGCCACAGCCCATGCCCCGTATCCCCTCGCTCCGCCCCCAGCTCTCCTCTGCCTCTGCTCGCCACAGCCCATGCCCCATATCCTTCCACTCTGCCCCCAGTGACCCCTCCTCCCCAGCACCCTCCACCCTGCTCCCCCCCCAGTGACCCCTCCTCCCCAGGACCCCTCCACCCTGCTCCCCCCCCAGTGACCCCCTCCTCCCCAGCAGCCTCCCCCACACTCTGCTCTCACTGCCCTCTACCACCTTCTTTCCTTCTCCTGTTCACCCTGCTCCCTCCGCTCTTCCCCCATCTGCCCACACACTGACCTTGGCCGAGTTCTTCAGCTGGTAGACTGAGGGGTCGTCCCCGGCTTTGCCGGCCGCTGCCTTGGTGGCACTGATCAGGTCCCCAAGCGCCTTGGCCACGTCCTTGACCGCATTGATCAGAACCACCTGGGAAGGAGCAAGGGCAGGTCAGCGGCTTGGCTGGTGCCCCGCAGTGACGGACGGGGAAGGGGCAGGCTGAGAAGAGAGTGAGCTGAGTGTGCGGGGGCACCAAAGGCCAGGCCACACCCCAGCCCAAACGCCATGTGGTTCCAGATCCCAGCCCCATCTGACCTGAGTCTCAGGGTCCTCAGAGCCCAGGCTGGCAGCACCCAGCTTCACCACTTCTGCGAGGCGGGTGATGGTGGCCACGGAAGACTGGGCAGCCTGGGCCAGCTTCTCCTGGCTGGCAGTGGCGTTCTGCACCAACACCTTGGTGTCCTCCACCAGCGCCTTGGCTGTCTTCAGGATGCCCTCCCTGTGGGGGAGACAGGGGTCAGAGAGGAACAGCCTGCACACGTCCTCTGCGGGTGAATCATAGACTATCAGGGATGGAAGGGACCTCAGGAGGTATCTAGTCCAGCCCCCTGCTCAGAGCAGGACCAACCCCAACTAAATCATCCCAGCCAGGGCTTTGTCAAGCCGGGCCTTAAAAACCTCTAAGGAAGGAGATTCCACCACCTCCCTACGTAACCCATTCCAGTGCTTCACCACCCTACTAGGGAAATAGTGTTTCCTAATATTCAACCTAAACCTCCCCCACTGCAACTTGAGACCATTGCTCCTTGTTCTGCCATCTACCACCCCCGAAAACAGTCTAGATCCATCCTCTTTGGAACCCCCTTTCAGGTAGTTGAAAGCATCTATCAAATCCCCCCTCATTCTTCTCTTCTGAAGTTCCCTCAGCCTCTCCTCATAGGTCATGTGCTCCAGCCCCCTAATCATTTTTGTTGCCCCCCGCTGGACTCTTTACAATTTATCCACATCCTTCTTGTAGTGTGGGGCCCAAAACTGGACACAGCACTCCAGATGAGGCCTCACCAATGTCGAATAGAGGGGAATGATCACATCCCTCGATCTGCTGGCAATGCTCCTACTTATACAGCCCAAAATGCCATCAGCCTTCCTGGCAACAAGGGCACACTGTTGACTCATATCCAGCTTCTCGTCCACCGTAACCCCTAGGTCCTTTTCTGCAGAACTCCTGCCCAGCCATTCGGTCCCTAGTCTGTAGCAGTGCATGGGATTCTTCCAACCTAAGTGCAGGACTCTGCACGTGTCCTTGTTGAACCTCATCAGGTTTCTTTTGGCCCAATCCTCTAATTTGTCTAGGTCCTTCTGTATCCTATCCCTATCCTCCAGCGTATCTACCACTCCTCCCAGTTTAGTGTCATCTGCAAACTTGCTGAGAGTGCAGTCCACACCATCCTCCAGATCGTTAATGAAGATATTGAACAAAACCGGCCCTAGGACTGACCCTTGGGGCACTCTGCTTGATAAAGGCTGCCAACTAGACATGGAGCCGTTGATCACTATGGGTGTGTGCGACAGAGAGGTGGGGCCAGAGACTGCCCCCCATGGCCTGCCCTAAGCTTTCTGGGGGGAAAGGGGGTCACAGAAAGCACTGTCTGCCCTGTGTGTGTATGTGTTACAGCTGGTAGGGGAGTGCGGGTGGGGGAGAGAGCACAACCACGCAGCCCGCACCCGCTGTGTGTGAGAGTGAAAGACAATGTGTGTGTGAGGAGGTGGGGAGGGGCCAGAGAGTTGTGCCCGGCCTGCCACTTGCATCCACCCCTTCCGTGGGGGTGGAGTCAGACAGCATGGCGGGAACCCAGCCCCACCCTATGGGCGGAGCCATGCCCAAGGGACATGTGAAGGGAGGATGATATAGCCAGCCCCCCGGCGGCTGTGTCTGGATCGCCCAGCAGGCTCTCCGTCTGCCCTGGTACCGGTGGTCGGCGAAGGTCTCGGCATTCTCCCGGTTCAGCGTCCCCGCAGTGGCGAACATGATGGTGGTGTCGAGGTCGGCGATGATCCCAGAGACTGCACTGGCTGCAGTGATGCAGGCCTGGGTCCCGCGGTTCCCGGCCTGCAGCGCTGCCAACACATGGGACACCTGCGGGGAGGAGGCTGGGATGACCCTGAGGGACCGATGGGGAGTGCAGGGACCCCGCTCAGTACTGTCCCTGTCACAGCCCATCACTGTTACTGCACCAGCAGACCCCACCCCAGCAGATATAACCACCGCTGCACCCCTCCCACTGCTTGGCAGCAGCCGAAGCTCCTGGGCATCCATGCAAACTAGACCCAGTGCCACCGCATGGGCTGGTCTGGAAGGGCGGCAAGCAGTTGGCACATACCAGGGACCAGAAAGGGACTCCAATGGACAGAGAACATGAGGGAGTCCAGAAACCAGTGCAGAGGAGCTGGGGGCACACGCCAGGCATAGGGGTCTGGTGGGTACCGCGGGCATGGGGTGGGGGCATACGCCAGGCATAGGGGTCTAGTGGGTATATAGCAGGCATGGGGTGGGGGCACACGCCAGGCATAGGGGTCTAGCGGGTATATAGAAGGCATGAAGGGGCCGGGGGGCACATGCTGGTCCAACTCCACACTCCGTCCTCCCACTAGTTTTTCTGCCCATGGCCCCTTCCTCTCCTCTCTGCCAGCCGCTCCACGCTCACTCCTGCCCAATCACCTTCTCGGACACTTTGCGCGCACACTCGATCAGCTCCTTCTTCGTGTAGGCATCGCTGGGGCTGCACTGCAGGGCTCCGGCCTTCGTCACCAGCGCTGCGCAGCCGTGGCCCAGCTCCTGCACCCGGTTCTTGATGTGGGAGCCAATCTAGGAACCAGAGCATAGGGTGGGGTGACCCAGAGCAGAGTCAGCTCCGCCCTCCTCAGGGCGCTGACACACCCTCGATATCCAGTGGGAAACCCCAACTGCTCCCTCCCCCCCGCCACACACGGAGACCTCGCCCCCCTCCAGCCCCCAATGGGAGATCCCAGCGCTGCCCATTGCCCCCCTCCAGCCCCCAATGGGAGATCCCAGCGCTGCCCATTGCCCCCCTCCAGCCCCCAATGGGAGATCCCAGCGCTGCCCATTGCCCCCCTCCAGCCCCCAATGGGAGATCCCAGCGCTGCCCATTACCCCCCTCCTGCCCCCAATGGGAGATCCCAGCGCTGCCCATTACCCCCCTCCAGCCCCCAATGGGAGATCCCAGCGCTGCCCATTACCCCCCTCCAGCCCCCAATGGGAGATCCCAGCGCTGCCCATTACCCCCCTCGAGCCCCCAATGGGAGATCCCAGCGCTGCCCATTGCCCCCCTCCAGCCCCCAATGGGAGATCCCAGCGCTGCCCATTGCCCCCCTCCAGCCCCCAATGGGAGATCCCAGCGCTGCCCATTACCCCCCCGCCAGCCCCCAGTGAGAGATCCCAGCGCTGCCCATTACCCCCCTCCAGCCCCCAATGGGAGATCCCAGCGCTGCCCATTTCCCCCCTCCAGCCCCCAATGGGAGATCCCAGCGCTGCCCATTACCCCCCTCCAGCCCCCAATGGGAGATCCCAGCGCTGCCCATTGCCCCCCTCCAGCCCCCAATGGGAGATCCCAGCGCTGCCCATTGCCCCCCTCCAGCCCCCAATGGGAGATCCCAGCGCTGCCCATTACCCCCCCTCCAGCCCCCTGTGTTAGATCCCAGCGCTGCCCCTTCACCCCCTCCAGCCCCCAATGGGAGATCCCAGCGCTGCCCATTGCCCCCCTCCAGCCCCCAATGGGAGATCCCAGCGCTGCCCATTGCCCCCCTCCAGCCCCCAATGGGAGATCCCAGCGCTGCCCATTACCCCCCCTCCAGCCCCCAGTGAGAGATCCCAGCGCTGCCCATTACCCCCCTCCAGCCCCCATTGGGAGATCCCAGCGCTGCCCATTACCCCCCTCCAGCCCCCAATGGGAGATCCCAGCGCTGCCCATTACCCCCCTCCAGCCCCCAATGAGAGATCCCAGCGCTGCCCATTGCCCCCCTCCAGCCCCCAATGGGAGATCCCAGCGCTGCCCATTACCCCCCTCCAGCCCCCAATGGGAGGTCCCAGCGCTGCCCATTGCCCCCCTCCAGCCCCCAATGGGAGATCCCAGCGCTGCCCATTGCCCCCCTCCAGCCCCCAATGGGAGATCCCAGCGCTGCCCATTGCCCCCCTCCAGCCCCCAATGGGAGATCCCAGCGCTGCCCATTACCCCCCTCCAGCCCCCAATGGGAGATCCCAGCGCTGCCCATTGCCCCCCCCTCCAGCCCCCAGTGAGAGATCCCAGCGCTGCCCATTGCCCCCCTCCAGCCCCCAATGGGAGATCCCAGCGCTGCCCATTACCCCCCTCCAGCCCCCAATGGGAGATCCCAGCGCTGCCCATTACCCCCCTCCAGCCCCCAATGGGAGATCCCAGCGCTGCCCATTGCCCCCCTCCAGCCCCCAGTGAGAGATCCCAGCGCTGCCCATTGCCCCCCCCCAGCCCCCAATGTGAGATCCCAGCGCTGCCCATTACCCCCCCCCAGCCCCCAATGGGAGATCCCAGCGCTGCCCATTACCCCCCTCCAGCCCCCAATGGGAGATCCCAGCGCTGCCCATTACCCCCCTCCAGCCCCCAATGGGAGATCCCAGCGCTGCCCATTGCCCCCCTCCAGCCCCCAATGGGAGATCCCAGCGCTGCCCATTGCCCCCCTCCAGCCCCCAATGGGAGATCCCAGCGCTGCCCCTTACCCCCCTCCAGCCCCCAATGGGAGATCCCAGCGCTGCCCATTGCCCCCCTCCAGCCCCCAATGGGAGATCCCAGCGCTGCCCATTGCCCCCCTCCAGCCCCCAATGGGAGATCCCAGCGCTGCCCATTGCCCCCCTCCAGCCCCCAATGGGAGATCCCAGCGCTGCCCATTTCCCCCCTCCAGCCCCCAATGGGAGATCCCAGCGCGGCCCTTTGCCCCCCTCCAGCCCCCAATGGGAGATCCCAGCGCTGCCCATTGCCCCCCTCCAGCCCCCAATGGGAGGTCCCAGCGCTGCCCATTGCCCCCCTCCAGCCCCCAATGGGAGGTCCCAGCGCTGCCCATTGCCCCCCTCCAGCCCCCAATGGGAGATCCCAGCGCTGCCCATTACCCCCCCTCCAGCCCCCAATGGGAGTTCCCAGCGCTGCCGTTTGCCCCCCTCCAGCCCCCAATGGGAGATCCCAGCGCTGCCCATTGCCCCCCTCCAGCCCCCAATGGGAGATCCCAGCGCTGCCCATTGCCCCCCTCCAGCCCCCAATGGGAGGTCCCAGCGCTGCCCATTGCCCCCCTCCAGCCCCCAATGGGAGGTCCCAGCGCTGCCCATTGCCCCCCTCCAGCCCCCAATGGGAGGTCCCAGCGCTGCCCATTGCCCCCCTCCCGCCCCCAATGGGTGATCCCAGCGCTGCCCATTTCCCCCCCTCCAGCCTCCAATGGGAGATCCCAGCGCTGCCCATTACCCCCCTCCAGCCCCATTGGGAGATCCCAGCGCTGCCCATTGCCCCCCTCCAGCCCCCAATGGGAGATCCCAGCGCTGCCCATTGCCCCCCTCCAGCCCCCAATGGGAGATCCCAGCGCTGCCCATTACCCCCCTCCAGCCCCCAATGGGAGATCCCAGCGCTGCCCATTACCCCCCTCCAGCCCCCAATGGGAGATCCCAGCGCTGCCCATTACCCCCCTCCAGCCCCCAATGGGAGATCCCAGCGCTGCCCATTACCCCCCTCCAGCCCCCAATGGGAGATCCCAGCGCTGCCCATTACCCCCCCTTCAGCCCCCAATGGGAGATCCCAGCGCTGCCCATTGCCCCCCTCCAGCCCCCAATGGGAGATCCCAGCGCTGCCCATTACCCCCCTCCAGCCCCCAATGAGAGATCCCAGCGCTGCCCATTACCCCCCTCCAGCCCCCAATGGGAGATCCCAGCGCTGCCCAGTTCCCCCCTCCAGCCCCCAATGGGAGATCCCAGCGCTGCCCATTACCCCCCTCCAGCCCCCAATGAGAGATCCCAGCGCTGCCCATTACCCCCCTCCAGCCCCCAATGAGATCCCAGCGCTGCCCATTACCCCCCTCCAGCCCCCAATGGGAGATCCCAGCGCTGACCCATTACCCCCGGCAGCCCCCAATGGGAGATCCCAGCGCTGCCCATTGCCCCCCTCCAGCCCCCAATGGGAGATCCCAGCGCTGCCCATTACCCCCCTCCAGCCCCCAAGGGGGGATCCCCGCGCGGCCCATTGCCGCCTCCAGCCCCCAATGGGAGATCCCAGCGCTGCCCATTGCCCCCCTCCAGCCCCCAATGGGAGATCCCAGCGCTGCCCATTACCCCCCTCCAGCCCCCAATGAGAGATCCCAGCGCTGCCCATTACCCCCCTCCAGCCCCCAATGGGAGATCCCAGCGCTGCCCATTGCCCCCCTCCAGCCCCCAATGGGAGATCCCAGCGCTGCCCATTGCCCCCCTCCAGCCCCCAATGGGAGATCCCAGCGCTGCCCATTACCCCCCTCCAGCCCCCAATGGGAGATCCCAGCGCTGCCCATTACCCCCCTCCAGCCCCCAATGAGAGATCCCAGCGCTGCCCAGTACCCCCCTCCAGCCCCCAATGAGAGATCCCAGCGCTGCCCATTGCCCCCCTCCAGCCCCCAATGGGAGATCCCAGCGCTGCCCATTACCCCCCTCCAGCCCCCAATGGGAGATCCCAGCGCTGCCCATTGCCCCCCTCCAGCCCCCAATGGGAGATCCCAGCGCTGCCCATTACCCCCCTCCAGCCCCCAATGAGAGATCCCAGCGCTGCCCATTACCCCCCTCGAGCCCCCAATGGGAGATCCCAGCGCTGCCCATTGCCCCCCTCCAGCCCCCAATGGGAGATCCCAGCGCTGCCCATTACCCCCCTCCAGCCCCCAATGGGAGATCCCAGCGCTGCCCCTTACCCCCCGCCAGCCCCCAATGAGAGATCCCAGCGCTGCCCATTACCCCCCTCCAGCCCCCAATGGGAGATCCCAGCGCTGCCCATTGCCCCCCTCCAGCCCCCAATGGGAGATCCCAGCGCTGCCCATTGCCCCCCTCCAGCCCCCAATGGGAGATCCCAGCGCTGCCCATTGCCCCCCTCCAGCCCCCAATGGGAGATCCCAGCGCTGCCCATTTGCCCCCCAGCCCCCAATGGGAGATCCCAGCGCTGCCCAGTACCCCCCTCCAGCCCCCAATGAGAGATCCCAGCGCTGCCCATTGCCCCCCTCCAGCCCCCAATGGGAGATCCCAGCGCTGCCCATTACCCCCCTCCAGCCCCCAATGAGAGATCCCAGTGCTGCCCTCCGCCCCAGTGGGAGGCCCCCGCGCGGCCCCCCGGCCCCCCTCACCTCATCGTTCTCGGCGGTGATGGCAGCAGGCTTGGCCTGGTGAGCCAGCTGCCCGTAGTCGCTGGTGAGCTGGTTGGCCAGCGTGCCCAGCTCGTCCGGGTTGGTGGTGGATTTGGTGACCTGCAGGCAGAGGGGGAGTGAGAAGGGCCCGTCACACCCAGGAACCGCTGGCCTTGCCGGCCCTGCAGCAGCAGCGAGCCAGGCCGGTGCTGCCCTCGCGTCCCTGGAGAAGGCCTTGCAGGGACTCGGGCGGCAAGGCTGCATGCGGCCACCGCCATCCTTCCCAGACACAGAGGGGGTGTAATGGGGAGGCCCAGAAGTCACTGTCTGCCCCCAACACTCACCATCTCCTGTACCGTCACTGCAATGGCCTTGGCTGTCTTGACCATGGTGGTCTGGTAATCCACAAAGGTCCCCTCCGGCTCCCCCATGGGTCCCTCATCCAGCTGCCAGAGAGAGCGAGCCATTAATGGGATTCAGCCTGCTCCCCTCCTCCCTGAGCCCCCCGTGGCAGGCAGGGTCCCACAGGGCCCCAGCCTGGGCCTGCCACCACATTTCTCCAAAGGCTCCCTCCCCCGAACATGCCCTTCCGGGACTGTGCCACTGTGTACCATGGGCAGCCTGCTCCGGCCAGCAGCGTGCATGGCCCTCCTGCCCCTCCTCATTCCCAACCACGCTCAGTGCTGGGGTCACAGCCGAGTGTGAGGTTCGTAGGTTCCAAGGCCAGACGGGACCATTGTGATCATCCAGCCTGACCTCCAGCACAGCACAGGCCAGAGACCTGCCCTAAAACAATTCCCAGAGCCCATCACCTAGAAAACCATCTGATCTTGAGTTAACGGGTGTTGATGATGGAGAATCCACCACTCCCCTGGGTAAGTCGTTCCAATGGTTAATTATTCTCCCCATTAAACCGTAGCCCTCATTTCGTCTGAATTTGTCCTGCTTCAACTTCCAGACACGGGATCGTGTTAGACTTTTCCTGGCTAGACTGAAGAGCCCTTTGGGGTCCAGTCACCCCTTCACCTTCCCTTTGCTAAGTAAACAGATCGAGTCCTGGAGCCTTTCACTACGGGAATGTGCACAGCCCGCGGGAGCAGGCCTCCCTGCCTGGGTTGCTTGTGGATTTGGGTTGGCAGGGCTCGTGGTGGTGCTCTAGACCAGAGCTTCTCAAGCCAGGGGGCGCAGAATGTATTCGGGGGTGGGGGGGCATGAGAAGCCGCGCTGCCTTCAGAGCTGGGCGGCTGGAGAGCAGCAGCTGCTGGCCGGGCACCCAGCTCTGAGCAGTGGAGAAGGGTGGCAATACCATAGCATGCCACCCGTACTTCTGCGCTGCTGCTGGCGGTAGCACTGCCTTCAGAGCTGGGTGCTCTCCACTCTGCCTTCAGAGCAGGCCAGCCGGGCATGTACCTGTGTGGCGGGAGCAGGTGGAAGTTACTACAGACAGGAAGAAGAGGGGCACAATCCAATCAATTTGAGAACCGCCGCTCTAGGCAGAGCTGCGTGGACAGCACTCAAGCTGTGGCTTGGGCCCACCTGCCACCTGGGACTCAAAGCCCAAGCTTCGAAACTGCCGACACAGCGATTTGTCGGGCGCAAGGGCGAGCCCCACTAGCCCACATCTGTTGACCCAGGCTGGGACACTTGCTGCCGCGGGCTGTGTAGACGTACACTAAGGTACGTTTTCCAGTCCTTTAACTGCTCTCAGGGCTCTGCTGGGGAAGGAGTGGTGCCTGAGATGAGCCCATCTCGTTCCACGGGATGGAGGAGGCAGGGACCTCAAATATACCCAGCACTTTATCCCTGAGCCTGTGGGCAAAAGTCCCTGGATTCTAGGGCACAAGATGGCAGCCATCAGGAAATAGCACCGTCCTTGCTCAGGCCAATCCCTCCCCTCCCCTCCCCGTGGCCCCTCGCTGTGCATTCTATGCTCCCCCTTGCCTGGTTTATGGCCTGGGTGATGGAGTCCACCATGCCCCCGACGACCCCGGCAGCGCTGGCAGCCTCATTGAGAGTGGTGGTCAGGTCCTCCACAGCTTCCTTCATCATCTGCACAGCCTCTTCCAGTGCCTCCTGCGTGTGTGCGGCTTGCTGCAAGCACAGGCCTGCGTCAGGCCGAGGCAGCCACCGGCAGGACACGGTGGCAGATGAGAACCGGCAACCAGGAGCACCTGGGCCTGTGCTCACGGAACCCTCCTTGGTCGCCTCACATGCACACACCCCACCATCGTGTTACACACACTCGTCGCCCCTGCTGTGGGCTGCCCTGCACAAGTGCACACCACCCCCGCACAGGCTCTCACCTGGCACACGTCCCTGAAATCACACACCAGTGCAGCGCGTGAGCCTCGCACGGGCCAGGAAGGATTAACAAGTCGTGGTGCGCTCCACCGACTCTGCTCCTTGCCCCTGCATGAGCTGTCTGGCATGGAGGGGGTGATAAAAGAGGGGAGCTGGCTCTAAGGGCTGGGCAGTGACCAGGAAGAAGAGCAGTCTGGCTGGGCCAGCAGCTGACCGAAGGGCTCCCCTGCCTGTTAGTTCGCTTTGCTACCAGGAACCCACTGGCAGGCTGCAGCTGGGGCCTGCCTGACAGGATGCGGCTGAAAGCTGAGCCCAGCAGGGCTGGGGATTCCTTTGGTTCGTGTTTATGTTGGACTTCTACTTGGGGACTCTGCCAGACCGGGCTGATCTCCCAGTGACTGGGCCAGGGGGTGAAGCTACGTGTGCTGAAGTGTCCACTGGGGAAACTGAGGCACAGCTGCTGCAGTGGTGCACTTCACTGTGGGGGAGTGAACAGAGATGGCACCTCTGCTACACACGCACCCCCTCTACGGGACCCTGCTGCAGGTGTGCACACTGCCCTCACACACACACTGTACGGGACCCTGCTGCAGGTGCGCACACCACCCTCACACACACACGCTGTACGGGACCCTGCTGCAGGTGCGCACACCGCCCTCACACACACACGCTGTACGGGACCCTGCTGCAGGTGCGCACACCGCCCTCACACACACACGCTGTACGGGACCCTGCTGCAGGTGCGCACACCGCCCTCACACACACACTGTACGGGACCCTGCTGCAGGTGTGCACACTGCCCTCACACACACACTGTACGGGACCCTGCTGCAGGTGCGCACACCGCCCTCACACACACACGCTGTACGGGACCCTGCTGCAGGTGCGCACACCGCCCTCACACACACACGCTGTACGGGACCCTGCTGCAGGTGCGCACACCGCCCTCACACACACACGCTGTACGGGACCCTGCTGCAGGTGCGCACACCGCCCTCACACACACACGTACAGCCACACACATGCTGTATGGGACCCTGCTGCTGGTGTGCACACCGCCCTCACACACACACACACACAGCCACACACACGCTGTATGGGACCCTGCTGCAGGTGCGCACACCACCCTCTCACACACCCACCCACCCACAACTGGAGATGGGTTGCACCTCCACTACACTCAGACATGCTGCCCAGCACCCTGCTTTGGGCAGCCCCCTTCCAGCTCTGCAGGGAGTGCTCCCCGCACCGCACGCACCTTGGGGTTCCCGCCGGCCTCCTTGGCTGTGTACAGCATCTGCAGGGCAGACTCGGACAGCGTCTTGGTCTGGTCCAGGAGGTTCATCTGCTGCTGGTGGTTGAGCGTCTTGGAGGCAGCACCAACAGCGGCCAGAATGAGCGGCTCGAAGTACTGAGCCATCTGGGACACCTGGGGAAGAGCAGCATTAGTCCCAGGACGGCCAGGTGCCCGTGTCCGGCAGACCCAGAACCTCCTGCCCCAACACACTCAGGCCCCAGTCCATTACCTTGTGTCCCAGCTGTGAGGCCTCCGCCCTGGCGGCGCTGGCCACAGGCTCAATCAGATTGCTGATCTCCTGAACAGCAGTGATCATCTGGTTGTGCAAAGCCTGTGGGGGGAGACACCGATTAATAAGGCTGCCCCATGGCCCAGATCCTGGGCACTGGAGTCACAGGGCCTGGCCAGAGGACCTAGAAGGGGAAGGGGGATGACAGCCCAGGCCACAGGCCTGCCCCAGGAGAAGCAGGTGTCAGTGATTTGGTCACCGGACTATCCCAGTGATGCTGGTTTAGGGGGCTGAGAAGATAGATCCCCCACTAGGGGCCTGTCTAAACCCCACCCTTGGCATGTCAGGGCAGCCAGGCTGGTGATGGCCACTGCCTGCCCTACACGATGGAACCTCGCTCCACGTGATCACTGGGGCGCACAAGCGTGTGACCACGTGCCCCACACAGGAGGAGGCAGTTGGTCCCCAGAGTCAGTTGGACAGGGACCCAAGAGAATGGCAGGTCCCTGTGCGATCCGCTCTGCAGGATGCCCGGCACCAGTTACGCAGGGCGGGGAGCCAGGCAGGGGCTGCGGGGAACTGGTGTGTGATGCCAAATCCCAGCATCTCTCATGGCAGCAAAGAGGGGCTCAGCCAGGAAGCAGCCACTGCATCTGCTCTAGGGAAGATCCCGGGATCTGCGGGGTGCAGGTGCAGGGCAGGGTTCCAGGAATGCTGGGGGAGCAGCGCCCCATAGGGGTAAGGCAGCTTCCAGACTCTGTGCTGATTTTAACAGCGGTTTGGTCAGTTTCCCCAGGCATCAGGCTCCTGCTGGGAAGGGGAGCCCCTGAATTTTGGGGGTGAGGCTGTGCAGGGAGCCGCCCCCAGCCCCAAGCATGGCAGCCACTCGTCTCTGGCCTTTCCCCTAAGAGCAGGGGACAGAGGCACCCTGGCTGAGAGGGGCAGGGAGCAGCCTGCACTGGGGGAGTGCACAGCCCCCAGGCAAAGGGCCCGTGCTGCCCCCCAGACTCACCTCCTGGGAGATGCCCTCTCGGGGGGCCAGCTGCTGGCTGATGGCAGCCAGGGAGGCCTGGTCCACATCCCGCATGCACTTGTTCAGCACCTCGATGGCCTCGTCGCATTCCCGCTGCCCGGGAGCCTTATCCCTGTGTGACAGCCCACGGTCAGCAACCCCCGGGCCCAGACACAGCCCCAGCTTCCCCCAGGGCAGTGTGCAGGCACCAGGGCCCCCAGAGAACCCACTGCAGTGCCCCAGGCTGTTCATCCCTTCACTGCCTCCTCCCAGAGCCATGGGGAGCCCAGCCCCGGGCCTGCCTGCTGGGCAGCTGCCTGTCCTGAACCAAGACAAATGGCCCTGGCCCTGCTGCGCAGGATCAGGAACAGGAGCGTGGGACTGGAGGTGTTTGTGGTTCTCCTCCAGCTCCAACCCAGTATGCACCACTGCACTTCACTCAGACAGATCTCCCATCTCCGGGCCAGCACACTGCCATCCCCCTCCCATGCTCAGCAGCTGCTGTGACACCGCCAATCACACCCTCCCTTTCCTGGGCTCCAGTCTCCCCCCACACAGATCCCGGCTTCAGCGCCTGGAACGCCTTGTTCCCACCCAGGCAGGCAATGCCCAGCCCTGGTGCACAACCGGCCGCCATGGAGACGCCCAGCAGGGAAATGGCTTGTGAGGACGTTGAGTCCTGGGCTGGGCTCCAGCAGCAACACCCGGTGAGATGAACATGGCTGCTGCCCGTTCTGGAGCCCAGCTGCCTGCAGACCCAGGCAGACGTCCCTGCGGACCTCCCACTTGTGGCGTGTTTCCAAGACACGCTAGAGGCTTTGCCTGTAAACGAGATCTGAGCTCTGGCCCAGGATCCCCAGCCCAGCCCGCAGCTCTGGGAAGTGGTCTGGGGGGACGACAGGCAGCGCTGGACAGCTGAGAGGAGAGCAGACCCCGGAGGTGAGACCCCAGCGATCGGCCTGCACTCACCGCATGTTGGTGATCAGCTTCTTGATGGAATCGGAGACCGTGCGGGAGTGACCGGCCAGCACCGACCACTTGGGCGGGTCCTTGGGGTTGACAGCCAGAGAGCGGGCCGTCTGGATGAGGCCTGCCGAGCTCTCCAGCATGGTCTTGGCAGAGGTGATGATGGGCTCCATGGCTCTGCGACCCTGCCAGGGAGAGAGAATGGCCTCTGATCCAGAGGCACTGCCTGCTCCCTGCGCCCAAGGCCCCCTGTGTTTGGCAATCTCCCCTCCCACTCCGATTCCCCCCATATCTGACCTCATCACCCTCTCCCCATATCCCCCTCCAGTTCCCCAAGACCTGCCCCCCATCCCCCTGCCCACACACCTGATCCAGGAGGCCACCTCAATCCCACCCCCAGGGCCTAGAGCTCTCGTCTGGGCCATGCTTCCCTCCTCCGCTGCCGGAGCTAGGAAGGAGCAGTCCCTGACACTCCCCCAGTGCCTGCTAGCCCTGTGCAGGGCCCGCTCCAGGCTCGCCCCGTGGCGGCTCTCACCTCAGGGCTGATCTGGGCTGGGATGGTGGCGAACTCCGGGTTGGAGGCGAAGGCCGTCAGGTTATCCACGGCCTCAATGAGGGGGGCAGTGGCTGCCTGGCATCGCTCCCGGTTGTCCTCGTTAAAGGCTCCGTCTAGCGCCTAAGGCAGCGGGAGAGACCAGCTGGTTACTGCAATGGGCCCAGACGCCAGCCCTGCTGCACCCCCAGCTGCCCACTCCCCAGTGCGGTCGCTGGGGACGCCCTGAGCAGCCAGCCAAGAGGGTGATGCTTCTCTCCCACGCTGGCAGGCGGCCCCCTCACATTGCGAGGGGGCAGAGAGGTACCTTGATGGTCTTGACCAGGTTGGCTGTGCTGTTGGCCACCTCCTTGGCGGACTGGACGAACTGGCGCTTGGCGACAGGGTTAGCAGTGCGGGAGGAGGCCAGGCGGCAGGTGTTGCACAGGGCCGAGGTGTGCTTGGCTACGATGGTGGCAGCCGACAGCACCTGCAGAGAGGGGCAGGGGTCACACGCCATCCTGTCCAGCCCTAGATCCCAGCTCCAACCCCTCCTGCCACTGGGGGAAGAGGGGACCCCCTGCACCCTCCCCACCCCCGCCAGCTCTCCCCCCACAGAGCAGGATATGCCCTCCCCGAGAGAGGGGCAGGGGTCACACGCCATCCTGTCCAGCCCTAGATCCCAGCTCCAACCCCTCCTTCCACTGGGGGAGAGGGGCCTCTCTGCACCCCCTGCTTCACCGCTGCCCATCCCCCTGCGCCCTGCTCCTCCGCCAGAGCAGGGACTCCCTGCACCCTGCTCCCCCACCCCACAGAGCAGGACCAGAGGGCTCACCCAGCACCCGCTCCTGGACCAGCCCCAGACAAAGTGGGGCCAGGAGGTGCCTGGAGAGCCCATTGCCACAGCCCCATCAAACCCCAGGCGACAGACAGGGCCTGGCTCAGCCAGCAGGGACCCAGGCCCAGCACTTTCAGCAGGAAGCTCCTGCAGCCGTGTCATTAGCCAGCTTGGCTCTGGCCCCAGCCACCACACTGGGCTCAGCCTCCCAGCTGCAAACCCCCAGGGCTGGTGCCACGCCATGCCCAGGACTTGGCCCTTCCAGCTGCTCCTACGTTCCCCGCCTGTGAGCGCAGGAGGGAGCCTAGTGCCCACCAGCCCGCTCCATCCCAGCCCTCACTCACCTGGGACTGCGTGCAGGCCGGGTCCACCAGGTTCTGGCAGGCCATCTGGATCGCTTGGTTGGCTCTGGCAAACTGGGTGGGGTCCACTAGGCCCTGCTGTCCGGCCTGGCTGTTAGGGTCCGAAACAGCCACCAGATAGGCAGCCTGGGAGCACCAGAGAGAGGAGAGAAGTTGGGAACAGCACCAGGGCCCGACAGGCCTAGGAGTCGGGGGTGAGGCAGTGCAGGGAGGGGCTCCGGGAAACGGTCCAGAGGGGAGAGGTGAGGCAGCAGGGGGAGGGGCTCTGGGGGACGGCACAGAGGGGAGGGGTGGGGGGGCGAGGCAGTGCAGGGAGTGGCTCTGGTGGATGGCGCAGAGGGGAGGGGTGTGGGGCAAGGCAGAAGGGGGAGGGGTTCTGGGGGGGCGAGGCAGTGCAGGGAGGGGCTCTGGGAGATGGCGCAGAGGGGAGGGGTGGGGGTGAGGGATGAGGCAGCAGGGGGAGGGGCTCTGGGGGGTGAGGCAGGGCAGGGAGGGGTTCTGGGGCAGCGCAGAGGGGAGGGGTGGGGGGGTGACGCAGGGCAGGGAGGGGCTCTGGGGGATGGCGCAGAGGGGAGGGGTGTGTGGCAAGGCAGAAGGGGGAGGGGCTCTGGGGGGGTGAGGCAGGGCAGGGAGGGGCTCTGGGAGATGGCGCAGAGGGGAAGGGTGGGGGGTGAGGCAGCAGGGGGAGGGGCTGTGGGCGTGGCGCAGAGGGGGGGGGGGGGGGGTGAGGCAGCAGGGGGAGGGGCTGTGGGGGTGGCGCAGAGGGGAGGGGTGGGGGGTGAGGCAGCAGGGGGAGGGGCTGTGGGAGTGGCGCAGAGGGGAGGGGTGGGGGTGAGGCAGCAGGGGGAGGGGCTGTGGGGGTGGCGCAGAGGGGAGGGGTGGGGGGTGAGGCAGTGCAGGGAAGGGCTCTGGGGGGGTGAGGCAGGGCTGGGAGGGGCTCTGGGGGATGGCGCAGAGGGGAGGGGTAGGGGGGTGAGGCAGGGCAGGGAGGGGCTCTGGGGGATGGCGCTGAGGGGACAGGTTTAAAATAAATATAATAGGAGATATACCGATCTCCTAGAACTGGAAGGGACCCTGAAAAGTCATCGAGTCCAGCCCCCTATGTTCTCTAGCAGGACCAAGTGCTGATTTTTGTCCCAGATCCCTAAGTGGCCCCCTCAAGGATATAAATTGTCAGTTAGGAAATTTAGGCTTGAAATTAGACGAAGGTTTCTAACCATCAGAGGAGTGCAATTCTGGAACAGCCTACCGAGGGAAACAGTGGGGGCGAAGGACCTCCATGACTTTAAGATTAAGCTGGATAAGTTTATGGAGGGGATGGTATGATAGGATAACGGGTTTAGTCAATAGGTCAATAACGTGCCACACTGGTAATTAGTACAAAGGGTCAATGTTGGGATATTGTTAGCCTTTTCCAGAGGGTCTGGCTGGAGAGTCTTGCCCGCATGCTCGGGGTTCAGCTGATCGCCATATTTGGGGTCGGGAAGGAATTTTCCTCCAGGGTAGATTGGCAGTGACCCTGGAGGTTTTTCGCCTTCCTCCGAAGCATGGGGCAGGGGTCGCTTGCTGGTGGATTATCTGCTACTTGAAGTCTTTAAATCATGATTTGGAGCATTCAACAGCAGAGTCAAGGGAGAGAATTAGTTCATGAGTGGGTGGATCGGCTTATGTAGCCTGCATCTTGCAGGAGGTCAGACTAGATGATCATAATGGTCCCTTCTGATCTTGAATTCTATGATTCTAAGGATTGAACTCACAACCCTGGGTTTAGCAGGCCAATGCTCAAACCCCTGAGCTATCCCTCCCGCCTGCCCAATAGATTATATACTATATATTGGCAGTGCAGGGAAGGGCTCTGGGGCACGCAGTGGCAATGCAAGGACGGGGTCTCTGGCAGCCGGCCCCAGGGCTGTTGTGAGGGGCTGAGGCCGAAGGCTGGGCTGGGCTGGGGTCTCTCTCACCTGAGCAGCCGCCTCTGTGAAGCCGCAGAGCGCCTTGGAGGCTGTGCTGATCGACTCCCCGAACTCGGGCAGTTTGCTGTTCTTGGCATGCTGGGATATTCCAGCCATGGCTTCGCCCAGGACCTGCAGGAGTGAGAGGTGTCCAGGGACAGAAACCCCACAGAGCCCCCGCGAGGGAGCAGGAGACGGCTCGGCGGGGTGGACAGAGAGACAGACAGACACGCTGCCCCCTGCTGTGTCAAAGATTTAGCCGCATCCCCATTGTCCAGCCTCTCAGCACCACCCACCTTGGCTCCTGCAGCCTCCCTCCACTCACATTGCTCATACCATGGCCCTGGGTCCTGTTCTGGCTACCGCCCCCCCCCACCCCCCGCTACCCACCTCAAGGGCATCCAGTTCAGGCTTCCTCTCCTCCCCTTCCAGGCTCAGCTAGCCCCACTCACCCGCTCTCGTGCCTGTGAGCCAGCAGCCTGCCTGGCTGCTCTCCCACAAACCTCTCCGCTGCTCTGGGAGGCCAGACCGTCTCCCCTTGTGCCCTGATGGGAACCAGCCTGCTCATGTGGGCCTGTGAAGGCCCAGGAGGAGAGCTAGGCCTTCGGCACAAACTTCTCGGCAGAGGTCCTATCGCTCCCTGCAGTGCGTGGTGGGCAGGTCCCAGGCACACTGCGGGCACCTCGGGGAACCACAGGGACAAGATGCCCCGACAGAGACGTGCAGGCCACCCAGAGGAAAAGGCGTCCCTGCCCCGGAGCTGAGCCAGGCTATGGGACCAGCAGCCCAGACCCTATGTTCAATGGGTGGAAGGGGTCCGGGCACCCAGGAGCACAGGGCAGGGGAGGCCCCAGACACCGACAGAGAACAGGAGAAAAGCCTGCCCTGCCTTGCGGCTGGCCCAGGCCACGAAGGGCCAGAATCCTAGAGGGGTTGGTCTCTGCACAAGAGCCCGAGCCCCTGGAGCACTCCCTTGGGCAAGGCCCTAGAGAGGGACAGGCAGAGCCAGCACGGGTGAAATGGCAGATGCATGGACATAGGGTGAGAGCAAGTCACTGCACCCGGCAGGCAGAAGGGAGTGGGAAACCCACTGGGAACGACCAACACAAAGGACCTTCCCAAATACCTACCGTCCCCTCCAAGCCCCAGCCCCCCCCCCGAATCACCCGTCCCGTCCCCCCCCCCCCCCGATCCAGCTCCACCCACGCACCATGTTCCCCCTGTGCCTCCATGTCCCCAACCTCACCTTGGAGTTCTCCATGACGCTGTCCAGGCAGTTGAAGTAGGACATGTCGTTGACAGCCTGGGTGGGGTTCTCCAGCAGCTCCCGCACCGTCTGCAGGGGGAGACATGTCAGAGCGAGCAGCGGGGGACAGACCAGTGAAGCTGAAAGTCCTCCCTCATCCTCCATTCCTGACTGTTCAGAGCCCAGCCAGGCCCCCCAAGTGTGATCACTAGTACAACCTCTTCCAGCAGGAAGGACTCAGGGATCCCATGCTCCGCACCACCCCCAGCTCTCCCAGTGTGTCCCCTGCCTCGGGGGCCCCCCTGCCACCCCCAGCTCTCCCAGTGTATCCCCTGCCACCCCCAGCTCTCCCAGCGTGTCCCCTGCCACCCCCAGCTCTCCCAGCGTGTCCCCTGCCTCGGGTGGCCCCCTGCCACCCCCAGCTCTCCCAGCGCGTCCCCTGCCTCGAGCGGCCCCTCACCTCCAGCTCCCGCAAGGCGTTGTCACACTCCTTCTGGCCTGGAGCCTGCTGGGTGCACATTGTGATCAGCTGGTTAATGCTGTCGGTCACGGCTCTGCAAAAACAAACAGAGGAGAGACACTCAGGGGCCGCCTCCACCACCACCGACCCAGCACCACCAGCAGGGGGCACTGCAGGTTGCGGAGGCAGGAATCCCAGCCTCTCGCAGCAGGAGGCACTGCAGCACCACAGTGAAGAGACTGGATCAGGATAAGCTCCGGGCAGCTCCAGACCTGACTGGGCCCCACAGATGCCAGGCCTGGCCTCGGCCTCACACAGAGGGGCCCATGCCTGAAAATCCTGCACTGTTTGCTAAGCTTTGCATTGTCCAGTCCCTAGCACCCAAGCACATCGCAGCCAGAACCTGCCTGCAGGAGACACGCCAGTTCCCTTTCCGCCAGCCGCCTCACAGTAAAAGTCATCACCTTGTGAGCTGCTCTACGCAGAGCAAACTGGCTGTGGCCACGTACGTCAGAGCAGACCTGGCTGAGGCGGGACTGCTCCATTGAACTCACATCTCTGGGACACAGGGTCGGGCATTTCAGAGCAGTGAATGTGTGCAAACCCAAAATGTTCTTTGTAAGCTCCCCCAACCAGCCCTCTGTGTTGGAGATCTGGGGATACAGAGTCAGAGCAAAGTGGAGTTGAGCTTTTGGACTGGGCTTCGCTCCATGACCTTCACCTCACCCATGATCCAGAACAACAGGGTACTTTTCATTCTGCCAGATGGAAGTAAGACTGCTCAGGCCCACCAGCACAGGCCATCATCCACTTCCCACATCGTCAGCATTGGCCAGTCCTTCCCAAAGCTGGAGTAACCATCCCTACTGTGAGCACCAATTAAACCCTCACTGGATGAGCAAAATGGCCCAGCTGGATGCAATTCTCCGACTGCTAGAACACTGGGATCCCGCACGGCATCTCTACCAAAGCAGCTTACTGCGGTTCACAAAACCATTGACAAGCTGCCACCAAGTCTCTCCTAGGAGGTTGTTACAAGACCCACACTCCCTGCCTGGGTGAGGAGTGTGCAGAACTCCTCAAGCACCCAAGTGGCGATTCAGATATCCCCACGCGTCTTTAGCGTGATGTGAACATTCCTAGCAGAGCAAGATGAGAGCAGGGTATCATGGAATGGAACACATGATGTCCAGCTGCAAAGGGCACCATGAGAGAGGCTGGTGCTGCTGAGAAGCCTCCAGCTAAGCGCCACCAGCCAGTCTCTCCAGAGAGCTGTGCTGCCCACCTGGCACACACCGCAGAGCGGGACAAGGACGGGAAGGCTGAAGGAGAGGTGAAGAAACAATGGCGGCAATACAAACAGCACTACCGCAAACCGAAGGAGACTCCCAGCCTTTCACCGCAGCAGAAAGCAAATGGGTGATCCAAACAATGCAAACAGGCACATCTCTCCTGAACTACTGGAGAACCTGGGAAAAGCCATGGCGAGCCAGCTTCATATCTAGAGTCAGTCAGCAGAACAAAATACCTGAAAACTGGAGCAGAGGAAAAGCAACAGCCTTGCCAACACCTGAGAAAGATCCCTGCCTTGCCACCACTTACTGCCCCGCCTCTACTAAGCTGCAGGTACAAATATCCTTCACAGAACTGCCCCCGCCCTCGCTACCCTGTGTGCAGATCAAGCAGGTTTCAGATCAAATTGCAGTGCCGGTGATGAAGTGCTGGCACTCAGCACCGGCACTGAGAATAGCTTCCAGGCCCAGCAGAAGACAGGTGCAGTATTCCTAGATTTTCCTGCTGCCTATGACAGGATCTGGCACACAAGCCTCCTGTGCAAACTGTCACTGGTCCTACGGAAGTGGGTTGTGTGACTGTGGGCCTGTTGCTGTGAGGCAGTCAGTTTCAAGATTCACTTGGACAAAAACACAGCTTCTGGGAGTCTGACAATAGTCTGTCCTCAGGGTCCAGGTCTAGCACTGACCGTCCCACTTCAGTGACCGTCCCAGCACCACTCCCCGGCATTGTATTTCCGGAGCACACAGCCGGCTGGCAGTGCCGGACAGGGACTGCAGGCGCCTAGAAGTCCTAAACGCAAACATAAGAGACGGCCTAGGACTGTGGAAGGGGGAGACTTAACCTACTACCAAAAAGACAGTTTCGAGCTGCTTCCAACTACACCAAAACAGCCAATAAACAGCTTCCTGGAGGGGGACAGGGTGGTCTATGTGTATCTAGGTGTTACGATGGCCTGAACCATGACTGTCCAGGAAAACCTCACCAAGACCTCACTGAAAATAGAAGAAACAACCTGATGAGCAGCCAGTTGGGTCTATGTGGGAAGCGCAAGTGCAGCCCCTGCCTTGTGCTGTCCTGGAGCAGAGTCCTGCTCCCCGCCGTTGCACTAGCAGACACATGATGAATGAAGCCAGCAGACTGCAACTGTCAGCAAGGGCTGCCTGGTCGCTCGTGGCCTTGTACAATGCCCTTCTCCCAGTGATTCAACGGCTAAGACAGACTGACTGTCTATGTAGATGCAAATGCAATATATACACACAGGGTGCCTGACTGCCCAGCCAGAGGGCCCTGGCACTGCGGGCACTCGCCCGTCTCCCTCCCTATGGGGCCGGACAGCAGGGCACCAGACTGTGAACGGCATCTCCTACCGTGCAGCGGCTGCCAGCTGGTTCTTGAGGTTGGGGGCAGTGGGGTCTGCGGAGAGCGCCTTAGCGGCCAGGAGCAGCTTGCTGGAGGACATAGAGATGCTCTTCAAGTTCGACACCACCTGTGCTTGGGCCTCCTTATTCTGCAACCAGTCAAGAGACCCACCAGTCACCCCTGCAGGTCACTCAGAGCCAGCCCTGCTCAGCCACACCTCCTGCCCCTGCCCACACCCCCAGCAGCCCCTGCCAGGCTCAACCCAATTCAATCAGAACCTGTCAGTGGCCTCTACCACCAGCCAGCCACCCCGTTCCCAACGCCGCAAACAGCCCAACGGCCAGCTCAGCTAACCCACCAGTCACACTGCCGTCCGGCCCAGGCACTGCACCAGCCTCTCACACCAACCCCCCAGCCATCCCACCTACGCCCAAACGGCTCTTTAGCCGGCCACTGCATCAGCCCCCCCGCCAAGCCCCCAGCCAGCCACTGCATCAGCCCCCCCAGCCAGCCACTGCATCAGTCCCCCCAGCCAGCCCTCCAGCCAGCCACTGCATCAGCCCCCCCAGCCAGCCACTCCATCAGCCCCCCACGCCAACCCCCCAGCCAGCCACTGCATCAGCCCCCCACGCCAACCCCCCAGCCAGCCACTGCATCAGCCCCCCCAGCCAGCCACTGCATCAGTCCCCCCAGCCAGCCCCCCAGCCAGCCCCCCAGCCAGCCACTGCATCAGCCCCCCCAGCCAGCCACTGCATCAGTCCCCCCACCAACCCCCCAGCCAGCCACTGCATCAGCCCACCCAGCCAACCACTGCATCAGCCACCCCCGCCAACCCCCCAGCCAGCCACTGCATCAGCCCCCCCGCCAACCCCCCCAGTCAGCCACTGCATCAGCCCCCCCAGCCAGCCCTCCAGCCAGCCACTGCATCAGCCACCCACGCCAATCCCCCAGCCAGACACTGCATCACCCCCCCCCGCCAACCTCCCAGCCAGCCACTGCATCAGTCCCCCCAGCCAGCCCTCCAGCCAACCACTGCATCAGCCCCCCCAGCCAGCCACTGCATCAGCCACCCGTGCCAATCCCCCAGCCAGCCACTGCATCAGCCCCCCACGCCAACCCCCAAGCCAGCCACTGCATCTGTCCCCCCAGCCAGCCCTCCAGCCAGCCACTGCATCAGCCCCCCCAGCCAGCCACTGCATCAGCCACCCATGCCAACCCCCAAGCCAGCCACTGCATCAGTCCCCCCAGCCAGCCACTGCATCAGCCACCCACATCAACCCCCTCGCCAGCCAAAGACTGCATCAGCTGCTCACGCCAACCCCCTACCCAGCTAGCCACCTATGCCAAACCGCCAGCCATCCCATCTACCTGCCAAATGGCTCTTCAGCCACCTGGCCCAGACACTGGATAGCCAGCTAACCCCACAGCCATCCACTGCACCAACCAACCACACCAACCCCCGAGCCATCCCACCTATCTGCCAAACACTCTTCAGCCATCCAGCCCAGGCACTGACTAGCCAGCCAACCACCCTCGGCCACTGTAACGGCCATTCACACCCCAGCCATCCACTGCCAATTAGCACAGCCAGCCAGCCGCTCGCCCCAGCACCCAGCCCACCCCAGCCAGACACCTACTGTACCAATTGCTCCCGCAACCCCCCTGCCAACCAACCCACCCATTAAACTCCCCCTGGGCCGGTCAGCAGCAAGGCGCCTGCTCTTACCGGGGACTGGCCAGCCATCTCCACGCCGGCTTCCAGGAACTCATTGAAGTCCTGCCCGAATTTGCCGGAGGACTTGGCCAGGTCCTGGGGGGTGCCCCGGGAGGCCTGCACCAACTCGTTAGCAGACTGGTTCAGCCCAGCTGCTGCCTGGTTCAGCTGGCTCTGTGCCTCCTGGAAGCTCTTGGTGCTGGGTGGGAGCTGGGAGCAGAGACAGAGGTGTTGGGGGGCGACACACAGGAGGGGGAGGTCACAGCCACAGGTGTCCAAGCCCTGCTCCCTCTGGGAAGTGCAGGGAGCCCTAGAGATGGGGCACACGTCGATTCCAACAGCTGGGGCTGGCAGCAGCACAGAGACAGCCGGTCAGCACCCACGCGCTGCCACCGCCTGGCGTGCCAGGAGCATGTAGCTGTGCTGGCAAAGCAGCCTTGCCGCTCAGACGACTGAGCAGTGCCTGGCCAGAGGGGGCTCAGCAGGGCACATTGCTCCTAGTTCAGGGAGCTTCCCACTGAAAACATCCCCTGAAACGTGGCCCAGGGCAGAGTTAGCTGGTGCGAGGGGCCCCACCCCACAGGACCTGGGCTGGGCACTTGTTCACAGCACTGAGAAGCTTGCGCTGTGGAGGGGAAGTGGGGCTGAACCTCGGGGAAGGCGTGTCAGAGCGAGCAGCCGGCTCCCCCCGTGGGGTGGGGGGGCCCTCCTGGACAGGGCTGCAAGGAAGGATCACGCTCCAGCCCCATGGCAGGAGGGATGCAAGGAGCATCTCCAGCTCATCTGGCTGCACTCACCGACTCGGCCAGCAGCTTCTTGCTGGCCTCGCTCACGGTGCGAATGGCGGCATCCACGTCCCGCTGCCCCGGGAGGCAGTTCACGCAGCGGTTCAGGGCCTGAGACACGGCCTTGGCCACCTGCCGGGAGATGGGGACAGTCAATTGCAGGCACACATGCCTGCTCCTCCCTGGAACCCCCTTCTCCACAGACCTGTCCCTCAGAGGGTAAGTGGTGGGCACCTTCCCTCAGCCCCACTGCTGGGGCCAGGGGCACCCTCAAGCCCACCAGTGCCTGGGGATTGGGGCGGGAGGGGGCTGCTGGCTCTCGGGATGGCTGGGCTGGAGGGCGCTAGGGGCCCCGCACTCACCTGGGCCAGGTGCTGCTGGCTCTCGGGGTCGCCCGGCTTGGGGGGATGCCTGACTAATCTAATTGCCTTCTATGATGAGATAACCGGCTCTGTGGATGAGGGGAAAGCAGTGGATGTGCTATTTCTGGACTTTAGCAAAGCTTTTGATACGGTCTCCCACAGTATTCTTGCCAGCAAGTTAAAGAAGTATGGGCTGGATGAATGGACGGTAAGGTGGATAGAAAACTGGCTAGACAGTCGGACTCAACGGGTAGTGATCAATGGTTCCATGTCTAGTTGGCAGCTGGTATCAAGTGGAGTGCCCCAAGGGTCGGTGATGGGGCCGGTTTTATTCAATATCTTCATTAACGATCTGGAGGATGGTGTGGACTGCAACCTTAGCAAGTTTGCAGATGACACTAAACTGGGAGGAGTGGTTGATACGCTGGAGGATAGGGATAGGATACAGAAGGACCTAGACAAATTAGAGGATTGGGCCAAAAGAAACCTGATGAGGTTTAACAAGGACAAGTGCAGAGTCGTGCATTTAGGATGGAAGAATCTCATGCACTGCTACAGACTAGGGACCGAATGGCTGGGCAGCAGTTCTGCAGAAAATGACCTAGGGGTTACAGTGGACGAAAAGCTGAATATGAGTCAACAGTGTGCCCTTGTTGCCAAGAAGGCTAATGGCATTTTGGGTTGTATAAGTAGGGGCATTGCCAGCAGATCGAGGGATGTGATCATTCCCCTCTATTCAGCACTGGTGAGGCCTCATCCGGAGTACTGTGTCCAGTTTTGGGCCCCACACTACAAGAAGGATGTGGATAAATTGGAGAAAGTCCAGCGGAGGGCAACAAAAATGATTAGGGGGCTGGAGCACATGACTTATGAGGAGAGGCTGAGGGAACTGGGATTGTTTAAGCCTGCAGAAGAGAAGAATGAGGGGGGATTTGATAGCTGCTTTCAACTCCTGAAAGGGGGTTCCAAAGAGGATGGATCTAGACTGTTCTCAGTGGTAGAAGATGACAGAACAAGGAGTAATGGTCTCAAGTTGCAGAGGGGGAGGTTTAGGTTGGATATTAGGAAAAACTTTTTCACTAGTAGTGTGGTGAAGAACTGGAATGGGTTACCTAGGGAGGTAGTGGAATCTCCTTCCTTAGAGGTGTTTAAGGTCAGGCTTGACAAAGCCCTGGCTGGGATGATTTAGTTGGGTTTGGTCCTGCTTTGAGTAGGGGGTTGGACTAGATACCTCCTGAGGTCCCTTCCAACCCTGAGATTCTATGATTCTATGATGCTGGGGGCCCCGCACTCACCTGGGCCAGGCACTGCTGGCTCTCAGGGTCGCCCGGCTTGGGGGGATGCTGGGGGCCCTGCACTCACCTGGGCCAGGCACTGCTGGCTCTCGGGGTCGCCCGGCTTGGGGGGATGCTGGGGGCCCTGCACTCACCTGGGCCAGGCGCTGCTGGCTCTCGGGGTCGCCCGGCTTGCCCACGCCCTTGCGCGCCTCTTCGATGAGGTTTCCAGCTTTATCCATGACGTCGCCAGCGCACTCCAGCATGGCACTCTGCACCTGGGGGTCGGACGTGTTGGCTGCGACGCCGCGGGCAGCCTGGCTGAGTGAGCGCAGGGCCTGGGCCACATCCCGGGCAGCGATCCCTGGGAGAGACGCGAGGCGTTGACCCAGCGTGCAGAGAGCCTCCCTGACCCACAGCCACACAGACATCAGGGGACCCCCTCCCCTGCTCAGACATCCCTTGTGCAGGCAAGGATTGGGCCCTGCCCTAAGCGGCCCAGAGCCGGACAAGCCTTCCCATTTCTGGGCCATGGGGCCAGCCACTCTTCCATCCAGGCCATGGGGCCGGTCCCTCCACCCACATTTCTTCCATCGGGGCCGGGGGGCTGGATAGTATTCCTGCCCACAAGCACTGGTCCCAGCCGTTACGTTTACCTTCCTGCTGTCACCCTACACTGCCACCCCCAGCGTGAGCCATGGGGGGCACGTGTGCACAGCACCCATCAGCAGGGCAGGGCTGTACAGGCCATGAACACAAGGCAGGACTGGGTCTGCTCGCCTGCCCCCAGGCTTGGAGGGCTCTGCCCTGGTACCTGTATAGTTCTCGTTGCCCTGGGCCACCTCCCCCAGCAGCTGGGCGATGGCGGAGCTGACGGCCTTCGTGCTGTTCCCCAGGTCCTGGGCGCACTTCTCCATCTGGGGGCAACCAGAGAGGGTTCACCCATCACCCCACATCCTCACCCCAGCCCCTTACCCCCACTCCTTAGGCCAACCCCCACGCACCCACCCTCCTCCCCTCCTCCACGCCCAACTGCCCATCAATCCCACCACTATCTCACAGCCCCCCCGCCGCCCCCCCTCCTGCCTGGCCACCCACGCACCCGTCTACCTCCCGGGGCCCTTACCGTCTCCCCCGGCAGGGGCTTGAGCTTTCTGTCTCTGGCAGCAGCCTTGGCTTCCTGCAGGTCTCGTTCCAAGCTCTGCACCATGCTGAGCGCCGAGTCTATCTCCAGGGGCCCACAGGTCTCCTGAGCCTGCAGCAGGAGAAAGAAACTGAGCCACAGGGGCAGCAAACCCCGCTCCTGGCATCTGTACTCTCCTCTCTCGGTTAGTGCTCTCAGGGGCAGGCCAGGGAGGAGCCGCTTACCTTCTGGGCAGCTGTCCGGAGCTCGGCGAGGGCGGCGGCCAGGTTCTTGGCACATTGGCTGAGCTGCATGGCAGAGGCCTGGTCCATGATGGTGGGGACAGTGGCTTTGGCTGCAGCTACCATCTTCCCACCAGGCTGTGGGTGGAAAGGATAAGCCATGAGAACAGGACAGGAGGCAGCACTCCCATCCCTGCCCAGCAGAGCCCCCGCACTCTGGAGGGGCAGGCAGGGACAGACTCAGGGGACAGAAGCCACATGTGCTAAGCAGACAGAGCCACTCAGCTTGCCACCAGGGTCAGGAGAGCAGAGGGTGAGGCCAGCCTGCACCAGAGACCAGGTGAGGGGAGTGCCAGGGCGCAGGTCCCCATGCCAGCTGCAGGGGGGAGCCCGGCTGGTACCTGCAGGAAGTTCTGGCTGGCCGCGATGAGCGCGAGCTGAGCGCTGGGGCTATCTGGCTGGGACTGGCTTCCTCGCACACCCTGTACCAGCATCGGGATCTGATCCGCCACCACCTGCAACCAGACAGGAGAGTGAGTCAGTGGGGAGCCAAGGGTGGGCAGCGGGGCAGGGAGAGAGGGGGACATGAGTGAAACGCACCCCAGGGCCAGGGAGTGGGCCCTACGACAGGCCTGGGGGCAGAGCTGGGCTCCCTGAGCTCCTGCCCAGGACAGGCCATACAGAAGGGTGAGCTGTTGCAGAGCTGGGAGAGACTGTGCGGAGAGCAGAGTCGGACTCCCATTCCCTTCCCCTGCCAGGAGAGGCCACTCCGAGCGCAGGGGCTCAGAGCTGACGGCCAGGAAGGGACCAGCAGATCCCCATGTCCAGGGATCCCCAACCTTTTCGTCTGGGCAGCGGTGGAGTATCCGCCGAAATGCCGCCAAATTTCTGCGGCTTTTTGGCGGCGACGCCTCTCGATGATGTCACTTGTCGGCAGCAAGTGGCATCATCGAGAGGCGTCGCTGCCGAAATGCTGCAGAAATTCGGGGGCGACGCCGCTTGTCAGGTTTGTCGCGTTTGTTTGACAAGACCTGTTCTCCATAAACCCAAGCTGGCTGATGTTAATTATGTTCCTGCCATTCAATTCTTTGTCAATTAACTCCCTTATCACTTTAGCACCATTTTTCCCAGGACTGAGGTCAGACTAACCAGCTGATAGCTACCCGGGTCATCCCACTTGACTAGAGCTCTGAAATTTCCCCAGTATTCCAAGGTTTATTACAAATCAAATCAGCAAGGTCAGAGATCTCCTCAGCCAACTCTTCTAGGACGCTTGGGTGCACGTTATCTGAGCCTGCTGATGTCAACAGGTTCTTCCCTAGTGGATGTTGTCAAATATCCTCCTTAGTCATTAAAGGATTGGAAAGGACTTCCTCATCCTCGTGTGATACACGTGCATTGGCCTGCTTCTTACCAGATACAGAACATGTCTCCCTCTTCTGCCAGGCTTTATTTTGCTTCTGATACATGAAACATCTTTCTTACTGACAGCCCTGCCACCCATGGATCTCTCCCTTTCTTTAGCTTCCCTTATCAACGTTGTGCACTTTACAACTTCCTGTTTATACGGATTGCTATCTCTTTTCTTCCAGTTGTTAATACATATATATTATTTCTAGTTGCTGCCTTCACTTGCCCCCTTAACCAGGACAGCCTTTTAACAAAAGTTGTTTTATTTCATGATCATGGAATTGTGGCTTTTTAGTTATCTAATAATGCCCCCCAGCCGACCAGCAAGAGGGTGCTCTGAGAGCAGGGTCCTTCCCCCTCCCTGCCAACCTGGGAGAAGCCATTCTGAGAGCAGGGATGGCCCCCACAACCCTGGAGAAGTTCCTCCCACCCTCAGAGGGGGCATCCCAATCCCTCCAAACTGGGAGAGGCTGCTCCCATCCCCCTGCCAACCTGGGAAAGGTAGGGATCCCCATCCACATTGGGAGAGGCCACTCCCACCCATCCCCACATGGGAGAAGCTGCTCTGGGACCCCTAAGCACCCCCAGGCCTGGGCTGCAGGACTAAGATCCTGGCACCGTAGGCTACCTCCCACAGTCAGCAGTGAAATGCTTTCCATGGGGCACTGCAGCTCCCCATCCCCCCAGGGCTTCTCCCGTGCCCAGCTCTGACACCAGGTGGAGCCCGGGCTCAGTGTGTGCTAGTGTCTGGCGGGTGCAGAGCAGCTGCCAGGGGAAGGGCTGGGTGGGGTGACCCTGCACTGCGACTGCTGGGATGGGGCAGCCCAGGGGGGTCGGGAACACCCTGCTCCTTACCTTGCAGCTTTGCACCAGCTGCTGCTGCGCAGCTGGGTTCTTGTTGGAGGCGGCGGCGTGCTGCGCGGCGGCGATGGTCTGTGTGGCGGAGGCTGCAGCCTGCTTGGCTGTGTGCTGGCAGGGAGGAAGCGGCAGGTGCGTCAGAGCTGCCTGGTGCCCAGGCTGCAGGGCACAGGCCGCCCAGCAACTCCAGCCCAGGGCTCCCTCCTGCAGTTGGCCTGGGGCTCTCGCCTGACACTGGGGAGCAGGAACCGCACGGTGCAGCTCTGGGGGCCTGGCCAGCACAAACCCCACACTCTGGGGACACCACACCCCAGCCAGCTGTGGGTGAGACGCAGGCACCAGCAGAGCAGCCTATTCACAGAGCCACCCCAGCCCTCTGGGCAGGGATCCGAGAACCCATCCCAGTGTGGGGTGGGGCAGGAGGGGTCTCTGGGGGGTGTGTCAAGAGAAGGTGACTCTGTGCTCCAGAAAGCTGGGGGGTCCCAGACGCCAGAAGCCCCTGCTCCTTTGGCAGCCCCTCGACCTCCTGATCCTTCCACGCAGAACCCCCTCCCGACTTACAGGCTCACTCATCACCTGACCCTTCTGCCACAGCCCCCCTCCCTGCCCCCGGCAGCGCCCCCAGGCAGCTCACCTCCAACTTGTGCACAAGCTTTTTCTTGATGGCATTCTGAGCTGCGGCATTGGTCGCTATGCGGAGCCCCTCAGCCGCTTCCCGGAGCCGCTGCTGCTGCTCCTCGCTGTCTGGGTGGGCTGCAGCCCCCTGGGAAGAGCAGGAAAACCTATCAAGCCAGATGCCTCCCAGACTGCACCCAGCAATCTCCCCCACCCTGACAGCTGCTGCTGTATCTCACCCTTAGCACCAGAGTCCCCCCAGCTCGGTTCACTACAGCACAAGAGCAGGGGTCTGCAATCCGAGCCCTGGAAGAGCATGATGCTTCTCCTAAAGAGGTCAGTAGTGAAAGAAGTAACAGCACTGCTATTCAAATGCCATTATTAGGTTTCAGAGTCAACAACCCTATTGAGATGCACGGAACCAGTGCTCAGAGCCCGGCACAGAGAAGCTCATGGACTGAGAAACAAGAATGAGCTCCTGCCTGAGGGTAACGGGGGGCGGCAATTTTAGCGCCTTGGGACCCCCTCCATGGTACAGCCGACAAAGAGAATACCTGTATATGTTTATATGAAATACTGACATGTACGTACGCCCCAAAATACCCTTGACAGTTGTCAAGTGAGGTCTAATACAACAGAAGTAAAGCGAAGTGAGACAATTTAAAGGCAAGTTAAGAATAAGTTCAAACACATTTCGGTTCGAACTGGTCTTTACAAGTGTTTTAAAATTTTAAAAAATGCTTTGTATATTAATAGTGATTAATATGGTATTTATGCAAATGTTAATTAAAATAATGCTTAATGTTAAATAGGCAATAAAAGGTAAAAATGTAATTATATAAGCAAAAACAAATATAGTAAAAAGTAAATGTAATGGTAATTAAAGTAAGTTATAATTAATTATATGCTAATTTTAGATTAGGCACATCCATCTGCCATCAAAGCAATGTTAACAAAATTCGACCCAGTCTCCTCATTTAGGGGCTGATCGCCAGTAAACACATCACTTCATCTTAGTATGAGGGTACACTGAGGCCTGCCTGCTTCCTAATAGAAATCAGCTTTGAACTTTGTCACTCACAGCCGCCCCCCCCCCCCCCAAATGCCTGTAACAGCCCCAAACGCTCAAACCTTGAAACATTCAGTTTAGCTTCATTTTAAATGACTAATTACAGGGCGCTCAGACCTGCACAGAACAGGTCCTGGTGTAGTCGCCTCTCTGCCCTATATGCTGAATGCCTGACAGGGCCTGCCCTGCCCTCCCCAGGCTGCGCCAGGCCTGCACTCAGCCGGAGAGCCGCAGCTCTGCTCTCTGCTAGTCCTGGCACCAGGTCGGGGCTGCCTGCCCTGCACAGACCAGGAGCCACACTGCATTTCCAAAGGAAGCTCGAATCCTGCCCCGCCCCGCCCTGCCCGTCACAGACCTTCGCTGCCTCCACCATCTTGGCTGTGGCGTCGGCCAGCATCTTGGCAGCACTTAGCAGCTTGCGCGAGTTCTCCAGGTCCGTCTCCCCCTCGGCGTCAGCTTTGATGGCATTTACGAGGTCAGAGGTGGCCTGAGCCAGAATACGAGCCTGGCGCACCATTTCCCCTGGGGACCAAAGGAAGAGCCCTGGACATCACTCACCTGCACACCACATGGGACTGCAGAGGGGTCAGCCGGCACCCCCGCTCCCCGAGGCAGGGTCAACCAGTGCCCCCACCCCGTCCTGGGACCGTGGCAGGGTCAGTCGGCACCGCCCCCTGCTCCCCTCGCAGGAGGGCCAGCTAGCACCCCCCACCTGCACCCTCACTGGGAGTGCTTCATGTCCCTGCTGGCGCCGGCCTGCACCCCACTCCTAGGCCATGGCAAGGTCAGTGACAGAGACGGACCCTGGCAGAGACGGACCCTTCACCTTGTGAGATCACAGCATGGAGCAGGCTCTCTGCCAGCAGCCCATGCACAGCCACAGCGGGCCACCACCCTGGAAGATGCTGTTACCCTGTGATGGCCTCTCCGACCCCCCCAGCCCTCCCCACCACGGTGCTCCGGGCTCCCTCCCCTCACCCGCGTCGCCCATGGAGCTGAAGATATTCTCGGTGACGTTGAGGATGGTGTCGGTGGCCTGGTCGTAGCGCCCGATGGGCTGCCCGCCGGTGGCGTGCTGCTTGATGTGCTGCAGCAGGTCGTTCAGGGCCTGCGTCACTGCTGTGGCTGCCACCCCCACCTGCTTCAGCAGCTGGTCATCGCTGGTGGCTGCCTGGGAGGCCTCCACGCAGCCTTCCGCTGACTTCGCCACCAGCTTGCCAGCCTCAATCAGCTGCTCCTGGCACACAGGGGAGCTGATCGTGGGAGCCACCACCTGCAGCAGAAGGGGGAGACCACCAGCACCCTGTTACTGACCCCAGGCCTGCGTCCGCCAGCACTGCAGCACACACAGGGTTAATACTGCCCCCCCTGGGTCCGGCACTGCAGCGCAGAGAGGGTTAACAATGCCCCCACCGGTCCAGCAGTGTGGTGCAGAGAGGGTTAATGCTCCTCCACCCACTGCAGCACAGAGGGTTAATGCCCCTGGCCCCGAGGGGGTCCATTCCGTAAGGGCTTGGGGCACAGGGACAGTTACAGACACAACAAAGGCCACGGGGCAGGTTGCTCTGCCAGCCCTGCAAACCCGGGGCCAGCGGACAGAGCGGGAGCTCAGTGCACCAGCCCCAGGCCCCCCTCCCTCCCACGAACGCGGGGCAGCAGAAGGGGCTGGGAGGTACCCAGGGCCCAGCCGTTGGAGGGAGCAGCTGGCGGACACCAGGATCTGGCCCTGGGCTGTCCCAGCTGGGCTTTCTGCGCAGCCCTGCAGAGCGTGGAGCTGTCGCCATTCGCCCTGTGCCGGCTCTGCAGCATGAACCGAGGGTGCTGGGCACAGCGCAGGGGAGGTGTGCGGGCAGGGAAGGGTTAAGCCACCTGGCTCCTGAGCCAGGTCTTACCTTGGTGCAGGCCACCAGCTGGGAGGTGGAGAGGGCGCACTGCGTGGCAGCCGCGATCACCTGGGTCTGCAGCGCCGAGTCCTCTGTCTTCTGGGCCACATTCTTGGCTTTCAGGACCAGCGCAGCGGCTGCACTGGCCACTGCCTTAGCCAGCTGCATGAGCATGTCCTGGGGGGAGGCAGAGGGTCAGTGCAGGCCCCAGGACACGGAGCTGCAGGCCAGCTGGCAGGACCACCCAGAACCTCGTGAAATATTCAACAGGGAAACAGGAGCTCGTTGGAGCGTCTCATGTAACCAGCCCCGGGGAGGGCTCAGAGCCAGCAACGCCTGCAGGCCACAACGGGCACTGCCCACTGCGGGCCACAGCCAGTACTGAGAGCGCACACGCCGCAGGCTCCAAGCAAGTGTCACCACACAACGGGCACACCAGGGGTAACGTCACCACCAGCCACAATGCCGGCAGCCGCCTGCCCCTCAGCAGAACCACGGCTCTGACAGCACCCAACAGACACGCTGCAATCGACAATCCACGTCCCCCCCCAGAGCGCTCCGCATGCGGCACATGGCAGCCCGCACGCGGCACAAGGCCATGAGCCACTGTCCTTGCACACATGGCCAGCCACACCACCCCGCACACTGCCCTGGCAGTCAGTCAGCTCCCTCACCCAGAGCCCCTGCTACAGACAGCTCCGGCCCCTAGGCCTTACCTCCCTTGCTCCTCAATCTGCTGCAGTCAGAGGCCGCTTTCCCCCGACCCACCACCAGATCCAGCCACAATCACAAGCCAGGAGAAGACATGCACCAAGCTCATTAGTTCCCAGCCCCAGTCACACCCGGATTAACTGTCTGCAGCAGCAGCGACCCCGACAGGAGAGTGCAGGAGGCAGGAAGTGGATACACTCGGGTCTGGCTGCTGAGTGGCAGAGCCTGGCAAACGGAGGTCAAGCTGGGGCTCAGACTCTGCTCCCCTGGGTGTCTGTCTGAACAGCTACATGCCAGTCACTGCGCCTGACCCAGCCCCTCAGCCTGCAGCACAGACGAGAGCCTCAGGCCTAGAAGGGGAAGTCCTGCGAGCGGCTCAGACAGGCCAGGCCCGTTCCATCACTCTCAGCCCCTTGCTCCCTGCTGTGCCTCTCTCCAGCGCTTCCCTTCATGGACTCCTGCAGCCCTCTCCTTCCTCCGAGCACCTCTCAGCTCCTCCCCTTGCCTCAGCTCCATCTCCCCTCCGTGCTCTGCACCAGCCCCTCCCCAAGCCCTACTGGCCGGGTGCCCCCAGAGCACTAAAGATCTGGGCGGCCCCCAGGCCAGCTTGAGCCCAGGCAGGAGGGCTCTGCTGGCTCAGGAACAGCCAGTGCTGGGGAAAGGGGTGGGTCCACTGGAGCAGAGGGGACTGTGGGGGACCAGTGATAGGGATTTGGGGGCGCAGGGCAGAGCTGACAGTGGTCACTGGAGCAGGGTGACCTGAGTGCATGAACTTCCGAGATTCCGTTACAGGAAAAGCAGATTTTGACAAGTTCCCTTCCCAAAGAACCCAGCTGATTGTGTTCCCGAGAGGAGGGCTGGGAGCCCCTGTGCTCCCCCCCTTTACCGTCTTTGGCTCTGAGGTGGGCAGGGTCCGAGCGCGGCGGCTCTCTGGGATCTGCACGGGAATCCACAAGAGAAGAAGCGTTACTCCGTGGAGGCTCTGGCTGGGGGCAGGAGCGGCCCTGCCCCCCGTGTCTGGCACAGCAGTCGTCCACAGGGCCCAGGCTGGGGCAGCCCACACCGCTTGCCCCAGCCTCCATGCTGGGAGAAGGGACCCGCAGGACAATCCTGGGAAAAGGACCTGTTCCCATTAGCGGCCGACCACCCCGCCCCGCCCCTCCCCAGGCCAGGGCTGCGCTCACCTGGAACCGAGGATCGGTGTCGCTTTCTCCAATCTGCTGCAGCAGCTCCCCGCTTGTCTGGCCCACGGAGCCGGCCGCCTGCAGCAGGTTCTGTCGCGGCTGCAGGGAAGCAGGGCAAACACATGATCAGGCCTCGGAGCCCCATCTCGTCGCCTCCTCTGTTCCTCCTTCCCCCTTTCCTCCCCTGCCCCCCACTCACCTCGACACTGGCTGGCTGTGCCGTTTTCAGCAGGTCTGAGACGGCGCTTGCCAGGTTCTTGGCAGCCTGCAGGAGCTGTCGCCCATTCCCCCCTTCATCCTCCATGAGCGCGGCCAGCAGCTTCACGCCCTTGGACATCTCGGTGAGGTTGGAGGAGATGGTGGTGACGGCACAGCCCACGGCCGTGTAATCCGTGTCGGCCGGGTCCCCTGCGCAGGGAGGAGGCAGGAGTAGTGGGAGCAGCAAATAGCCCCCACAGCCCAAGGAGACAGGGGAGCGCCAAGCCTGCCCCCGCTCAGTGACTGCCTGGCCCGACTCCCCTGCCCATCCTGGAGCCTGGGGACACAGCCCAGGCCTGACATGCAGCTGGCGTGTGGCTGGGGGTGCACTGGGCTGGGAGGCCGGTGCCACGGTGGGAATGGTGCGATACACTCACGTTCAGAGGGAGAGCAGCAACGCAGAGTGGGGGCGAGGCAGGGGACCCAAAAGGGGCACGGGGCAGAGAGCACTGGTGGCAGGGCAGCGTGGGGGCAGGGGGCAGCATGGCTAGGATTTCTGCTGCGTGGGGGCAATGTCTGGGGTCCAGACAGCACTGGGCCTTGCTGGGGGAAGGGGCAGACAGTCTCTACCCCAGGGTCCAATCTTGGGTCACACCAGATGCAGAGGTCTGAGCATTAGGCAGGGGCAGGGCGCCCCTGCAGCCCAGCCCCAGGACACACCTGCAGTCAGGTTCACCACGGAGGCAGTGCCGGCAGTGATGGCATCCACCTGCGAATGGATCTCGTGCTTCGACTCGTCCATCTTGTTCTTGCGCCAGGCTTTGGAAGCCTGGAAGAGCGAGAGCAGAGTCAGCCCAGAGACCCCTCAGCCCCATCTGTGAGCGGGAGGAGGGGAACCCGTCCCTGGGGCAGCTGTGAACGGGGGGGGGAGGGGGGGGGGAGAAGGACCTGCCCCTGGGGCAGCTGGTGCCCCCTCAGCCCCTCCCTGAGCTCAAAAAAGAACTAGATCAGTTCACGGAGGGTGGGTCCATCAATGGCTATTAGCCAGGCTGGACAGGAATGGTGTCCCTGGCCTCTGTTTGCCAGGAGCTGGGAATGGGCGACAGGGGAGGGATCACTCGATGATTCCCTGTTCTGTTCATTCCCTCTGGGGCACCTGGCACTGGCCCCTGTCGGCAGACTGGATACTGGGCTAGATGGGCCACTGGTCTGACCCAGTCTGGCCATTCTGATGTTTGGGATCTGGGGCCCCCAGACCTGCCCCTCATGGGACAGAAGTCCTCAGGGCAAAGTCACTCCCAGAGACCTGGCCCCCTCATCCTCCCCAACAACTCCATACCCTTCCCAGAACTGCCCCCCGCCAGGCTGGGGAAGAGAGGGGGTATCCAAACACTCACGGCGTCCTGCCCAAGGGGCGGCAGCGTCTCAAAGTCGTCCAGGGTGGCCTGTGCCGCATGCACGGCCTGCATGCTCGAGTTGATGGTGCCAGTCAGGGCCTGCTGGGCCGAGGTCTGCAACACACGAGGGGGAGCTGGGCTAAGGGTCCTGCAGGGGCTGAGCGCCCGGTCTGGTCCCTCCCCTGCCCAGCACTATGTGGGTGCTACGCTGACCCATGCAGAGGGGCAGGAAAGCGGTTGCTGATGCTGAGGTTTTGGGCGGGTGTTTCTGCAGAGAGGACACAGTCAGGATTGCATCCAATGCACGGCATGACAGCCACTCCAGTGACAGGGAGGGAATATGGCCTGCCCAGAGCGCCTCTCCCCGCTCGGCTGACCAGTGCAAGGTGCCTACAGGTTGCCCTGGGATCCAGCTGGGAGCCCAATGAGGCCTTCCCAGACAAGGCCAGCACCTCTCGCAAAGCCCAGAGCCAGGGCCCTACTGGACAGACCTAACAAGGAAAGATCTGGAGCGGTGTCTGACTCCTGCCCTGAGGGCGACATCTGGGACCACAGGCAGCTCAGGGCAGCCACCTCTTGGGCCAAAGGAGATGCACAAGGCCGATGTCGTCAAGTCTGTGTCCTGCCTCGCCCACCATGAACACAGCACCAGCTGAGCAAGGCCCCGGCTGGAGGGTGGGGAGGCACATCCAGCTTGTAGGGCAGGAACTGCTGCCCCACCCGGAGCTCAAGTGGGGTGAGGTTGCTGCGCTTGGTCAAGGAAAAGCTCCTTGCCACACATGCCGCTGCAGGGGCCACCAGCCTGGGCAGGGCCAGAGGCCACAGCTGCTGGCAATGCTGATCCGGCACAGCTGCAGGAAGCTCGGGCTGAAAGGAAGCCCCGAGTGACCGTGGAGAGGGGGATCCAAGCCTGGTTTGGAGGGAATGGGGCAGCGCAGAGAGAGATGGAAAAGGGGTCTGCGCTGGGGAGGTCTGTGAGAACGCACAAGGGCAGCGTGCCAGTTAACTCGGTGTGACGGACACGCAGCCCAGGGGAGAACGGCCCATCCCCACCCGTTCCCCACGACTCAGCCAAAGGCAGGCAGAGCCGGCTGTCTGTGGCAGAAGCAGCTCTTACCAGGGGGGGCATGTGCCCTCGGTGCATCTGGCCACTGGTGATCTGCTGCTGTGCTTGTGGCATTGTGCCAACCTGGAAGTTCTCTGGCCCGCCGGCCCCTGAGCGCATGATGGCTGGCAGGGCTACTGAGCCGTGCTCCACCTTGCCCACGCGGTTAAACTGCTGCTGCAGAACAGTCGACCTGCAAGAGAATCAGCACCACCGGCTACAGCTCAGCTCTCAGGGGTTCAAGGATTCCAAGGCCCAGAAGGACCACGGTGCTCGGCAGGTCTCACCCTCAGCACAGCACAGGCCAGAGACCGAGGCTGAGCTAGAGCAGGTCTTTCAGAGAAACATGCCATCGCTTTCAGTATGGTCAGGGATGGAGAGCCCAGCGCGACCCTTCGTAGATGGCTCCAATAGCTAATGACCTTCCATCAAACTTTTACACCTTCGTTCTACTCTGAATGTGTCTGGCTTCAACTCCCAGCCACTGGACTGAGTTACACCTTCCTCTGCTAGACTGAAGAGCCCACTCTTACAAAAGCGGTTACCTACCTTTCCATACCTGTTGTTCTTCGAGATGCGTTGCTCATGTTGATTCCATTCTAGGTGTGCACACGCCCACGTCCGTGGCTGTCGGAGATTTCTACCTTAGTGGTATCCATAGGGCCGGCTGTGGTGCCCCGGATGCCACGCTCATGCATTGGTTTATTGGGCGTCGCTGGCTCTACGCCCTCTCAGTTCCTTCTTACCAGCGAATGAGCGCAGCACTCAAGGGGGTGCCACAGCTGATCCTACGGATACCGCTGCATGTGCTTGCGCGCACCCAGAATGGAATCGACATGAGCAAGCACTCGAGAATGTTTGTTCCCCACACAGGTACTTACAGCCAGGGATCAAGTCACCCCTTAACCTTCTCTTTAAGCTAAGTAGACTGAGCTCTGAGACTATCGCTATACGGCAGGTTTTCTAATCCTTAAATCATTTCTGTGGCTCTTCTGTAAACACTCTCCAAGTTATCAACATCTTCCTTGGATTGTGGACACCAGCACTGAACACAGCATTTCTGCACAGTCGTGCTAGTGCCCAATGCCGAGGTAAAATAACCTCGCTGCTCCTACGTGAGATTTCCCTGGTTATGCATCCCAGGGTCGCATTAGCTCTTTTGGCCACAGTGTCACACTGGAAGCTCATTCTTCAGCTAATCATCCACCAAGACCCTCAAATCTTTTTCAGAGTCACTGCTTCCCAGGACACCATCCCCTATCTTATGAGTGCGACTATGGTCTTTGTTCCATATTTGTTTTTATGAGTCCTGTTTGTGCCTCAGCTTCCCCTGTGTGCTGCACTGTTCCCCCGTGGGTGGAAAAGGGCTGTTTGCTCTCAGAACAGGCTGAGGACACGTGTGGTTGTTGCCAAGCTGTCTGGGCCCGGTCCCCATATCAATGCAGCATCTGAGAAGACAATGTCAAATCCAATCGCTCAGACATTGACACCTAGCACCCAATGCCCCCCAGGGACTGGGGAGGAAAGAGGTGGGGGATCACAGCTGGCAGGAGCCGGGACTCTCACCTGGAGTCTGACAAAGGAGATCAAAAGAAATGGGTTCCCCACAGCGTGGCTGGGCTCTGGGCTGGCCAGACTGGAGGATGCTCCAACCGTCAGTTCTCTGGGCTACCCTAAGGGCTCCCTGTGCTGTGTCCAGGTGACTGACAGACCCGACTGTTCTGGCAGCGCTGGGTGAGTGTCACTGCAGGTGCTGGGCGAGATGCATTAATCCCTGCGGAGTGGACAGGTCTCCACCAGGGTCTGTCTCAGTGGGAATTGCTGGGCAGAGCTCACAGGGTGACGCAGGGGGGCTGTAGGCCCAGAGGTCCAGCCTAAGCAGGTGGTGAAGCCGCATGGCTGACTCTGGAGGAAGAGTGAGACCCTCGGGGGTCTGGCCCGCTGACGGGTTCCAAAGCCAGGCCATAGCACCAATGCTGTGGGTCCATGACAGTAGTACACATTTACATTTAGCTGGATTAAAACCCATGCTGTTTGCTTGTGCCCAGCTTACCAAGCGATCTGGATCGCGCTGTCTGAGTGACCCCTCCACTAGGTTATTTACTGCTCCCCCCATTTTGTGACATCTGCAAACTTTATCTGGGATGATTCTATGTTTTGTTGCAGGTCATTGGTAAAACGTGAACTAGCTTAGGGCAAAGCCCTGATCCCTGTGAGACCCACTAGAAACACACCTGCTCGATGAAGATTTCGAGATCTACCAGCCAGTTTTTAGGCCATTGAACGTTAGCCGTGTTAACTTTGTATTGCTCTCGGGTTTTTAAATCAAAATGTCGTGCAGCACCAAGACTAGCGCCCTATGGGAGTGTAAGGGCATCTCATCGACGCTGTCACCTTTGCCATGCAGGCTCGTAACCTCCTCGGAACGAGATGTCGAGTTAGTCAGACAGGAGCTGTGACCCTCCTTTAACTCTTTAGTACTCGAGTCCCGCACCAGCCGCTCCATTACCTTGCCCAGGACTGATGTCAGGCCGGTAATGGCAACTCCGCAGGGGGGCGTTGCGCCCTGTCCCGCTCCCCCCAGCTGGAGGAGCTGGCAGCCCTCACATGCCGCACAGCGAGCTCGGCCGGGAGAGCCCCGCTCACACTCACTGTCCAACAGCCCACACACCTGTCCGTTCAGTGCTCTACCCCCAGCCACCGAGGGACTGAGCTCTCCCTCCCACCCTGGAGCCCTCCCCGCCGGCTGCCCAGAGACATACTTCTTTGGGGACACAGAGTCTTCCAGCATGGTGGACTCCTCATCCCCCTCCAGCCCAAAGTGGTCTTTGCTCTTTTTCTGTGGGACAGAGAGAGAGAGAGAGAGTCCATTAGTCAGCATCAACCCCAGGGGAGTCCCTCAGAGGAGGGTGCGGGGACACGGCCCAGGATGGCTTCCTGTGCCCCTGGGGCTACTCCAGAAGCCGAGCTCGCCGGGGCCAGGGTTGAGGAGGGGCCAGGAAGATGCTAGGATCACCCTGTGACTGCAGGGGGAGGAGGAGGTGCAGGGGAAGCTCCTGCCCTCCCTGCTTGGTCCCATGCAGCAGCCACAACTCTGCTATTCCTGACTCCTGAGCTCTAAACCGGGCACCTCCATGCTACCCCCCAGCTGGCCTGGCCTCAGCCCCCACCCACCTGCCCTCTCTGCTCTCTGCAGCAATGTGACTCCTTCCAACCCATCAGCAGAAGCGCAGCAGGACGGGAACCATCCCCTGGTAGTTCAGCGCAGCCTATACAGCCGCACCCCCCATGGCAGCACTGCCCCCTGCTGGCCACGCCCCGCCCTGCGACCCCACCCCCCGCACAGCCCCACCCCATGTGACCCCACCCCCGCACAGCCCCACCCCCAGTGCACCCCACCCCCGCACAGCCTCCCCCCCCGCATGACCCCTCCCCCGCACAGCCTCACCCCCCGCATGACCCCTCCCCCACGCAGCCTCCCCCCCCCCCCGCACCGCCTCACCCCCACATGACCCCTCCCCCGCACAGCCCCACCCCCACATGACCCCTCCCCCGCACAGCCTCACCTTTTTCAGGATGATGTCAATGTAGCCAGCAATAAGCTGGGCGATCTGCTCCCCCTCCGTCGTCTGCACTGAGTAGTACCCGTCCTGGTAATCCCCGAAATCCTACAGTGACAGGACACTGGGCAGCACCGGAGCCGGCACCTGCTGCCCTGCTCGGCTTGCACCTTAGCTCCATGCCAAAGGTACGGCTCTGCCCCCAGGGAACGCATGTGCATGGGGGGAGGGGACCCAGAAGGCAAGGAGAGGTGTGGGAGGCACGGCTTGGCCAGAGGTGTTGGGGAGGGGCAAGAGTCCAGGTCTTCCCCAGGGGAAGCTCCTGGCAAACGCTCCCCAGCACAGGAGGCTGGTGTGGTCAGAGAGGGGCAGGCTGGAGGCAGTGGTGAAACAGGAGAGTCCGTGGGGAAGGGTGCTGGGGGACAGGCCCTTACCAGGGTGAAGCTCTTGGGCGAGGCAGCCCAGCCCCAGAGGCTGGTGTGGTCTGGAAGGGGCAGGCTGGAGGCAGGGGAAAGCTGGAGGCACTGGGGGGCAGGCCGGAGGCACTGGGGGGACAGGCCGGAGGCACTGGGGGGACAGGCCCTTACCAGGGTGAAGCTCTTGGGCGAGGCAGCCCAGCCCCTGAGGCTGGTGTGGTCTGGAAGGGGCAGGCTGGAGGCAGGGGAAAGCTGGAGGCACTGGGGGGCAGGCTGGAGGCACTGGGGGGGACAGGACCTTACCAGGGTGAAGCTCTTGGGCGAGGCAGCCCAGCGTTTGATGTTGGTGAGGTTCCACTCCTGAATAACCTCCTTGGTTTTCTCGTCCACACGCATCACACACTCTTTGGTGATCCCCAGCAGCCGCGGCACCAGCTTGTTCTTTCCCTTCATCTTCTCCTAGCACCAGGACAGGGAAGGGTTACAGCTGCCCCAAAGCAAAGGCACCTCCAGGGCCCAGCTCCACCGGCAGGGCAATGTCCCATCAGCGAGGGTGTAGCCTCACAGGCCCCACTCCGCTGGATGATGCCCCAGTGATGAAGGAGAGGAGAGAACACGTGAGCAGAGCGGAGGGGAGGGGTGATGGGGGGTCGCACAGACACCGATAGCTGGAGGGGTGGCAGGGACAGGAGGCCGGGGCGCGTGGGGAGCCGCTGGCTCACCTTGACCAGGAAGAAGGAGACGCCGTAGGTTTTCAGGGAGCGGGCGAGTTTCACGTAGCGAACTTTGGCCTCAATCTCGCTCATGTTGCCGCAGTTCTTGTGAGCCTGAGAGAGCAGAGCCGATAACCCCAACGCCATGGCTCCCTCCAGGGTGCCCCACCCTGCCTGTTGTCCCCCCTCCTCCCCCTGCTCCTGGCCGCCCCGTCACGGCCCTCCCAGCAACCAGGGCCCCACCAGGCCCTGCCAACCAGCACCTCGCCCTGCTCTCTCCCACCCTGCCTTCCGCCAGCCCTCCATGAACCTCCCCTCACAGCAGCTGTGCTCGCCAGCCTGAACTGCTACGCAGCCTCTCCCGCAGCCGGTGTATCCCCTGCCCCTGCCCCTCTCCGCTGTGGGCTCTCCCAGGAACTACCAGGCCTCCATCCCAGCCACAGCCGCACACCAAATGACCGAAGCCCCACATGCCCCATTGAGTAGCCGCCCCAGGCTCCTGGCTCCTCTCCTGGGCCTGGGTCCTGCAGCCTTGGGAGAGGCCAGGGCCTGGCTGTGCACAGGCCAGGTGAACAGACCCCAGGCCAGGCCCAGGCAGCGGCCTGCCCCAGCCCGGCACACTCACCATGAAGATCTTGCGCTCGCCTTTCTGCTTGATGTACTCCTTGGGCAGGAAGTCCTTCAGGCTACAGGGAGAGCAGAACCAGCTGTTACTGGCAGAGCCTGGCGCAGGCCTGCCTACCCCCAGTGCCAAGTCCTGGCATCAGCCCCCGCAGGAGCCCCAGGCAGGGCATGAGCAGGGAGTGAATCCTTGGGGCAGGGCAGACATGGGAGAGGCCGGAGCTCAGGGCTCCGTCAGGAGCCTCATCCCTGAAGCAGACCCCTCCACACTGCAGAGGTACCCAGAGGGCTCCTGGAACGGGTGTGGCAGGGAGCAGGCCGGGAGCTCCGCCCTCACAGTAGCGCTGAGCCGAGTGCCGCACTGGGGGGCAGGGGCGGCTGGGGGGCACCTCTGTAGAACATAAGAACGGCCGTACCGGATCAGACCAAAGGTCCATCTAGCCCAGTATCTGTCTGCCGACAGTGGCCAATGCCAGGTGCCCCAGAGGGAGTGAACCTAACAGGCAATGATCAAGTGATCTCGCTCCTGCCATCCATCTCCACCCTCTGACAAACAGAGGCTAGGGACACCATTCCTTACCCAGCCTGGCTAACAGCCATTCATGGAGTTAACCTCCATGAATTTATCCAGTTCTCTTTTAAACCCTGTTATAGTCCTAGCCTTCACAACCTCCTCAGGCAAGGAGTTCCACAGGTTGCATGAAGAAGAACTTCCTTTTATTTGTTTTAAACCTGCTGCCCATTAATTTCATTTGGTGACCCCTAGTTCTTGTATTAGGGCTCCTTGGGACACTCACTCCAGAAAGCCTGGCTTGTGCTTCTGCTCATTGTGGGGTCCAAACTGGATCTGACACTGGAACCCAGCAAACTCGCAGGCCTTGTCAAAGGAGACAGGGTGGGAGCCATTCAGGATGTCGTCACGAGCCTGCGGGAGAGGAGAAGGGTGAGTCTGGGGCACTGGGCTGGGGGAGGGGGAGCCACACGCTGACTGGGTGTGTGGGGTCACACGCTGGCTGCGGGGGGAGGGGACAGGGGTCACACGCTGGCTGGGGGGTGGGGGTCACACGCTGGCTGCGGGGGGAGGGGACAGGGGTCACACGCTGGATGGCAGGTGGGGAGGGAGGAGAGGGGAAGGGAACCGCACACTGGCTGGGGGGGGGAGGGGATGGGAACCGCACACTGGCGGGGGGGGGGAGGGGAAGGGAACCGCACACTGGCTGGCTGGGGGGGGGGGATGGGAACCGCACACTGGCTGGGGGGGGGGATGGGAACCGCACACCGGCTGGGGGGGAGGGGAAGGGAACCGCACACCGGCTGGGGGGGGAGGGGATGGGAACCGCACACTGGCTGGGGGGGGGAGGGGATGGGAACCGCACACTGGCTGGTGGGGAGGGGAAGGGAAACCCACACAGGCTGGGGGGGAGGGGATGGGAACCGCACACTGGCTGGGGGGGGGATGGGAACCGCACACTGGCTGGGGGAGGGGATGGGAACCGCACACTGGCTGGGGGGGAGGGGAAGGGAACCGCACACTGGCGGGGGGGAGGGGATGGGAACCGCACACTGGCTGGGGGGAGGGGACCGGAACCGCACACGGGGTGGGGGGGGGAGGGGAGGGGAACCGCACACTGGCTGGGGGGGGGGGGAGAGGGGATGGGAACCGCACACTGGCTGGGGGGGGGATGGGAACCGCACACTGGCTGGGGGAGGGGATGGGAACCGCACCCTGGCGGGGGGGAGGGGAAAGGAACCGCACACTGGCTGGGGGGGAGGGGAAGGGAACAGCACACTGGCGGGGGGGAGGGGAGGGGATGGGAACCGCACACTGGCTGGGTGGGAGGGGAAGGGAACCGCACAGTGGCTGGGGGGGGGAGGGGATGGGAACCGCACACTGGCTGGGGGGGGGAGGGGAAAGGAACCGCACACTGGCTGGGGGGGAGGGGAAGGGAACCGCACACTGGCTGGGGGGGAGGGGAAGGGAACCGCACACTGGCTGGGGGGGGAGGGGATGGGAACCGCACACTGGCTGGGGGGGGGGGAAAGGAACCGCACACTGGCTGGTGGGGGGGAGGGGAAGGGAACCGCACACTGGCTTGGGGGGGGGAGGGGATGGGAACCGCACACCGGCTGGGGGGGGGGGGAAGGGAACCGCACACTGGCTGGGGGGGGGGGGATGGGAACCGCACACTGGCGGGGGGGGAGGGGATGGGAACCGTACACTGGGTGGGGGGGGGGGGGGAGGGGAACCGCACACTGGCTGGGGGGGGGGATGGGAACCGCACACTGGCTGGGGGAGGGGATGGGAACCGCACGCTGGCGGGGGGGAGGGGAAAGGAACCGCACACTGGCTGGGGGGGAGGGGAAGGGAACCGCACACTGGCGGGGGGGAGGGGATGGGAACCGCACACTGGCTGGGGGGGGGAGGGGATGGGAACCACACACTGGCTGGGTGGGGGAGGGGAAGGGAACCGCACACTGGCTGGGTGGGGGGAGGGGACGGGAACCGCACACTGGCTGGGGGGAGGGGAAAGGAACCGCACACTGGCTGGTGGGGGGAGGGAAAGGGAACCGCACACTGGCTGGAGGGGAGGGAGGGGTCCCACATGCTGGTGGGGGGTGGTGGGGAGGAAGGAGAGGGGAAGGGAACCGCACACTGGCTGGGGGGGGGAGGGGAAGGGAACCGCACACTGGCTGGCTGGGGGGGAGGGGAAAGGAACCGCACACTGGCTGGGGGCGGGGGGAGGGGAACCGCACACTGGCTGGGGGGGAGGGAAAAGGAACCGCACACTGGCTGGGCGGGGGAGGGAAAGGGAACCGCACACTGGCTGGGGGGGGAGGGGAAAGGAACCGCACACTGGCTGGGCGGGGGAGGGAAAGGGAACCGCACACTGGCGGGGGGGGGGAGGGGAAAGGAACCGCACACTGGCTGGGGGGGGGGAGGGGAAGGGAACCGCACACTGGCTGGGGGGGGGGGGGAGGGGATGGGAACCGCACACTGGCTGGGGGGGGGGATGGGAACCGCACACTGGCTGGGGGGGAAGTTCCCGCACTCTGGCTTAACGTGACACGCACTGAGACCACTGTGCAGCCTGCTCCTGCCCGGCGCGCTCTGAAGACGACTGTTTGCTGCCTTGGGGCTAAGCTGCTTTGCGGTTTTGCCGGGGGACAGGAGGCAAGTCAGGCCCAGAGCTGGCTGGGGCCTGGCCTTACACAGAGTGTATGGGGGGAGGGGGAGATGCATTACTAGCCGCTCAAACACTTCTCCTTGGGGCTAAGACGTGGCACCCTGAGGGACAGGGCAGCAGCCTGAGCCGCCGGCCCCCCAGCCCAGACACTGCGAGTTCCCCAGGGAAAGGGTTAGAAGGGAGCAGGCAGCTGCGCTGGGGCCCCTGGAGCGCAGCAGGGCAGGAAGGAGCCCCGAGAGCTTGGCCAGTCCAGCCCACTGCGCTGCGACAGGACTAACTGATACCAAGCCATCCCTGACAGGGTCTGTCCAGGCCGCTCCTAAAACCCTGCAATGACGGGGACCCCACAGCCTCCTCAGCTCACCTGCTGAACCATCCCTGCGGGGAGAGAGCTGGGCCTAACGCCCAGACTCAGGCCACGTCTACACTGGCGAGCTGAGAGTGGCACAGCAGTACCGATGCAGCTGTGCCGCTCTCAGGTCGCTTGTGTAGCTGCTGTCCCGGTGACATCATAAAACCACCCCCCCGAGTGGTGGTAGCTGTGCCGGGGGAGAGCGTCTCCCGCCGAGCGAGCACTGGCACCTGAGGGGCTGTTTTTCACATGCTGAGTGACATGACATGACATAAACGCTAGTGTAGACAGGGCCTAAATCTTTCTTGCTGCAAACTAAGCCAAGTCCTTCTTAGTCTCCCGTCAGCGGACATGGAGAGCAATGGGCCAGCAGAGCGCCGGCTCCCAGCCACGGAGCGCTGCCCTGCACCAGGTAACAGCGTGCAATCCACACTGCAAAGCCCCAGAGCATCGTGGCCAGGACACCGGCCCTGAGCAGCACAGGGCTGAGGCTGGAGAGGACTGGCACAGCCTGGGGAGTGGGGAACGGGTCACTAGCTAAGCTTTGGTGGCAGGGAACAGGCTGGGGGGCGGGTACCTGCACGTAGAGCAGGTTGAGCTGCACAGGGTCCCTGGAGTCCACGTTCTGGTCGGAGTAGAAGAACTTGCGTCGCAGCAGCAGCGTCTCGTTGTCGTCGATGCCTTGCTCACGCAGCGTTCGCCCGTGATCCAGCCAGTTCACTGCCGAGAGCACAGAACGTGCTGAGCTGGGCCAAACGCCGGCCCCACAGCTAGTCCCTGCCCAGGGCGCGGGGCTGGGAGGGACAGACCGACTGACCCAAGGCGACCCCCGCACTCCCACCGCAACCTCCCTCCATCCACAGTGCCGGCCACCCCCGGGACTGACCTCCCCCCATGGCGCCCACTTGCCCACTCGCTGCCCGCAGTGCGGGCTGGCCCCCCCCTCCTGCCCCCAGCACAGGGCAGGTCCCTACACTCATCGTCCGTGTGCAACTTCTGCTTGAGTTTCTCCATCTTCTTCTCATCCCGCAGCAAGGTCTTGTCCTTCTTGAGCGTGCCGGTGATCTCCTCCTTCTTCTCCTCCATCATCTCCCGCACCAGTGAGTACTCGTCATGATTGGTGATGCCTGCAGGGGCAGACAGCGCAGTGCCCGTCACTGCCTGCCTGGCAGCCACAGGCTGGGGAGCCCCCCCAAGAACACGGAGCTCCCCCCGTCCAACTCAGCCTCCCTGCAATACGCCCTATGGGACACAGACACCCCCTGCCTGGGCAGTGCCCCTGAATGACAGCACCCCCTACCTGCATGCAGGCACTGCCCCCCACTCTCCCCGACCCCCCACAGCCAAGCAATGCCCCCTCCCCAACCTCTTGCCCCCGCGCCACCCCAGGCCGGGCAACGCCCCCTCCCCACCCTCTCCCCATGCCAGGCAACGCCCCCTCCCCATCCTCTCACCCCCCGACAGCCAGGCACCATCCCCTCATTCCCCCTCACCTCTCCAAGCCAGACATCGCCCCCTCCCATCCTTCCCCTGGCTCTGGCCTGGGCGGTGCTCCGTCCCTTACCAATCCGGGCACAGATTGTCATGAGTATGTCCGTGACCGTTTTGGAGTCGTCCACCATGACTGTTTTAACCGTCCCATCCAGCATGCGAATCTTGAGCGGTCGTTGCTTCTTCTTGTACTCCATGGTGTCCTGCAGCACAGGCGCTCAGTGTTAGCGCCAGCGTCCGGGCACGCCTGCAGGGGCATGTGGTCACCATGCCCTCCCCTCTATACCAGGGAACCCCGCTCACCCCTGAGGAACAGCCATGCCAGGGAGATGGGAGGGAGTACCCAGGGCTATGGAGCAGGCTGCACCGGGCACGGCAGAGCAAAGAATCATAGACTACCAGGGTTGCACAGACCTCAGGAGGTATCTAGTCCAACCCCCTGCTCAAAGCAGGACCAATTCCCATCTAAATCATCCCAGCCAGGGCTTTGTCAAGCCAGGCCTTAAAACCCTTGCACTGGGGCTGCGGGCAGTAGAGGCACGTACCGCACTGCAGGGCACGTCACAGTCCAGAGCTTGGGGAGGGATGCGTGGGGACTCAGGGGCGGGGACTGGGCACTTACCCCATTGCGGAGCATGTAGTAGTCCAGAGCCTTCCCAGCTTCCAGCCAAATCCCCTTCTTCGGGTCCTCATCCGAAAGGAACAGCCCAAAATCACTGGCTGAAAAACAGAGCAGACTCTCTCAGCACAGGCCCATGATCCTGGGTCCCCATTCTCCCAGCATGGGCCCCTCAGCTCCCTGGCCCAGCCAGCCCAGGGCCCTGCCCCAAGAGCAGAGTCTCCCCCAGTGCACATCTCTCCTAGCAGAACGTTGCATTACAAAGGTGCAGGGATGGATGGAGAGGCTGTTCTGGCGGGCAGAGGAGGGCGACGGCAGAGAAGAGACTGGGGGAGGTGAAGGAGCTTTTGGCAGAACGGGGAGGCCGAGGGGGACAGGGTGAGGAGATGCAGGAGGGTGGAATTGTGTAGAGCTTTGGAGCCTCCCACCTGAATGTCTAACATGCAATGGAGAATAAGGTGTGTGCTGAGGTGTCCAGGCAATGGAGGGAGGAGGGGAGGCAGCCAGACCCACAACCATTACAAACAGAGGTAAAAACTTGCACTGGATTTTGAAGGTGCACAGACGTGGAGAGAGCTCCCTCCACTGCACGGCCCATTGTGGGAGAGAGAGCAGGACCACCCTCCGACTAGCACGCAAGTCCCACACACAGCATCTCCCTCTCGCCGAGTTCTGTGTCAAGGACGGATGGACTCTGCATTAGCGAATTGCCCGGCTTCCCCACTCTAGCTTTGGCTGCTGGTAGCCAATTATACAGAGTCTCTGGATTAAGTTTAGAAGCGTGAGCAACAAGGGTGATGTCATTGTGGGAGTCTGAACAGACCACCAGACCAGGGGGATGAGGTGGACGAGGCTTTCTTCCAGCAACTAACAGAAGTTACTAGATCGCAGGCCCTGGTTCTCATCGGAGACTTCAAACACCCTGATATCTGCTGGGAGAGCAATACAGCAGTGCACAGACAATTCAGGAAGTTTTTGGAAAGTGCAGGGGACAATTTCCTGGTGCAAATGCTGGAGGAACCAACTAGGGGCAAAGCTCTTCTTGACCTGCTGCTCACAAACCGGGAAGAATTAGTAGGGGAAGCAAAAGTGGATGGGAACCTGGGAGGCAGTGACTATGAAATGGTCAAGTTCAGGATCCTGACACAAGGAAGAAAGGAGAGCAGCAGAATACAGACCCTGGACTTCAGAAAAGCAGACTTTCGACTCCCTCAGGAAGCTGATGGGCAGGATCCCCTGGGAGAATAACATGAGGGGCAAAGGAGTCCAGGAGAGCTGGCTGTATTTTAAAGAATCTTTACTGAGGTTGCAGGAACAAACCATCCCGACGTGTAGAAAGAATAGTAAATATGGCAGGTGACCAGCTTGGCTTAACAGTGAAATCCTTGCTGATCTTAAACACAATAAAGAAGCTTACAAGAAGTGGAAGATTGGACAAATGACCAGGGAGGAGTATAAAAATATTGCTCAAGCATGCAGGAGTGAAATCAGGAAGGTCAAATCACACTTGGAGTTGCAGCTAGCAAGAGATGTTGAGACTAACAAGAAGGGTTTCTTCAGGTATGTTAGCAACAACAAGAAAGTCAAGGAAAGTGTGGGCCCCTTGCTGAATGAGGGAGGCAACCTAGTGACAGAGGATGTGGAAAAAGCTAATGGACTCAATGCTTTTTTTTGCCTTTGTCTTCATGAACAAGGTCAGCTCCCAGACTGCTGCACTGGGCAGCACAGTATGGGGAGGAGGTAACCAGCCCTCTGTGGAGAAATAAGTGGTTCGGGACTATTTAGAAAAGCTGGATGAGCACAAATCCATGAGGCCGGATGTGCTGCATCCAAGGGTGCTAAAGGAGTTGGCGGATGTGATTGCAGAGCCATTGGCCATTATCTTTGAAAACTCATGGCAATCGGGGGAGGTCCCGGATGACTGGAAAAAGGCTACTGTAGTGCCCATCTTTGAAAAAGGAGGATCCTGGGAACTACAGGCCAGTCAGCCTCACCTCAGTCCCTGGGAAAATCATGGAGCAGGTCCTCATGGAATCAATTCTGAAGCACTTAGAGGAGAGGAAAGTGATCAGGAACAGTCAGCATGGATTCACCAAGGGCAAGTCATGTCTGACTAACCTAACTGCCTTCTATGAGGAGATAACTGGGTCTGTGGATGAGGGGAAAGCAGTGGATGTGTTATTCCTTGACTTTAGCAAAGCTTTTGATACGGTCTCCCACAGTATTCTTGCTGGCAAGTTAAAGAAGTATGGGCTGGATAAATGGACTATAAGGTGGATAGAAAGCTGGCTAGATCGTCGGGCTCAATGGCTAGTGATCAATGGCTCCATGTCTAGTTGGCAGCTGGTTTCAAGTGGAGTGCCCCAAGGGTCGGTCCTGGGGCTGGTTTTGTTCAATATCTTCATTAATGATCTGGAGGATGGCATGGACTGCACTCTCAGCAAGTTTGCAGATGACACTAAGCTGGGAGGAGTGGTTGATACGCTGGAGGGTAGGGATAGGATACAGAGGGACCTAGACAAATTAGAGGATTGGGCCAAAAGAAACCTGATGAGGTTCAACAAGGACAAGTGCAGAGTCGTGCATTTAGGATGGAAGAATCTCATGCACTGCTACAGACTAGGGACCGAATGGCTAGACAGCAGTTCTGCGGAAAAGGTTACAGTGGACGAGAAGCTGCTTATGAGTCGACAGTGTGCCCTTGTTGCCAAGAAGGCTAACAGCATTTTGGGTTGTATAATTAGGGGCATTGCCAGCAGATTGAGGGACGTGATCATTCCCCTCTATTCAACATTGGTGAGGCCTGTGGACATTCCCCTCTATTCAACATCTGGAGTACTGTGTCCAGTTTTGGGCCCCACACTGCAAGAAGAATGTGGATAAATTGGAGAGAGTCCAGTGGAGGGCAACAAAAATGATTAGGGGGCTGGAGCACATGACTTATGAGGAGAGGCTGAGGGAACTGGGATTGTTTAGCCTGCAGAAGAGAAGAATGAGGGGGGATTTGATAGCTGCTTTCAACTACCTGAAAGGGGGTTCCAAAGAGGATGGATCTAGACTGTTCTCAGTGGTAGAAGATGACAGAACAAGGAGTAATGGTCTCAAGTTGCAGAGGGGGAGGTTTAGGTTGGACATTAGGAAAAACTTTTTCACTGGTAGGGTGGTGAAAAACTGGAATGGGTTTCCTAGGGATGTGGTGGAATCTCCTTCCTTAGAGGTTTTCAAGGTCAGGCTTGACAAAGCCCTGGCTGGGATGATTTAGTTGGGAATTGGTCCTGCTTTGATCAGGGGGTTGGACTAGATACCTCCTGAGGTCCCTTCCAACCCTGATATTCTATGATCTCCTCAATTGCTCTCCATCAGTATCAGGAGTTCCTGAGGCATCGGCACTTTGCTCATCTAGTCTAGTGGCTGTTGCATCGTTCCTCTGACAGGATCCCAAATGGCATGAAAGTTACCAGGATCTGTCTTGTCCATCTATTTTCTCAAAGAAAACTCCACAGAAGAAAACGTAGCAACTGCAGAGCACAAGGAGCTCAGCCAGGACGAGCCCTGACTATGGGTAGCGAGGAGCTGCCTGAGAGAAGGACAGCTAGAGGGAAGCTGGGCACTTTGACCCCAAGCTGACTGAATTAAACACAGAGAGGAACAGATCATCTCAGAACGCCGCTGCGCAAAGGGCTCAGATTGCAGGGGAACAAATGCCGGGGAATTCAGAAATCTAGTGAGTACCCTGCACTGGGAGGCAGTAATAAAACCCACCGGGGGAAGGTGGCGGGGAACCCGAAATGACAGCATAATTAAGGCACAATAGCCTGTGATTTCTCTTCCCATACCAGAAACAGGAACTACCTAGGAATACACAGCCAGGAAAGACTGGCCAGGAAAGAGATGGCATCAGGAAAGCGGTAACAAACCCAGATTGTGGCAAAATCTTATTCTCAAAATTAACTGGACAGGAATCATGTGGCCTGTGCACCAGCTAAAGGGAAATGAGAAAGTGTGAGCAATAGAATGAGTTACAAAGCAAGGAACGTTAGAGACAACAGGAAGGGGAGGGTTCTTCAAATCTGTCAGACAAAGAAGAACACTTACGGAGGGTGTGGGTGCACTGCCCAGTGGAGAAGATGAGCTGCTCATGGTAGACGAGAGGAAGGCAGGGCTGCTCAATGCCTACTTTGCTTCAGTCCTCTCACAAAAAATTACAGGTGACCAGATGACTAGCAAAGTTATCACAGACAATAAAGGGGAAAGGATGCAGATTAGGCCAAGTAAAGAACACGTCAGCTCTTCTGACCAATCTGAATGAATTCAGATCCGCGGGGCCGGATGCTATTCACCTCAGGGTACTGGACAAGTTAGCTGAAGAACTCTCGGAGCCACTGACAACGATACGTACAAGCTCGTGGCTGACAGGAGAGGTCCAGGAAGCCTGGAGAAGGGCTAACGTAGGGGAAAAGGAGGAGCTGGGGAACAACAGACCAGTCAGCCTGACCTCGATACTAGAGCCTTGTATAAAACATTCAGTTGCGAATACCGGGAGGATGGAGGGTGATCACCAGCAGCCAGCCTGGATTTACCTAGAACACATCTGCCAAACCAGCTTGATTCCTGCTTTGAGAGGGTAACTGGGTTGGTGGCTGGGGGAATGCGGTGGACATAGTATACCTGGACTTCAGCAAGGCTTTTGACACAGTCCCAGGTGACATTCTGATAGCGAAGCTGGAGAAATGCAGGCTCAACAGAACTACGATTATGTGGCTACATAATTGGTTAAACAACCACAAACAAAGATTAGCTACTAATGGAATGATGTCAGGAGGTCTCAAGTGGGATTCCACTGGGATCTGTTCTGGGTCTAGTGTTTAACATCTTTATTAATGACCTGGATGTAGGAAGAGAGAACATCCTGATCCAATTTTCAGATGACACAAAGCTAGGGCGGGTTGCCAACACTTAGGAGGATAGAGCTAAAATTCAGAGGGATCTTGATTAACTGGAGAAGTGGGCTACAGACAACACAATGAAATTCAGCAAAGACAAATTAAGTTGCTACACTTAGGGAAGAGAAACCAAGTGTGCAAATACAGAATGGGGTAAAACTGGCTTGGCGGCAGCACTGCTGAGAAGGACGTGGGAGCTGTGGTGGATCACAACCTCAACATGAGTCAGCAATGTGATGCTGTTGCAAAAAAAAGCAAATGCAATTTTAGACTGCATTAACAGAGTTATAGCATGTAAGTCACAGGAAGTGATAGTATTGCTCTATTTGGCGCTACTAGGCTGGAGTTGTGTGTCCAGTTTTGGTCACCACTGTATAGAAAGGATGTAGAGAAACTGGAAAGGATCCAGAGGCAAGCGACAAAGATGATCAAAGGGATGGAATGCAGCCGTATGAGCAAAGGCTGAAGGAACTGGGTATGTTTAGTTTGGAAAAGAGGAGATTAAGGAGGACATGACAGTGGTCTGCAGACAGTTAAAAGGCTGCCATAAGAAAGATGGAGAAAGGGGGCAGGACAAGAGGCAGTGGGTTCAAACTACAGCAGTAGGACAATGGAACAGACGCCTATGGAGGTTGTGGAAGCTCCTTTGCTGGAAGTTTTCAAAAGGAGGCTGGAGCCGTCTGTCTGGGGTGGTTTAGATACAACAAATCCTGTACTTTGCCCGGGGGTTGGATGAGATGACCCTGGTGGCCCCTCCTAACCCCACGGTTCTGTGAACTGGGCAGAGGCACCTCGAGGTATTGCAGGGTTAGGGCCAGGTCAAATTATCAGCCTCAGCAGGAGTGAAGCCCTGTCCTGGGGAGGCCCTCTGAAGGGGCAGACACCTGTGTCAGGCTCTGCTAAGGAGAACAAGCCAAGCCAGATCCACCTGTGAATGGCTGATTGGATAAGTAGCTGGCAGCCAGCTCAGGAACACCTGGGCCTCAAAAAGAGTTAGGATGGTTCAGGCGGGAGCCTAGAACAGGGAAAGGAAACTACGAGGATCTAGGTAAGCAGCTACTCCCAGGGGCTCCCGGGGAAAGGAACAGCCCCAGCACACAGACAGGATGTTTCAGAGGACAGCACTACAGAGCTCTCCAGGCTCTCCTGAGGCCACAGGGGAAGGACTGCAGAGCCCGGGGGGCGGAGAAGTCTGGGGACTGACAGCAGAAAGAGCAGGCGTGTTTCCCTACCACGTCTGGCACTTGATTCAATAAACTAGAGCCCTTGTATAGATTGTTCACTGTGTACAAGCCTCACTGAGCTTACTAAAAGTCCACTAGGGGAAACTGAGGCAGAGATGTAACTCTGGTTCCACACTGGATGCCAGGGAGCCCTTCAGCAGGGAGTGTTCACTGTTACAACATGTTCTAGGAGTGGGGCCCATCAAGGCCGATGACAACGCAGAGCGATGCTTACAACTGTCTGAAGCGCGAGATGGCCGATATCCCAGATCGGCACATGGAGCAATGACAGCCCTGGCTGGGCGGAAAGCCTGGCCACCATGACAGCAACCAGACAAGCTCAGCCATTGCATACAGGAAAGGAAAAGGAGTCAGATGGTCCCACCAGCTGGGGGCGGGTACTGTGGGCAGGTCTGCCCGTGGGTGTCAGAGACAATGGGGATTACTAGCTGGCACCTGGGAGGGCTGGGCTATGAAGGATACTGGGTCTCAGATACCAGAGACCACAATGGCTGATAACGCCAAATCACGGACTGAGGAGAAACAGTTTGGGGCCGAGAAGCGTGAAGTCCCAGGGGTAATGTGCTGCAAGTGTGACAAGCTGGGGCACGTCAGGAGACTCATGGGAGTCCCAGACAGACGGCGCATCACTAGGGGGGTGACTGGGCACCCTGCGGTACACTGCTCAAGGCAGCAGCTTCGCTAAGGGGCTTACCCCTTTCCCCATTTATCAGGGTATGGTCAGGTCTCCTTCAGCCTCAGGGCATGAGGCTTGGAAAGTCGGGCGGGGTTAACACAGAGTCAAAAACACTTCCTTTAGAAGAGGGGTCCGTTACTGGAGGGAAAGAAAGCAGGGTCCCTGGATTGAGGAAACTCACTGTCCCAGGGTTCCCAGGAAATGTAAGTGATAAGAACATTGGTAAGGGAAAGCAAAGGGACATGAGGAGAAATCTATGGCTGGCAGAGTTAAGGACAGTAAGAAGGATTTTTTAAAAGTATATTCAGAACAAAAAAAACCCCTGACAATGGTATTGAGCCATTACTAGATGGAAATGGCAGAATTATCAATACTAGCAATGCAGATAAGGCAGAAGTGTTCAATAAATCTTTCTCTTTGTATTTGGTAAAAAACGATATGGTCATATAATATGAAAACACTCTTTCCATTGCACTAGTATCTCACAAGGACGTTAAACAGCACCTGCTAAAGTTAGCCGACTTCTTTAAATCAGCAGGTCTGGAGAACTTGCATCCAAGAGTTTTAAAAGAGCTGGCTGGGGAGCTCACTGGACCATTAATGTTGATTTTTCAATAAGTCTTGGAACACAGGGGAAGTTCAAGAAGTCTTGAAGGGTAACTGGGATGACATGGGTAATTATAGGGCTGTTAATCTGTCATCAATCTCAGGCAAGATAATGAAGTAGCTGATATGGGACTCATTAATAAAAAATTAAAGGAATATAACAATGAATGCCAATCAACATGGGTTTATAGAAAACAGATCTTGCCAAAGTAATTATCTTTTGGTTGATAAAGGTAATAGTGCTGATGTAATACATTTCTGGAAGGCATCTGAATAGGTACCACAACATTTTGATTAAAATACTAGACCAATATAAAATTAGCATGGCACACTTAAATGGATTGAAAGCTGGCTAACTGATAGGTCTCAAAATGCAATTGTAAACATGGAATCATCATCAGATGGGTGCGATCTAACGGGGTCCCACATGGATCAGTTCTTGGCCTTATAGTATTGAATATTTTTATGAATGACCTGGAAGAAAACAAAATCCTAACGGAGAAACACTGCAGATGACGTCACAAAGATTGGGGGAGTGGTAAATAATGAAGAGGACAGGTCACTAACACAAAGCAATCTGGATCACTTGGTAAGATGAGCACAGGCAAACAACACGCATCTTAATATGGCTAAACGTATACATCTAGAAACAAAGCATGCAGGCCATGCTTACATGATGGGGCCCTCTACCCTGGGAAGCGGTGACTCCAAAAAATATTTTGGGGTTCTGGTGGAAACGACACTGTGGCCAAAAGGGCCTAATGCGATCCTTGGATGATGCACAAACGGGGGAATCTCAAGTAGGGGCAGAGAGGTTATTTTACCTCTGGATTTAGCACTGGCGTGACCACTGCTGGAATCCTGTGTCCAGTTCTGGTGTCCACCATTTAAGAAGCATGTTGAAAAATTTGAGAGGGTTCAGAGAAGAGCCACAAAAATGATTTAAGGATTAGAAAACCTGCCTTGTAGTGACAGACGCAAGGAACACAATCTACTTAGCTTAACAAAGAGAAGGTTAAGGGGGGACTTGATCTATAACAGGGGTCAGCGACCTATGACACGCGAGCTGATTTTTAATGGCACGCTGCGGCCTGCCGGGACTCCAGCGTGCCATTAAAAATCATGGCCTGCTCTCCTCTGCCCTCCGCTCCCCGCGGCAAGCTGCCGCCCCCCCCTTCTCCCCTCCCCTGCAGCCATGACACCCTGCGCGCTCCCGTGGGGCAGTGTTTGGCTTTGCGGGGAGGCAGACATGCTTCCCGCTCAACCGGAGCTCTGCCGCCGCGCGCGCAGCGCTCTGAGGGGCGGGGTGCGTGCTCCCGCAGGGCAGCGTTTCTGGCTCTGCGTGGAGCCTCATGGTAAGGGATTCAGGGCTGGGGGGGTTGGATAAGGGGTGGGGGCAGTCAGGGGACAGGGACCAGGGTGAGTTGGATGGGGAGTGGGATCCCGGAGGGGTGGTGGTGGTTAGGGGCAGGGGGGGGTCTCTGGAGGGGGCAGTCAGGGAGCAGGGGGGGTTGGATGGGGCATGGGAGTCCCATGGTCTGTCGGGGGTTGGGGGGTGGATAGGGGTCAGGGGACAGGGAGCAAGGAGGGTCCTGGGGGGGCAGTTAGGGTGGGGGTCTCTGGAGGGGGTGGTCAGGGAGCAGGGGGGGGTTGGCTGGGGCATGGGAGTCCCATGGTCTGTCGGGGGTTGGGGGGTGGATAGGGGTCAGGGGACAGGGAGCAAGGAGGGTCCTGGGGGGGACAGTTAGGGTGGGGGTCTCTGGAGGGGGTGGTCAGGGAGTAGGGGGGGTTGGCTGGGGCATGGGAGTCCTGGGGTCTGTCAGGGGGTGGGGGATGGATAGGGGACAGGGAGCAAGGAGGGTCCTGGGGGGGCAGTTAGGGTGGGGGTCTCTGGAGGGGGTGGTCAGGGGACAAGGAGCTGGGGGGGGTTATATGGGTCGGGAGTTCTGGGGGTCCTGTCAGGAGGCAGGGGTGTGGAGAGGGGTTGGGGCAGGCAGGGAGCAGGGGTGGGGGTTGGATAGGTCAGGAGTTCTGGGGGTCCTGTCAGGGGGCAGGGAGTGGTTGGATAGGCATGGGAGTCCTGGGGGTCTGTCTAGGGGCGGGGGTGTGGGGTTGGGCCAGTCAGGGGACAGGTAGGGGGTATGGGCCAGTCAGGGGATGAGGAGCAGGGAGGCTTAGATAGGGAGTGGGGTCCTGGGGGACAGTTGGGGGCAGGGGTCCCAGGAGGGGGTAGTCTGGGGACAAGGAGCAGGGGGGTTGGGAGTTCGCAGGGGGGCAGTCACCCAGCCCTCTCCCCTGAGCCCTGACATCCCCCCCCAGACACACACACACAGCCCTCTGCCCTGAGCCCCACACCCCTCCCCCCAGGCCTCTGCCCTGAGCCCTGTACCTCCCTCATACACACCCAGCCCTCTGGTTGACTCCTTCATACCCCGCCCCCACAACCGTAGCCCTGACTGTGGCACCCCCACACATACCCAGCCCCCACTCTGCCCTGACACCTGCACCCCCCCACATACCCAGCTCCCCCCACCCCACGACCCGCCACTTCCCCGCCCCCACCCTGAGCACCAAACAGGAGCTCCTGCGCACACCCCCATTCCCACCTGCACCCCTCGCATCAAATGGGAGCTGCCCAGGTAAGTGCCCCCACACCCAAACCTCCTGCCCCAACCGAGCCCCCATCCAAATTCTAGCTCCTGGCCCGACCCTTCACCCCCAGCCCTGTGCTCAGTGCACTCCCACCCTCAGCTCAGTGCAGAAAGAGGAAGAGAATGGGCCAGAACCAAGGAGAAGGTAGGTACCCACTGTATGTGGGCAGGGCCGGGACCCCAGACCGGCAGCAGGCTGAGCGGGTCCAGCAGCCAGGATCCCAGCTGGCAGGAGCCGGCGGATGGAACCCCTGAGCGGCAGTGGGCTGTGCCGGTCAGCCCACTGCCGGTCTGGGGTTCTGGCTGCCAGACCCTTGCCAGCTGGGGTCCTGGCCACAGGCCTCGCTCAGCCTGCTGCCGGCCTAGGTGAACAGAACCCCAGACCAGCAGCGGGCTCAGCGGGCCGGCGGCGTAAGATCAACATTTTAATTTCATTTTAAATGAAGCTTCTTAAACATTTTGAAAACCTTGTTTATTTTACAATACAACACTAGTTTAGTTATATAATATATAGACTTGTAGAGAGAGACCTTCTAAAAAACGTTAAAATGTATTACCGGCACGCGAAACCTTAAATTAGAGTGAATAAATGAAGACTCGTCACACCACTTCTGAAAGGTTGCCGACCCCTGGTCTATAAGTATGCAGAACTCTTCAGTCTAGCAGAGAAAGGTAAAACATGATCCAGTGCCTGGAAGTTAGACTCGGATTTTAAGGCCAGAAGGGACCATTATGATCATCTAGTCTGACCTCCTGCACATTGCAGGCCACAGAACCTCACTCACCCACTCCTGTAAAAAGCTCTTAACCTCTGGCTGAGTCACTAACGTCCTCAAAACTTGATTTAAAGACTTCAAGTTACAGAGAATCCATCATTTACTCTAGTTTAAACCATCAAGTGACCCGTGGCCATGCTGAAAAGGAAAGCGAAAAGGGCCCAGCGTCTCTGCCAATCTGATCTGGAAGAAAATTCCTTACTGACCCCAAATACAGCAATTAGACTCTGAGCATGTGGGCAAGACTCACCAGACAGACACCAGGAAAAAAATTATCTGTATTAATTCAGGGCCCTACCCAACTAGAGTCCCATCTCTAGCCACTGGAGATATTCGCCAACAGCAGTCACCGATGGCCCACATCCCATAATCCCATGCAGTCCATAAACGTATCAAACTCAGTCGTGGCAGTTCAGTTTTCTGCCCCAACACACTTCTCAGGGGAGCAGTTCCAGAAGTGCACTTCCCTGATGGTTACAAACCTTTGTCTAATTTCAAGCCTGAACTTGTTGATGGCCAGTTTATAGCCATTTGTTCTTGTGTCCACATCAGCACTTAACTTAAATAACTCCTCTCCCTCCTTGGTGTTTATACCTCTGAGGTACTTATAGACAATAATCATATCTCCCCTCAGCCTTCGTGTGGTTAGGCTAAACAAGCCAAGCTCCTTGAGTCTCCTCTCATACGGTAGGTTTTCCATTCCTCGGATCACCCTAGTAGCCCTTCTCTGCACCTGTTCCATGCTTTAGAGAGATGAATTCAAACTGGGAGACCAGCATTGCACACACTATTCCACATGAGGTCTCACCCATGCCTTGTATAATGGAAGTAACACTTCCCTATCACTACTGGAAATACCTTGCCTGATACATCCTAAGACTGCATTCACCATTTTCCTAGCCACATCACACTGGCAGCTCATGGTCATCCTATGACGGACCAATACACCTGGGTCTTCCTCCTCATCTCCCTTTCATCTGATATATCCCCAGCAGCATGACCTTGCACTTTGCACTATTAAATTTCACCCCATTTCTATTACATTTTCAAAGTTTTCAAGGTCATCTAGATCTTCTTGTATGATAGTCTGGTCCTTCTCTGTATTGGGAATCCCTCCCAATTTTGTTTCATCTGCAAATTCTAGTAGCACATTCCCAATTTTTGTGACAAGGTCATTAATAAAAACGTTGGATAAGATTTATCCCAAGACTGATCCCCGAAGAACTCCACTAGTAACCTCCCTTCAGCCTGACAGTTCACCTTTCAGTATGACCTGTTGTGGTCTCCCCTTTAACCAGTCCCTTATCCACCTTTCAATTCTCATATTAATCTCCATCTTCTCCAATTTAACTAATAATTTCCCATGTGGAACTGTATCAAATGCCTTACTGAAAACCAGGTAGATTAGACCTCCTGCATTTCCTTTGTTGAAAACAGTGGTTATCTTCTCAAAGAAAAGATCAGGTTGGTCTGACATAATCTACCTTTTGTAAAACCATGTTGTATTTTAGCCCAATTACCCTTTACCTCTATGTCCTTAATTACTTTCTCTTTCAAAATATGTTCCAAGACCTTGCGTACAATTGAGGCCTGTAGATCCCTGATCACTTTTTCCCCCTTTCTTAAAAATAGGTCCTATGTTAGCAATTCTCTGGTCATAGGGTCTGACCTGAGCTTAGAGAGAGTCATTGAAAATCCTTGCTACTGGGAGTTGCAATTGCATGTGCCAGTTCCTTCAATATTCTTGGATAGAGATTAACCAGCCCTCCTGATTTGATCCCATTAAGCAGTTTGAGTTGCCTTCCACCTCAGATATGGTCATTTCTACTTCCATATCCTCATTTCCATTAGCCACCCTGCCACTGCCCCCAAGCTCCTCATTACCTTCACCAAAAACTGAGGCAAAATATTCATTTAGGCATTGGGCCAGGCCTAGATTGTCTTTGCTCTCCAGCCCATCCTCAGTATTTAGGGGTCCCACTCCTTTCCTTGTTTTTTTAAATATATGACTATAGAGCCTTTTGCTACTGGTTTTAATTTCCTTTTCCAGGTAAAACTCTGCTTGGCTTTTGGCAGTTTTTCCCCTGCACTTTCTGACCTCCAAGAGGTAGCTTTCTTTGCTGATTCCGCCCATCTTCCATTCCTTGCAGGCTTTTGGCTTTCTCTTAATAACCTGTTTGAGGGGCTTGCTCCTCCAGTTTGGTCTGTAACCCTTGCTTGGGATGCAGGCTTCAGATACTTTAAGCAAAGTTGCAGAAACTAATTCCAAGCCTCCTCCACATTCTGATCCTTGTGTTATTCAGTACAATCCAGTCCCCTTCCCCAACACTTTCTCCTAGAGCCATAGCGAAGCATTTTAGTGCCTAGGGCAAGAAAGCATGTTTGGGCCTCCTAGAGAAGATGTGTGGGGAGGCCCCATGGGGTCACATGACCCCCAGATTTCTGTCTTCCATTTAGCAATTTTTTAAACAGTGACATGCGCCCCACCCTTTGAAAACTGTCACCTCCTGCCAGGAGCCAGCAGATCAGAAGCTGGTGGGAGCCGCCCGGCCTGCTCAGGCCCCTGGCTCTCCGTGCTGTGGGAGCTGGGGCACTGGCTGGCTGCCCAAAAGCCATCCCTGCCCTGCTCCCTGACCCTCTGCATGGCTGGGCTCTCCCCAGGCAGGGCGGGCGGCGCAGCTCTGAGCTGCACCCTGACCCGCTCTTGCCTCTTCTCAAAGGAACCTGGCACCGGCTGGTGATGCCCTCTGGAGCCAACCCCTGTCCCCAGAGCCTGGCTGCCATGAGATGTTCCCTGAGGCTCTCGTTTGCAGCTGCCCTGGTGCTTATGGCTCTGCTGCTGCTGCTGCTCCTCCTCAGCCCAGAGGCAACATGTAACTCTTGATGGGAGGGCACACGAGCTAGACAGAAGCAAGAGCATGTCATGAAGAGGCAGCCCAGCTTGGGAAGCAGAGCAGGGAGAGCTGCCAGGCAGCCAGCCAGCCTGTGGCCCGTCTCTCACAGTACAGAGAGCCAAGGGCCAGATCGGTTCCCACCAGCTTCCGATCCACCAGCTCAAGGCAGGAGAAGACGGGTTTCAAACTGCACCCTGCCCTCCCCACCCGTCGTTTGAAAACCTTTGTGCTAAATGTGACCCTGTGTCCCCTGCACCAGGCCGCCCCATTTTTCCACCCCCAGGGCTCTACACCCTGGGCAGCTGCCCCGCCCTCGTTAGGTCTCTGCTTTACCCCGCCCGAGCAGCAGCACAGGAGGCAGCAAACAGCTGAAAACGGGGGAGTTTCTGTGGGAGGTTGCCAGGGGAGTGTGGTGCGTTCCATTTTTGTTTAGAGCAGAGGTTCTCAAACTGTGGTCCATGAGCTCCATTCAGGGGGTCCGCGGATAGTTCCCTCTAAGCTGCGCGCCTGGGCAGCTGCACAGAAAAGAATGAAGGGCCACCCATCTAATTAGTGGAGCTGCACAGGTGTGGCTCCACTAATTAGGTGCCTGGGCCCTGGAGAAGATGCACATGTAAAGTGAGGGAGTGGCCTTGGGAGGGGTCAGTGGGGTAAGAAGAGGGGGTGGGGGGAATTTGGGACATTCAGTGCTGCAGCAGTCAGAGAAAGAGGCAACTTTCCCCAGCTCCAGGGCTGTGGCTGCTGGGGAGAGACGGCTGGCCCTCCTTCCCAGCCTCAGGTCTGTGGCTGCCATGGTGGGGGAAAAGACCACCCCTCCTTCCCAGCCCCAGCTCAGAGGCTGCTGCGGTGGGGGAGAGATGGCACATCCATCACATTAGAAAGGTAAGACTGCTGATATTAAAATATGAGTTGTGTGTTTTTATTTGTGGAACAAAAAATGAAGATTAATTAAGATTTTTTTAATATAGTGCTTTTATCCAAAGTGCTTTACAATACACCTCTACCCCAATATAACACTGTCCTCAGGAGCCAAAAAATCTTACTGTGTTATAGGTGAAACCGCATTATATCAAACTTGCTTTGAGCTGCCAGAGTGTGCAGCCCCACCCCCTCGGAGCACTGCTTTACCGTGTTATATCCGAATTCGTGTTATATCGGGGTAGAGATGTAGTTAGTTAATGATACAAACAACATCTGGAAAGATCATTACATGGTCTGCCAAGACCCTCAGCAATTTTCAAGCGGTCCATGAAAAAAAAAGTTTGAGAACCATTGCTTTAGAGTGTGTGTTTTCTCCACAGTGAAGCCCTTCCCTGAGCTGACTCAGGTAACCGAGAACACTGTCAGGTGTAGGATGAATTCATATTTTTCCCTTCAGTGTGCACTATTTTATGTTGATCATCATCTGCCATCGTGTTGGCCATTTACCCCCTTTGGATAAGAAAACATCTGTGACGCTGTATGGAATATGGGAGACACTTATAATATTGGTATCAGCAATATCATAAAAAGTGCAATTAATCTTACCAGATATACCGTGTAAGACAGGCCTGCACAACTCATAAAGCGGCGAGGGCCACATTCCTCCAAAGAAAACAGCTGAGGGCCGAAACCTCCCGGCCCCGCGGAAACACCCCACCCCTGTGCCGCCCAGCCCTGCGGAAACAAACCCTCCTTGCCCAGCGCCACCCCACCAAAACAGCTGTGGGCCAAAAAGGAAGGTTGGGGGTGGGGAGGTGATACTTTATTTTAAATCAACCAGGGGCTCCCAGCTGAAGAGGTGGCTGGGAGCCCTCAGGGGCAAATTAAAGGGCCCGCGGCTCCGGCGGCTGGGGGAACCCGGCAGGGCCGGCTCTAGGTTTTTTGCTGCCCCAAGCAAAAAAAAATTTGGCTGCCCCCCATCCCAGCACTGGGCTCCCCCCTGTACTCCCCTGCTGCCCCAGTCCTGGGCTCTCCCCCCACTGACCCACACCCCCCTGCTGCCCCAGCGCTGGGCTTCCCCCTTTCCTCCCCACCAGTGCCCTCCCCCCACCCCGCTGCTGCCCCAGCCCTGGGCTCCCTCCTACCAATGCCCCCCCCACACACACCTCCTGCCGCCCCAGCCCTGGGTCACTGGTAACTCGTTCCCAGGGTGGGTCATTCAGCAGAAATTTTGGATGTGCACAGAACACAGACAGGATTGGTTCCCATATGGTTACAGAGCTGCAGTAAAGTGGAACAGTTTTCAGTTTGTGTAATTGGAGGAGATCTGGATGCATATTATAAGACTGTCCTCCATAAATGAGGAAAAGTTGAGGTGCCTTTATTATTCTTTTGTTCCACTCTTTCTTTCTATGGGGAATTTGCCAATGCAATCTCACTGTCTTCCTTTTAAACAAACAAAAAGGCAATGGCTGTTGAAAATAGCAATTCCAGTCCTAATACGCATTTCTTGCTCAATTTTATCCTACTTTTTCTTCAGCAAGTTACAGTGGATCAGTATATTTGATTTGGGAGAAATGAAGTAACAGCTGCCCAAACTGAGCTTGAGCACTCCTGAATTTTGAGGTGTTCAAATCTGGAAGGCAGGTGCTGGGTGTGTGGGGGGGGGGGGGAAGAGGGGGCTGTGGGCTCCATGGGGGAGCATGGCAGCAATGTGTCTGGAGCTGCACGGAGCCAGACACGCTGGTCTGAGTGGCACGGTAAGGGGGCTAGGGGTTGGAGAAGGGGTAGGGGGTTCCGGGGGGCAGTCAAGGGACAGGGAGCAGGGGGGGTTGGATGGGGCGGAGGTTCAGGGAGGCAGTCAGGGGACAGGCAGCAGTTGGATAGGCATGGGAGTCTCAGGGGTTCATCAGGGGACAGGTGGGGGTGAGGTCCTGAGGGGAAGTTGGGGGGATCTCAGGAGGGGGCAGTTGGGGACAAGGAGAAGGGAGGCTTAGATAGGGGCTGGGGTCCCAAGGGGCAGTTAGGGGCAGGGGTCTCGGGAGTGGGCAATCGGGGGACAAGGACCAACGGCATTTAGATAGGTGGTGGGGGTCCTGGGGGACAGTTAGGGCAGGGGTCCGTGGAGGGGGCAATCAGCGGCCGCGGGCCGGGATTCAAAGGGTGCTGGGCTGCCCTCCGCTGCGGGCAGCCCAGAGCCCTCTGACTCCCGGCCGCGGCTGGGATTTAAAGGGCTCTGGGCTCCCCGCCGCTGCGGGCAACCCAGAGCCCTTTGATTGCCCGCCGCTGCTGCGGGCAACCCAGAGCCCTTTGATTGCCCGCCGCTGCTGTGGGCAGCGCAGAGCCCTTTGATTGCCCGCCACGGCTGGGATTCAAAGGGCTCTGGGCTGCCCGCAGAGCGCCGTGTGCGGGGGATTCAGAATCCCCCCGGGGGCCGCACAGTGAGTCTCCGCAGGCCGGCAGGCCTGGTGTAAGGTATCAGTGGAAAAGTTATAATTCACTAAGTATGATAATCTTGTTTCTACGTTTGTGTCACCTTTGTATGGTGAGTTATAGATATGTAGGGTATAACTATATTTCCAAATTTGGGCTGTGTTTCTGGGTTACACCCCCAGACAGATTGACATCAGCACAGCCAGCTTCTGCAATGGCCCATCACAGGTCATCAACTGTACAATGGACCCACTGGAACGCCAGGGACTGCACCTTACGACCCAGCAGGGCATGCCTCTGGATAAAGCTCTAAGGCTTTTCCATGCCATGGAATGCGCTGTGAAGCTTGTGTTTGGGACACAGGAAGTACCAGCCACATGGCAAAAGGAATATAAAGGGAAGCTGCATTATCTCCATTTTGTCTTCATTCTTGCTTCTTACTCTGGAGAGACTTTTCTAAAAATGAAGCTCTGAACAAAGGACTGAATGACCCATCCAAGCTGTGGATGTGTTCCAGGTGGACTTTCAAGCCAGGAAACTCAGCAATATTGCTAAGAACCTCATATGTGGACTTTGAAGTCTCTGTAGGTATCTGATTTGTGAAATGATAAAGCACTCTCCTCTTATTTTTTTTCTTTCTTTCATACTAAACCTTTAATGTTAGACACTAACGGAGTGGCCAGCAGCGTGGTATTCTGGGTAAGATCCAAGCTAATACGGGCCTGGGAATGTGGCTGGCCATTTGGGAATCAGAAGAAAATTTTGTATAGTGAGAAGTATCAGAGGGGTAGCCGTGTTAGTCTGGTTCTGTAAAAGCAGCAAAGAATCCTGTGGCACCTTATAGACTAACAGACGTTTTGCAGCATGAGCTTTCGTGGGTGAATACCCACTTCTTCAGATGCAAGTGAGAAGAGTGTTAAATAACTTCTCACTGTACTGGACCTAGGTGCTGACTGGGAGCCAGAGAACTGGAATGCAATAAAAGGGGCTGGGTGACGTGAGTGTGAGCGTGTAGCATAGTCTGTGACTGGTTGGTGAGTTTACTTCAGTGTTAACCACCAGGCTTTGGGAGAATCTCCTCCCCCTTTTGCAGCCTACCCTGACCTTGGCATTTCCAATGAGGGCCGCCCCAGGCACCGTGGGTCACAACATCTTAGGCCTTGGAGAACGTTTAGTCTTTGAAGCATTTTCACAGATTTGTGGGCTGTAAAGCTAGAAGGGACCATGAAGGCCATCCCATCTGAGTTCCTGCAGAATCCAGGCCAGAGCACCTTGCCTTCATGCATCTAGCCCGCAGCTTGTGGTCGAGCTTGGGCGGATCTTTAGGACAGAGATGCCCAATCTTAATTTAAAGACTAAGTGACAGAGAATCTACCACATTCCTTGGTAAGTCGTATCAATGGTTAATTATCCTCATTGCTCAAATTTTGTACCTTATTTCTAGTCTGAATTTATCTAGTTTCAGCTTCCAGCCATTGGGTCTCATGCTTTTGTCTGCTAGATCAAAGAGCCCTCTGTCAGAAATCTTCTCCCAGTGCACATACTCGTAGACTGTGATCAAACCACTTCTTAACCTTCTCTTTGTCAAAATAAATATTTGAGCTTCTGCAATCTCCCGCTGTGAGGAGGGTTTTCCAGACCTCCAATCATGCTTGAACCTCTTTTCTGAACCATTTCCAATTTGTCAACATTCTTTTAAAAGTGTAGAAACGAGAACTGGACACAGTATTATAGGGACACGGGAGCACCACTATAGTCGCAGTTGCATCATGACATCTGTTTAAAGGTCAACTGTTCTAAGTCCTCTAAAGCCAACATGCTTAGTCAGATTTCTCTGAAATTCGATGTGCCTCACAAGGGTACAGGATAGGGTTGGTGACCCACAGGTGGAGACATTTGAACCACGTGTTCTGGATATATAAGCCGCCCCCAAAAGCCATTTTAAAAAAAAGCCTTTCCCTCCTCCCCCCACCCCCCCATTAGACAAACTATTAATGAGTTGTAGGTCAAAATGGTCTCAATCTGCTGAGCCTTACCCAAGGCAGTACTTAGCACTCTCTGCATCTTTGGGGGACTCCAACTGAGAACAGTATATAAGAAAATGTACCTTTTGACTAGGGTTGTCAATTAATCACAGTAAACTCAAGCAATTGACTCAAATTAATTGCAATTAATCATACTTATAACAATAGACTACCAATTGAAATTTATTCAGTATTTTTGGATGTCTTTCTATATTTTCAATATTGACTTCAATTACAACAGAATACAAAGTGCACAGTGCTCACTTTATTATTTTTATTGTAAATATATGCACTGTAAAAATGAAACAAAAGAAACAGTATTTTTCAATTCACCTCATACAGGTATGGTAGTGCAATCTTTTTATCATGAAAGTGCAACTTACAAGTGCAGATATTTTTGGTTACATAACTGCTCTGAAAAACAAAACCATGTAAAACTTTAAAGCGTACAAGTCCACTCAGTCCTACTACTTATTCTGCCAATCGCTAAGACAAACAAGTTTGGTTACATTGACGGGAGATTCTGCTGCCTGTTTCTTATTTACAATGTCACCTGAAAGTGAGAACAGGCATTCGCCTGGCACTTTTAGAGCCGGTGTTGCAAGGTATTTACATGCCAGATATGCTAAACATTTGTAAGCCCCTTCATGCTTCAGCTACCATTCCAGAGGATATGCTTCCATGCTGATGATGCTTGTTAAAAAAAAAATGTGTTAATTAAATTTGACTGAACTCCTTGGGGGGAGAATTGTATGTCTCCTGCTCTGTGTTTTACCCACATTCTGCATATATTTAATGTTATAGCAGTCTCGGATGATGACCCAGCACATGGTCATTTTTAAGAACACTTTTACAGCAGATTTTACAAAACACAAAGAAAGTACCGATGTGAGATTTGTAAAGATAGATACAGCCCTCGACCCAAGGTTCAAGAATCTGAAGTGTCGTCCAAACTCTAAGAGGGACGAGGTGTGGAGCATGCTTTCAAAAGTCTTAAAAGAGCAACACTCTGATGTGGAAACTACAGAACCCGAACCACCAAAAAAGAAAATCTGACTCAGATGATGAAAATGAACATGCATTGGTCCGCACTGCTCTGGATAGTTATTGAGCAGAACTCATCATCAGCATGAAGGCATGTCCCTTGGAATGGGGTTGAAGCATGAGAGGACATATGAATCTTTAGCACATCTGGCACGTAAATATCTTGCAACACCGGCTACAACAGTGCCACGTGAACGTCGATTCTCACTTTCAGGTGACATTGTAATTAGGAAGTGGGCAGCATTATCTCCTGCAAATTGTAACCAACCTTGTTTGTCTTAGCAAGTGGCTGACCGAGAAGTAGGACTAAGTGGATTTGCAGGCTCTAAAGTTTTACTCTGTTTTATTTTGGAATGCAGGGTTGGTTTTTTTTTTTACATAATTCTACGTTTTTAAGTTCAACTTTCATGATAAAGATTGCACTGCAGTACTTGTATGAAGTGAATTGAAAAATATAATTTTATTTTTTACATTGCAAATATTTGTAATAAAAAATAAATATAAAGCGAGCACTGTACACTTTGTATTCTGTTGAAATTGAAATTAATATATTTGAAAATGTAGTAAACATCCAAAAATATTTAAATTAAATGATATTCCATTGTTGTTTAATCATGTGATGAATTTTTTTAATCGCTTGAAATGACCCCAGATTTGGATCACTTCACTCAAAGGTAGGGAGGCCATTTGTCCAGTTTTAAACACTGAAAGTCCTAGATTTGTGGAGCATTGTTCCTGTCTGGTAGGACTTAGCACCCGACACGGCTTTCTCTGGTGAAAATGAGTAGAGAGGAGGAGACCGTGGACAAAGGATGACGGCGGTGCTTCCGTGCAGAGTGACGCAGCAGAGATGAGCCTATGCTCCATGCTGTTCTGCCATTCACTCGATGCAGCTGGAGCAGCTGCCCTGCCCTCTCACTGGCGGCTGGAGGCTGCAAACCAGGCAGCCAGTCAATACTTTGGTAAGAACATAAGAACAGCCGTACCGGGTCAGACCAAAGGTCCATCTAGCCCAGTATCTCTCTACCGACAGTGGCCAATGCCAGGTGCCCCAGAGGGAGTGAACCTAACAGGCAATGATCAAGTGATCACTCTCCTGCCATCCATCTCCATCCTCTGACAAACAGAGGCTAGGGACACCATTCTTTACCCATCCTAGCTAATAGCCATTTATGGACTTCACCACCATGAATTTATCCAGTTCTCTTTTAAACATGGTTATAGTCCTAGCCTTCACAACCTCCTCAGGTAAGGAGTTCCACAAGTTGTCTGTGCGCTGCGTGAAGAACAACTTCCTTTTATTTGTTTTAAATCTGCAGCCTATTAATTTCATTTGGTGACCCCTAGTTCTTGTATTATGGGAATAAGTAAATAACTTTTCCTTAACCCCTTTCTCAACATCACTCATGATTTTATAGACCTCTATCATATCCCCCCTTAGTCTTCTCTTTTCCAAGCTGAAGAGACCTAGCCTCTTTAATCTTTCCTCATATGGGACCCTCTCCAAACCCCTAATCATTTTAGTTGCCCTTTTCTAGTGCTAGAATATCTTTTTTGAGGTGAGGAGACCACATCTGTACACAGTATTCAAGATGTGGGCGTACCATGGATTTATATAAGGGCAATAATATACTGTCTTATTCTCTATCCCCTTTTTAATGATTCCTAACATCCTGTTTGCTTTTTTGACCACTTCTGCATACTGCGTGGACATCTTCAGAGAACTATCCATGATGACTCCAAGATCTTTTTCCTGACTCGTTGTAGCTAAATTAGCCCCCATCATATTGTATGTATAGTTGGGGTTATTTTTTTCCCATGTGCATTACTTTACATTTATCCACATTAAATTTCATTTGCCATTTTGTTGCCCAATCACTTAGTTTTGTGAGATCTTTTTGAAGTTCTTCACAATTTGCTTCGGTCTTAACTATCTTGAGTAGTTTAGTATCATCTGCAAACTTTGCCACCTCACTATTTACCCCTTTCTCCAGATCATTTATGAATAAATTGAATAGGATTGGTCCTAGGACTGACCCTTGGGGAACACCACTAGTTATCCCTCTCCATTCTGAGAATTTACCATTAATTCCTACCCTTTGTTCCCTGTCTTTTAACCAGTTCTCAATCCATGAAAGGACCTTCCCTTTTATCCCATGACAGCTTAATTTACGTAAGAGCCTTTGGTGAGGGACCTTGTCAAAGGCTTTCTGGAAATCTAAGTACACTATGTCCACTGGATCCCCCTTGTCCACATGTTTGTTGACCCCTTCAAAGAACTCTAATAGATTAGTAAGACACGATTTCCCTTTACAGAAACCATGTTGACTATTGCTCAACAATTTATGTTTTTCTGTGTCTGACAATTTTATTCTTAACTATTGTTTTGACTAATTTGCCCGGTACTGACATTAGACTTACCAGTCTGTAATTGCTGGGATCACCTCTAAAGCCCTTTTTAAATATTTGGCGTTACATTAGCTAACTTCCAGTCATTGGGTACCGAAGCCGATTTAAAGGACAGGTTACAAACCTTAGTTAATAGTTCCGCAACTTCACATTTGAGTTCTTTCAGAACTCTTGGGTGAATGCCATCTGGTCCCGGTGACTTGTTAATGTTGAGTTTATCAATTAATTCCAAAACCTCCTCTAGTGACACTTCAGTCTGTGACAGTTCCTCAGATTTGTCACCTACAAAAGCCAGCTCAGGTTTGGGAATCTCCCTAACATCCTCAGCCGTGAAGACTGAAGCAAAGAATCCATTTAGTTTCTCTGCAATGACTTTATCGTCTTTAAGCGCTCCTTTTGTATTTCGATCATCAAGGGGCCCCGCTGGTTGTTTAGCAGGCTTCCTGTTTCTGATGTACTTAAACATTTTATTATGTTTGGAGGGGATGGGAGAGGGAAGAACCAAAGACGACCTGTGGAACTCCTTGCTAGAGGATGTTGTGAAGGCCAAGACACTAACATGTTCAAAAAAGAACTAGATAAGTTCATGGAGGGTAGGTCCATCAATGGCTATTAGCCAGGATGGACAGGGATGGTGTCCCTAGTCTCTGTTTTTCAGAAGCGGGGAATGGGCAACAGGGGATGGATCACTTTATTATCTGTTCTGTTCATTCCCTCTGGGGCACTCAGCACTGGCCAATGGCGGAAAACAGGATACTGGGCTAGATGGACCTTTGGTCTGACCCAGTGTGTCTGTTCTTATGACTCACAAGTCAATGGTCTGAGTGACTTACAGGTAAGATGATGTTTCAACAGTGAAGGATAATGCAGGACGGGCTTGAGAGGAAAGGAGAAACCCTTCCTAGCAGAACCACTGCACCTAGAGTCAGCACTTGTGTGGCCCCACTTTCTCCGTAGCTGGGCAGGGCAACAGTGGAAGAAGCACATTATAGAACATGGCTGTGTTCCAGAATAACTTGTTCACCTTAAATGCGTATTACTGAGGCCTTTCAAGAGCAGTGGACTGTCTGGCTCATGTTACAATCACCTCAATGAGCCCCACATGAAGGTTCCTCATTGCAGAAAAGGGCAGCGAGTAGCAACATAACCAGAGGTCTGGGGGATTCTAGATTTGCTAACATTGGCTACTTCCGTCTAGCTGAACCATGGGAAATTGGAGTCTTGATAAAATCCTTTTACCTGGTGGACAATTAACACTCTCCACAATCAGGGTGACTACACTGCTCTGCAGACAGACTGTTCCCTCAAACACTGATTCTCTGTCAGTTCTCACTGTGGTGGATAAGGCCAAGATCGCCTCAGTTTATTTATAGTCACTAAGCCGAAACACAAGCCATTGAATCCTGACTGGCCAAAAGAACATGAGCTCATTGCTCAGAGTAGGAAAGGAGAGCACTACACATGCTGCAGCCTGTGTAGGCATGACGTAGATGTCAGCAATCGTGGACAAGGAGATTTGAATCAGCACATTTCCTCTGAAAAGCACAAACAGAACTCATGTAGTGCAGCTACTTCAAGTAACGCAGATTCTCTTCAGTTAGTGTCATCTCCTCATGATAAAGGGTCTGCTGCTGAACTTTGCAAGGTGTTCCATGCTGTCACGCAACACCATTCTTACTGAAGCACTGACTGAAGCATAAAAGTTGATGAAACTATTTACTATGACTTGTCTGTGAATAAAGATGTGACTTGCTTAAAAACCAAGGCAAAAGTAGTGAGAGAGACCATTTTAACCTCAGATCCAGTTCAGAAGCATTTAGACTATATTAACATTAATGATCTATAATTCTATTTGGCCACTGATGCTTCAACTAAGGGAGGGACAATTTTTTCCATAAGTATTTTATAGTTTTTTAAAAGGGAGTCAGTACTTTCTCTTGGATTTTTACACTGATAGGACACTGCACAAGACATTGCCACAGAAATATCTGAAAAACTCTAGGTCTTTGACCTCAGTCTGGAGAAGCAGTCAGCGCTTGCAGCTGATAATGCCAGTGTAAGTTATGGGAAGCATAACAACATTTATGTCCAAACAGGACATTATATCAGCCAGCTGCTTAGCGCACATTCTTCATAATGCATCAAAGTATGCTGCAGGAAAACTTTATGTCGATGTAGATTTAATTTTAAAGATTTATTCCCACTTTAGCATCTCTGTTACCAGAACAGAACAATTCAAGGTGGTGTGAAATTGTTGAGGTGGAAGAATGCAATCTATTGAAACACACTGTTACTAGGTGGCTGTCTTGTTTGCCAGCAATCAATAGATTTCCGAAATGCTGGAAACCAGTAGCTAGCTGTTTCCAGAGCTCAAGAAAGGAGGAGCGTCTCAAAGTGATTTGGAAATGCTTTGGAGACAAGGGCAGTGCCAATGAGATGGCTGAACTATATTTCCTCTTTCTAAGCCATGCTCTGAACCTATTCACAGACTGTATTGAGGCTTTAGAAGCCAAGTGTTTTAGTGTTTTTCAGGTACGAGCTCATGAATGAACAGAATATGAAGCTAGAGAGAAGGATTAGGGATAAATCCTTTGGATAAACAGTGAATTCTAAGCTCAAGGGCCCTTATATGGCATCCACATGGCAGGTCTGACTTCTCTGAAGACAGCCTTCACAGCAAAGTTTCCAAGGTAGCTCTTGAAAAACCCATCATCTCTGAAGAATTTTTTTGAAGCTGTTCACACTTGCAGCATGAAAGAAGTGGACATGGACGAGGTCTGTAAAGAGTCTAGCAATGTAGAAAGCCTAATCTCTCCTCCTGAATTAAAGAACTACCTGACTAATAAGCAGAGGTACCTGAAAATTTTCACCAAAGTACAGGACAACTTCAAGAACTTGGAAGAAAATCAGCTCTTACGTCTTTTTAATACTGTGCAGAAATGCTCACATGGAGAAGGCGCTCTCTCTCTCTCATGACCACAGCTTGGAGAAATGAAAGGAAGAGGCTGGATGTAGTGCGCATGAAAGCGGAGCTCCAGATGTGCCACTAACAGGGTAATGCAAGAATACATACCCTGAGTTCCTCAAGAACAAAGAACTTCTGAAGCAGAGGCAAAAGCACAGACACCAGATAAAGGTACTCTAGGTCCCTGGCAGGGTCCTAGAGCCTGGGCTCCAGCCCAAATGTTTACACTGCAATTAGCACAGCCCTTAGCCCGAGCCAGCTGGCACGGGCCAGCCGTGGGTGTCTAATAGCACTGTAGACATAACCTAAGTGCAGGGGCGGCTCTAGGTATTTTGCCGCCCCAAGCACGAGGCAGGCTGCCTTTGGCGGTTTGCCTGCGGGAGGTCCCCGGTCCCGTGGATTCGGCGGCACGCTTGCAGGAGGTCCACCGAAGCCGCGGGACCAGCAGACCCTCCGCAGGCAAGCTGCCGAAGGCAACCTGCCTGCCACCCTCGCGGCGACCAACAGAGCGCCTCCCGTAGCTTGCCGCCCCAGGCACACGCTTGGCATGCTGGTGCCTGGAGCCACCCCTGCCTAAGTGGCTACAGATTGGTACAATTTGCAAGTTATGGATAGCAACTTTATTCGGGGGGGGGGGAAGAGGGGGAGAGAATGTAAACAAAGTCTTTTTGGGACAAGATTAGACGTGTGAATGTTCCCGGGAAGGGAACGGTATTTGGGGGCAGAAAATGGTGGAATAGGGGGGAGAAGGGTTAGGGGTGCATGAAGGAGGGTTGAGGGGAGGAGGAGGAAGGGGGATGGATGGTAAAGAAGGGAAGAGAGGTTGAAGGCTCTGGTGAGGGAGGCATGGCACCTCCCATATTTGCAAGTGCATCCTGTGACAAATTGGGAATTTTTTGTAATATTTTTATGAAGCCTGTGTGCGCCTCAGTTTCCCCTAGATGCTGCATTGTTACCCAACAGGGTGAAAAGGGGCTGTTTGCTCTCAGGGCAGGTGAACAGACATAGGTGTGGGACTAGCTGTCTGGGCCTTAATCCCCACATCGGTAGAGCATAAGAGAAGACAACAACAAATCTAATCATCAAGACATTGGCACCTACCAACCAACAACCCAGAGGGAGGAAGATTTCCACACCTTTCCCCAAGCTGAACAACAATCAAAGGACTGGGGAGGAAGGAGGTGGGGGGATCAGAGCTGGCAGCTGGGAGGAGTCGGGCTCTCACCAGGAGTCTGACCAAGGAGGTCGGACAGAGACAGAGGGCTTGAACCAAGGGGATCACTACAGCGTGCCTGGGCTCTGGGCTGACTAGACTGGACAATGCTCTAATCATCAATTCTCTGGGCTACCCTAAGGACCTCCTGTGCTGTGTCCAGGTGACTAATAAATCCAACTGTTCTGGCAGCTCTGTGAGAGTATCACTGCAGATGCTGGGCAAGGTGCATTAATCCCTGAGGAGTGGACAAGTCTCCATCAGGGACTCTCTCAGTTGGACTCACTGAACGGATCTCGCGGGGTGAAGACAACAAATCCTGCATCTTGGCAGGGGGTAGACCAGATGACCCTTGCAGTCCCTTCTAATTTTATGGTTCTACAATAAACAGGAGTGTTGCAAGCCCAAAGGTCCAGTCTAAGAACTGAAGAATGGCCAGACTGGGTCAGACCAAAGGCCCATCTAGCCCAGTATCCTGCTGACAGTGACCAATGCCAGGAGCCCCAGAGGGAATGAACAGAACAGATAACCATCAAGTGATCCATCCCCTGTCGCCCACTCCCAGCTTCTGACAAACAGAGGCTAGGGACACCATCCCTGCCCATCCTGGCTAATAGCCACTGATGGACCCATCCTCCATGAACTTACCTAATTCTTTTTTGAACCCTGTTATAGTCTTGGCCTTCACAACATCCTCTGGCAAGGAGTTCCACAGGTTGACTGTGCATTGAGTGAAAAAATACTTCTTTTGTTTTAAACCCGCTGCCTGTTCATTTGATTTGGTGACCCCTAGTTCTTGTGTTATGAGGAGTAAATAACACGTCCTTATTTAAGTTCTCCACACCAGTCATGATTTTATAGAACTCAATGATATCGCCCCTTAGTCATCTCTTTTCCAAGCTGAAAAGTCCCAGTCTTATTAATCTCTCCCCATATGACAGCCACTCCATACCCCATATCATTTTTGTTGCCCTTTTCTGAACTTTTTCCAGTTCCAATATATCTTTTTTTGAGATGGGGTGACCATATCTGCACGCAGTATTCAAGATGTGGGCGTACCAGGGATTTATATAGAGGCAACAAGGTATTTTCTGTCTTATTATCTATCCCCTTCTTAATAGCTCCTACCATTCTGTTCGCTTTTTTGACTGCCGCTGCACACTGAGTGGATGTTTTCAGAGAACTATCCACAAGGACTCCAAGATCTTTCTTGAGTGGGAACAGCTAATTTAGACCCCATCATTTTATATGGCTAGTTGGGATGATGTTTTCCAACGTGCATTACTTTGCATTCATCAACATTGAATTTCATCTGCCATTTTGTTGCCCAGTCATCAGTTTTGAGAGATCCTTTTGTAGCTCTTCGCAGTCTGCCTGGGACTTAACTATCTTGAGTAGTTTTGTATCATCTATAAATTTTGCCACCTCACTGTTTACCCCTTTCTCCAGATCATTTATGAATATGCTGAATAGGACTGGTCCCAGTACAGACCCCTGGGGGACACCACTATTTACCTCTCTCCATTCTGAAAACTGACCATTTATTCCTGCCCTTTGTTTCCTGTCTTTTAACCCAGGGGTGGGCAAACTACGGCCCGCAGGCTGGATCCAGCCCCTCGGGTCTTTGGATCCAGCCCGTGGTGCTGCCAGCACCACATCCTTGTGGTCCCTGTGCGTTGTCCTTGCCTCCAGGCACCGCCCCCCGCAGCTCCCATTGGCCAGTAAATGGGGAACCGCGGCCAACGGGAGCTTTGGGGGAGGTACCTGGAGGCGTGGCAAGGGCAGCGCACACAGAGCCCTCCGCCCCTCCCTCCCCCAGGGGCCGCAGCGCTTTCTGGAGCAGCGCGGGGCTGGGGTCAGGGCAGGCATGCAGGGAGCCTGCCCTGGCCCCCATGCACGCCACTGCCACCCTGGAGCCGCTTGAGGTAAGCGGGGCCGGAGCCCGAACCTCTCCTGTACCCTGCCCCCCAACTCCCTGCCCTGAGCCCCCTCCCACACCCCACATCCCTCCTCTGCCCCAATCCCTTACCCTGAGCCCCCTCCTGCACACTGCACCCCCTCCCACACCCCAACCCCAGCCCTGCATACAATTTCCCCATCCAGATGTGGCCCTCAGCCCAAAAAGTTTGCCCATCCCTGTTTTAACCAGTTACCAATCCATGAAAGAACCTTCCCTCTTATCCCATGACAGCTTACTTTGCTTAAGAGCCTTTGGTGAGGGACCTTGTCAAAGGCTTTCTGGAAATCTGAATACACTATATCCACTGGATCCCCCTTGTCCACATGCTTGCTGACCCTCCTCAAAGAATTCTAACAGACTGGCAAGGCATAATTTCCCTTTATAAAAACCATGTTGACTCTTCCCCAACAAATTATGTTCATCTACGTGTCTAACAATTCTATTCTTTACTATAGTTTCAACCAGTTTGCCCAGTTCTGAAGTCAGACTTACCAGCCTATAATTGCCGGGATCCCCTCCAGAGCCCTTTTTAAAAATTGGCATCACAGTAGCTAACCTCCAGTCATCTAGTACAGAAGCTGACTTAAATGATAGGTTACAAACCACAGTTAGCAGTTCTTGTGACGTTGCACTCCATATTTTTATAAAAGTATGTTTGTAAGTGTGGATATGATGTAACTGGAATTTGCTTTATGCAGAAGGTCTCTTGTAAGGTATCATTCCAAAGCTTATAATCTACTGAGTGTAGTCATCCTATTTGTATGAATGTATCATTCTTGTATCTGAAACTAGGAATATGAAATATAACTGAGGTCTTATTGTAATTATGCAAAGTGTGGGCCATTAATGATGGCTTAGAATCTTGATGGCTCCCATCAACTAGGATAACTGGTTGTAAACGGCTCTGTTTACTTGTAAGCCTTCCTGTATACCTGGGTGCCAGCCAGTGAGTAATGAAGTCTCACGGGATATGTGAACATGTCACATGATACTGGAATCCATCTTAAACCTGGTGCTTTTCCATTTAGAAGGAAGGGGGAACCCAGAGAGACAAAGGATTCCCACCTTGTGCCAAAGCTATAAAAAGGGGTGGAACAGAACAAAGGTGGCCAGTCATGAGAAATCCCCTTTACCACCACCTGAGCTGGAGCTAACAAGAACTATACTAGGGAAAGGATTGGGCCTAGACTAAGGAGGAGTCTAGTCTGTGAACATCTCTGAGGGTGAGATTTACCTGTATTCAGTTTCTTAAATGTATTAGGCTTAGACTTACATGTTCTGTTTTATTTTGCTTGGTAACTTACTTTGTTCTGTCTGTTATTACTTGAAATCACTTAAATCCTACTTTTTATACTTAATAAAATCACTTTTGTTTATTATTAAACCCAGAATAAGTAATTAATACGCGGGGGAGCAAACAGCTGTGAATCTCTATCAGTGTTCTAGAGGACGGACAATTTATGAGTTTATCCTGTATAAACTTTATGCAGAGTAAAACAGATTTATTTGGGGTTTGGATCCCATTGGGAGCTGGGTGTCTGGGTGCTGAAGACAGGAGCACTTTTTAAGCGGTTTTCAGTTAAGTCTGCAGCTGTGGGGGCATGGTTCAGATCCTGGGTCTGTATTGCAGCAGGCTTGCATGTCTGGCTCAACAAGGCAGGGTTCTGGAAGACCAAACTGGCAGAGAAAACAGGCTCAGAGGTAGTCTCAGCACATCAGGTGACAGTCCCAAGGGGGTCTCTGTGACCGAACCCATCACAGTTCTGCAATTTCACATTGGAGTTCCTTCAGAACTCTTGGGTGATACCATCTGGTCCTGGTGACTTGTTGCTGTTTAATTTATCCATTTGTTCCAAAACCTCCTCTACTGACATCTCAGTCTGGGACAGTTGCTCAGATCTGTCACCTAAAAAGAATGGCTCAGGTGTGGGAATCTCCCTCACATGTTCTACAGTGGAGACTGGTGCAAAGAATTCACTCAGCTTCTCTGCAATGGCCTTGTCTTCCCCAAGTGCTCCTTTTGCACCTCGATCATCCAGTGGCCCCACTTTCTGTTTGTGATGTACTTAATTTTTATTTATATTTTGCTATTCTTTTTGAGACTTTGGCTATCTGTTCTTCAAATTCTTTTTTGGCCTTCCTCATATTTTTATACTTCATTTACCAGAGTTTATGCTCCTTTCTATTTTCCACAAAAGGATTTAACTTCTACTTTTTAAAGGATGCTTTTGTGTCTCCCACTGCTTCTTTTACTTTGTTGTTTAGCCACGGTGGCACTTTTTTGGTTCATAGAATATCAGGATTGGAAGGGACCTCAGGAAGTCATCTAGTCCAACCCCCTGCTCAAAACAGGACCAATCCCCAACTAAATCATTCTGATTCTCTTCCTATGTTTTTTAATTTGGGGTATACATTTAAGCTGAGCCTTTATTATGGTGTCTTTTAAAAAAAAAAAGTTTCCACGCAGCTTGCAGGGATTTCACTTTTGGCACTGAACCTTTTAATTTCTGTTTCACTACCCTCATTTTTGTGTAGTCCTCCTTTCTAAAATGAAATGCTACAGTGTTGGGCTGCTGTGGTGTTTTCCTCGCCACAGGGATGTTAAACTGAATTACATTATGGTCATTACCACCAACCGGTCCAGCTATATTCACCTCTTGGACCAGATCTTGTGCTCCACTTAGGACTAAGAATTGCCTCTCCTCTGGTGGGTTCCAGGACTAGCTGCTCCAAGAAGCAGCCATTTAAGTTGTCAAGAAACTTTATCTCTGCATCCTGTCCTGAGGTGACATGTACCCAGTCAATATGGGGATATCTGAAAACCCCCAATTGTATTGAGTTTTATATTTTTATAGCCTTTTTAATCTCCCTGAGTATTTCACAGTCACTGTCACAATCCTGGTGAGGTGGTCGGTAATATATCCCTACTACTATATTCTTATTATTAGAGTGTGGAATTACTATCCATAGAGATTCTATGGTAGTTTGGCTCATTTAAGATTTTTACTTCATTTGATTCTATGCTTTCTTTCACATATAGTGCCACTCCCCCACCAGCACGACCTGTTCTGTCCTTACGATATATTTTGTACCTTGGTATTACTGTATCCCATTGATTATCTTCATTTCACCATGTTTCTGTGATGCCTGTTATATCAATATCCTCGTTTAATACGAGGCACTCTAGTTCATACATCTTATGATTTAAAACTTCTAGCCTTTGTATATAAGCACTTTAAAAACTTGTCACTTTTTAGCTGTCTGCTATTACATGATGTAATTGAATGGGGCTTTTTTTCATTTGACTGTTTCTCATCAGATCCTAGCTGTATTTTATCATCTTCCATCCTCTCCTCCTTACTAGGACATGGAGAATCTCCATTAATAGATCCTCCCCTAAGGGATGTCTTTGTCCAAACCACGTGCTCCTCCGCACCTGTCGGCTTCCCCCAGCCCTTAGTTTAAAAACTGCTCTAAGGCCTTTTTAAATTTTAAGTGCCAGCAATCTGGTTCCATTTTGGTTTAGGTGGAGCCCATCCTTCCTGTATAGGCTCCTCCTTTCCTCAAAGTTTCCCCAGTTCCTACTAAGCCTAAACCCCTCCTCTCTACACCTTCGTCTCACCCACGCGTTGAGAATGCACGAGGGGGTGAAGCTGTGTGGCTTACCCTGGAGGAAGAGAGAGACCCTGTGGGGTCTGGCCCACCGACGGGCTCTAGCACCACTCTGTGACACACCCCAACCCCTACGACCCTAGCTCCGCCAGTGCACGCCAACGCCCACGCGCTCAACAGCTCTACCAGTCGATCCCAGTCTTCCCACACCCAGCCTTCCTGCACTTCAACATAATTCTGCTTTTACATAGTTGCCATTTGCTCTAGGCACTGATGTGAGCTGGGTTATAGGATAGGGGGAGTAACAGTAATAAAAACATTTGTATACGAGGGAGTGAAGACCTCAGGGAGATGTGTTCCCTGCTTGCAGCTGGGAGGCCTGGGTATAGAAGTGGGGAAGCGGCCAGGCGGGAGTGGGGAACACTGACTGGGTCAGAGGAATGGCTGAGGAGGTGGGGCCCGGCTGATGGATGTATTTGTGAGGGGAGCAGCAGTTGGCTCAGCATGCTAACTGCAGAACTTGATATGTACAACGGTCTAAACAGGACTATTAACGGCTAACAACAACAACAACAACCACCACCACCACCACCACCACCTCCTCCTCCTCTTTTCCTGTTAAAAATTCAATGGCAAAAAGCTCTTAACGCAGAATGACGGTTGCTTGGTGGTGTGTTGTCCCCTGCACAATACTGAGCTGAGCTACTTCAGCCCCTCTGAAGAGCAGGAAATGCAGTTTGCCCATGCAGCAGCGTCACAGTACGCCCCATTGACTAATACCCCCCCAGCTGCTGAAACGTACAAGCTCTTCACCTCCTTTTACAGCCCATTCATTCATTCTCAGCCACAGGATTCCCTTGAACACCATTAAGGGACAAAATGTGGGGGCAGGGGAAGGTTTCCTGTGCCACTTCCCCCTGTCCCTTTGGAGCTGGAGTGGCCAATGGGAATCATTGGATACCCTCTGTCATGGATTCACAGGTCCAGTGCTCTCTCTGAGGTCCTGTCATTGTCCCAGAGAGGACTCCTTTAGAGTGTGAACCGCCTGAGGGTCCCACTCTCTTGCTGGGGTAAGCCCCTTGGCTTCACCGTTGTATTTGGCCATAAAAATCCAGTAACGTTCTCACTCATGCCACGTGGGATACATGCAGAAAGGGGAATGAACCTGCCCAAAGCTGCCGAGCCAGTCACAGAGCCAGGACTAGAACTCAGGGGTTGCAAACGCTACACCTCAGGCTACAGGTCACAGCACTGACAGGAATCTGAAGGGCGTCAAGCCCCAGGAAGACGCTGCATTATTTGGGGTGGTATCTGGGCGTACAATGAGGAATGGGTGGAGTTAAGGGGAAATTCAGCTGGAGCAGCAGCAGCAAGATGCATCAGGCTGAGGATGGGTCTCCCAGCTGGGAAGGGAGCCCTGCTGCTGTGGAAAAGTACCCCTGGCAAAGTGATGGTTCTGGCTGGGGACAGGGACCAGATGGGACTTTTCCATCTCTACCCCTTGCGCCTCTGGGGGGTCGTGTCACTTACGCTGCCCCATCTGTGCCTCAGGCACGCGCTCCCGGATGATCCGACAAGCGTCGTACACCATAGTGGAGGGCTCAAACTGCATGGTCTTCACCACATTGCCAATGCTGATCTTCAGCGATAGGGCAACCATGGCGGCGGCTGGACGGTCCCCGCTCCTGCTTCACCTGCCAAAGAGAAGTCACAGCCGATCAGTCCCCATTACTGCTACCCAGCCCAATTCCAACCCTCACAATGGTTCTGGGGACTGCCCCGTCCCCCCAGAAAGCCAGATACAGGATGCTATAATCCCACAGGCTCATGGAGAAGAGCTCTGTCTCACTGCAGACCCCTGCAGCACCAGGGTGCAGTAAACAAGGGATCACCTCCTACTTTTCCCTTCCCCCTCCCGGGGTGAGGCTCCCTAACTACAGGCAATGGTTGTGCCCTTCATTTAAGGGCCCATGGATAGGGGCTGCTTTTCCCTCCAGGGGCAGAGGGTCCTGTGAGCTGCTCACACCCCAAGAGACACTCTCTAGGACACAGCTGGCAGCTTGGGTAAGGAATCCAGCCCTTCTCCAATTCATGCCAGCGCCCAGAGAGCCCTGTACGCCTTGGCCGGGTGAGGGCAGCAGGGCTGCTGCTCACCATGCTCGGAAGGGCCTTCACATCCGTAAGGACTGCATGGTTTTAGCAGAAGCCCCAAATCTGCAGCAGTACCCCGGGGCTTTGCCAGAGAGCTGTTGGGGGCCATCTGCCCCGGTCAGAATCATCACCCCCACCACACAGACGGAAGCACAGAGTCCAAGGAAGGGGAAGGAACTTGTCCCCAAGGTCACCAAGGGAGTCATGGACAGTGACTGTCACTTCTCTGTGGGGAAGGAGAATGACTGTAGCGGTTACTTGGTAGTGACGCTGTCATCCTGGAGGAAGTGATTGCACAGGGAGCACAGGCCGATAAGATGGGGAGGGTGAGAGGGAACAAATTATAAATAAAAGCTGCCATGACACAGAAGCCACAAGAGGAAAACCAAGCTCAAACCACGCACCAGCAGGGCCCTGCCTGTGCTGCCCTGTGTTCCTTCTCAGGGTTTCTCAAAGGTCTCCCTGTGACATCCACCTGTGCTAAGGAGTCACAAACAAGAGGGGTTGTGGCCTCACACCCATTCCCTGGAGCACGTGCAACATGCAGCCACATCTCCCAGAAAGAAGGGACCCAGAGAGAGAGAAGCCTGTCTGCTCAGAGATGGGATGGGAGGGAGTGATAAGAGTACCCTACCTACCCTCTCTGCTAACATGGGAACAAGGGGTCAGTCACCAAAACTAAACGGAGGTGAATTTAAATGGCGCAAGGAAAATTATTTTTATATAATGCATAGTTTACCTGTGGAACTCTCTGCCACAAGAGCTCATTGAGCCAAGAGAACGAGAACAGCCAGTTACATTCGATAGGATCAAAATAACGAGCTGTAATCCTCCCACCCACTCCCAGGCATGAGGCACCCCTAACGGCCGGGTCAGAGGGACACTTCCCCACAGGCTGCGTTATTCCAATCCAGCCCTAGGCTGGGGGGATGGGATAGGATACAGGGACCTTCCCCTCTAAGGCACTGGTCTGACCCCTCTCAGGGCAGCCAGCAGCTTGGCATGGGGGCTAGGGGCAGCACCCAGCAGTGGGGAAAGCCAAGGAGTTGAGGAATTCACAGTCAGAGTCTCAGGTCCAGAGGAGAGCTGCTAATGGGCACATGGAGAGTTAGAAAAGGGGAAACATCTTGGGTGCGAAAAGGAAGCACAGACCCCTCAGATCTCCTCACAGCCCCTCCACACACACCGTTCCCCTAACACACGCATGCAAATCCTGGGAGCTACCCCCAAATCCACACACACAAATCCCGGGGAGACGCCCATTGCTCCTGCCTCCGCCGCAGGACACCACACAGGGTTCAGCTATATTCTGTATGTCGACACTGCCCATCTTGACCGTGTTAACTTCCCCCCAGGCCAGGAACTTCCCCAGAGGCAGCAGCTGCATGGAGCCAGACTCCCTCCTGGGGCTCAGCGCAAGCCATGGGGCTCGCCCGGTGAACTCCACTCCATTAGAAGGGTCTGTTTCTCCCTGCCAGGGTTGGGCATGAGACAGCTGCTGTTCTGGGGTGGGGAGGAGGAGGAGGGGGGAGCAGGCAGCCAGGGGCAGTGGCATGATGGGCGGTGATGGGGTTGAGAGCGCGAGGAGGGAGCAGAGAGGGCAGGAGGAGCTAGGAGCTGGAACCTGCTGCCGGTGACTGCAAGAGCCAGCAAGGGAGCAGGCAGGTCAGAGAGCTTGTGTGAGGGGCTGAGGGGCAGGTGACCTGGGCCTGGCTTGGAGCAGGAAGGGCAGCCCAGCAAGGCCCCATCTCCAGCAGATGCAGACCCAGTGATTCCATCGCACATGGGGGGCAGACGAGACGGGAATGAAGCACTCTGGGGACTCCCTAGGCTGCCCCAGAAGCTATGGGGCCATACAGAGGGTACTCAACCTGCAGGGGCCATCAGGGCAGAAAAGTAACCTACCCTAGAGCCTCCCTCACGGGTGGTGCAAGCCCTGGGGGCTAAACTGTCCTCTCCTGCCAGAGACCCCGCCAGGGTGACCATCAGTAGAGGCTGCTGGGAGATGCAACACTGGGTGCCAAGCCTCTACCCATCATGGGAAGCAGGCATCATCCAGCTTCACTGAGCCAGGCTCAGTCCCAGACTTGAGGCTCCAGACCCTGCCAGGGCTGCTTCACCCCCACTTCCTTAGTGGGGAGCTTGAGCACACTGTGAGCTCAGCCCCAGAGACCCCCTGCCCAGCTGGAGCCGCTTTCCCTCCCAGCCGCCAGAGAGGATCAAGTTCACCAGGCCCCAAGCAGCCAGAAAGCGGGAGGGAAGACAGAGCTGCCCCCCAGGGCAGCAGCTGGCAGGATTCCAGCACCCTCTTGCTCCCAAGAAGCTGGGGGAGCAGAGCTCCCCCGCAGGGCAGAGCCCCCAGGCCTCAGCAGCACCCCTCACCTCTGGGAGGTGGGTGTCTGGGAGGTTTTTCAAGGCATGCAGCTGGTGATAGTACGACATGCTACCACCTCTCCCACGACACACCTGTGTACCTTCCGCCCTCAGTAACCCGCAGACCCACAAGTCAACGTCCCACCCTGCTCACCTCTCCTTGGCCACAGTCAGGCTCGCCCGCGCTAGCTGCAAGGAGCTCGCCGAATCAGTGTGGAGGAAGCTGCAGGTCCCCGTGGTTTGCCAGCAGCGTGCACAGGCGCTGAGCAGTGTCAACAGCCTGCAAACAAACCCTACCCCCCTCCACTCTGATATGCAGCTGCCGATTTCCTGCCACAAGCAGATGTTGAATTCTGGGTAAGTTCCAGCTCTTCTGAGCGCAACATGCTCCCTGCAAGCAATCGTCTGCATTAGCAGGTGAGAGGAGCTGCGGCTCAAACCTCCCACAACCCTGGGGGGGGGGGAATTGGGGGCCAGACAGTGGGGATGGGGTGAAACATTGTACCCTGCCCACAAACGGCACCCTGCGGCCACCCAGGGCAGACAGGACACACTTGCTCAAAGGGAAGTGGGTCTCCCTCATGCAGACATGAACACTTGGTTCCGGCTGAAGGCTGATGGTTTAACACACAACAACGAAAGGTATTATAGGGTTTTAAATGACGGTCCATGACCACAGTACCTAAGCACTGGCCACTGCAGACACAGCCACAATCCCTGCCCCAAAAAGCTCCCGGCACCAAGGAGGGGATGGTGCAGAGCGTAGTGACGGCCTGGGCCTGGCAGACCGACGGCTCTGCAAAGGCTTTGCGCAGGAACTGCCCAGCCAAGGACACAAGCTGTCACCTGTGCTGCTACAGTACAGTGCATCCTGGCAGAGCCAGGGCCATAGTGGGAACCTTAACAGTGGAATTTCCTGACTTCTGCCTGGGTTGGCTCTCAGCTTCCTTCACCAAACAGGACAAGTGGAGGGATGGGGGGACACATGGAAATCCACCAGACTGGACCCAATGCTCAGACACTCCTGTATGATAACTGTGCGTGCTGCACCCATTCCAGCCTGAGCCAATCTCCACACCAAGGGGCACTCAGTCCCCAAGGCAGCGCAGGCAGCATCAGAACCAAACTCCACACGGCGCCCGTTTCAGTCAGCGTGGGGGAAGTCTGAGGGCAGGGACTGCATCTGCGTGTACGTGCAGCCTCTAGCACAACGGGACACTGGGCACTACAGCAACTGTAGTGAATAAGAGTGAGAACGGATCTCTGCGCCACACTGACAGCACCTCGCATTCACAACAGCTCGGCAGCACCCCTCTCGCCCCAGGGGTACTGCGCCATCTGCTGAGCTCACTCCCCACCTCTGGTGTGGGACGCAACAGACGCAGCCAGAAAACCTCTCTCGTCGGGGAAGGGGGGGATGGATAAACCAATTCTGCAGAGTTTAAGCTGTCGTGAAAGTTTATTTCTAGCCTGCCAGTGTGACTTTGCTACGGGTCAGGGCCGTGAGGCCGCAGGCAGGAAGCTCCGCCTTCTCTGCATCTCAGAGCTTCCTGAGCAGCTGAGAGGAAAATGAACAAGAGAGGGTTTGGTTTCTCAGCTACTGTGGTGGCAGGGACACTGTCACCCCAAATTCCAGGGCTACCGGGGAGCTCTCAGCAGTGCTGGAGTTATTCAGAGGGGAAAACCCAGCCAAAAGGCTGGGAGCAGAGAGGTGGCTGGCGGCGGGGCTGAGGAGCAGAGCTGCCATCAGGAGGCAGATGGGGAGAATCCTTCTCCCTGCAGCCAGAGTATGACAAGGGAGCTTTAGATGCTTCAGGCCCCAGCTAGCCAGAGGCAGACTTGGACAGTCCTGCTAGTGCAGGCAGGGGGCTGGACTCAATGAACTTTCGGGGTCCCGTCCAGTTCTATGAGATAGCTGTGTGTATATATGTATTATATATATTTATTTTACACCACATCATCCACTGCTCCTTCGGAGAGCCACCCAGCCACAGCCCTATTGCAACTCCCAGCCAGCCAGCCCTGCTGGGCACTGAGTTACACAGCCCCCTGCAATCCCACAGCCCTGCTGTAAACCCCTCACACCCCCAGCAATCCCACAGCCCCCTGTAATCCCCTCACCCCCTGCCCCGAGCTGCACAGCCCCCTGGAACCAGAACTCTCGATTCCTCAGCAGAAGGAGAGTGCCTTTTTAGCCACACTCCAAAGCGCAGTGCAGGCCCTTTGGTGCAGGCCCTGCTCTGGCCCAGGCAGGTTTGGGGTATTTATTTGCAAATCCCTTTCTCAGGCGGAACACTGCTCGGGGGAGCTGTCTGTTGTGCATGCATGCTGAGCAGAGCAGACTCTGGACATGTTTACACTGCAGTCGGAGATGTGACTGCACCACACGTAGACAGACCTGAGCTAAAGCAGTGAAGCCGCAGCAGCACAGGTTCACTGTGGGCTAGTCGCCCAAGTACGTACCCAGAGCCCTGGGTGGCCTTGTGCAGCCCGCACCCAAGCCCGTGCGGCCGCAGAAAGGCAGGCACGGCCCAGAGAACAGTGGAACTGTGTCCATGGGAGTAATGGATACTGCTACCTCTCATCCCACCTGCTGGAGTACAACTGGGTGGGGAACAGAAAAACCTCACCGCAAAGTGACAGGACAGGAAGAAAGGAGAATCCTGTATCCAAATCACACTTCCATGGGGATTTGGGGAGACAAAATGGAATCTCAGCAGCTGGGATCAGGCCATGACATTTGAGGTAGTAATTCCTATTCCCAGGGCAATACCAAGAGATCTGGACCAGGACTTCAGTCAGCACCTCCAGCAGAAGCCTATCTGGTGCCGCACTGACTCTACCCACACCCGATCCGCACTGCTGGTCTCCCATCTAGATGCTGGTATGCGCTCACCTGCTTAGCTTAGATGGCAGGGCACTAACCCTACCCTAGGGATGCTCTGACACCCCTGCAGAGAGCAGCGGCCTCCCCCCACTCCCCACACAGGGATCCCTAGCTAATCCAGTTCCCATGGGTAAGCTCTGGTAACACTGCCCAGTCTGTCAGTCTCTGAGCTGAATGCTCTACATTTGGCCAGTGAGCCCCACCCTCTGAGTCCGGGAGGAGACCTGGCTCTCCAATCTCAGACTTGTAAGGGACCCCACGCTGTGTCCAAGGAGCACGGGCGCTTCTTCCAGGCATTTGACAGGCTGCCTCTGAGAAACAAGCACAAAGCAAGTTGCCGAGCACCATTTGCTGACTAGCAAGGAGCAGCCAGAGCAGAACCTGCCCCAGTTTGGAGTGACAGGAGTCTCAGAGCTTGAAAGAAAAAAATAAAAAGAGCAACGTCACTTCCAATTTATACCATGTCCAACATGCTGCAGTGAGCCTGAATCCTGCAAAGACAGCACAACGGCCAGCACCCAGCACCTCTGCTGGGACTGGATTGGACACGGGGCCCCACTTTCCTCCCTCCCCAGTTAGTTACTAGGGGTAAGCCCTGACCCTGCTTTCTTCCACAGAAGCACCCGCACGAGTCACTGCTGTGACCTCCACAAGAAATCCACCAGCCAGCGAATGCCCCATTAAAAACACATCAGTTTAACCACCGTGCTATGCACTCTGCATGCTAGGAAAGCATCCAGATGTGCCCATCGTGCTGGGCGCTGCACAGGCTGACAGTAAGAGACTGTCCCTGCCCCCACAGAGCTCACAAGCTACTGAAGAGACCAGACAGAGGAAACAGTGGCACAGCCAGGGGCTGGTCTCTGCCCCAGGTCCCACAGTAGGAAAGCTGGAAAGAGCCCAAGTCTCCTGATTCCCAGGCCAGTGCCCGGCCCCCGGACCAAGCTGCCTTTTAAGTTATCTGGAACCATCACTGTCCCCAGTGCTCACCAGGCACAGGTAGGACCCCACCCCCTTTACTCTCATCCTTGCCCCATCTGTCACACCCATTTGTATTGGCTTTTCGCTTAGACTGAGCTCCCTGGATGCACCGCACCTGATCAAGGCCTCTGGCTGCTGCTAGATACAAACCCTGCACTGCCAGTGAGCGGAGCTGCAGCTGAGCATTTCATCCTCTCCGGAGCCCTCGCTCACATCACCCAGAAAGCCAAAGAGAACAGGAGAGAGTCCAATGGCCTGCAGGCCTTGGAGACGTGACCCTCTGTCTTCCTGCTCAAGTCTCCTCCTGATCCTCCCTGCCTGCCACGTGTGAACCCTCCGCTGGTGTTTCAGTGTCACATGCTCTTGCACCCCAATCCAGCGGCCAGGTACTGCCTCTATTGAAGAAGCGCTGCCCGGGACCCAAGGTCTGGAGGGCTGCAGCAAGGTGCCTCCCCTCTGTCCCCACCCTGACTTGCCTAAAACCAATTAAGCTAAATGCAAAATACAGCTGTTAACATTGCACCAACAGTGAAGCTGGGAATGGGAAAAACGGAGGTTGCCACAGCAATGACCAGCTCCCAAGTGCCAGGCATGGAGGTTCTGACAATCCTGGTCAGAACCGTGCTGGGAGATGTTACACCAGTCTGGCTGGAGCTGGGAGCAGCTAACCCAAGCAGAGACATTTGGTCTAACCCCTGTCCCCCAGAAAGGTCCCTCTCCTCCTAACAGGGCCATGGCATGGATAGGAGCTCAGAGAAAACCTAACAGGAGGAGATTAAAAACCCATCACAAGCAACCCAGCCCCCAGCATGTCACAGCAACACCAGCCCCACAGCAAGGAGCCCCATCGGTAACCCACGCTACGATACGTGGGGCGGAGGACGGCCTGGCTTACCCCCTGTGCCACGGGGGACGGGCTGAGTGCTTCCAGGCCCAGTCACTGCCCCAGGCAAGGCCAAGCCAGGCACTCAAACTCCCAAATGTTTATTTTGCTCCTGGGAGCAGAATCCTGGCCAGGCGGCTGAACTCTCGGCCAGGACCAAGGCCTACAAGCTCCCAGAGCAACAGCAAAGAAAGTCCCCTGCCCAGAGCGGGGCCCAGAGTCCCACCCTGACTTTTAGAGGGGCGGGTAGAATCTGGGCCGAACAGCAGCTAGCACTGACTGGGCAGTAAAGTCAGGAACAGGCCCGAGCAGAGAGGAGGAAGGAGAGGGGGCCAGGCAGAGGCTGGGGAGGGGTGAAGGAGGGCAGGGCCTGGAGCAGCTCATCACACTCCCCTGGTATGATCAGGGTCAGAGAATTCCCAGGGACCCCCATGGCTGAGAGAGACCCGGGGTGGGGTTCTGAGCAGCTCTCCCATCTCCTGCCCTCCCACATGGAGACATTCCAGCGCTGCATTCCTGCGCGCTGCTGCAGTGCTTCTGGGAGAGCCTTGCTTGGAGGCCCAGGGCTCCCAGTCTGACGGGGCAGGAACCCTAGTTCAGAGGAATGTCAGCGGGGAGGGGGAGAGGAATACACAGAGTGTGCGCGCACATCCCTTCCCAAATCACAAACTCCGACAGCCCTCCACACACCCTGCTGCAGCATCTCCTCCCACCGCAGCACTCCTTCCAACCCCTCCCCACGGCACCCCACAGCACCTGCCCCCTGCCCCATAGCACCCCCACAACCACACACACCCTGCAGCACCTCCCCACTGCCCCACAGCACCCTCACAACCACACTGCAGCACCTCCCCCCAAACCCCTCCAAACCCCCCAAATCACACTCCCCCCACTCCTCCACACACCCCACAGCACCCGACAGCCCCTCCCAATCACACTCCCCCACCGCTCCACAAACCCTCCTCAAATCACACAACCCTGCCCCAGACTGAGACTTTAAGGCCAGAAGGGGATCATCATGATCATGTAATTTGACCTCTTGCACATCACAGGCCACAGAAACTCACCCACTCAACTCTTGCATAGGCCCAGAACCTCTGGTTCAGTTACTGAAGTCCTCAAAATTTGATTTAAAAGCTTCAAGTTAGGGAGAGTCCACCATTTACTGTAGTGCAATCCAGCAAGTGCCCTCTGTCTCATGCTGCAGAGGAAGGCGAACCCCACCCCCAGGGATTCTGACAAACTGATCTGGAGGTAAATTCTTTCCTGACACCAAATATGGAGATGTTAGACTCTGAGCGTGTGGGCAAGTCCCACCAGCCAGACACCTGGGGAAGAATTCTCTGTAGTAACTCAGAGCCCTCCTCACCTAGTGTCCCCTCTCTGGATGGTGGAGATATTTGCTGCTAGCAGTCGCAGCTGGGCCACATGCCATGTAGGCATCTCATCATACCGTTCCTTCCATAAACGTAGCCTGAAGTCTTAAAATCAGTTAGGTCTTTTGCCCCCACTACTTGCCTTGGGCGGCTGTCCCAGAACTGCACTCCCATGAGGGTTAGAAACCTTCATCTAATTTCATGCCTAAACTTATTGATGGCCCATTTATACCAATTTGTTCTTGTGTCAACACTGGCACTTAAATAACCCCAGTGTTTACCCCTCCGATGTATTTATAGAGCAATCGTATGCATCTCCCCTCAGCCTTTGTTTCGTAAGGCTAATCAAGCCAACATCCTTAAGTCTCCTTTCATAAGGTAGGTTCTCCATTCCTTGGATCATCCTAGTAGCCCTTCTCTGCACTTGTTCCAGTTTGAATTTTTCTTTCTTAAACATGGGAGAGCAGAACTGCATGCAGTATTCCAGATGAGGTCTCACCAGTGCCTTGTATAACGGTACTAACACCTCCTTATCTTCACTGGAAATACCTTGACTGATGCATCCTAGGATCGCATTAGCCTTTTTCACAGTCACATCACCTTGGCAGCTTATAGTCATCCTAGGATCAATCAATACACCCACATCTTTCTCCTCCTCTGTCGCTCTCAACTGGTATGTCCCCAGCATATAGACAGACTTCTGTTTGATAGTCCCTATGTGCATGACCTTGAACTTTACACTATTAATTTTATCCCATTTCTATTACTCCACTTTTCAGTCATCCAAATCTTCTTGCATAGTATTCCGGTTCTCCTCAGTATTGGCAATACCTCCCAACTTTGTGTCATCCGCAAATTCTATTAGCACACTCCCACTTTTGTGCCAAGGTCATTAATGGAAATGTTAGATAAGATTTTTCCCAAGACCAATCCTAGACAAACTTCACTAGTAACCTCCCTCCAACATGACCCATTGTAGTTTCCCCTTTAACCAGCTCCTTACCCACCTTTTGATTCTTGTATTTATCTCTATCTTCTCCAATTTAACTAATAATTTCCCAGGTTGATTAGATCTACTGCATTTCTTTTGTTTAGAAAATTGGTTTTCTCACAGAAAGATCAGATTTATCTGGCACAATCTGCCTTTTGTAAATCCACATTGTATTTTATCCCAATTATCATTTATCGCAATGCCCTTAACAGTTCTCTCTTTCAAAAATTTTTCCAAAGACCTCGGATACAACTGAGGTCAAACTAACAGGCCTGTACTTTCCTAGATCACTTTCTCCCCCTCCTTTCTTAAAATATAAGTACTATATTTACAATTCTCCAGGCATAAGGTATGAGCCCCAAGTTTACAGACTCAAAAAAATCCTTGCTATTGGGCTTGCAGTTTCATGTGCCAGTTTGAATGGAATGATGCTAAGCATGAAGTTATAGCTGGTGTAAGGAAGTTATTGTCTAAGGCTCTTCTGACTGGGAAAGATATTAAAGCTTTGTTCAGTCCAGGTAGCCAGTCACAGGAAAGTAATGATCATAAACCTGTCTCTATTATGGGCAATGATTTTCCTGGGGAGGGTTTCTCCAAATGTTTGTCTGTGCAAAAAAGCAGTTTATCTGTGAGTGGAGTTTCTGAATATCTGTCTAAATGTCTCAGAAGTGAATCTGGAATTAAATAAAGAGCAGAAAGATCTCATTGGTCAGGAAAATGTTTCTCAGGAGCAGATTAAAGTGGAGGATAAGGTTAAAGCCCTAATTGAGGAAGAAAAGGGTAGATTTTAATGGGTGATGGATTATTGGCAAATACAGCTTGTAAAAGTGAACCTGAATAAGGTAACTGTGATTTGCTGGACGTAGCTCAGTGTAGTGAGAAGAGCAGCCGTGTATCTGTTGGAAGTGGCCATGTGCCTGGTAAGGAAGCTGCCCCACTCTCCCAGTATTTGTCCGTAACCAGCCCTTTGTGCTGGGACAAGGGAGAGGAGAACAAGGAGATTTTGGAGGAGCCTAGGCAGCCTTGTGCGCTGATGGCTTTGTCTAGTCAGCAGTGTGGGAAGGCCAGGAGAGTGGAAGATGAGTGTCCCTATCCCTTACCTGTGTGAAGAATTGTGACAGTGAAGGGAATGTGCCTGTGTCTGTCAGGGGTATTGACTTAGCCCTTGGCAGGAGCTACCCCAGTCTCCAAGCAGTTGTCTGTGAACAGCCCTGTGTGCTGGGACAAGGGAAATGAGATCCCAAGCTGTGTGTCTGGGGAAGGAGAATGTGTCTCCAGCTCTTCTTTGCCTGTGGAGCAGACAGAAGGTGCCTTTCAGCCTGTGATGCTTGAGAATAGTGGAGTTGGTTCTGGATTCAACTAAAGCCCAGGAAGGGAACGGTCCTAAGTTCGTGTCTGCTGGGGAGAATGGCACTGTGACTAGTTGCATCCAGTTAGTGTCCTAGCAAAATCCCAGAGACCAGACAATTCTGGTGCTTGTATTTGGCCTGTTGCTAATGTGTGGCTGGAAAAGGGTGTAGCAGCTCTGTCTGATCAGGGTGATATCGTAGCCAGGGCACAAGGAGAGCAGAAAGGTGATCTGATTGTGTTACCTACTGACAGTTTGGAAACATGTAGCAAGAAGGAAAAGATTCCTGAGGGAAAGAAAATGCTTCTGACCTTTTAACTATGAAATCTAGCCTGAAATCTAGCCTAAAAGGGGATTGTGTAGAATTCCGCCTGATGAGCCTAAGGTGATCCTGGATGTCAGACCCGGGAAGAATCTGTTGTTGCTCAGGAAAGTGTTCATTTAGAGCAAGCCCTAGGTGAAGAGGGTAAGGGCAGAATTTCTGTGAGGGGGGAATTGCTGCTTAGAGAAGCTCCTGGGAAAGGAATCCTCATGGTAATCTATGCAAGCAGTTTGCTGCAACTGAAGGTGTGGAAGTGATTTAATCCAGGAAGTTTCAGTTCCTGACAGCCAGAAATTTTCTGTTGTGAATGGATCCACTGACTTTCCTTTTGAAAGATCCAGTGTAAATACCTTTCAGAAGGTCTCAGATTAAATGAAAATTGTCAGGGAATTTGAACAGCCCTATAACGTGGCTGTGTTGGCCAGCTTGTTGGGAAGACAATGGTGTTAGGACAGGAATGTCTCCATGCTAGTTCTTTAAGTGAGCAGTCTGTGCTTCAGGGTCTGAGGAGAGATTTGGTTACAGGTGTTTCACAGCAGAACAGTTTTATGGCTGAATGCTTAAGGATGCAGGGGAGAGCATGCAGACTCTCACCCTCAGACTCTTTGGATTTGTGTGATCTCTCTTTAAGACAGAGTTCAGCTTTAGAATTGGTAACAGTTAAGAATCTAACAACTGATGAACAGGCTCCTGTCTGTGTTGATGTAAATTACGTGGCTGGCTGGCAGGGAGAAGACAGACTTGCTATTAGCTGTTAGCACGGAGAGCCCACCCCATCAGCCAGTGCAAAAAAAATCAGGGTTTGATCCTTCAGGACAAGAAAATAATTAAATTTTGCATGGGAAGCCACAGGGTAACCCTAAAATGTCAAAACCCTAATGGTATTGAGCCAAAGGTGTGGCATGACAAACATGATTGCAAACAGACACTTGCAATGAATGTGTTATTGCTGATGGTAATAGCAACACATTAGTTACAAAAATCACCAAGAACTGTAAAAATGTACAATGTGCCTAATCTTTTGGAAAATCCCTTGAACATGTTAAGAGTGATACATAAAAACACACTATTTGAAAAGTTAATGCCTGTAAACAGTCTTGGAACTTTTCACCAAAGAAAAGACATTCCAGACCTGATGTGCTGTATGAAAAGGGAAACTGAAGCATGCTACTGTATTGTTTTCACAGCTAAATGCCAATATTCCTGTACTATGGACAATATTAATATCTACATTGTCTTGATATTAATTGGGTTCCAAACATTTGCCAGAGCTTGTATGAATAAAGTAGCTATATGATGTTCTTTAGCTCTTGACAAGATCACATGAGACATACAGGAATCCTGCTGCAAGAGCAGCTCCAATCCACTATTGTTCTAACCAAGGTTTGCCTTGAGTTTGTAAAGAGATTCAATCATGTTATTGAACATGACTTTGATAAACCATTTCTGTTATACACTGGTACGGCCTCTAGCCCAACACTAGCTGTAGTGAGACAGACCCAAGGAGGGGGAGCTCTTGGGATGCAGTCAACGATGTTTGTGTCATCCCTTCCTGCATCAATTTTGCATTGGGGGGGTCTGACGTTATTAACATAAACTGACCGTATAGATCATTGTTGCAACCACTGTTTGCAGCAAATATTGTACAAAGGTTGTCGTGTGAGGTGTCTAGGGAAAGGTTCGGATTTGCTGGTTATGATGGTGCTGTCTGTCTGTGTGTATCATTTTGATATTTGAAGTTATGAATATGGGCTATGTACTTGTATCTCAAATGTGTTTGATTCCAAAGCAGCCTCAGTGAAGCATTTGCTCAGCTTCTTGAGAATGGGCACTTACTGAGAAACACTTAACTGACAATAAGAACAGGAGTATTTGTGGCATCTTAAAGACTAACAAATTTATTTTAGCATGAGCTTTCGTGAGCTGCAGCTCACTTCTTCGGATGCATAGAATGGAACACACAGACAGGGGATATTTATACATACAGAGAACATGAAAAGGTGGAAGTATGCATACCAACAGGAAGAGCCTAATCAATTGAGATGAGCTATCGTGAGCAGGAGGAAAAAAACTTTTTGAAGTGATAATTAAGATGGCCCATAGAAGGTGTGAGGAGAACTTAACATAGGGAAATAGATTCAATTAGTGTAATGACCCAACCATTCCCAGTCTCTGTTTAGGCCACAGTTAATTGTGTCTAGTTTGCATATTAATTCAAGTTCAGCAGTTTCTCTTTGGAGTCTGTTTTTGAAGTTTTTTTGTTGCAAAATTGCCACCTTCAAGTCTGTCACTGAGTGGTTAGAGAGGTTGAAGTGTTCTCCCACTGGTTTTTGAATGTTATGATTCCTGATGTCAGACTTGTGTCACTTTATTCTTTTGCATAGAGACTGTCCGGTTTGGCCAATGTACATGGCAGAGGGGCATTGCTGGCACATGATGGCATATATCACGTTGGTAGATGTGCAGGTGTACGAGCCCCTGATAGCGTGGCTGATGTGATTAGGTCCTATGATGGTGTCACTTGAATGGATATGTGGACAGAGCTGGCATCGGCCTTTGTTGCAAGGATAGGTTCCTGGGTTAGTGTTTACGTTGTATGGTGTGCGGTTGCTGGTGAGTATTTCCTTCAGGTTGGGAGGCTGTCTATAAGCGAGGACTGGCCTGTCTCCCAAGATCTGTGAGAGTGAGGGATCATCTTTAAGGATAGGTTGTAAATCTTTGATGATGCGCTGGAGAGGTTTTATTTGGGGGCTGTAGGTGATGGCCACAAATACTCCTGTTCTTTTTGCGGATACAGACTAACACGGCTGCCTCTCTGTTAACTGACAATGGACTCAGTGGAGGGGGAAGGGATAGCTCAGTGGTTTGAGCATTGGCCTACCAAACCCAGGGTTGTGAGTTCAATCCTTGAGAAGGCCACTTAGGAATCTGGGGCAAAAATTGGTCCTGCTAGTGAAGGCAGGGGGCTGGACTTGATGACCTTTCAAGGTCCCTTCTAGTTCTAGGAGATTGGTATAACTCCAATTATTAAATTATTATTTAAAAAAATTAAATTATTAAATTAAATTTTGGGAGACGCTAATCCACATCTGAGCTTTCCTGGAAAGGTTCAAACTAACATGTAAACAATGGTGTTAGCCTGCAAAGGGAGTCATGCCTGGACATGTGACTTCCCCATGTGACATCAACCTCCATCTTGCTGCTGTGATTTTCCACAGTAAGAACAAAGGAGTGTCCTTCCACAGGGAAGAGAATATAAAAGGCCCTGGAAACCCCTGCATTTTGTCTTCTATCCAGCTTCTTGCTTCTGGAGGAACCTTGCTACAAAGTGAAGCTCTGAACAAAGGACTGAATGACCCATCCCAGCTGGGGATGTACTCCAGAGACTTGATCTGAACCTGCAGTTTATTCCATCACTCCTACAAGCCTGAACCAAGAACTTTGCCATTGTTGTATGTAATTGATTCCATTTAACCAATTCGAGCTCTCGTCTATATTTCTTTCTTTTTATGAATAAACCGTTAGATTCTAAAGGATTGTCAACAGCGTGATTTGTGGGTAAGATCTGATGTGTATATTGACCTGGGTCTGGGGCTTGGTCCTTTGGGATCGGAAGAACCTTTTTCCTTTTACTGGGGTGTTGGTTTTCATAACCATTCGTCCCCATAACGAGTGGCACTAGTGGTGATACTGGGGAAATTGGAGCATCTAAGGGCTAGTCTACACTTACCGCGCGGGTCGACGCGGTGAGTTCGACTTTCCGGAGTTCGAACTATCGCGTCTGATCTAGACGCGATAGTTCGAACTCCGGAAGCGCTAGTTCGAACTCCGGTACTCCACCTCGGCAGCTGGAGTTAGCAGAGTCGACCTTGGAGCCGCGGAGTTCGGTTCTGCGGCGTCTGGACGGGTACGTAGTTCGAACTAGGGTAGTTCGAATTCAGCTACGCTATTCACGTAGCTGAATTTGCGTACCCTAGTTCGACCCCCATTCTTAGTGTAGACCAGGCCTAAGGGAATTGCTTGTATGACTTCTGGTTAGCCAGTGAGGTAAAACCAAAGTCCTCTCTGTGTGGCTGGTTTGCTGTGCCTTAGAAGTGGAGAAATCCCGGCCTGGGGCTGTGACTGCCCTGCTCTGAGCAATTTGTCCTGAACTGATACTCTCAGAAGTGTTCCACCAAAGGCAGCATCATTACAGCATCCCAGAATGGTGTTTTTTTTGCAACAGTGTTACATTGTTTCACTATGGCCTCAGAACCCTTTCCGCAGTGCTCCTTCCTAGGCAATCATTTCCCATTTTGTACGTGTGCAACTGATTGTTCCTTCCTAAATGGAGCACTTTGCATTTGTCTTTATTGAATTTCATCCTATTTACTTCAGACCATTTCTCCAGTTTGTCCAGATCATTTTGAATGTTCATCCTATCCTCCAATGCACTTGCAACCCTTCCCAGCTTGGCATCGTCCACAAATTTTATAAGTGTGCTCTCTATGCCATTATCTAAATCACTGAAGATATTGAACAGGACTGGACACAGAATTGATCCCTGCAGGACCCCAGTCGATGTGCCCTTCCAGCTTGACTGTGGACCACTGACTACTCTCTGGGGATGGTTTTCCAACCAGTTATGCACCCACCTTATAGTAACTCCATCTAAACTATATTTCTCTAGTTTGTTTATGAGAAGACCATGCGAGACAGTAACAAACCCCTGATTAAAGTCAAGATATACCACATCTACTGCCTCCCCCATATGCATAAGGCTTCTTGTCCTGTACAAAAAAGTTATTAGGTTGGTTTATCACCTTATTATCTTCTAGGTGGTTGCAAACTGATTGCTTATTTGCTCCACTATCTTTCTGAGTACTCAAGTTAAGCTGCCTGTCCTGTACTTCCCCAGGTTGTCCTTTTTATAGATTGGTACATTTGTCCTTTTCCAATCCACTGGAATCTCTCCCATTTTCCATGAGTTTGCTAAGATCAATCGCTCAGATAACTCCTCTTTTTATTTACTTAATATGGATTTTAAATTTCCTTTCAAAGGTCCATCTCCGCTTGGCTTGTGGCAGTTCTCACTGTTTGACCTCCAAGACCTAGGTTTCCTTGATGAACTATGCCAGGGGTCGGCAACCTTTCAGAAGTGCTGTGCCAAGTCTTCACTTATTCACTTTAACTTAAGGTTCCGTGTGCCAGTCATACATTGTAACATTTTTAAAAGGTCTCTCTCTCTCAGTCTATATTATATAAACTATTGTTGTATGTAAAGTAAACAAAGCTTTCAAAATGTTTAAGAAGCTTCATTAAAATGCTGATCTTACGCTGCTGGCCTGGGGTTCCGTTCACCTAGTTTGGCAGCGGGCTGAGCCGGGCATGTGGCCGGGACCCCGGCTGGCAAGGGGCCGGAAGCCGGGACCCCAGACCGGCAGCGGGCTGAGCGGCTCAGCCCGCTGCTAGTCTGGGGTTCTGTCCGCCGGCTCCTGCCAGCATGGGGAGGGGTGGGGGTACAGGGGTCAGGTCAGAGGGCTGGGGTACTCGGCTCATGGGGGTGCTCCCACTCCCAGCCCCCTGCCATGAGTGGCTCACAGCAGGGGGCTGGAGGGGATAGGCCCTGATTCCTCCCCTTTCCCCAAGGCCCCGTCCCCGCCTCTGCTCTGCCTCCTCCCCGGAGCAGCGAGCAGGCTGCCGCTCCGCTTCTCCCGCTGACCCTCGCAAGGGCGATCAGCTGATCGGCGCAGGGAGGGAGAGGAGGAGGGGCAGGAAAGCACCACACTGGGGGGAAAAGCGAAGGAGGGGGAGCTTGGCTTCCGGCAGGACCAAGCTTCTGCCTCCTGTCCCCGCAGGAGAGAGCGGTGGGTGGGGGGGCTGAGTGGGGCCAGGACCCCAGCAGGCAGCAATGTGCCATTAAAAAACCAAACCACCAATCGGCTGAGCAGGTTGCCGCCCCTGATCTATGCCTTCTTTCATTCCGTGTAGGCTCACTCCAAATAACCTATTGGAGATGCTTGTCCATCTAGTCTGGTCCGCAACCTTCCCCTGCAAATTTTTTCCCCTTGCTCAGAGTGCAGGCTTCAGAGAGCTTCTGCAACTTTGACTTAAAGTCATTCCAAGCCTCCCCCACATTCAGATCCTTGAGTTCTTCAGTCCAGTCCATTTCCCTAACTCCCTTAATTTTTTAAAATTTGCCCTTTTGGAATTAAGGACCCTAGTTGCAGACCTGTTTACCTTTTTTTTAAGTTTGAAGTGAATTGACTCATGATCTCTCAAACCAAGGCTGTCCTCTACAACCAGTTCTTCTATGACGTCCTCGCTACTTACCAATACTGAATCTATAATAGCTTCACCTCTTGATAGTTTGGTGACTATCTGGTGAAGAAATCTGTCTGCTCTCACATCCAGGAATATCTGGGCCTTACCTTTATTGTCCTCCAATTTATATCTGGGAAATTAGAGTCTCCTATAATCACACAATTCCCAGTAGTATTTATTTTGTTAAAAATATAAAAAAAGTCGATCCATATCGGATCCCAGGGGGCTGTAGCTAAGTTCCATCTAAGCTGTGCAGCCACGCAGCTGCCTATTAAGCCCTGCTCCTTCCTGCCCATCCCGGCTGGGGAAAAGGAGCCCCTCCCTGAGCCCAGCCCCGCCGGAGCTGCCATGGCCAAGGAGACACCTCTCCCCTGGCCCCGAGCTGTTGCGATGAGAGGGCTGAGGGGAGTCCTCTCTCCCCACTACCACCCAGAGGGAGCCTGCACCCCAAACCCCTCATTCCCAGCCCAAGCCCTCCTCCCCCCACAACCCAACCCCCACTCTGCCCTAACCCTGAGGCCCCCTCACCACACTCTGAACCCTTGGCCCCACCACCATCACATGAACTTTGTTATGTGCACCAATATGGAGGTGATAAAATTCATTCCGCACATGGATGTAAAAAATTAGAGGGAACACTGATCTGTAGCCGACTCCAAGGACTATCCCAGTGGAGCCTGTGTTACCTTTCCTCCCCAAAGCGAATTTGACCAAACAGATTGTTTTATCCATTCCAATACTTCTAATTTCTTTACAGTCTACTTAGTCATTAATATACAATACTACTCCACTTCTGAACAGCATATACTCTTCAATGCCTGTATTCCAGTCACAACTATTCTACCACGTTTTCATTATCACTATAATACCTGGTCTCACTTCCTACACCAGTAGTTCCTCCATTTTGATACCCAGGTTCCTTACACTGTACAGACATCTTAGTTGTTTCTGCTGGGCTTCAAGTAAGATGTGTATTGTGGGAACCGCATGCAATCTCTTCTCCCCCACCCCACCCTTCCACCTCACTCCTGCCACACACCCCCATACGCATGTATCCTCTGAAGCATAGGCAAAGTAATGCACACTGGAAAACATAACTGACACACGGCTAGAAAGGGTTAAACATCCTACAAAATAAATAACCCACAGAAGACATGTGGGGAGATATTGTTTGTGTGTGTGTGTGTGTGTGTGTGTGTGTGTGTGTGTGTGTGTATGTAAATGTAAGTAGGGTCAACAGTGTACTAAACTCACCAGTCCTTATCTATGCTGTATTCTGATATCATTTAAATGAATTATAAACATGGGATATCTCAGTATTCATCTCTTTGAAATGTACTGTGAATGGTGAAGGAAAAAGCAAATGGTCGTATGTTAATTCGTATAGCTAAGTACCAGTGATGGACCTCCTTCAAAGTCATCCTAATTACCTTTTGCTCCCTGAGGAAATCCCAACGTGTCAAAGAGGACATGAAATTGTATAAAAGATCCTTGGATCCTGATTCTGTCATCTCAGATCTGCTTAGGCTTCATCAGGGGAAGTCTGAGTCACAAGATTGGGGTCCCAGTTATGCTCGTATACCTTGAATACGAGATTTGGATATTGGACTATGGAATTCTAAAGGAACTCTTTAGAACTACAAAGCTCACCAACTCTGCTGTGAATCTGAACCTCAATAAATTGAACTCATGTCTGTATGTATATTGATCTTTTAACCATACTCTCGTTTAATAAATTTTAGTTTAGTTAATAAGAACTGGCTGTAGCGTGTATTTGGGCAAGATCTGAAACGTTCATTAAGCTGGGAGGTGATGTGTCCGATCCTTTGGGATTGGTAGAACCTGTTCTTTTATATGATAAAATAAGATTTACAGAAATTTTGATCACATTTGACATGGGTACCTCGATGGGGGTCTGAGGCTGGGCACTTTAAGGGAACTATATTGTTTGGTCTTCTGAGTAACCAGTGAGGTGATAAAGAAGCTGTTTTGTGCTGATTGGTGAATCTAAGTACTGGAATATCCACCAGCTCTATGAGGATTGTCTGCCCCATTCTTTGCAGTTCACCCTAATTGAGTGACCACAGCTGGTACCCACTAGGACCCTTGTCACAGTGGCGTAGTCATGCTTGGATACACACTCCCACAGTTAATCAGGGTTTTGGATCAGAACCACACGCTTGTCAAAATTTAATTTTGATATTGGAGAGTTTAAGGGTTAAAAATCAGTTACAGTGAGTGACCTATGATCAAGATCCTGATAGAAAAAGCCTGGAAGAATTGTGTTCACAGAGGGGGTTGTATTTTAAGCAAAAGGCCCCAGAGCAGGAACTGAAAAATCTGTTAATAGCCAGCGATAAGGAAGCAGACCCAGCGAAAATGCTTGCAGTGAGAAACCAGCAGCTAGAACTTGAACATAAGCAAAAAATAGCTGATATGGAAGGAGAAGCTGCTGAGAGAGAATGCCTGTGTTTTGAACATGAACAAAGAATGGCATATATTTGACTGCAGGAACTAGAAGCTAAGGCAAAAGTGGACAGATTTAACCTCCAACTCTAGAGAATTAAGGAACAGGAACTGTCTCATCCTGGAGAGCCAGCTCCTCTCACCAGCAAAGATGGGGAGAGAATCTATCCAGTTTGTAGCGATGTTGGTATGTTGTTTGACTAAGCAGTTGTCTGTATGTAACCAAATTTACCCCAACACTGCCATTTTTTATGTAAATGCTTCTACTGTGAGCTCGGGTGAAGGTAACCCCATAACTTGTGCAGAGAACGTAAACATCAATGGCAAAAGCTGTTTAGGGCAAATTACAGCTTCTAACATCACTCTTGTTAAAGCAGATCTTGTCAAAGAGGAAGATTTACCCAATCAGAGTGTGAATATTGTAATCCTCTGAGTTTACTGTACGTGTGCCTTTAGCCAGAATCCATCTTGAATGGAATGGTGTTAAACACAAAATTATAGCTGGTCATCATCATGTTCCTATTACGCCTCTGGCGTTTAGGGCAGTGACGAAGCTCCTCCACTCCTATTTGTTTCTGGCGAGTCTTTCGATGGTTCCCCAACTGTGCCCCAGGTTTTTCAGCTCGGCTTCTACAGCTCTTCACCATGTTGTTTTCCGGCGGCCTCGTTTTCGCTTGCCTTCAGGTGTTCATCTTATTGCTACGCTGGTGATGAAATCACATGACCCATCCATCGCCAACACCTCCTGGCAATGATGGTGCTCAGATCCTCTTGGGTGCACTGTGTCAACAGATCTTAGTTTGAGATTGTTCTGGGCCAAAAGATATGGAGGATTTTTCTGAGGCAGGCTGTATGGAATGAAGACAGTTTGAACATGTCATACTTTCTCATTCCCCGCATTCTGCGCTATAAATTAGTGTTGAAAGTACATAGCTCTGATAAATCTTAAGTTTGGTTAATCTTAAGTTTGGTGTTGTATTTTGAGGATTTCCAGACTGTATTTAACTCCTGAAGGTGTTCCTGGCTTTATTGATTTTGTTGCGGATGTCCAGGCTTGTTCCACCTCCTGCCTGATGGTGCTGCCCAAGTATGTGAATGTTTCTACATTGGTGAGAACATAATCCTCTATCCGTACAGGTGATGGTGAGGCAATATTAATGGCCGTGATATCTATCTTTTTGCAGTTGATTTTCAGTCCAATTTGCTGGCTGAATGCATTGAGTCAAGTTGTTTTTCCTTATATATAGCACTGGGTATGTGATAGGAGAGCAACATCATCTGCGAAGTCCAGGTCTTCAAGGGATGAGAAGAGAGTGTCCATTTAATGCCTCTTGGCATGTCTTCTGCTGTATGCCGCATTACCCAGTCGATGGCAATGTAAAGAGGATTGCAGACATGACACACCCCTGACGTACTCCTGTTTTGGACTTCAAAACTGAGCTCACGGTGATCAACATTGCATGTAAAGTTGAAATAGAAGCTTTTTATTACGTTGATTATATAATCATAGAAGATTAGGGTTGGAAGGGACCTCAGGTGGTCATCTAGTCCAACCCCCTGCTCAAAGCAGGGCCAATCCCCAGACAGATTTTTACCCCAGTTCCCTAAATGGCCCCCTCAAGGATTGAGCTCACAACCCTGGGCTTAGCAGGCCAATGCTCAAACCACTGAGATATCCCTCCCCCCTATACGGAAAGGAATTCCATATGCCCACAGAATGCGCCATACGCTGGTCGTGTGAATGCTATCAAAAGCCTTCTCAAAGTCTATGAAATTTCTATAGAGCTGCCATTGCCATTCTAAGCATTGTTTTATGATGTTTCATAGAGCGAAGATCTGGTCTGTGCACCCACCCCTTTCCAAAAACCAGCTTGTTCTTTTCTGAGAACGCTATCAGCTGCCTCTGATATACGCTGGACTATGATCTTACACAATACTTTGCTTGGCACGGATAAAAGTGAGACCACGCCAGTTATTACAATCACTAGTTCCTTTCATTGGTATCTTCACTATAATCCCATTCGTCCACTCATGTGGCACTTTTTCCCTTTCCCAGACTGATGTAAATAGAGAGGCCAGGATAGATGCTGCTAATTTAACAGCTGCTTGAACAATTCTGCATTCAAATTATCCTTGCCAGGAGCTTTCCCATTTTGTAAGGATTTGATGGCTTGAATGATCTCTTCCTTAGCTGGGATGTCTGTGTTGATATCAAGATCTTCTGCCTCCTGGATGTTTGCTTCCTCTGTAGGTGGCTCCCTGTTCAGCAATTCTTTGAAATGCTCTGTCCAGCGCATTTCTTGTCCTTTTTCGGTTGTTCGGAAAACCGAACGGTTGTTCGTTCCCGATGAGAGTGTTTGTTGGTGTCTGCCATTTACCACTGATAAGCCGCGTCATTTTGTAGACTGTTCCTTGTTCACCATGAGCAGCTGCATCCTCTACTTGTGTTGCCAGATCATCAATATAATGCCATTTGTCTGCTCTCACACACCCGTATCGGCGGGTAGCGATCGATTTTTCGGGGATCGATATATCGCGTCTCATCTAGACGCGATATATCGATCCCCGAACGCGCTCCTGTCGACTCCGGAACTCCACCACCGCAAACGGCGGTGGCGGAGTCAACATGGGGAGCCCTGGACATCGATCCCGCGCCGTGAGGACGGGTAAGTGATTCGATATAAGATACTTCGACTTCAGCTACGTTATTCTCCCTTAGTGTAGACCAGCCCTTAGACAGGCGTCACTGTTCTGTTTATAAATTGCTGTTACTTTGTCCCACTTCTTGTTGATCTCATCTGCATTCCCCTCCTCTTCATCAAGGTCTGCAAGTGCTTGAAACCTGTTCTTTAACTGCAGCGAAGGCTTCTGTATTTCAAAGGACTTTACCTTGTCAATATCATAACATCTGTGTCCCTTGTTTGGTGGTGTCATAAATAAACAGATCAGGGTTAAGGTCTCTTTTCCCTGGAAAGGGTTAACATGTAGTACCTGGTGACCACCTGACCAAAGGACCAATCAGAGACGAGATAATTTCAAATCTCTGTGGAGGGAAGCCTTTGTCTGTGTTCCCTGTTTTGCTCAGAGAACTCTTTTTGGATCTAAGAGGACAGTCATGTCTCCAAGTTCTCCTGGAGTAGTTTCTACTAATTAATAGTGAGTATTAATTAGAAAGGCGAATTAGTCTTATGATTTGATTTCTATATTTGCAATTGTGTGTTTGCTAAAGGAAATGCTTTATTCCTGTTTGCTGATATTGCTTTTACTGAGAAAAGGGGGAGGGGGATTCTCTCCAGAGATTGATAAGGTTATACCCTATGAGTGTCCAGCTTGGGCTCATAGAGATTCTGTATTTTCTTTTTGTTCTCTTAATAAATTCTTTTCTTTTCTTTTCTTTGGACTTGGTTAATTCCTTCTTCTGTGGGAATTCAGGGGAAGGGGAGGGGGGAAGAGACAGTTCCTCCTGGGTTTGATTCAAGCAGGTTGAATCAGGTATCTCTCTCCTAGGAAAAGGGAGGGGGGAGGAAGCAGGGGGAATGGTTTGTTTCTCCTGGGTGTAAGAACTCCATGGATCTGGGGCTCTTGGAATCCCCTAGGATTTTGGGGAAGGACTGTGTCTCAATTCACATTTCCTAATTGAGTGGTGGCAGCTTACTGGATCTAAACTAGGATTTTAGTTTAGAGGGAAACCAAGTCAGGTCCCCACATTGGAGCCCAACAGTTCCAAGTGGGGGTGAGACCTTTGACATGGTGGCATGCGGGTCCTCACCTTGAAACCCCCCAGTTTCAAGTGAGGGTAGACCCATGACAGGTGGACCCACACTTCTCAGTTTTAGCTTGATGGACGCTATCACAAGGTGGCAGTCACTGCCAACATCTGCACCCCTTCTCGCTTTCACATCTGTCAGCGAGTGTCGCATTTGCCATTGATCATGATATGGTCAATCTGGTTCTCATCTCTGCCACTTGGAGAATACCATGTCAGCTTGTGAATTTCACAGTGTTGAAATGGGTTCCGCTGATGACTAGGTCATTCATATTACAGAAATCAACAAGCCTTTCTCCATTTTCATTCATAGCGCCACACCCATGTCTTCCCATTGCTCTGTCATAGTTTGTGTTGTCCGTACCGACCTTGGCATTCATGTCTCCCATGAGGATAGTTAGGTCGTGGCATGATGCTCTCTCTAACTCCACCTGTCGTGTAAGGTAGAATTTGTCCTTTACTTCATCACTTTCATTTTTCAGAGCAGAGCACTAAATCAGGGTGATATGTTTCCCTTTCAGTCTGAATGGAATTGAATAGAAATCCATCAGCAGCAGACTTGAGAGCCAGACATATAGCTGATGTAAGGAAGTTATTGCCTATGGGTCTTTTGATTGGGGATGATATTAAAGCTTTGTTCAGTCAAGTTGACATAAATCAGTCACGGGAAAGAAATAATCCTGAACCTGTGTCTACTAGGGGCAAGGATTTGCCTATGGAGGGTTTCTCCAAATGTTTGTATGAGGAAGATGGCTGTTTATCTGTGCAAAGCAGTAATGCATATGTGGAAGAAATTTCCAAGCGTCTGTCTGGGATATCAGAAGTGAATCTGGCATTAGATAGGGCTCAGGGAAATGTTTCTCTCGAGGAAATTAAAGTTGGTGATCAGGTTAAAGCCCTAACTGAGGAAGGAAGGGACACAGTCTTGGTGAGTAATGGATTGTTGCCAAGTAAAGTTTGTGAAAGTAAGCCCGAAAAAGATAGAAATGATTTGCTTAAAGCAGCTTAGTGTAATGAGACTATCTGTAAGAAACAGCTGTTTGTCTGTTAAAGGGAAATGTTTCTCCAGCTCTTTTCTGTCTATAAAACAGATAGAAGCCTGTCGGCCTATGATGGTTGAAAATTTATCAGTTGACCCAGAGCTGATCCTGGATACAACTAAAGCCCAGGAAGGAAGTGGTCCTAAATTTGTGTCTGTTAGGGATGATGACATTGTAACTAGGTTGCATTCAGTTAATGTCATAAAAAGCCCCCGGAGACCAAGCGATTCTGGTGCTTCTATTTTGCCTGTTGCTAGTGGGTTGCTGGGTGAATATATGACAACCTTGACGGATCAGGGTGATGATATAGCCAGGGCACAAGTAAAGCACGAAGGTGATTTATCTATGTTACCCACTGACAGTGTGGAAACTTGTAACAAGGAAGAGAACGTATCTAATCTTGTGACTATGAAGTCTAGCAGTTTACCTGAAAGGGGTTGTGTGAAAATCCTTCTGATGGGCCAGAGGTGATTCTGGATGTAACTGAAACTCAGACAAATCACCAAACTCCTTCTGTTGGGCCAAAGTCAGTTCTGGACATAAATAAAAGCTCAGAACGAACCTGTTGCAGTGCATGATATTGCAGAAGGAAAGGAATTTCTTGGTGAAGACTTTGAAGTCTGTGAAAAGGAATTGTTTCCATTGACTCTTAATGGGCCATTGTTGATAGTAGACAGTCTCTCTCCTGAGGAAAGTGTGTTAATGCCTAATGGCCAAAGTCTTTCAAATGCATATGAATCCACTGGCCTTGCTTCAGAAAGACCTGGTGTGGATAACTGAAAAGATTTCAGAGGAAATAAAAATTGTTAGGGAGTTTAAACAGCCCTATAAGCTTACCCAGCTTGTTGGAGAGACAATGTTGTTGGAACATGAATGTCTCCATGTTGATTCTTTAAGTAAGCAGTCTGCGACTCATCTCCAGATATTTTGGATATGACTTGTAGTCTTAGTGGACTTGACATCTGATTCCATGTGGAAGCAGAGGTTGGTAAGGGAAGGACAAAAGAACCTTGAGTCTAACATGCTAGTGAAAGTGGATCTCTCTCTAAGGCAGAGTCCAGCCTTGGAATTGGTAACACTTGAGAATCTGAAAACTAGTAAACAAGCTGGTGTCCGTGTTGATGCAAATTACCTGACTGACTAGGGGGAGAAAGACTTGCCCATGGCCATTAGCAAAGATGCACCCAGCCTGCCAATGGATTCTGTTACACAACAGAGTTCAGATTTTGACCTTACTGGACAGGGACGAAGGGAAGGATTAAACCTTGAAATTAAAAACCACGGGTTAACCCTAAAATACCAAAACACCAAGGAAGGGGTTAAATTAAAAACCTATGTTAAGGAAGACCCTACGGTCAAGAAAAAGAAATTTTCATCATATTCAACGTGAGGGCCTGGGGCTGGATCACTTTAAGGGAACTATGTTGTTTGGACTTCTGAGTAACCAGGCAGGTAATAAAGAAGCTGTTTTGTGCTGGTTAGTGATCTAAGTATTGGAATATCCACCAGCGTTTGGGGGACTGTCTGCCCCATTCTTTGCAGTTCACCCTGATTGAGTGACCACAGCTGGCTCCCCACTATGACCCTTGTCACAATGGCAGAGTCATGCTTGGATTGAGTGGGCAAAATGGGAGAAGTGACACTACATCAGAAACGGCATTACCTGTTTCCAAGTCAAAAAAATGATCTTGAACGCTTATGGATCAATGTCCTAACAGATGAAGCACAAGACTGGCTACTACTTGGTTTCTGCTACAGACCACCAAATCATCGGCAACCTTTGGCACGCAGCCCATCAGGGAAAGCCCCTGGCAGACCAGGCTAGGCCTGGCAGGTTCGGCCAATCGCAGCTCCCACTAGCTGCGGTTCGCCGCTCCAGACCAATGGGGGCGGTGAGAAGTGGCATGGGCCGAGGGATGTGCTGCCACCCTTCCCGCAGCTCCCAAAGGGCTGAGACGGCGAACCGCGGCCAGTGCGAGCTGCAATTGGCCAAACCTATGGACATGACAGGTAAACAAACCATCCCGGCCTGCCAGGGGCTTTCCCTGAGAGGCCACGAGCCAAAGGTTGCCGATCCCTGGTATAAGTTATCAGGTAATATGTAAGTGTTTGCTCTGTTACAAAACAAACAAAAAACGAGGAGTACTTGTGGCACCCTAGAGACTAACAAAGGTATTTAGGCATAAGCTTTCATGGGCTAAAACCCACTTCATCGGATGCATGCAGTGGAAAATACAGTAGGAAGATATACACAGAGAACATGAAAAAAATGGGTGTTGCCATACCAACTCTAACAGCAGCCAGCAAACAGAGCTGTAAACAGGAGTTTCAGAGGGAGTTTACAGGGGGAGGTTGCGGGGGAGACTAAGAGACCTAGGCAGAGGAACTGACACGCTAGTGAAGGGAGTGGGTGGTGGTCTGCCAGTGTTCTTCTGGTGCCTGTTGGGGGTTTGTTTTGTTTTGTGTTTCTTGGACTAGCAGGTTTTAGGTGGGAAGGCTATAACCGATACAGAGGCAGCAGTGAAAGACACAATGAGGATGACTAGATGTGGAAGCTGCGGCATGTACATGATCCTGGAGGGGGTACCTGAAAAGAGTTTTGTCTGCATGAAGTGCCGCCTGATAGAGCTGATGGAAGAAAAGATCCGAGGACTGGAGATGCAGGTGGAAACTCTGGTCGAGTTTAGAAGGGGGTTCGAGCAGATGATGGAGCAAAGACATGAGGAGGCTGAAGGGATAAGCTCAGACTTGCAGATGGCAGCAGGACCAAAGAACTCTGAGGGGAGACTGCTGGGTGAGGAAAGTGGACAGTAGAAGCATGTGACTAAGGGCTTGGCTACACTTACAAATTTGCAGCGCTGCAGCAGGGTGTGAAAAAACACCCTCTCCAGCGCTGCAAATTGCGGTGCTGCAAAGCACCAGTGTGGTCAAAGCCCCAGCGCTGGGAGCGTGACTCCCAGCGCTGTACGTTATTCCCCACAGGGAGGTGGAGTACGGACAGTGCTGGGAGAGCTTTCTCCCAGCGTTGGTGCTTTGACTACACTTAGCGCTTCAAAGCGCTGCCGCGGCAGCGCTACTGCGGCAGCGCTTTGAAGTGCTAAGTGTAGCCACAGCCTAAGAGAACCAGGCAGAGGAAAAGACGGGCCAGTGAAGGAGAAATAGAGCTCAGGGACAGGTTTGCGGAGTTGGAAAATGAAGGAGCACAGCAGGTGGTCGCTGAAGGTGAGAGGGCAAGGAAAAAGAGAAGAGCTGCTAGTCCTACAGGAAGAGGGGAGGAGTCAATGGAGGCAACACCAAACATGAGCCCCAGGAGGATACGGGATGGGTTGCGGAGGATTGCAAGGGCGAACAGGAATCGAGAGGACTTGCAGCCAGTGGGTGCAAGGGATAGACCGGAGAATCACATTGTCACCAGGAAAAGGCAGGTCTACGTGATTGGGGACTCCTTACTGAGAATAGACAGGCCTGTAACTAGAGCTGATCCGGAGAACAGAAGGGTGTGCTGTCTGCCGGGTGCTAAGATACAGGATGTGGACCTGAGGCTGAAAAGGATCCTAACGGGAGCGGGAAAGAATCCATTGATTGTCCTTCATGTGGGAACGAATGATTCAGCTAGATTCTCGCTGGAACGTATCAAGGGAGACTATGCCAGACTGGGGAAGACACTTAAGGAAATTGAGGCTCACGTGATCTTCAGTGGGATTCTGCCGGTTCCTAGAGAAGGGCAACAAAGGTGTGACGAGATTATGGCGATCAACAGATGGCTCAGGCAGTGGTGCTATAAGGAGGGCTTTGGGATGTATGGCCACTGGGAAGCATTTATGGACAGAGGACTGTTCTCTCGGGATGGACTTCACCTGAGTAAGGAGGGAAAATAGACTTCTAGGATGGAGGCTCGCCCAACTGATTAAGAGAGCTTTAAACTAGGAATTTGGGGGAGATGTCCAGGTAATCTCCACGCTGGAATTTAACCTTGAAAGGGAAGAAAACAAAGTAAGAGGGGATACAGCCATGGGCAGAAGAATTGACATAAAGAGGAAGGGTTGTGTAGATGCCAGTCTAATAGGCGATGCTGGTGGTAGAATGTCTGTGCCTAACCGGGTAAAGAATGTCAGTGAAGCCAAACGGCAAAAATTAAGATGTCTGTACACTAATGCGAGGAGCCTAGGTAACAAAATGGAGGAACTAGAGCTACTGGTGCAGGAAGTGAAACCGGATATTATAGGGATAACAGAAACATGGTGGAATAGTAGTCATGACTGGAGCACAGGTATTGAAGGCTATGTGCTGTTTAGGAAAGACAGAAATAAAGGCAAAGGTGGTGGAGTAGCATTGTATATCAATGATGAGGTTAACTGTAAAGAAATAAGAAGTGATGGAATGGATAAGACAGAGTCTGTCTGGGCAAAAATCACATTGGGAAAGAAAGCTACTAGAGCCTCCTCTGAGATAGTGCTTGGGGTGTGCTACAGACCGCCGGGATCTGATTTGGATATGGATAGAGACCTCTTTAATGTTTTTAATGAAGTAAACACTAATGGGAATTGTGTGATCATGGGAGACTAACTTCTCAGATATAGAGTGGAGGACAAGTGCTAGTAACAATAATAGGGCTCAGATTTTTCTGGATGCGATAGTTGATGGATTCCTTCACCAAGTAGTTGAACCACCAACAAGAGGGGATGCCATTTTAGATTTGGTTTTGGTGAGTAGTGAGGACCTCATAGAAGAAATGGTTGTAGGGGACAACCTTGGTTTGAGTGATCATGAGCTAATTCAGTTCAAACTAGATGGAAGGATAAACAAAAATAGATCTGGGACTACGGTTTTTGACTTCAAAAGGGCTAACTTTAAAGAATTAAGGAAATTAGTTAGGGAAGTAGATTGGACTGAAGAACTTGTGGATCTAAAGGCAGAGGAGGCCTGGAATTACTTTAAGTCAAAGCTGCAGAAACTATCAGAAGCCTGCATCCCAAGGAAGGGGGGAAAAAAAACTACAGGCAGGGGTTGCAGACCCCTGGATGAGCAAGCATCTCAGAGAGGTGATTAAGAAAAAGCAGAAAGCCTACAAGGAGTGGAAGATGGGTGGGATTAGCAAGAAAAGCTACCTTAGTGAGGTCAGAACATGTAGGGATGAAGTGAGAAAGGCTAAAAGCCATGTAGAGTTGGACCTTGCAAAGGGAATTAAAACCAATAGTAAAACCATATAAATAAGAAAACAAAGAAAGAAGAAGTGGGACCGCTAAACACTGAGGATGGAATGGAGGTTAAGGATAACCTAGGCATGGCCCAAAATCTAAATAAATACTTTGCCTCAGTCTTTAATAAGGCTAATGAGAAGCTTAGGGATAATGGAAGGATGACAAATGGGAATGAGGATATGGAGGTAGATATTACCACATCTGAGGTAGATGCCAAACTCGAACAGCTTAATGGGACAAAAATCGGAGGGCCCAGATAATCTTCATCCAAGAATATTAAAGGAACTGTCACATAAAATTGCAAGCCCATTAGCAAGAATTTTTAATGAATCGGTAAACTCAGGGGTTGTACCATACGACTGGAGAACTGCTAACATAGTTCCTATTTTTAAGAAAGGGAAAAAAAGTGATCCGAGTAACTATAGACCTGTTAGTTTGACATCTGTAGTATGTAAGGTCTTGGAAAAAATTTTGAAGGAGAAAGTAGGTAAGGACACTGAGGTCAATGGTAATTGGGACAAATTACAACATAGTTTTACAAAAGGTAGATCGTGCCAAACCAACCTGATCTCCTTCTTTGAGAAAGTAACAGATTTTTTAGACAAAGCAAATGCAGTGGATCTAATTTACCTCGATGTCAGTAAGGCATTTGACACGGTTCCACATGGGGAATTATTAGTTAAATTGGAAAAGATGGGGATCAATATGAAAACTGAAAGGTGGATAAGGAACTGGTTAAAGGGGAGACTACAATGGGTCGTACTGAAGGGTGAACTGTCAGGCTGGAAGGAGGTTACTAGTGGAGTTCCTCAGAGATCAGTTTTGGGACCAATCTTATTTAACCTTTTTATTACTGACCTTGTCACAAAAAGCGGGAATGTGCTAATAAAGTTTGCGGATGACACGAAGTTGGGAGGTATTGCTAACACAGAGAAGGACTGGGATATCATACAGGAAGATCTGGATAACCTTGTAAACTGGAGTAATAGTAATAGGATGAAATTTAATAGTGAAAAGTGCAAGGTCATGCATATAGGGATTAATAACAAGAATTTTAGTTATAAATTGGGGTCACATCAGTTGGAAGTAACAGAGGAGGAGAAGGACCTCGGAGTATTGGTTGATCACAGGATGACTATGAGCCGCCAATGTGATATGGCCATTAAAAAAGCTAATGCGGTTTTAGGATGCATCAGGCGAGGTATTTCCAGCAAAGATAAGGAGGTATTAGTACCGTTATATAAGGCACTGGTGAGACCTCATCTGGAATACTGTGTGCAGTTCTGGTCTCTCATGTTTAAGAAGGATGAATTCAAACTGGAACAGGTTCAGAGAACGGCTACTAGGATGATCCGAGGAATGGAAAACCTGTCTTATGAAAGGAGACTCAGAGCTGGGCTTGTTTAGCCTAACCAATAGAAGGCTGAGGGGAGATATGATTGCTCTTTATAAATATATCAGAGGGATTAATATTAGGGAGGGAGAGGAATTATTTAAGCTTAGTACCAATGTGGACACAAGAACAAATGGATATAAACTGGACACTAGGAAGTTTAGACTTGAAATTAGATGAAGGTTTCTAACCATTAGAGGAGTGAAGTTCTGGAACAGCCTTCCAAGGGGAGTAGTGGGAGCAAAAGACGTATCTGGCTTAAGACTAAGCTTGATAAGTTTATGGAGGGGATGGTATGATGGGATAGCCTAATTTGGGCAATTAATTGATCTTTGATTATCAGCAGGTAAGTATGCCCAGTGGTCTGTGATAGGATGTTAGATGGGATGGGATCTGAGTTACTGCAGAGAATTCTTTCCTGGGTGCTGGCAGGTGAGTCTTGCCCACATGCTCAGGGTTTAACTGATCGCCATATTTGGGGTCGGGAAGGAATTTTCCTCCAGGGCAGATTGGCAGAGGCCCTGCAGGTTTTTCGCCTTCCTCTGCAGCATGGGGCACGGGTCACTTGCTGGAGGATTCTCTGCAGCTTGAGTTCTTCAAACCACAATTTTAAGACTTCAATAACTCAGACATAGGTTGGGGTTTGTTATAGAAGTGGATGGGTAAGATTCTGTGGCCTGCTTTGTGCAGGAGGTCAGACTAGATGATCATAATGGTCTCTTCTGACCTTAAAGTCTATGAGACTAATCAATTAAGGTGGGCTATTATCAGCAGGAGAAAAAAAACTTTTGTAATGATAATCAGGATGGCCCATTTCAAACAGTTGACAAGAAGGTATGAGTAACAGTAGGGGAAAAATTAGCATGGGGAAATAGTTTTTAGTTTGTTGTAATGACTCATCCACTCCCAGTCTTTATTCAAGCCTAATTTAATTGTGTCCAGTCTGCAAATTAATTCCAGTTCTGCAGTTTCTCGCTGGAGTCTGTTTATGAAGTTTTTTTGTTGGAGAATTGCGACTTTTCGGTCTGTAACTGAGTGACCAGGGAGGTTGAAGTGTTCTCTGACTGGTTTTTGAATGTTATGATTCCTGATGTCAGACTTGTGTCCATATATTCTTTTGCGTAGAGACTGTCCGGTTTGGCCAAGGTACATGGCAGAGGGGCATTGCTGGCACATGATGGCATATACCACATTGGTAGATGTGCAGGTGAACGAGACTCTGATGGTGTGGCTGATGTGATTAGGCTATGATGGTGTCCCTTGAATAGATATGTGGACAGAGTTGGCAATGGGCTTTGTTGCAAGGATAGGTTCCAGGGTTAGTGTTTTTGTTGTGTGGTTGCTGGTGAGTTTTTACCTCAGGTTGGGGAGCTATCTGTAAGCGAGGACTGGCCTGTCTCCCAAGATCTGAGAGAGTGAGGGATCGTCCTTCAGGATAGGTTGTAGATCCTTGATGATGCGCAAGAGAAGTTTTAGTTGGGGGCTGAAGGTGACGCCTAGTGGCGCTCTGTTACTTTTTGTTGGGCCTGTCCTGGAGTAGGTGACTTCTGGGTATTCTCCTGGCTCTGTCAATCTGTTTCCTCACTTCAGCAGGTGGGTATTGTAATTTTAAGAATGCTCGATAGAGACCTTGTAGGTGTTTGTCTCTGTCTGAGGGATTGCAGCAAATGCAGTTGTATCTTAGAGCTTGGCTACAGACAATGGTTCGTGTGATGTGGTCTGGATGGAAGCTGGAGGCATGTAGGTAAGTATAGCGGTCAGTAGGTTTCTGGAATAGGGTGGTGTTTCTGTGACCATCACTTATTAGCACTGTAGTGTCCAGGAAGTGGACTTGTGTGGACTGGTCCAGGCTGAGGCTGATGGTGGGATGGAAATTGTTGAAGTCATGGTGGAATTCCTCAAGGGCTTCTTTTCCATGGATCCAGATGATGAAGATGTCATCAGTGTAGCGCGAGTAGAGTAGAGGCGTTAGGGGACGTAAGCCGAGGAAGCATTTTTCTAAGTGAGCCAAAAAAATGTTGGCATACTGTGGGGCCATGTGAGTACCCATAGCAGTGCCACTGACTTGAAGGTATACATTGTCCCCAAATGTGAAATAGTTGTTCTGCTACTGGAAGTCATGAAAGAGGAGAAATGCATTAACGAGACGTGTGAAATATTTGTTTCCAACAGAAGTGTTATCTCCTACCCAAGAAAAGGTCCATAAACATTATAGGAACCATTGTAGAACATTAGAGGACGAAAGCCTTTGTTGATTGCTGCTGCTCCTCCTCCTTCTCCAACCCAGGAAGAGGAGACAAGTAATTGAATTCCTCCCAACAGCTGAGTTTGCAACCGGACGCAGAAAGGGGGAAGGCATAAAAAGCTCCAACAAGAAGGAACTGTATCTTTTATGCTGCTTGGATCCTGAGAGGCCAAGATTACTAAACATAAGCAACAGATCCCCAGTGCTTGGTCTGAATCAGCCCTACAGGACATACAGAGCTAACTTATCACAGAAGTTTCTATGACTTTTTGAAACTTAAGGTTGAAACACATTTGTGCGTATCTATATTTACCTGCATTAACCTTGTAAATAACTCGTTTCCTTTTCCTAGTTAATAAAGCTTGAGATAGTTTAATATAGGATTGGCTACAAGTGTGGTCTTTGGTGCAACTGACCTGGGATATGTGACTGATGCTTTAGGTAGGACTAGGAGTAACCTGAAGATTGTGATTTTTGGTGTAGAGGGACCATCTGTCACAAAAGCAAGCTCACCCAGGTGACAAGTTAGATTGGAGTACTTAAGATTGGATGGCTTTTCTAAAAATTGTGCTCTAGGAATTATTTTGGGGAAGTTCTCTGGCCTATGTTATGCATGAGGTCAGACTAGATCATCACAATGGTCTCTTTTGGGCTAGGAATGTATGAATCTCACAGAGCCTACACGCCCAAGTCTAATTTCAGAGCTGGCCATGAAGCTCCTTCCAGCCCACTTCCTGAAGCCAGGCTGGGCAGCCACAAGAGAACACAGTCACTTCCAAGTTGAGGTCAGAGAAGGCCATGGTGTTTAACGCCCATTCCTCTTCAGTCTTCATTAAAAAGGCTACTCAGCACAATTAATATTAACAAAAGAGGGAAGAAATGCAAGCCAAAATAGGGAAAGAACAGGTTAAAGAATATTTAGAGAAGGTAGATGTACTCAAGTTGGCAGGACCTGATGATATTCATCCTAGGGTACTTAAAGAACTAGCTGAAGCAGTCTCGGAAACTTTAGCAATTATCTTCAAGAACTCATGAAGGATGGGTGAGAACCCAGAGGACTGGAGAAGAGAAAAGAGGATGTTAGGAATCATTAAAAAGGGGATAGAGAATAAGATGGAGACTATCTTATTGCCCTTATCTAAATCCATGGTACGCCCAGATCTTGAATACTGCGTACAGATGTGGTCTCCTCATCTCAAAAAAAGATATCCTGGCACTAGAAAAGGTTCAGAGGGCAACTAAAATGATTAGGGGTTTGGAACAGGTCCCATATGAGGAGAGATTAAAGAGGCTAGGACTCTTCAGCTTGGAAAAGAGGAGACTAAGGGGGGATATGACAGAGGTATGTAAAATCATGAGTGGTGTGGAGAAAATGAATACGGAAAAGTTATTTACTTATTCCCATAATACAAGAACTAGGGGTCACCAAATGAAATTAATAGGCAGCAGGTTTAAAACAAATAAAAGGAAGTTCTTCTTCACGCAGCGCACAGTCAACCTGTGGAACTCCTTGCCTGAGGAGGTTGTGAAGGCTAGGAGTATAACAGGGTTTAAAAGAGAACTGGATAAATTCATGGAGGTTAAGTCCATTAATGGCTATTAGCCAGTATGGGTAAGGAATGGTGTCCCTAGCCTCTGTTTGTCAGAGGGTGGAGATGGATGGCAGGAGAGAGATCACTTGATCATTGCCTGTTAGGCTCACTCCCTCTGGGGCACCTGGCATTGGCCACTGTCGGTAGACAGGATACTGGGCTGGATGGACCTTTTGTCTGACCCAGTATGGTCGCTCAGGGGGTGGAATAGTCACACCCCAGAATGACAAGTTTTGCCGACATAGGCGGTAGTGTAGACATAGCCTTAGAAAGATTTTCCTCCCCAATATCTAACCTAACTCTAAGGGTAATGAAGCTCTAAAAGAGGCTTCCAAGGGAGGTTGTGGAATCCCCATCACTGAAGGTTTTAAAGAGCAGGTCGGAAAAACACCGCTCAAGCTTTGGTCTAGGTTTACGTGGTCTTGCCTCAGTGCAAGGGGGCTGGACCTCTTGAGGTCCCTTCCAGCCCTACATTTCTATAATTCTAGGAGGAGGACTAAAAAAAACGGAGGACAACGGGAAGAGCAACAGAAACAAATCCTGATTTGCTGTGCAGGGACAGTGGCATTACAGCAGCACCAATCATGTCCAGAACCCAGCCATTACTCTCTCAACTCTGCCAGCCTAAATGCCCCAGATCAATAATTCCCAGAACTGCAATGGTAAAGACACCTCGCACAGACACCCATACCACTTCTCCTGCATTCGTCGTCAACAATACAAGCTCACTATCAGCTGAGGAGTGCAGATGAGGGGCCTACTGGGGGTCCATACATTATGTTCCTGGGTTTTTTAGTGAGGTGGAGTGGCCTCCCGTTGAGCCAGAGGGGGAGGGACCACTCTGAGTACAGGTGGGTGGAGCCAGGCAGTGCCCGCCCCTCCCACCAGAAATCAGGGGGCAGGGCAGGAAGTATAAAGGGCCGGACCCAGAGCTCAGTTGGGCTGCAGCCAAAGAGACAGATGCCTTCTGCCTGCTCCCGAGCCAGGAGACCATAGAGGAGCACCATCCAGCTGAGGTCTGGCCAGAGCTGTTCGAGCCACCAGCCAACCAAGGCACTGACGAGTTGCTGGGACTGTCACTGGCTACCTACCCCAAAGAAACAGGGGACCATGGATCCAGGTACACCCTGCAGGGAGGGGAGAAAGTGGCCCAGGGACAGCCAACCCCCACCTAGCTGTGTTGCTGCCGGAAACCCGATCATCATGTTGCGGCTGGATTCCCTGCTGACCCAGTAGCGAAACAGTCTGCCACCGTCGGGGCCCTGGGCTGGGACCCGGTGGAGTTGGGTAGGTCCAGATCCCCCTCCCTGCTGCCATCCCACCCCTGGGGTGGAAGCCTCCCCACCTTAGGCCACGAGGCCTGCATTTGTCTGCCATCTACTTGAGCCAAGACATCAGGCAATAGACTGGTTACTGCTCTGCCCTGCCTCAGAGGTCAGAGAAATCCCCTCCTGAGCCCACAGACTGTTTGGTGCCCTGCCCTGCTTGAGCCCGGGACTAATTGCGACTCTGACCCTGCCTGAGGGCCAGAAGCTTTGAGACTGTTTGGTGCTGTGCCCTGCCAATGGCCTGAGCCATACACCTTTGCAGCTCTGCCACGCCTAAGGGCCAGAGCCTTAAACTATCTATGCCTCTGCTAATTCCCTGACCGTGGGTGACGCTCACTGATGTAGTGAGGTGGAGGACCCACTGCTAACCCACTACAGGTTGCACTGCACCACTGCCAGAGGCAGAAAAGACAATACCTGCCTGTAGCTGGGGCTGCCTTAGGCTCTCTCTCGGCACTGTCAACGTCTAGGCACCTGGAGTGCGAGGGACTGATGCACAGAGCCAAAGAACCAAGCAAGTGCAGCAGAGCGTGTGCTGCCAGCAGGGAACAGGCTCCCAGGAAAAGGAGGAGTGGCTATCCCCAAGAGCTCTGCGGGAGGAGAAGGAGCAATATAATGTTTCTGCTCCCAGGCGAACGGGCCCAACAGCTCCAGGGCCAGAGAGCAGAGAAGTGGGAGAGCAAAGCATTGGTGAGGCAGATGATTCCTTCAGGGAGACATTGCATTTCACCATTGCTAACAGGTGATTTAAGCCCCTATTCCAGGCCTTCCTGGAGCTCGCCAACATCCACTCCCTTCAGGAGCCATCTCTATTGCTCCAAGACTGCCCAGAACTGACAAGCTCTGCAGGTGGTTATGCCATGGGGGGAGGGATAGCTCAGTGGTTTGAGCATTGGCCTGCTAAACCCAGGGTTGTGAGTTCAATCCTGGAGGGGGCCACTTAGGGATCTGGGGCAAAAACTGGTCCTGCTAGTGAAGGCAGGGGGCTGGACTCGATGACCTTTCAAGGTCCCTTCCAGTTCTAGGAGATTGGTATATCTCCAATTATTACCTTTTATTACCTTTATCAATTAACTGTGACATTCCCCTCTGGTGTTATCAAGACTAGGCCACTCCAAACCCTGACTCTGGGAGCCAGCCTTACCCTGCTCTGCTGTGAGAACCCCCACTCCTGGGCTGCTCTCACACAGCCTCTGGCATATAAACTGCTCCCAGCTACTTGTAAGTGAATGACACTAGCCAATGTCTCCAGTCCCAGACACAACACCGTCTTGCAGGGTGTGGTGGGCGCTGAAGCTTATATGAGTTCATCAATTTAACAAAGAAACTGATATGCACCAGGCTTGTTATCCCAAGGGATACTTCAAACCAAATATACTGCTTCAGGTAGAACAAACTAACTATAAAGATAGATTTTAAGTGATTACAAGTCAAAGCATAACAAGTTGGATTTGGTCAAATGAAATAAAAGCAAAACGCTTTCTAAGCTGATCTTAACACTTTCAGTGCCCTTACTAACCTATATCCTTCTCACCACAGGCTGGCTGGTCGCCCTTCAACCAGGTTCTCCCCTTTGATCAGTGCGTCAGTCGCTTGGTGGGGATGTCTGTAGATGGAGATGGGAGAGAGAGAGCATGGCAAATGTCTCCCTTTTATCATGTCCTTTCTTCCCTCTTGCCTTTGCCCCCTACCCCTGTCAGTCAGGTGAGCATTGCCTCATCAGTCCCAAACTGACCAAAGGAAGGGGGGGTGACCCCCTGGAGAGTCTAACAGATTCTTTTGTTGCTGCCTAGGCCAGCATCTTTTGTTCTTGTGAGGCATGGCTGGGTTTGTCCCATACCTGCCTTGATGAGGTGTGAACTGCCTCTCTGCTCTTGGAGCATTTCTGTCTGGGCTTGCTTTAAGCCATGAGGATATACATGAAATTATAACCCATAACATTACTATATCATCACTGTAACAATGCTCAGTACATCATGAGCCTTCCAAAGACACCGGACATGACAAACTTTGCATTGGATATCACACAATCATTTTACAAGAATGAACATGGGGCTGCCAGTGTGACACTCTGTACCTCAGGGGAACACCCAACATCTAAAACTTGAGCTGGATCAGATACGTATATGCTTTTATGCTAAGATCACCACCTTCAGCACAGCACCAAACAAGCAGTTAAAACATGACAGAACCACCACGCCTGGAATCTCTCTCTCCAGACAGACCTAAGCCAGCAGTCTCTCTACCACATCCTGCAAGTGAGGAAAGATTAAAACATTTAAAGCATTAACTTGTAGCTTTGGCCCATGATGGATGACTGAACATGAGACATGATGCAATGATGCACCCAGAGAGGGAAGGACTTTGATCAAAACACAGCATGAGTTTTACCACATCCAGAGAGGCTCTACATCTACAAAAGCAACCGAAGGAGGTTTCACCAAACTTGAGCAATTGTAGGTGGATGACGCCACCATACCACTACAATTTGCCACGGAAATCAGGCTTGCTGTAGCTAACAAAACTGGAACCATCCCAGGATAAACGGACATGTGCTGAGCCCTGAAGAGGGAGGAAAGACTGAAACCTGGTGGAAGGAACATAATCTTGAGCTCCTTCTCTCCTAGCACTTACTAAAATTGAAGTTCTAGAAATTAGAACCCCAATGTGACACTGTACCTCAAAAAAGCACCCTGGAACCCCCATATTCACCACTGGGATAGGACTGATATGTTGGGTACAAAGTATGCCTTGTGAGGTATCATTTGAGAAGTCATGATCTGCTGACCATTACTATCCTGTTGAATTGTGTGCTACCCTTCTCTCTGAAGTTATGAAGTGTTGCCATAGGTTTGGTACTGAAGCATGTAATACGTGGGAAGTGCCCACAGCTAGCCTTTCAGTGGCAACAAAGGAGCAACTGACAAGGCAGATTTACATCAGCACCAGCCCACAGGCATTGACGGCCCACCAAGAAGATCCACTCTCCCAGAGACTCCTCAATGGGATGATTCAGTTGGGGATTGGCCCTGCTTTGAGCAGGGGGTTGGGACTAGATGACATCCTGAGGTCTCTCCCAACCCAAATCTTCTTTGATTCTATGACTGGGAGCTACCTAACCCGCACGTCACAGCAACGGTCTTTCTAGCAGCTGGAGAGAAAGTATAAATGAGGGTCAATGGCATCACCACAGGGCCTCTCTCCTCCCCCATCTTAACACCTGGAAGATGATTTGGAAGACAGACTGAACTGGGGAGATTGGTACCAGTCTGGGAAGGAAATTCTGCCTGTGTAATAAGAACTGTCAACTGCCTGGAACATCCAGTGGGGTGAGAAACTGCTTGATTCAACTCTTGCTTAGTCTGTAGAATTTAGACTCTGATTTTATTTATGTAAACAACTTTGATCTGTCCATACTTATAATCACTTAATCCTTCTATAGTGAATTGGTTTTATATTTTACAGTAACTCCTTAACGTTGTAGTTATGTTCCTGAAAAATGCAACTTTAAGCGAAACGATGTTAAGCTAATCCAATTTCCCCATAAGAATTAATGTAAATGGGGGGGTTAGGTTCCAGAGAAATGTTCTTCACCAGATAAAAGAATATTTGTATATATACATACATACACACACACACAGAGTATAAGTTTTAAACAAACAATTTAATACTGTACACAGCAATGATGATTGTGAAGTTTGGTTGAGGTGGTGGAGTCAGAGGGTGGGATATTTCCCAGGGAATCCCTTACTGCTAAATGATGAACCAGCACTTGGCTGAGCCCTCAAGGGTTAACACGTTGTTGTTAATGTAGCCTCACAATCTGCAAGGCAGCATGAATGGATGGAGGGGAGACAGCATGGCAGACAGAGAGACACATCCTGTGTGGTGGAGAGAGAGAGATGCGCATTGCCCCTTTAAGTATGCTGACCCCACTCTAAGTACATTGCCTTTTTAAGTAGATTAGCAAGTTGAGAGAGCAGCTGCTGCCAGCAAGCTCCCTCAGTCCTGAGCCGTTGTGTCCCTCCCCCCCACACACACACACTCTGTGGAGATGTGGTACAGGAGCAGAGGGGCAGGAGTGGGCACCCTGACATTAGCACCCCTCTTCCCCTCCCCCTGTACAGCAAGCAGGAGGCTCCCAGGAGCAGCTCCAAGGCAGAGGGCTGGAGCAGCACACAGCAGTGGTGGGAGGGACAGCTGAACTGCCTGGCAATTGATAGCCTGCTGGGTGGCTGCTGTGCAGGGAACTTAGGGGAGCTGATGGGGGGGCTGCCGGTCCACACTGGTGCCAAGCCCCCACCAGCTAGCAACGGGCTGCTCTTCCTGCAAGGAGTGGACAAACAGGTGGCTGCCAAACATTATAAGAGAGCATTGCGCAACTTTAAACGAGCATGTCCTCTAATTGATCAGCAACGTAACAAAACTTTAACCAAGACGACTTTAAGTGAGGAGTTACTGTACCTAAAACAGCTTGGTTTTTGGTTGACGTGCTTAGAGAATCTCAGCTCAGGTTAAAAAGAGTGGTTGCACTTCCCTACCTTTTGTTGGACTGGTTAACTAATTAGTGAACTTGCACTGTCTTGAGCAGGGTAAGATGGTATATTTCTGCGGTTAGTTGCTGGTGCCTCTCTGTATAATTTATGACTGGCTTAGAGAGCACTGAGGCAACTTAGCTGGGTGTGGGTCTCCACATGCCGCTTGTCACTGGCACAGCAGTGCAAGACAGCCCAGGCTGCAGTGTTAAGGGGGCACAGCGTTCCCACAGTTCCAGGTTGTACCCTGGGGATCCCATCACATCCAGCCTATCTTTATGAAGCAACTGGTGTCACAGTTCATAGCATCAAAATCGTGGGAAATTGTAGAAGTAAAAGAACTCTGAATTTTGTTAATTTTTTAAAAGTCGTGATGGGTTTGGACAGAACTCTGTAATGGGCTAGGTGCTGAAAGAAAAAACATGGTAAAAGAGCAGACAAAAGCGTAACAGAGGCCTAGCTAGTTAGCAGGCTGTTTGGGTTTTACTGACAAAACTGCAAGCTTTTCATTGGGGACAATGTGTGCAACTACTTCATGTCTGAAAGTAACAATGCTTCTGAAGTGAATCACAAGTCGCAGGACTTGTTTCCTCACACCAAAGCTCTGTTTTTGAGAGTCTGAAGCCTATACTGCAACTGCATCAAGGGGAAAGTGGCTGGGGGCCAGAGCGATGTTGCTGGCTCACAGGCCGCGGCTGGGCTGGGACACAGCAGCAGAGTTAAGGTTGTTTGAAGAGCACTAACTACAACTCTCTCGGGGCTTGGCAACACTGGAGAGTTGCAGCGCTGGTGTTGGGTTTACAGCGCTGCAACTTACTCACCGTCCACACTTGCAAGGCACATACAGCGCTGCATCTCCCTGGCTGCAGCGCTGGCTGTACTCCTGCTCTGCCTCGGGTATAACTATTGCAGCGCTGGTGATGCAGCGCTGCTCCGCCAGTGTGGCTACCAAAAGCGCTGTTATTGGCCTCCAGCAGAATTTTCCCATAATGCTTTTAACTAAAGAACTCTCTTTGTTTTGATATGATGCCTGTTTTGTTGTGAACTCGGGGCTCCAGGAGCTGCTGATCTAAAAAACAAACAGCTCCTGTTTGCTGTGAATGAGGCAGGTTTAAGAGTGAATGAGGGGTCGGGGAAATGGTCAGAATTTGCAAGGCAGGGAGCTGACACAGTGTCAGCTCCAAAAATCCACTCTCTCCCCCACACGGTCCCTGTCACACTCCACCCCACCCCCCTCTTTTGAAAAGCACGTTGCAGCCACTTGAACGCTGGGATAGCTGCCCATAATGCACCACTCCCAACACCGCTGAAAATGCTGCAAATGTGGCCACACTGCAGCGCTGGTAGCTGTGAGTGTGGCCACATTCCAGCGCTTTCCCTACACAGCTGTACGAAGACAACTGTAACTCCCAGCGCTGCACACCTGCAAGTGTAGCCATGCCCTCATTGTCAGACACATGGGTGCAATTAAACATTTAGTGAATTTCTTATTCAAACTTCTTTAAATCTTTGGTTCTGGAATCTCCTCAATTTTGTTTTTGCAATGGAACGCGAAGTTTTGCCAGATGGCTAGTCACAGTGAATACGAAGACCGCAGAACCCTGAAGTGTATGATATGAGCAAGGCCAATGAACGACTGGGTATAGTCTGCATACACCTCAGTAAAGGGAAAAGGCAGCGTTACCGAACTGCTGGCTTCTTTGGGCACTGCCACTTCCACCTTCCCCAACTGACTGATAGGATGTTCTACTGCTGTTCAGTCTACTGTTCTTAGGTATCATCTTTTCAATTTGGAAAGCACCTAGGACATTTCAAGGCTTCTGGGAACAAAATAATGTGGAGGATATATTTTTAGGTGTCTGCTTTAGGAGACGAGGACACTGGGGTAGGGTTTGGATGAAAAAAAATAAACTAACATTGTAGTTGGATTGTTTGTCTTCAGGCACATCCAGCTCCATTGCACAATAAATGAATACCAACCATCAAGTCAAATATTTCACTATTTTAGTGTATTAACTCCCATGGAAGGGCAAAATACCAAATTGTCTTGTGAAAACCCTGAATTACTTGGAAAAGACAGCTCTGGAACGGTCTTTCCCAACTCGTTTGGATGGGTGAAAAAAAAGAGCACAAATGGCTAGAACTCTCTTTACAGGAAGTTATCTGACAGACTGCAGTTACAGACTGAATAGCTTGGCTCCCTTGTCTAACCAGAGCTTTTTATAAGCACGGCAGACACGCACTCAGTGAACATAGACGTGGCTTGTAACTGCCAAGAACTACACACTCATCGGTAGAGCCACAATGTTGATAGCCTCCGTAGACAGAGTGGTAGAAGGTATAAATACAATGAACACCTCCATTTTATGTGCATGGTACACCATGAGCAAAAAGACAAACTAATAGCAAAAAAAATTATAAGTACATCAGAAGCAAGAAGCCTGACAAAACGAGTGGGGCCACTGGACAAGTGAGGTGTCCAAAGAGCACTCAAGGAAGACAAGGCCATTGCGGAGAAGCTGAATGAATTCTTTGCATCAGTCTCCACTGCAGAGCATGTGGGGGAGATTCCCACACCTGAGCCATTCTTTAGGTAAATCGGAGGCACTGTCCCAGACTGAGTTGCCAGAGAATGTTTTTGTGCCTTTATGCTATATACTATGCAGACTTCACAGGGGAGACCAGTGTTTCTCAAATTGGGGGTCCTGACCCAAAAGGTAGTTGCGGGGGAGGTGGGGGGGACAAAAGGTTATGGGGGGGTCGTCAAGGTATTGCCACCCTTAGTTCTGTGCTGCCTTCAGAGCTGGGCGGCCTGAGAGCAGTAGCTGTTGGCTGTCCCGCCAGCAGCAGCACAGAAGTTAAGGGTGGCAATACCATACCATGTCACTCTTGCTTCTGCGCTGCTGCTTTCAGAGCTGGGCGGCCAGAGAGTGGCAGCTGCTGACTGGGGGCTCAGCTCTGCAGGCAGCTGCGCAGAAGGGTGGCAATACCATACCTTGCAACCCCTGCCACACAACTCCTTTCGGGGTGAGGACTCCTATAATTACACCACCATGAAATTTCAGCTTTAAATAGCTGAAATCATGAAATTTATTGTTTTTTAAATACTATGACCGTGAAATTGACCAAAACAGACCATGAATTTGGTAGGGCCCTAATCATGGGGGAATTGTGTGTGTCTCTATATTGTCATAAACATACTTGGCGGCAGGTATTTTGAAATAAATTACCAAAAGAATTGAAACTGGTACGATTATATAGTGTTATATTGATAAATAAAATATGCAGAATTTTAAAATATTGTTCACAGAATTTTTAGTTTTTGGCACAGAATTTTTAATGTTTTGGTGCAGAACGCCCCCAGGAGTAGTAGTTGGCTCCAATGGTTAGTCTCACTGTGCAAACACTGTACCTTAGTTCTGTTGCATTCTCCTCCCATGTAGGGTGACCAGACAGCAAATGTGAAAAATCGGCATAGGGGTTAGAGAGGTAATAGGAGCCTACATAAGAAAAAGCCCCAAATATCAGGACTGTCCCTATAAAATCGGGACATCTGGTCACCCTATTCCCATGCCAGGACTTGCAGGAGTTATAAAAATGTGGATATGCACTATTGAGCATGACCTCAAAACATTTCTAGATGGTCTTCTCTGCTTTACTAGCAAAGGCAGTGCTATGCACCAGCTCTCAATGCAGACTGACTGACACACACACACACACACACACAGATAAGACGCTGGCTTTGAGTTAACAAGGACAAAGACATCAGTCACTTTCTCAAAGAGTGAAAAGCTATTTCTCTAAATCTTGTGTCTGAAAGTGATTGCCCCATAAACCTGCCCCAGAGATGAGGTGAGGAGGCATGGGGGAAGAAGGCAATATAACAGGGAGATGGAGACACCAGGACTTGCCCTCTGCATGGAGCAGACATTGCTTATATTTTGTGCATTTGACACCTACATCCAACACTGATGTGTGCCAACATCCATGGAACAGGGCTCAGCTGTGCACTAGCCATCCCCAAAGGGGTCTTGCAAGGGACTCTCCCAGGCTACCGCCACCCTCTCCTCCCTGTGGGACAGTGCTCAGCCCTGGGGGTCATATCCTGTTTGGACTCTTCCACGGACACTCAGATAGCCAGTGTCACTTCTGGTGTCATTATCAGTGCAGAAGTCCAGACAGCCTGTGTCCTAGCCCTGCCCCAGCCCCCTGAGGCCAGACGCCCCATGGCTTGGGCAGCCCTTAAAGGAGTTTATGGCAAGCAAGATGGCCAGAGGGAAGGTCACTGGCTACTTCATTTACTTAGCTCTCATTCAAAAGACAAATGAAAATGACAGAGCAGGTCCCTAGCTGATCTGTGCAAGGACCTGTTCCACTCTGACCTCCTTTGGCTGTAACACTCGTCTTGACTTAAACTGAGCTCTCTGAAGCAGGGACGGTCTCACTGTCGGTTCAGCAGCCAGCCCACTGGGTCCCTGATCACAGCCGTGGGTGCTAGTCCACCACGACTAACCCTACAAGAAGCAGTGCCTGTGTGAGGGTGTACACACACACACGCACGCGTTAGAAAAGGGACTACCAAGTCCAGTGCCTGTTGCCACCCTCAGCTGTCTCCCCCACTGCCTCCTTCAGAGTACACGTTCCAGGCCACAGACTGTATCTTTGCATGGTGTTCAGCACCCCAGCCCCACTCCCAGGCGCGGTGTCTTAGTGCTCCACAGTACAAGCAGCCCAAGTACACTCATGCCACACTCCCAGATCCCCTTCACTTGGGTGCCTGGCTATTTCTGAGCAGCACAAGTGACAGCTCAGAACCGCTTCTCCTGCCACCCCCATGTATCAGACCCCTCCTAGAGCGGCTTTGGGACTCACTGTAGGAGACATGCAGGGAGCCTGCGCTTTGCTGACAGGCTCACATTCCAGTGGCTGCTCCAACAGTATTTGTGGTTGGAGTCAGAGACGTCAGGGAGATGGATAATCATAGGGGCTCTCTACAGATGCAGCTTCCCAACCAGCTCCTAGGGTACAGAGCCCCCAGCAGCTGTGCTTCATGCTTCCTCCCAACAGGCTGTACACACAGCCATGGGTCAGCATGCAGCTGGGGAGAGATAAGCATCCCAAGGGTCCCTATGCAAAGGAAGGTGGGGAAGAGAGAGCAGAGCACAGGAGTCCTTGAAAGTGGCTTGCAAGGGCTAAAGCATTCTGCTGAAGAGAAAAGCGCAACTGGACAGGTGAGGCTGCTGAACAATCCTGTGTCTGTCAGTGCCCTGCCCTGGCTAGGGAAAGTGCAGGAAACCCAGGACACAGCGAGGCATAGGGGAGTGGGGTTCACGGGGCCTGTGCATGTGGCTGAAGCAGCATCTGCTGCCCACTGCTGGCAGGAACTAGTTAGCACCCAGTCACAAGAGGGGCAGACCAGGACTGGGGTGTACTAGAGCCCCCCACTCAGAACAGCATGGGGGAGCTCAGGAAGCACATGACAAAGGGATCCCCACTCCCTTCCAACACCAGGGCACCTAGGAGCTGCACTAGGCTCATGCTGTCCAGTGAACACAAGAACAGCCGTACTGGGTCAGACCAAAGGTCCATCCAGCCCAGTATCTGTCTGCCAACAGTGGCCAATGCCAGGTGCCCCAGAGGGAGTGAACCGAACAGGTAATGATCAAGTGATCTCTCTCCTGCCATCCATCTCCACCCTCTGACAGAGGCTAGGGACACCATTCTTACCCATCCTAGCTAATAGCCATTAATGGACTTAACCTCCATGAATTTATCAAGTTCTCTTTTAAATCCTGTTATAGTCCTAACCTTCACGACCTCCTCCATAGGTTAACTGTGTGCTGCGTGAAGAAGAACTTCCTTTTATTTGTTTTAAACCTGCTGCCTATTAATTTCATTTGGTGACCCCTAGTTCTTATATTATGGGAACAAGTAAATAACTTTTCCTTATTCACGTTCTCCACACCACCCATGATTTTATATACTTCTATCATATCCCCCGTAGTCTCCTTTTCCAAGCTGAAGAGTCCCAGCCTCTTTAATCTCTCCTCATATGGGACCCGTTCCAAACCCCTAATCATTTTAGTTGCCCTTTTCTGAACTTTTTCTAGTGCCAGGATATCTTTTCTGAGATGAGGAGACCACGTCTGCACACAGTATTCAAGATGTGGGTGTACCATGGATTTATATAAGGGCAATAAGATAGTCTCCAGCTTATTCTCTACCCCCCCCTTTTTTTTTAAAAAAGCCAAAACATTAACAAGACAGGCACAAAGCAGCAGTCAGGGCAAGCTGCAAACAAGCAGAGGGGGCAGGACTTGCCTCACCACAGACAGACGGAATCCCACAGGCCTGGCTCAGGCATTTCTATCACTTGGCCACTCCACTCTTCGCCCATTAGCCATTGCTTAACTCTCAGGCCTGGTCTACTCTGGGGGGGAAGGGGGAAATCGATCTAAGTTATGCAACTTCAGCTATGCGAATAACGTAGCTGAAGTCGACGTACTCAGATCTACTCACTGCAGTGTCTTCACTACAGCAAGTCGACTGCTGCCGCTCCCCCGTCGACTCCACCTGCGCCTCTCACAGTGGAGTACAGGAGTTGCCGGGAGAGCACTCGGGGGTCGATTTATCACATCTAGACTAGACATGATAAATCGACCCCCACTGGATCGACCCCCACCCGCCAGGTAGTATAGACATACCCTCAGAATCTGTTCAGCAAGCCTGGCAGCGGGCTGTGGGAGACAGAGCCCTGTGCATACCCTGGGCCAGGAGTCAGGCCGGCCAGGGAAGAAGCGTTTCCCCTACAGGCCGTCACAATGAAGCTATTAGCAGCAGCAGGTGTCACTGCTAACACTCCCCTAGCTAACAGGGCACAGGTCTCTGGTATTAGAGCACTCAGCATGCTCCCTCCCCCAGCAGGCTTGGCTACCTAACCTGCCTCTCTCCAAGCTCCACCCTCACTCAGCACTTGGCCAGCTGGGCCCAACAGAGTGTTTCAAAGCACCCCTCCTCAGTAGCATCAGGTGGCAAGAGGTGCATCCTGCTGAAGGGGTCCTCCCACCCAGGAGCCCACTCAGCCACTCTGGGGCAGCTGGAGAGGTGGCCTGCTGGGAAGGGGTGCCTTTGGCTCCAAGCAGATGCCACCCAGAGGCAGTGGCCTTCCAAGGCCCATGCAGATGCATGGCAAAGCAGGAATGAAGCCCAGTGAGTGGCATCTGGAAGGGGAAGATGGAGTTCCCCAGGAGTTGGAGACTTCCCTGCTCTCCCCCCCACCCCCCACCCCCAAAATGAAATGATATCCTTAATGGCACTGGGAACAGGGGCAAAGGACCCACTCACCCCCAACTCCCCCCAGCCAACACACTAGTCCTCAGCCCAAGACACATTCTACAAGCCACAGCTCCGCCTGGTTCTATCTTCGACAAGCCTCTTGCTGGGAGCAGCCGCCAGTTCAGTGCTGTTACTCTAGAGCAGGGGTAGGCAACCTATGGCACGCGTGAAAAGGTGGCATATGAGCTGATTTTCAGTGGCACTCATGGTGCCCAGGTCCTGGCCACCAGTCCAGGGGGCTCTGCATTTTAATTTAATTTTAAATGAAGCTCCTTAAACATTTTTAAAACCTTATTTACTTTACATACTATAGTTTAGTTATATATTATAGACTTATAGAAAGAGACCTTCTAAAAATGTTAAAATGTATTACTGGCACACGAAACCTTAAATTAGAGTGAATAAATGAAGACTCGGCACAGCACTTCTGAAAGGTTGCCGACTCCTGCTCTAGATCAGTGGTTCCCAAACTGGGGTTCGTGAAATGTTACAGGGGGTTCTTGGGAAAAAATTCCCTAATAGCAGACAGAGCTGTCGCTAGGGACCCCGGGCAGCATGGGGCCAGCAGCCCGGAGCCCCTAGACTTCCACGAGCTAAGCAGATCAAAGCAAGCATATCTATCACACTGAGGAGATTTAAACTTCAAGACTCCTTATAAGAAACGGAAAGGGCGGTGAATATTTTTTGCTGTTTTTAAAATTATTATGAAGAACAAATTTAAGCTTTTTGGTAACGTGCTCTGTTTGCCTGGACTGCTCAAGACCTGAATGCTTGTGTAGGAGGAACTCTTGAGTGAGATCTTGGGAGAGTGTTGCCGTTTTCGTAATGTAATAAAAATACTGTAATAAATAATTAATAATAAATAGTGTGTAAAAAGCATGTCATAAAAACAAATTTTATATTTCCAAGATCACTGCTTTTATAATTTATACTCAGGTACAGGAGAAAATCCCTGGAAATATTCATTTTTAAGAGGGGGTTCGCGAGACTTGACGTGCTAGTGAAAGGGGTTCACAGGCTGTTAAAGTTTGGGAACCACTGCTCTAGAGCAATCTGTTTTCCCTCTGCTATTGGAATCCTTTCTGTTTCCTCTCTCACCCTTCCAGGTTCCTCCAGCCCCTTTATCAGGAAACCAGCCGACTCACCAACATTAATGACTCTGAAAAAATGTCCCCTCCCCCTACTCCCTTCCCCAGCAAGGACAAGAAAGGGGGAAGGAGACAAGGAGTAAACAATGACTGCTACCAAATATGGAATTAACAGACGGTGATGAAGCCATAGTCCAAGCATTTAAACATCCTGCTGGGCAGATTTAAAGGGCCAAGGAAACAGCCAGGCCCCAGGGAGCTCACTGAGCAGCTGAGCGAGGCGTCATGGCAGGGGACAGAGAGGAGACAGCAGAGCGGAACTGGAAAGTCATGAGATGAATTACAGAAGGAACAGAGTCAAAAATGCCCTCTAAGTGCCCCAGCCAGACATCCCACGGTGAGGGGGTTCCTGGGCTCTCCATGAGGCACTCTGCTCCTCTCACCCAGGCAGGGACAGCCTTGTTCTTTAGAAGGACGCCCCCTCAACCGTCCATCAGTCTCTGAAAAAGGCCCATGGGAGTAGCCAGCACAGTCACAGGCTGTGGGTGCAGGACAGCTCACAGCCTTTTCTCCCTGTGACTGCAGCACAGGAACCAGCACTGCATTTCCCCTTTTTCTGGGTTACATCTGCATTCTGTCCAGGGTGACACCAGCTCTGGCCAGAGCACCCACTTCAGACCACAAGCGTGACAGACACACCCCAGCTGATGGGGGAGAACTGGAGTTACGTGCTCTCTCCTCTGGGCACAATCAGCCTTTTGTCCTGGGCTGTCAGAGCTCCAGCCAGCCCCCCTGCCAGGCCAGTCCTGCGGCAACCCCCGTCCCCCCTTGCACGCCAAGACCAGGGAAGAGACATGGCTGCAGGGAAGGCCAGCCTGGCTCCCGCTGTGGAAGTGAATCCCAGCCCCTGACTCTGCACTGAGAGCCAGCCCCTGCCCCCTGGGCTCGGCAGGGCAGGAATCCAGCAAGTTAAAAAAAAAAAGTTTGGCTCTCCACAGCCAGCAATCCTGTCCTGTGGCTAGGCAAAGGGGAGGGAAGTTCTAATGTCCAAAGCAGAGGGGTGGGGGAGAAGACTGGCACTCAGGCAGCAGAGCCAGGGCACCGGAGGAGAGCCCAGAAATCGGGGTCCTACGCCGGGCTCTGCTACGGACTCCTGGTGTGACCTTGGGCCAGCCACATAAGCCAGCCACAGGGCTAGTACCTCACACGCAGGAGAAGACGAGACTGTTGGTGCTAGCAAGATACCCACAAACCATGGTGAGGGGACTGCAGAGTACCCAGATCATTTACAGCGTTTAGATCATATTCCAAAATGACCTGCTTCTGGCACCCTCCTCCCCACAGCCACCTTCCCTCAGGCCCCCAGCCCTCCAAAGGCCCGAACAGAAACACTGCCAGGCTGGGAAGGGGGCACTGACAGTGCTAGCTATAAATAACCCCCGAGGCGCCAGTGCACCATGCACAGGACGGGAGCTGCGCCTCCTGCGGAGCTGGGCAGCTATAATTGATTTGGGGTTGGTCCTGCTTTGAGCAGGGGTGGGACGAGATGACCTCCTGAGGCGCCTTACACCCCTAATCCTACGATTCTATGAATTGGCTCCAAACAGCAGAGTGTGTCAGACCCCAAGAAAAGCGAACACCAAGAGCAGCCTGAGCCCCAAAGGGATGTCCTATTAGAGCAGCCCTAAAGGCAAGGCAAGACCCTGCCCACCTGAGCCCCACCTCCCAGGTTCTCCTTGCTCTTTTCATCAGGCCAGCTCCACTTACTAGGGAATGGGGGATCAAAGCCACACAGACAACTGGCTGGGTATTTATAACAGCTGCCATCCCCATCTGGGACCAAGCGCAACATGGACCTTTCTGCATCCTGCTTCCCCAAGATGGCATCTCCGAGCCAGAGGTGGGAGTCCAGGCTCTCCCCGCCCAAGGCCCATGTGTGAGATCCCAGCCTCACCAGGATCAGAGCACCTAGGTGGTCTCCAACCCCACGGTGAGACTCTTCACTTCCCACCACCACCTGAGGCTGCATCCATCCACGCGACGGGACCTGCCACACAGGATTAGACCTATGGCCAGCCTAGCACCAAGAGGGGTGGGGGGCTTCTGAGGAAGGCAGCCCCTCTGACATGCAGCTGTGTGCTACTTCCTCCTGACCCTGGGTTAGGCCAGCCTGCGCACCCATGCCGGATGTCACGCCGTATCCTGCTGAGTGCCCACACAGATGCTGCTATTGTTCTTTATGGAAATTAACCCTTCCCATCCCAGACACAGACCTGCTGCCACTGCCATCCCTGGATTTCACTCTTGTGACTCTGAACTCATGGCACTAGCAAGATACCTGACCACCCTGGGAAGGCCCTTAGCTCAACGATGGGCCCTCTCCTCATCTTCAGCAGGCTTGGGGCTGAGCCTCTCTCTAGCAGCCGTGGAGGCTTCCCCAGTAACAGGCTGAATTTCTTCAGGTTTGTGCTATCAGCCTCCCTCCTCCCCACTCTTCTGGTTCCTGCTGCATTTCCACAAGGGAGTGGGCACCAGCACTAGCACGGGCCCACAAGTGCTGACTGCATGGGCTTGCGTATCAATGTGTAGCCAAGATGGGACTATCTAGAGAGCTCTGGACCCCCAGCACGCCAGAAGTAGGGGCAGGCTGCTCTCCTTGACAGTCCTGCAGAGGAAGGGTAATAGCTTCTCCCAAGACTTTACCAGAGGGGAAGCAGCTGTCGAACATGCTCAGTGCAGACCTCAGTCTCACAGGAGCGAGCAGGGCCTTTGTTCTGATGCCACAGCAGGGTAGATGTGAACTTCAGAGAGTCAGGTGGAGGTGACACTGAGGTGAACAGGGATGGGAGTCCCTTCATTCCAGCCCCTGTTTTGGTGGCTGAGCTGTTAGGCTGGACCCTTCCAAAACTAGGATCTCCAGCCCCAAAGTGCAATTTCCAAAGTGCACATGGAACCCAGTTTCCACCTGAATGTCTGGATATTTGTCCAGGGCTGAGTGGCTATTTGGAAAACGCACCAGGAGGCGCAGGCATCCCTGAGTCCTGGCACAAGAGCCAAAGGTGCTTCTCCTGCTGGGGCTAGGAACCTCTAGAGATGCTTGGTGCCATGACAAGCTATAGCGATGGGCGGTGTTGGAAGCTCGTCCTTCCCTCATCTCCACCACACCCAGGATCACTGTGCAAACCAGCTGAACAGAGCCTGCCTGGAAGATGCAAACAGTGATGCACCAAATCTCAGCAGCTGGAAATTAAACTAATTGCATGCATCCTCTCTGAACATGTGATCCCTAAATCCAATTCCAATGGTGCACACTCTGGTGTGGCACGCTCCATCGCAAACTCTCATGATGCTGACCAGGACTAACCAGTCAGCATAGTCACGATGAAGCCCTGAACTATGGATTGCCTATGCTGCGATCGGAGGTATGAATGCAGCACGTGTAGACACACTCAAACTGGCTTGAAGCTAGCTGCCCTGAATACTAACAGCAGTGAAGTTGCAGCAGCACGGAGTTCAGCGCAAGCCCACCCGTGACCCTGGGTACTTACTCTGGTGGCTAGCTCACCCCGAAGTTCGTGCTGCCAGTTTTGCTGGTATTAGTACTTGTGATACTGAGATGACAGCTAGCTCAGGTACGCCTACATGTGCTACAAAAGCACCTCTGATTGCAGTGTAGTCATTTCCTAAGTGACCATGCTGAACATGCCTTGCCCTGGATAGCAGTCAGCTCACTCAATTTCACCAGTATGCAGTGATGCAGAGAGCCCCTCTCCCATTTCTGCACTAGCCCTGGTGCTAGGAATAGTGGGCATGCCCGTGTACACCAGCCACCAGTGTTTATCACCACGCTGCCTGGATTGGTAAAAACGCCTGTCGTTCCCATTGGCACTTACACTCCCACCAATAGAGCTGTAACCCTGGTAGCTTCCCCATAACTGCCAGTGCAGGATGCCTGAAATAGCACAGGGGGCCCCTGCAGGGCCAGCTTTACCAAGTGCCCTGAGGGACCTGGGGAGGCAGATTGTGCCTAGGTGTGACAGCAGTTCTGCTCCTAAGGAAAGTGCAGCTCTGGGGACTTGGAGCAGGGTGATAGCAGCTGGCCGAGCTGACCACGTCCATGTACAACAGAGAAGAGCAAATGTTTGCAAGTTTGCCTCTGCTATTCCAGCCAGCATCTTCCTGGGCAGGAACTGGTTAGTGACAGATGGACATGTCTGCCCTGGCCCTTCCACATGGAAATAGCATCCACCACTCTGGCAACCTCAGGCCCTTCCTTTGAGATGCACATCACCCGGGCCCAGGGCCCAGAGTCTATCATTCAGAGTAACTGTAATAAGCTAGAGACCCTGTCAAATCCTGTGCAGCAAATCAAGGCTATAAGGGCACATTTGGGAGGTGTAATTGGCGCCTCAGCTTGGGGCATCAACCACCTTCCTTTCAGGAAGATTCCCACAGTTAAGTTTTAATGTCTCAATTCATCACCAAACCCTCTCACCCCACCTCCATCAAAACAGCAGCGTGTAGAGATGATGCTGTCCTTCAGAGGCTCTGTACAATAGGGACCCACCCCGCAGTCTCTCCAGGGCAGTCTGGGTCCCTCCCCACTGCTCTTTGTGCAGAGATAAGTTTCCCTACCTCACCACTGAGAGAGCAGCTCCAGGGGCCCTGGGACATCCCCAGGGAGTCACCAGCTGATGCAGCCAAGGAAGCTGCCTTCAGCAAAGAAACTCTATCTCTCAGAAGCGTACTGCTGCCAAGAAAGGGTGTGGAGTCCCCACGGCGGGAGAAATCAGTGCCCAAGATGAGACACTTGCCAGCAGGGATGGATTCAGGATGAACTCGCTCCAGCACTAAAGCCCTACTGGAAATGGGTGCCCCATTAAAGTCCCCACCCTGCAATCCCTGGCAGGAAGTGATGACAGTGCTTAGAAAGACACAGGTTCATTAGCTCAGTGACCCAATTTATCCATGCCAGCAGCAGGTCAGGCACGCCACAGGGAGGGGGAAACACGGCTGCAGACCAAACACTGCAGGCCATCCGGGAGATACCTGAAGGCCAGAGATTTCCTGGGAGGTGTGGCGCAAACCCCAGTGGTTTTACAGCTCACCATCTGGAACGTGCCCAGGAAGCCTTATCCAGTGCAGAGCTATGAACTCGGGGGAGGGAGCGAGGAACCTGGAGGAAGAGTCACAGGCCGCGAGAATTACTAAAGATGGAAAGTGCCTAGCTCACCACGGCTGCCTGGCCCCGCTGCCCAATTAGATCATTCGTGAACATCCATTAATCACATATTTAGCCAGAAACAGTTACATCACTCAAGTGCTCAGAACAACGACCAGCTGGGGCTGAGTCCAGGGATGAAGAGGCAGAGGTACCCCCAGAGCCAGCACATAACCCACTACCACCTTCGTAACCATGTTCCCACACCACTTCTCCCTACTCTACACCCCTCCCAGGAAAAGAGCCGCTGCTCCCTCCCTGAGTACTCAGGGGTCATTCAGAAATGACGCCCCCTAACAAGAAAAGGTGCAGAGTCGGAGAGCAAAGTGACCCAGGCACTGTTTCTGAGATTGGCCCAGCTGAACCGGGCAACGCCCCTCCCCACAGCATGCATACACCCCCACCCACACATGCTGGTGACCATCAGCAACCCACATACACACATCATTAGAGCGGACCTGAAGTACCACACACCCAGGCCTCACCCCAGAGAGCTGCAGCAGCAGCTTCAACTCAGCCAGCAGGGGAACCCAATGTTTCCATCCAACAGATTAAAGCTGGGTCAGGACACAAATACACACACAGCATCCAGTTCTCAGCTGAATGCCCCACAGAAACAGGGGACAGAGTCATCTCACCCACATGCAATGGGCATTAATGTTAAGACATTCCTTGAGGCACAGTGCCCCGCCACAACCTGCCCACACACTTTCCTACTGCCAGCAGCTCTGGGAAGGGTTCTGCACTTTGCATGCCAAAGTTAGTACGAGTTTCCCCAGAACTCCACTCCCATTCCCCACACACACCCCCCAAAGGAGCCTCCCATAAGCATCCACGCTGTGCATGCCCACGCAAGCTGCAGGACTCCCTCTGAGGACAGCTATCACCTCCCAGGCCATTTCAGCTGCCCTATCCCCTCCCCTTCTGGCACCGCTGCAGCAGACAAACCTGTTCCACAAAACCCTGCCCTACAGGCATGGAATCAGCAGCATGAGGGAGACAGAAGCTGCAGGCAACACTTCCACTGGAGCTGCCTTCACAAGCCTGTGCAGAAGCCTGTACAGGGAGGAGAGGGTAACTTCTGCTGCCCCCTGGACTGTGCTCCCAGAAGAGGGATGTGGGGGGCGGGGGTAGTTGGGGAGAGGGGTGTTATTGAGCTCTAGCGGGAGCTGCAGACAGATGAATGAGGCAGCCTCTGTGTTGCATTTCTTGGCAGGAGGCAGCAAGCCCCACCCCACCTCAGTGCACACAACCAGAGTTCAGCTCCTCATAGCCCCAGCTCCTCCAGCCTGAGTAACAGTGAGCAGAGCCTGACTCAGCCCAGCCGAGACAGCAGCAGAGCAGGAACCAGACAGGGAGGGGGAATAAACCCCAATCCTCCTCCTACAGCCCAGGAGAAAAGCCTTGGCCTTTCCCTGGACAGCAGATTCAGCAGTCTGGTGGGCCCCCCCAGGAGCATGGCCCCTGCGAGAACCTGACACAGAAGGGAAGCCCACAAACTGGGCTTTGGAGCTGTGCTCCGGCTCCACTCCAGCTCCAGGCAAAAACCTGCAGCTCCACTGCTCCGGAGAGGCTCCACACTCCAGCTCCGCTCCAAAGCCCTGCCACGACCCCAACACTGCCACTACTGCAGCCAGAGAGAGAGGGACAGGCTGCACAACTAAGGGAAGCCAGCAACAAAGCCATTGCATAGGGTTAACAGATCCACGGAGACACCAATAAGGAAAGGTGTAAGAGCACAACCTCTTGCCCCAGGTGCAGTGAGTCCTAGCACAAGTTACAGCTGGACTCTATCTGGAAGCAGCTTTCAGATTCATCTCTGGCTAGAAGGGGACTGATCAACTCAAAGCTCCCCTCCTCCTCACCACCAGCTCCTGGCAGAAAGGAGCTGTACCCCCCTCCCCCCACCAACTGGCTGCTCCAAGGGGACATCCCCACTACTCTGCTATTCCCCCAGCCTCCATTCCTGGGTCCCCCTCATTGCAGATACCACTGTCACACTGCTGGTCGGGGAAGCCTGAGTGGCACAACCAGAGCTATCAGACTTACCCCCCAGCTGAGCCCTGTCCAGGGGAACCCAAAGAGCAGCCCTGAAACTGCCCCGGGCTTTGTTAATCTCACTCTGAGGCTGCTTGGGGAACTACCAGAGGCAGTCTCAGGCCCCCAAGCACATTCGGAGACAGGCTAGAATGTGTGTGTTGGGGGGGCGGGTCGGGGGTGTTAAATGAAAGCTCAAATTCTGCAGAAAGTGAAGAGGCTTGAGACCTCGACCTTTGCAAGTTTCCTACTAACCACTGCTTCCTGCAGCAAGGCCTGATAATGCAAATGTTACTGTAATTAACAGATGGCAAGAGAACTGGACTCAGGCTGAGCAACTGAGCAGAGCCATCACTGAGTAAGGGCTGGGTTGAAAAGCAGAGAAACTTCACGCTACAGTTGCCTCCCCCCTCCCGCTGCTGCCTGCTCATCCCACAGGGAGAAAGCAGCAAGCTATGGTTGAGAAGCTGAAACAGGAAGCAACAGCTTCAACTTCAAACGAGTAGTGAGTGCATACGCCGGGCGGGCGGGCGGCGGAGTGCTGCTCCTGTAGCGGTCGGGGAGGAGGAGCAGGCGGCGGCATAGGAGGCCATCCCCACAGTGGGGCCAGAGGCCCCTTCGCTCAGTGTTCATGCAACTGTCAGAGAGTTTCTGGGGAGGCCCAGAAGCAGAAGTGACAGGCAGGGAGGATGGTATCTGCTGAAGGCATTTGTCCCGCTGTGCTGTGTCAGTAACACGAGCCACTCCCAGCCGCCAGGCTGTTCCATTCGTTAGTGGCACAGCCCGGCAGACAGGTAGTCTGGGAGCTGCCCCAGCAGGGAAAGCAGCCTGGGGGGCAGCTGCAGGGTACCTCGCCTTCGCCCACAGCAGCCCCCACCCTCTCCGCCTGCCAGTCACGGAGTCAGCTGGTCTCAGGGCTTGCAGTGTCCCTGATCTATCACCCCTGCAACGTGTGTCGCCTGCGCTCCGCAAACCTCACGTCGGACACACACACCACCCACGTCTGGCCTCCCCCTCCTCCGGCCTCCCCCCAACCCACGCCTGGCCAGCCTCCCTCCCCCCCCGCCTGGCCAGCCTCTCTCCCCTTCCCCGCCCCCTCCCACGTCTGGCCTCCCTGCCCCACCGCACCCCACCCACGCCTGGCCTCCCCACCAACCCACCCACGTCTGGCCTCTCTCCCCTTCCCCGCCCCCTCCCACGCCTGGCCTCCCCCCCTCCCCCGCCCCCTCCCACGCCTGGCCTCCCCCCCTCCGCCCCCCCCCCCACGCCTGGCCTCCCCCCCTCAGCCCCCCCCCCACGCCTGGCCTCCCCCCCTCAGCCCCCCCCCACTGGCCTCCCCCCGCCCAGCCTGGCCAGCCTCCCTCCCCCCGCACCCCGCCCAGCTTCCCTCTCCCCCCGCCTGGCCTGGCCTGGCCTCCCCCCCAGGCTCCCGCGCACCAGCCCCCGGCCCCGGCCGGGCTCCCGACGCCCCGGGCCTGACCCCGCCCGGGCCTACCTGGGGCGCCAGCCGGGTCCCGCTGCGGCGCTGCTCCGGACGCGACTCGCTGGTGGGAGGGAAAGACGGAGCGACGCCCCCCGCCCTTAGGGAGACGCTCTGTGCTGACGCTCTGTGGTAGCGCCGCGCCTGCGCACTCGCACCGCCACGTCCCACCCCAGAGTGTAGCCAGCCCGGCGCCATCTTGGTTGTGGGCAAGGCCCGGCCCCGCCCCGCGGGAGTGGGGCCAGGCCGCGCCACAGACCCGCCCTCGGGGAGGCGACGGGGTCCTAGCGCCGGGTGGCCCCAGGGCTAGGCAGGAGCCGCGGCGCCTCCATTGGTTGTGTCCCAATAACCCCCAAGAGACCTCGGCCCACCCCACCCCGCCCAGCCCACACAGCCCCTCCCACCCCACCCAGCTCACCCCCCCCTGTTCTGCCCTCCCCCACCCCGCCCAGCCCCGCCCCTCTCAGCCCACACAGCCCCTCCCGCCCCACCCCACCCCATCCCCGCCCTTCACAGCCTGCCCCCGCCCTGCCCCACCCAGCTCACCCCACCCCACCCTACCCCACCTCGCCCAGCCTGACCCACCCCGTCCCTGCCCCACCTCGCCCAGCCCCACCCAGCTCATCCCACCCTGCCCTGCCCCACCCCGCCCTGCACAGCCTGCCCCCACCCTGCCCCACCCAACTCATCCCACCCTGCCCCACCTCGCCCAGCCCCACCCAGCCCCACCGTGCCCCGCACCACCCCGGCCAGCCCCACCCCACACAGCCTTCCCCCACCCTGCCCTGCCCCACCCAGCCCTGCACAGCCTGCCCCCACCCTGCCCCACCCAACTCATCCCACCCTGCCCCACCTCGCCCAGCCCCACCCAGCCCCACCTTGCCCCGCACCACCCCGGCCAGCCCCACCCCACACAGCCTTCCCCCACCCTGCCCTGCCCCACCCAGCCCAGCTCACCCCCACCCCCCCACCTCGCCCAGCTCCACCCAACTCACCCTGCACAGCCTGCCCCCGCCCCACCCTGCCCCGCTCACCTCGCCCAGCCCCACCCTGCCCACCTCGCCCCTCCCTGCCCCACACTCGCCCCGCCCAGCTCACCTCGCCCAGCCCCTCCCACCCCACCCAGCCGACCCTGCACAGCCTGCCCCCGCCCCACCCCACCTCCCCCAGCCCCTCCCACCCCACCCAGCCCACCCTGCACAGACTGCCACAGTCCTCAATTCATGGTTTAAAGACGTCAAGTTACTGAGAATTCACCATATACTCTAGTTCAAACCAGCAAGTGGCCCATGCCCCGCGCTGCAGAGGAAGGTGAAAAATCTGCCAATCTGACTTGGGGGAAAATTCCTTCCTGACCACAAATATGATGATCAGTTAGACCCCGAGCCTATGTGCAAGGTACCTGGGAAAGAATTCTCTGTAGTAACTGTAGTAACTGAGAGCCCTCCCTATCTAGTGCCTTGTCCTGTCCCATTCCACCCAGCACAGCCAGCCTCTGCCACGCTTCATCCTGCCCATCCCAGGCAGCCTCTACCCTGCCCCACACAGCATGGCCAGCCCCTGCCCCGCCTTGTCCTGCTCCGCCCAGTAAGGCCAGCCCCTGACTTCTGGTAGAAGAAGCAGAAAAAAATACACTATGTATGTATAGCAGTGGCTATTAGAGAAGGGAAGTAGAGGGAAGTAAGATCTACAGCTGCACCGGAGAGCGGGTATCGAGGGGAAAAACTGAAAGGAAATATGATTGGTGAAAAAGGGAAGTGATCAAAAAGCTGTGTTAGAGGAAAGCAGATCCTGAGAACAGTAAGCGAGAAGCCCCCCCCCCCCCCCGAGTACATGAAGGGAGAGAACGACTGTTTGAACGTCTACTGACGGAACACAGTTCCAAGGTGACTAATGGACAAACCCCGCTTGTGATACACTCGGTGCAGCGAGGTACAGCCCAGGAACAGCGAATCAAAGAATCACTTCCAGCGGGAGAGAAGCAAAGAACAGGACAAGAGTGGAGCTGGACCTACCGACAAAAAGATGAGCTGATTCTCCGCTGAAGTGACCTAATATATCTCTTTTGTTCTTGTTAATAACAATGCATGTGGTGCTAACTGCACGCTCCCAAAGCTTAGTGAGTTGGTAACCTCTAGTTTATTAGTATCCGTTGTGAGTCTTTGGTAATGTTCTGTATTATTTATGCTCCTGGGCTTCTCCCTTATAAAGATCTGAACATTTAAAATGACCCCTTTTGTCTTGGTTACCCTCTACCTCTGCTCACAAGTAGCCGAGCCTTGCCAGGTCACCACACCATCACTGTGCCAGCCTGCCCAGCCAGCTCCCATCACTCCCCACGGGCTGCCCCACAATGTCCCAGCCCAGCCCAAGAGTTCCCAGCCATCCCACACTTGCTGGGCTCAGCCCCAGGCCCTATCCCCACCCTGCCTGGTCCAGCTTCTCATCACCCTGTCTCCCCTCCAAGCAGTCAACACTGCACAGTGCAGCTGCCCATAGAGCTTCACTAGTGGGCCTGCACCCTGCTCCCTTTCCACTGCCTCGAGTGCCTCCTCAGGCTTGGCCTCCTCAAACTCCCTCCTTTGTCAGCTCCTCCTTTTCTAGGGAGGTAGGAATTGCCTTTTGCACCAGACCAGGGGGACGTATAGCCCAGTGTCTGATCTCCGATGGTGGCCAGTCCTAGGCAAGGAGTAAGAACCCTATAGCCACGGGCTAACTCACCCACAGAGGAAATTTTCTCCTCACCCATCACTGAGGCCTGGTCTACACTACGGGGTGTGTGTGTGTGTGTCGAACTAAGGTACGCGACTTCAGCTACGCGAATAGCGAATAGCAAATAGCGTAGCTGAAGTCGAACTACCTTAGTTCGAATTTCCTACCTGTCCAGACGCCGCGGGATCAAACTCCGTGGCTCCCCCGTCGACTCCGCCACCGCCGTTCACGGTGGTGGAGTTCCGGAGTCGACGGGAGCGCGTTCGGAGTTCGAACTATCGCGCTAGATTAGACGCGATAGTTCGAACTCCGAGAAGTCGAACTCTCCGCGTCGACCCGGCGGGTAAGTATGGACCTACCCTTAGGTGACTCCACGCTGAAGCAAGGGTTATTAGCTTTTATTGTGTTTACCTGATTAAGATCAATGCTGAATATTCTTGCTGTCCATATAAATATATTCACTGAATGCTGCTAAGCTCTTGGCCTTGGTGACGCTGTCTAGCAGAGTTCCACAGGAAAAAGTGTTTCCTCCTATCAGCTTTAGGTGTGCAGCTATTCAGTTCCATGGGAAGTCCCCTTCTCCCCATCAAATGAGCAATGTGAACAGCAGTGCCCGATCCCCCTTGTCCTCATGAGACCAGCAGGGTGAACAGCAGTGCCCGATCCCCCTTGTCCCCATGAGACCAGCAGGGTGAACAGCAGTGCCCGATCCCCCTTGTCCCCATGAGACCAGCAGGGTGAACAGCAGTGCCCGATCCCCCTTGTCCCCATGAGACCAGCAAGGTGAACAGCAGTGCCCGATCCCCTTGTCCTTCCGATACGAGCAGAGTGAATGGCAGTGCCTGATCCCCTTTCTCCCTGTGAGTGGAGAAGGGTGAACAGCAGTGCCCGATCCCCCTTGTCCCCATGAGACCAGCAGGGTGAACAGCAGTGCCCGATCCCCCTTGTTCCCATGAGACCAGCAAGGTGAACAACAGTGCCCGATCCCCCTTGTCCCCATGAGACCAGCAAGGTGAACAACAGTGCCCGATCCCCCTTGTCCCCATGAGACCAGCAGGGTGAACAGCAGTGCCCGATCCCCTTGTCCTCATGAGACCAGCAAGGTGAACAACAGTGCCCGATCCCCCTTGTCCCCATGAGACCAGCAAGGTGAACAACAGTGCCCGATCCCCCTTGTCCCCATGAGACCAGCAAGGTGAACAACAGTGCCCGATCCCCCTTGTCCCCATGAGACCAGCAGGGTGAACAGCAGTGCCCGATCCCCCTTGTCCTCATGAGACCAGCAGGGTGAACAGCAGTGCCCGATCCCCCTTGTCCTTCCGATATGAGCAGAGTGAATGGCAGTGCCTGATCCCCTTTCTCCCTGTGAGAGGAGCAGGGTGAACAGCAGTGCCCGATCCCCCTTGTCCCCGTGCTATGAGCTAGGTGTATGATAGTGCCCAATCTCCCTCCTCTTTCCTTCATTGTTCTGCATCTCGCCATTGTGTCCCTTCATTATGTCAGAGATTCACAGAGTGCAAGTCCAGAAGGACCATTGTGATCCCCTAGTCTGACCCCTGTACAGCACGGGCCCTAGGACTAGTCTGACCCCCTGTATAGCACAGCCCCGGGAACTGCCCCAAAGTAATTCCTGGAGCAGAGCCCATCTTGGTTTGAAGCTGTCTGTGATGGAGAATCCCCCGTGGCCCTTGGTAAATTGTCCAACAGTTAATTCCCCTCACTGTCAAGCATTTACACCTTACTTCCCTTCCATGGGTAACGATGCCGTTCAAAGATACTTCATGGGCCCTGGGTCCGTCTGTCACCACTGCCCAGCCCAGAGGGGCTGGCGGCTCCGCAGTGCTGGGGGACGTCTGTGACAATATGGATTCCCCCTGCTCCCTCTGCCTCGGTAACTCTGGCCCTGCTGGGAAGACTGGGGTGGGGATTGAGCCCTCTGCCCAAGCATCACAGCCTGGGTCGCACCCCTGACTGATGGGCCAAGCCCCTCTACCGCGCCCATCACACACACCCCTTGGCCCCGCCCCCTCCTGCACCTCTGTCACTCACACCCCTCGGCCCCGCCCCCTCCTGCACCTCTGTCACTCACACCCCTCGGCCCTGCCCCAACCACTGCACCTCTGTCACTCACACTCCTCGGCCCCGCCCCAACCACTGCACCTCTGTCACTCACACTCCTCAGCCCCGCCCCCTCCTGCACCTCTGTCACTCACACCCCTCGGCCCCGCCCCCTTCTGCGCCTCTGTCACTCACACCCCTCGGCCCCGCCCCCTCCTGCACCTCTGTCACTCACACCCCTCGGCCCCGCCCCCTTCTGCGCCTCTGTCACTCACACCCCTCAGCCCCGCCCCCTCCTGCGCCTCTGTCACTCACACCCTCGGCCCCGCCCCCTCCTGCAGCTCTGTCACTCACACTCAGCCCCTCCCCCACCACTGCACCTCTGTCACTCACAGCCCTCGGCCCCGCCCCCTCCTGCACCTCTGTCACTCACACCCCTCGGCCCCGCCCCCTCCTGCACCTCTGTCACTCACACCCCCTCGGCCCCGCCCCCTCCTGCACCTCTGTCACTCACACTCCTCGGCCCCGCCCCCTCCTGCACCTCTGTCACTCACAGCCCTCGGCCCCGCCCCCTCCTGCACCTCTGTCACTCACAGCCCTCGGCCCTGCCCCCACCTCCACGTCTGTCACTCACACCCCTCGTCCCCGCCCCCTCCTGCACCTCTGTCACTCACAGCCCTCGGCCCCGCCCCCTCCTGCGCCTCTGTCACTCACACCCCTCAGCCCCGCCCCCTCCTGCACCTCTGTCACTCACACCCTCGGCCCCGCCCCCTCCGGCACCTCTGTCACTCACACCCTCGGCCCCGCCCCCTTCTGCACCTCTGTCACTCACACTCCTCGGCCCCTCCCCCACCACTGCACCTCTGTCACTCACGAGCGGACTGGGGGCGGGCTCTTCGGTGCTGTCTGGGTGACATTATTTCCGGCCAATGGGGGCCCGAGTCAGCCCCAAGCTCACCAATGAGCGGGCTTGCGGCGCAGGGGCTGCTGGGAGTTGTGGGCTCGGTGACGTCATTCTTGATGTGTTGGAAGCGGATGCGCGCAGCGGAAGGTGTTGAGTGAGGTACGGGGGTCCCGTGCGGGCGGGGGGTCCGCGGCGCCAGGGCTGGGTGCGACTGCAGCCCCCTCCCCGCCGGGAGAGAACCCAGGAGTCCTGCCCCCCCCCCCCGCCGGGAGATAACCCAGGAGTCCTGGCTCCCAGCCCCCCCCCGCCGGGAGAGAACCCAGGAGTCCTGCCCCCCCACCCCCCGCCGGGAGAGAACCCAGGAGTCCTGGCTCCCAGCCCCCCCCCGCCGGGAGAGAACCCAGTAGTCCTGGCTCCCAGCCCCCCCCCCGCTCTAATCACTGGTCCCCCCGCGGGGAGAGAGAACCCAGGAGTCCTGGCTCCCGGCCCCCCCCCGCCGGGAGAGAACCCAGGAGTCCTGGCTCCCGGCCCCCCCCCGCCGGGAGAGAACCCAGGAGTCCTGGCTCCCAGCCCCTCCCGCTCTAATCACTGGTCCCCCCGCGGGGAGAGAGAACCCAGGAGTCCTGGCTCCCGGCTCCCAACTCCTGTGGCTCTAACCACTAGATGTCACTCCCCACCCAGAGCTGGGGAAAGAACCCAGAAGTCCTGTCTCCCAGGTCCCTCCCCTCTCCTGCTCTAAAGCCGCTTAGCTGATGTCACAGGATTTTGGCATGTCCCTGAGCTGTCATTGCAAGGTGGCATGGCATGGCGAGGCAAAGAAACAAACCAGAGTGAAGCTGAATCTGTTTCTAGCCACCAGAGCCTGGTGCAGTGCAGTGCAGGGTGTGCAGTGCAGGGTGTGGCTGTCTGTTCAGGGCTCAGAATTGTGGCGGGAAGTGGCACACATGGTGCAAGTGACCAAGGATCTGTGTAGGCCATTCCATGGCCGGGGGTGATCACTGGGGCAGTGGCTCCTTGCCATGGAATTGGCCGCTGGATGCCCACAGAGAACTAGTCCGATTCGCCATTCCTGCACGTGGGCTGGTTGTCCACAGCTCCCCAGAGCTCAGACCTGGCTAGGAGAGGGGTGTGTTTTGGGGCTGCATGATTGGCCCCTTGAGAGCCCCGACATAGGGACCCAAGGCAGTAAGGCGATGGGGGGCCTAGCCCTGCCTTCTGCAGCTGTGCCTTCTTACTCAGCAGGGCACAGCTGGCTCCCAGCCTAACTGTTCCTCAGACAGGCTTGCAGGGGCGGAGAGCGGCAGCCGCGTGACCCCCATTCAGTGTTGTCTGATGTGCCCAGTAGCTGATGTCTTGGCTGCTGGGTTTGCACACGTGTGTGTGTGCGTGCGTACACACGTGTGCTGGGGGAGGCGTTGCTCTGTGTGCAGAGCAGCTTTTATGACCCTTCCTTCCGAATCGCCTGCTGTAGCCCGCAGTGGCCCAGCTCCTCCCTTGGCTGCCTGCCTGGGGACCTGTTCAGTGCGTGATTCCCAGCCAGATGTTCCCTGTGCTCGCCGGAACAATGGGGCCCCTGCATCCCCCTTCCTCTCACTGCCTTGCTTCCTGCTCCTTTGAGGGAGCGGACGGACTGATCCACCAGGGTTGCCCCGTGGACCAACTTCCTGTTTCCGAGCAGCTGCTGCGGTGCTGAGACTCAGGCTCCTTGGTCACAAGGTGATGCACCTGATCTGAGGCCTCCAAGGAGTGCCGGCCTAGCTGGCATCAGGCCAGGGTGCAGAGACTCTTCTGGATCTGGAGAGCTGCAGGAGCCAGTCTCGTATTGGGGCTGGGTGAGGAACTCCCCGGGGCCCTGCCCAGCCAGCTGTGCCTTCTTGCAGCACACTCATACTGTGAGGTGCCTGGGCCACATCACCCGCTGTCATTGCCCTGCTTGTGGGCTGCTGGGCCCAGGCTGTGCCTGGGCAGGTAGAGGTGCGCCAGGAGCCTTGCTGCAGGAGTCTCCGGGGTCTGGCTTTGCATGTGTTGTACCCTTCCCTGTAGCGCTCCTGGCAGTTACGCCCGTAGCGATGTGAGTGCCCAGGCAGAGGGGCAGGAGGGAGGTCCTGTCCCTCTCCTGGATGCGAGGGTGGGTCTCTCCCACAGCCCCTGGATGGCTCTGTCTGTCTTGCTCAGATGTCGTGCCCAGAAGAGGTGGTTGCCTTGGCAGATGAGGAGCTGCTCAGCTTCCTCCTGGCAGATGATGCTCCCTGTGCAGAGCTCTCGGGGGACGAAGCCAACCTGCTGGGAGACTGGGGTCTGCTGGAGCCCGAGGTGAGACTGCTGTCTGGTGCAGAGCATAGAGAAGTGAGCTGGGCTGGGCCGTGGGAGGGGGCTTTCAGGCCTCCATCCTCTGCTTAGCAGCAACTCTTCTCTGCAGCTCCTGAATGACAAGGAGGTGGAGGACTTTCTCAGCTCCCTGCTGAGCCCCTTTGTAGAGGGGCCAAGTGCCTTGCAGGGTCACTCGCCTCTCGACAGCGATAGCGGCATCTCCGAGGACCAGAATCCCTTCCCCAGCCCCAGCAGCTGGGATGCGTCTCCGGCCAGGGACCTCACCTCCAGCCCTTTGAGCTCTGACATCGTGCAGGTCGAACACAGCTACTCCCTCCATTGGGACAGGGTGGCGCTGGAGAGCGTGAGAGCTGAGACGGCAGAAGGAGACATCTCCATTGACCTGGGTAAGGGGTAGACCTGGGGAATCCCTCTACCACAGCTTGAGCCCATGGCTACGGGCCATGCTGGGCTTGGCAGGGAAGCAGCCCAGCTGTCTGCCGAGTGGAGGAAGAAGGCCGGGGGTGGGGAAGAGGGGTCTGGCTGGCCTGCTGGGGCTGCTGGCACGGGGTGTACAGTGGGTGGCGCCTGACTCTCATTCCTCTCCCAGATATGTGGGGGGACTCGGTAAGTGCAGAGGAGACCCTGGTCAACGAGCAGAGTTCCAGCTTCCCGGTTGCTGTGCCCATGGATGACTTCATGCCTGGCACCCCTATACAGGTACTGAGGCCCGTGCCCCAGGGACAGGCCCCACTGCAAATGCTCGTGGGCCCCTGCCTTCCCTCCTCACTTGCACCTCCGCTCTGTGCTCAGGTGCAGACTCCCATCTTGCCCCGGGGGCTTCCCTCACTAGTTCAGGGGAGGGGTTCTCCATGCTCAGCAGTGGGTTGGTTTCTGTTGTAGTTCGATTTCCCGGAACTGATCCTGACAGAAGAGGAGAAACAGCTTCTGGAGAGAGAGGGTGTCTCCTTGCCATCCCACCTGCCCCTGACCAAGGTGAGTTCACCCCCCACCCCACTCTAGTGCATGGCCCCTCCCCTCACTCACTCCTTCAGAGAGGGCCCAGGCCAGAGACTGATAGGAGCAATGAAGAGGGGTGCCCCATTACTACGGTCCAGGGCTGGTGTCTTGCGGGGCTCCATCTTCCATGATGGCCACTGGCCAGACCCCAGCTAGGTGATCTGCAGCCACTGCCCCTCTATCTGCTAGAAGGAAGAAGGTGTGGGGGAGGTGTGGCCTGCCACTGCACCTCCCCGGCATGTTGGCTGCTGTGGAGGGATGGGGGTTCTGTGCTACTGCAGAGAGTTCCCCAGAAGCAGGAAGGCAAGTGAAGTGAGTCTTGACAGTCCTCAGCTGCCCACAGGGACCTGAAGAGCAGCCATGAAACTGGCCAGTCTTGTTAGTTTGCTGTGCCTGTCTGCACCCTCCGGCTGGCTGTGTTGTATGGGGCCGTGTTCTGCAGGGATGCTGGGTCAGGCCCTCTCCTCCTGCCAAGGAGTTTGGCCTGGTCTCCTCGGGCCAGTGACTCTTTCAGGCCGTTTTCGAGACCTCTGGCCGGGCTGGGTTCTGGTCAGCCTGCCTAGTGTGAGCTGGAGGCCAGGCCCAGGCGTGTGTGCCTGGTGTAGGGGCTGTGGGCTGACGGGGGTGGAAGCAGGTGTGGGTGCACATGCAGAGACTGGAACTGCAGAAGGTGGTGTCAGAGCTGGGGCTCCTCTGCCTTTTGTCTCCCTGCTGTGCTGATAGTGCCCCTTGATTTCCTGACGCACTGGAAGGCAGCAGGTCTCGTAGATAGGCCACAGGTCACCTTGCCCTCTGGGCCAGGGCCTGCAGCTGGGTTCCTAGTGACGTCACAGGCAAAGCATGTGAGAAATACCTGGAGTAACCTCTGCCCTCCCCAGGCTCTTCCTGCATCTGGCCCGATGGCAGGTACCTGCCAGCTGCTGCTCCCTGTGCCCTGCTCAGGGCTGGGTTCTGGGCAGGGGCGTCACTACGAGCATAAGGGTGGCTCTCGGCCCAGAGTGCGGAGGCCTGGGCATGGCCTGTAACCTGGCACTGTTTCAGGCTGAGGAGCGGCTCCTGAAGAGAATCCGTCGAAAGATCCGGAACAAGCAGTCGGCCCTGGACAGTCGGCGCAGGAAGAAGGTCTATGTGGATGGCTTGGAGAGCAGGTACCATGGGCACAGCAGCGGGGAGTGATAGGCCCAGCAGAGGGTGTCACTCCTCCCATTTGTCTGGGGAGCGCCCCCTGCCAGAGCACTGGGGTAGTGAACCCTCTGGCACAAGGAGAAGAGCAGGACACCAGGCACTTGCACTCAAAGTGCTGGAGGCAGCTGCTGGCTCCCAGGCCCAGAGGAGCAGAAGCCGATAGGCAGGGCCTGTTTGTACCTCGCTCTGGTGGAGCTGGAAAGCTCCGATCAAGGTCTGAGACCCGCCAGTGAATGAGCCCTTCCCGCTCCCATGGGAGCCGTGTTCTGCCAGACACTCTGCCGAGGTGCTCCTGCTGCTCGAGACCCCAGCAGCCTCGGCTCGGGGCTCCAGGCACTGGTGTGAGCGTGCGGAGGAGTGGGACCTGATTTTTACCACTGAGAGGTCTGTCCCAGGGTAACCTCAGTGACCCCATCTGCTTCCCCTGCGACAAATTGGCGGCAGCGCTTGGCCCTGCCTCCTAGCTGTGTCAGAGCAGTTTGGCTGTCCGTGCCCCCAGCTTGTGGCTGTGCTAGGGACAGATGAGTTCACACCTGCCCCCAACCCTCAGGACATTTTGCACCTGGCACTGGGCAGGGTCTAGGGACTCCCTCCTGAGCCAGCAGCGAGGTTTCCCATGAGGGTCAGTCTGACTCTTTCCTCTCTCCCCATCGCTGCTTGGGAAGGGTCGTCACCTGCACGGCGCAGAACCACGAGCTGCAGAAGAAGGTGCAGCTGCTGCAGATGGAGAATATGTGAGTTCCTGACACTCCGGACATGGAAACCCGGGGGCAAGAGGGTGGGAAAGGGGGCACTGTCTCCCTGTGCCCCTCCAGTCGGCACTGACATGCCAGGGGAGCCAAGCCTGTTCCCCAGGATCCTGATCCCAGGCTGGAGGGACGCGGGGGTCTGTGCGGGGCTCGGTGGTGGGATGGGCAGCCTGGGATCAGGGGCTGCACTCACCTGCGTTTCACACTTTGCCCTAGGTCATTGCTCGAGCAGCTACGGAGACTCCAGGCCCTGGTGAGACAGTCCTCGACCAAAACCACCACCGCCAGCACCTGCGTCATGGTGAGTGGCCCCATAGCCGGGCATTGGCCCCAGCTCTTGCCCCCCAGGATCTGTGCTGGCCATGCGGGTGGTGCTGAGGAGCCTCCTTGGCTGGCGGGGCTGGAGTCACGTGCTGGTGCTAATGGTTCGGTTGTCTTTCTCCAGGTCCTGCTCCTGTCCTTCTGCCTCATTCTCTCTCCCAGTCTCTATCCGCTCGGAGCCAGAGTGCAGCAGGAGGGGTTCCGAGGAGGTGAGTGACTGGCTGCACGGGTGGGGCAGGATTGTGCCCGACAGTGAACTCTTCTGGGGTGAATGTTCCAGGTGATGCAGCCCCAGCAGAGATGTGGTTTCCCAGACATGGGCTCACGCCTTGTGTGCGCGGGGCCTGTTTGCGGGTTGCTCGGCTGTCCTGTCCCATTGCAAGCTGCTGCCAAAGCTGCTCTCCTCTGCCCTGTGCAGACTAGGGTCAGGAGAGCCTGGGGTCAGCCCCTGCCCTGGCACACGACGCCCTTGGCAACGCCAGGCTGACTCTCCTCTCTCTTGCAGTGCTGTCTCGGCAGATCCGTGAGTACCCAAGTGACGCGGCCCAGTTTCAGGCAGCAGCTGCCCAGCAGGCAGAGGGGCCTGAAACCCAGGGGGAGCGCACAATGGAGGGACTGGCCCTGGAATCCAAGACGGCCCTGCTGCCGGGCAGCCTCAATCACTCCCGGGACGGGGGGGAGAGCCCACCCAGAGCGGAGCATGGCTCTGCCATCAACAGCAACTCATCCTCCGACCCTCCGCCAGGAGCCAGCTCTGAGCTGGGTCCCCGCCAGCAGCAGCCGGAGCAGCTTCCTGGGAAGGGCCCCCTGCACTCTGCGGAGCCGGCAACCTGGGGGACTAAGAAGCAGGAGTGGGTGGAGCGCACCACTAGTGTCGTGATCCAGCAGCACCGTGCAGATGAGATGTGAGCACTGGGCGCCTCGTGCTGCCTGGCTGTGAACACGCGAGGGCCTGGGGCTCTGCCCCCAGAGGAAGCCAGGACAGCTCTGACTGATCCTTATCGACACAAATGCTTCTAAACGCCCCTGAGCGGGTTCTGTCTCCCCACCCACCAAACCTGAACTGGGGAGCAGCTGGGCTCAGGGGTAGCAGGAAACAGTTCTAGCTGCAGCATGGAGGTGGGCACAGCATGGGAAGTTGGTGCCCTTCCCTCTCCAGATCAAGCACCTGCATTATTGAGTTCCCTGCAGCTGGACTGAGTGGGAAACCACTTTGACTGGGCTGGGCCCGAGTGCCCTTAGCAAGTCCCACAGCTCCAAGAGATCTGTCCCTTCCAGCAGCACAATGATTCCCTGTCCTTCAGCTGGACACGCCAAGCCCCTATGCCCCAGGCTGCTGGCTGGATGTGGTTCTGCTACGGGACAGCTCTAAACTTCTCTCATCAACTTCCCTGCCAGCTGCTGGTCTTGGCGAGGCTGAGGGCGGCTGCAGGCAGAGGGTCCCTGCCCAGTGCTTTGTGCTGCCTTCCTGCTGGCCAAGGGGCTGCTGATCACAATCCTGTGGAGGGGAGGGGTCTGCACTGCTGTAGGGGTGGAGGTGCAGAGAGCCCTGCGGGGTAGTCTCTGCAACAGGGCTTCGGGCACATGGCAGTGGGGAGGGCCAGGTCAGCTGGGCCGCCTCTGGCCTGCAGTCCTGGGCAGGGGCTGGTGTAACGCGGCTGAGCCCTGGGATGAGGACTGCCAGCTGAGCCAGCACCAGCCAGGGTCGCCCTCCCCCCGGTCCCTAACTGCTATAGGAATGGCTCTATTATAATAAAGTGTAAATGAAATGGACCCTCTGCTGGGCTGTCCCCTGTGTGCAGGTGTCCGGATAGCCCCACAGCTGCCTCCCAGCCATGCAAGGGGGGCGCCTCACGATGCTCCCAGGCTGAGACTTGACCCCTATTGACCTGGGGCCTGTTCCTGTCCTGCTCCCTCTCCAGGGCAGGGGGTGCTGCGTGTCAGCCTCCTGCAGGCAGCCTTAGCTCTTCCCCCGGGGCTCCTGCTCCCTCCTGCGCGTTTGGAACCTCGCTGTGCGGAAGCCAGGCAGAGCCTGAGCCCAGCCCCACCTGTCTGGAGAGGGGAAGTGGGGCTGCCCTGTAGCGCCAGCCACAGAAGGCTCAGGAACAATGATCGCACTGGTGGAGGAAGAGGAACTTGATAAGTCAGGGCCCTTCACTGCACCAGGACCATTCACACTAAAATGAAGGTGTAAATGGTGATAGCGCAAGGAACCACTGCAGCAATTTCAGACCAGGGTGGTGGTGGATTCTCCATCGCTGGAAGTTCTTCAGCCACCAGGGGGATGTTTTTCTAAAGGTTCTGTTCAAACCGGGATTGATTCAGGGAAGTCCTGTGGTCAGAGCAGTGCTGCAGCTGCCTGAATCACCTGCCCTGCCCCGCCCCCTTTGCCCCTGGGTGTGCCCCTGGGGGGATGGCAGCTGCTCCTACTCCCCCTCTGGGTTAGTGCCCCGGTGCCTCAGGAACCTGACCTCTCCACTGCCAGCAGGGCTCAGCTTGCTCAGCTGCAGGCATCCCGTGAATGCTTGTCCCTAAACTGGCTCTGCCCTGGGGAGTCTGGTAAGGGGCTGGCAGAAGGGGACCCTGAGAGGGCGGATTTCCTTCCTACACACGTTGTGGGGTCCCTTTTAGGAGCACTCTCCACCCAATGTGCATCACCTAGATAAACCTCCCAAATGCACCACACCACTTCCCTGGCCTGTCCCTGCCCAACAGATGCCCTGGCAGAGGGGTGCTACCTTTCTCCTCTTCAGCTCCTTTCCCCAGGACTTTTCCAAACCGCTGGGCAGGGACTTGGTCAGTTTTTGGCTGGCAGGGAGCCCTGCTCCAGCAGCTGTAGGGCCCTCTCCTTGGCTTTTTGCCAGCAGTTTCCTCGCTTCCTGGCACATTCCCCTAAGGCATCGCTGCAGCAGGGAGCAGCCCGGCATGCCCTAGCCTTGTCCCTGGGGTGGGGGCTGGGAAAGGCTCCGTACCACTGGAGCCCCTGGCTTCCCTCCCCGCTGCCACGGTGTCTTGCTTCCTTCTGGTGGGGTGGGTCCACTCCAGCCCAAGCAGCCCCTGGCGGAGCCTTGGCTAGGGGATCCTACCTGCACCAGCCACTCTCACCCAGCGGGCCTGGATCAGCCCAGGGCACCCAGAGGAGCCCAGCTGGGCAGGAGGCCCCTAAAGGACCTGCCCAGCCAGTGGCTGGCTCAGCTACTGTGACGGTGCTGCCTGTGGGAGTCAGCTGAGGTCACTCAATTAGGGTGAACTGCAATCAAAAGGAGGCAGCCAAACCCCAGATGCTGATGGTTATTCCAATAATTAGATTTACCAGCCAGCATAGAACAGCTTCTCTAGTACCTCACTGGTTACTCAGAAGTTCAAACCACGCAGTTCCCTTAAAGTGCCCAGCCTCAGGCCTCCATCAAGACACACGTCAGATATGACGATGATTCCTGAAAATCATATAAAAGAAAAGGTTCTTCCAATCCCAAGGGATCAGCCACATACCCAGGTCCAGGTATAAAACTTAGATCTTACCCAAAATACACGCTTAGAGCCAATTCTTATTAACTAAGCTAAAATTTATTTAAAGAGAGAGGATTGGTTAAAAGATCAATATACAGACAGACCCGAATTTAATTCTTGATGTTCAGATACACAGCAGAGATGAGCTTGTAGTTGCCAAAAGTTCTTTTAGAAATAGTCCATAGGTTACAGTCCAATGTCCATATTCAGGGTGACTCCAGTCAGTGACTGGGGATCTCAATCCTTATGGCTTAAGGTTTCCACCTCTTGAAATCCAAAGCAGATCTGAGGTGAAGTAGGATCGTGTCCCAGGTTTTTATACATTTCTAGCAGCCTTTTGGCCTGAGGAAACAATAGGTTTAACTCCTCCCAAACATCCTGGCAATTAGCACAGGGTAATTTATCCATTAAACAGTTCAGATACAGGTTACCACAACCTTCGAAGAGACGTAGAGACAATAATACTATTTCACTCAAGTATCTTCCTAAATGTTAATATTCCTTTTTTGATCTTTGAATCAAAGCCATAGCAATAGATAAGACTTGTTTGTTATATCCCAAGGCCTGAGCAAACACCTCCCCTTCTACCTCTACCAATGCAGACATGCATTTCAAAGCTCTGCTTATTTACATATTTTCCTAACAAGTCTCTAAAGCTGGGCCATGGGTCAGGTCAGTCTGGGAGGTAATTAACTCTTTCTGGCCCTTTCACCTTTCAATGAGATATTATATTATACTCAATGTCACAGATGAAAGGTGTTTAAACAGTGGTTTTGATTCTGTTTCTCCCCATTGGTCTGAATTATCCATGACATCCATACTGCATCACATCAAGTCCAAATCGTTAGAGGAATGCCTCTGCTTGCACTGCCCACAGGATGTTTGGATTCTGATGTCAGCCCAGTTCTGCAGCCTGACAGGAATCAGAACAGGAGTACTTGTGGCACCTTAGAGACTAACAAATTTATTTCAGCATGAGCTTTCGTGAGCTACAGCTCACTTCTTCGGATGCATAGAATGGAACACACAGACAGGGGATATTTATACATACAGAGAACATGAAAAGGTGGAAGTATGCATACCAACAGGAAGAGTCTAATCAATTGAGATGCGCTATCAGCAGGAAAAAAAAAATCTTTTGAAGTGATAATTAAGATGACCCATAGAAGGTGTGAGGAGAACTTAACATAGGGAAATAGATTCAATTAGTGTAATGACCCAACCATTCCCAGTCTCTGTTTAAGCCTGAATTAATTGTATCAAATTTGCATATTAATTCGAGTTCAGCAGTCTCTCTTTGGAGTCTGTTTTTGAAGTTTTTTTGTTGCAAAATTGCCACCTTCAAGTCTGTCACTGAGTGGTTAGAGAGGTTGAAGTGTCTCCCACTGGTTTTTGAATGTTATGATTCCTGATGTCAGACTTGTGTCCATTTATTCTTTTGCATAGAGACTGTCCAGTTTGGTCAATGTACATGGCAGAGGGGCATTGCTGGCACATATCACGTTGGTAGATGTGCAGGTGAATGAGCCCCTGATGGCGTGGCTGATGTGATTAGGTCCTATGATGGTGTCACTTGAATAAATGTGGACGGAGCTGGCATCGGGCTTTGTTGCAAGGATAGATTTCTGGGTTAGTGTTTATGTTGTATGGTGTGCGGTTGCTGGTGAGTATTTGCTTCAGGTTGGGAGGCTGTCTATAAACGAGGACTGGCCTGTCTCCCAAGATCTATGAGAGTGAGGGATCATCTTTAAGGATAGGTTGTAGATCTTTGATGATGCGCTGGAGAGGTTTTAATTGGGGGCTGTAGGTGATGGCTAGTGGCGTTCTGTTATTTTCTTTGTTAGGCCTGTCCTGTAGTAGGTGGCTTCTGGGTACTCTTCTGGCTCTGTCAATCTGTTTTTTCACTTCCGCAGGTGGGTATTGTAGTTTTAAGAATGCTTGATAGAGATCTTGTAGGTGTTTGTCTCTGTCTGAGGGATTGGAGCAAATACGGTTGTATCTTAGAGCTTGGCTGTAGACAATGGATTGTGTGGAAGCTGGAGCCAGGTAGGTAGGTATAGCGGTCAGTGGGTTTCCGGTATAGGGTGGTGTTTATGTGACCATCGCTTATTAGCACAGTAGTGTCAAGGAAATGGACCGCTTGTGTGGATTGGTCTAGGCTGAGGTTGATGGTGGGATGGAAATTGTTAAAATCACGGTGGAATTCCTCGAGGGCTTCTTTTCCATGAGTCCAGATGATGAAGATGTCATCAATGTAGCACAAGTAGAGTAGGGGCGTTAGGGAACGAGAGTTAAGGAAGCGTTGTTCTGAGTCAGCCATAAAGACGTTGGCATACTGAGGGGCCATGCGGGTACCCATAGCAGTGCCACTGACTTGAAGATATATATTGTCCCCAAATGTGAAATAGTTGTGGGTGAGGACAAAGTCACAAAGTTCAGCCTCCAGGTTAGCCGTGATATTATCGGGGATACTATTCCTGATGGCTTGTAGTCCATCTTTCTGTGGAATGTTGGTGTAGAGGGCTTCCACATCCCTAGTGGCCAGGATGGTGTTTTCTGGAAGATCACCGATGGATTGTAGTTTCCTCAGGAAGTCAGTGGTGTCTCGAAGATAGCTGGGAGTGCTGGTAGCATAGGGCCTGAGGAGAGAGTCCACATAGCCAGACAATCCTGCTGTAAAGGTGCCAATGCTTGAGATGATGGGGCGTCCAGAATTTCCAGGTTTATGGATCTTGGGTAGCAAATAGAATACACCTGGTCAGGGTTCCAGGCATGTGTCTGTACAGATCTGTTCCTGTGCTTTCTCAGGGAGTTTTTTGAGCAGATGGTGTAGTTTCTTTTGGTAATCATCAGTGGGATCAGAGGGTAATGGCCTGTAGAATGTGGAGTTAGAGAGCTGCCTAGCAGCCTCTTGTTCATATTCCGACTTATTCATGATGACGACAGCACCTCCTTTGTCAGCCTTTTTGATTATGATGTCAGAGTTGTTCTTGAGGCTGTTGATGGCATTGTGTTCAGCACGGCTTAGGTTATGGGGCAAGTGATGCTTGTCATAAACAGATAGTTAAGGGTTAAGGTCTGTTTTACCTGTAAAGGGTTAACATGTAGTACCTGGTGACCACCTGACCAGAGGACCAATCAGAGATAAGATTTTTTCAAATCTCTGTGGAGGGAAGCCTTTGTCTGGGTGAGAACTGTTTTTGGATCTAACAGAGTACAGTCATGTCTCCAAGTTCTCCTGGAGTAGTTTCTACTAATTAATAGTGAGTATTAATTAGAAAGGTGAATTAGTCTTATGATTTGATTTCTATATTGGCAATTGTGTGTTTGCTGAAGGAAATGCTTTATTCCTGTTTGCTGATATTGCTTTTACTGAGAAAAGGGGGAGAGGGGATTCTCTCCAGAGATTGATAAGGTTATACCCTATGAGTGTCCAGCTTGGATTCATAGAGATTCTGTATTTTTCTTTTTATTCTTTAATAAATTCTTTTTTTTTCTTTGGACTTGGTTAATTCCTTCCCTTGGGGAAATTCAGGGGAAGGGGAGGGGGAAGTGGGCTGCTTCCCTGTGTGTGTGAGATTCAAGGCGTTTGAATCCAGGCACCTCTGTCTCCAGAGCAGGCTGGAGAGAGGGAAGAGGGGGGGAGGTTCCTCCTCTGTGAATTGATCTGTGTTCCCAAGGGGGGAAATAGGGGTGTCCCGGCCCACGGAATTGACCGGGTGGTGGCAGCCGAAGGGGAGACCTACCCTAGGATTTTGGGGTGGGGGAAGACATGCGGGTCCTCACTTTGAAACCGCCCAGTTTCAAGTGAGGGTAGACTCCTGACAATGCTGCTTTTCCACAATTTCAGCCCGTGCACGTTGACGGAAGCAATCTATGTAGAAGTCCAGTCTGTTGTTTCAACCCTCAGGAGGAGTCCATGCAGAATCCTTTTTATTATAGCTTTGGTAGGAAGGATTCTGTGGGTTAGTATGTTGTTCAGAGGTGTGTTGGAAGTATTCTTTGAGTCGGAGACGGCAAAAGTAGGATTCTAGGTCACCGCAGAACTGTATCATGTTCGTGGGTCTGGAAGGACAAAAGGAGAGGCCCCGAGATAGGACAGATTCTTCTGCTGGGCTAAGAGAATAGCTGGAACGATTAACAATATTGTTGGGTGGGTTAAGGGAGCTACTGTTGTGGCTCCTTGTGGCATGTAGCAGTTTAGTGTCCTTTTTCTTTTGTAGAGAAGCAAAGTTTGTGTTGTAAATGGCTTGTCTAGTTTTTGTAAAGTCTATCCATGAGGAAGTTTGTGTAGAAGGTTGGTTTTTCATGAGTGTATCTAGTTTTCAGAGTTCAGTCTTAATCTTCCCCTGTTTGCTGTATAGGATGTTGATCAGGTGGTTTCAGAGTTTCTTTGAGAGTGTGTGGCACAATCTGTCAGCATAGTCTGTGTGATATGTAGATCGTAATGGATTTTTTCCTTTAGTCCTTTTGGTATGATGTCCATCTGTTTGCATTTGGAAAGGAAGATGATGTCTGTCTGTATCTGTACGAGTTTTTTCATGAAGTTGATGGATTTCCACTCCATACAGCTAAATGCAGGTGTTGTCCCCAGTGTACAAAGAATTCTTCTTTGCAGCCAAACTAGTCTAACAAGCATTTTGCTAACTGGAACTGGAGCAGCAAAACAAAGAAAACAAATGCCTCATTTTCCAGCTTTGTGGGTGAGAGAACTAGAAGTGAAGATTATAATGCCGGACACTGACGGCCTTAAACCAGCTGCCTCAGGAATCTGCCAAGAACTTTGCTGACAATATGTTCCTCATCTTAGGAACGGAGCTAAGAGTGATCACACATCTGCCCACTTTTATTCGAATGAAGATCCTTCTGATCTCACAGCTCAGGCATCAGTCTTGTCCAGAACAATTTACAAACTTGGAACCTAATCCTGTAAACCCTTAATCATTTGATCAACCCCACTGAAGACAATGAGACTATTTGCATGACTATGGACCACTTTTGTGGGCTGGTAAGACTTTCAGGAGTCTGTTCCTGTAAAAGAAGTCGAATCCCCCATTGAAACACATTAGGTACAATAGTTAGTTTAGGGTACGGTTCTACTCAAAATTTGTCTGTTAGTAAGTCAGACATATGCTGAAATGGCTCCTCACCCAACTCCCGTATTCCACATAAACAGACTGAATACTCCATGAGGGGGAAGTGAGTAGCTAAGCATGTTGATGTTTGTACATACAAAGGGGGGGGGTATCAGAGGGGACGGGGAGAGCGGGGGGGGGCGGGCTGGGGCAGGGAGGGGGTCACATGGAGGGTCACGTGGGGAGGTCACATCCCCCCCTTGTGTTCCTCCCATGAGTGCAGTACCTGCAAGAAATGATTTCTACTTGCACCACTGCCTGTTCTGGTCCTGCTCACAGCCCTTAAAGCTGTGAGATGAAAGGTGTTAGATGTGGTCACAGCATATACAGACTATGGACACTTGTACTGAAAACTACCAGCACTTAACACAGTTGACTCCGAAATATTAAACAAGTTGTGTTAAAGGGAGGAATTCCAATGAGCAGTAAGGGTTAACAGAGAAACACAATCCTTGAAACGAATCAAACATAAAAAGCTCCAGTAAAAGGAGTTTGTTAGACACCAGCGGCACCTACTGGCTACCAACAGATGTAGCAGAGAAACGAAGACCAGAAATCTGAGCGCCCCTTTGACAAATGTTCAATAAGAAATTAGAAGGTTGCAGCTGCCAACGGGCCCTGAACCAGGATACATCACATGGTGGACCTCAGAGTTTGCTTGGGAAGCCCCCCCACCCACCCACCCAGGAAGCTGCAGAAGCCGGGAATGCTTGGGCCAGGCTGTGGGCAGTCTCTGCCGTCTCCCAGGGCTGAGGAGCAGTGAGTTTATTTCTGAGCTTATCCTTCCTTTTGTGATCTTTAACAGATGTCACGGACTCGTCGAGTGCCGGTTCATGTCGATTCCATTCTAGGTGTGCGTGCGCCCGTGTGCGCAGCCATCGGAGAGGTTTCCCTCTTGAGTGCTGCGCTCATGCCGCGGTATATCAGGCACTGCCGGCCCATGCCCTCTCAGCAGGGCCGCCCAGAGGGGGGGGGGGCAAAGGGGGCAATTTGCCCCGGGCTCCGCAGGGGCCCCCCAAGAGAAGAGCGGAGGCTCCCGCCTCCGCCCCTCTCCTGGAGCCTCAGCGCATCAAGCGCCGAGTCTCCGGCCGAGCCCCTGAGCCCCGCCCCGATCCGAGCCGCGTGGTGAGGGGGCGGGACTGGGAGCTCCAACGGGGCCTGAGCCCCGCCCCGCTCAGAGCGGCGTGGGGAGGGGGCGGGGCAGCTGCCTCCGCTCGGCGTGGAGCTCACAGCCCCGCCCCCTCACCACGCGGCTCTGAGCGGGACGGAGCTCAGGCCCCGCCGGAGACGTGCTCGGGTAAGAGGCCGGGGGGGGGGGAGGCGGGACCCGGGGCCGGGGGTAAGAGGCCGGGGGGGGGGGGACGGGACCTGGGGCCGAGGCCGGGGGGGGGGAGCGGGACCCGGGGCCGGGGGTAAGAGGCCGGGCGGGGGGGGGAAGCGGGACCCGCCGCAGCGCAGCCCGGTCTTGGGCGGCGGGGGGCCCCTTCTGTTCCGGGACCCGCCGCCGAAGTGCCCCGAAGGCCCGCGGCGGGGACCCCCCCGCCACCGAATTACCGCTGAAGACTGGGCTGCGCTTCGGCGGCGGGTCCCGCTTCGGCGGTAATTCGGCGGTGGGGGGCTCCCGCCGCGGGTCTTCGGGGCACTTTGGCGGCGGGTCCCAGAATGGAAGGGCCCCCCACCGCCGAAGACCCCGGGCCCCCGGAATCCTCTGGGTGGCCCTGCCTCTCAGTTCCTTCTTACTGCCTGTGGTGGTCAGTCGGAGCGCCTCTTTCGCTTGTCAAGAGCTAGCGGTTTCTTCCATTGGACTTCGTTCCTTCAGGCCTTTGTTCGTTTGTAGTTCGTGTTAAGTAGTTGAGTGCCTAGTTAGCCGATAGTTAAGGTCCCAGCAGGGAATTCACCCCAAGCAGGGTGTGCCCTGAGCTCCCGGGACACTGGGTTTAATCGTCGCTGCCTTTCCTCCTCTCGCTCACTAGCTCAGCCCGGACCCGCTAAGCGCCCAAGGGGGCCAAAAGTGATCGCTTTGAGGGTGCGTTTGAGAGTCAACCGGCCAGATCCTGCCCATCCTTTCCTCAGCCACCTCTCTCCCTACCACTCGGCCTGGGTCCTGGACAAAGTAGCTTGGGTCTATGCCCTGCAGTTTTGAAGACCCCTCCTTCTCACTCCCCTGCTTCCCCATCTCTCTTCAGGGACCCCTCTCATGAGCAACTGCTGGTTCAGGAGGTCAACAAGCTCCTGCAGCTGGGGGCTGTGGAGGCGGTTCCTCAGGACATGGAAGGAAGAGGATTCTACTCCTGCTACTTCCTAATCCCAAAGGCTCAGGGGGGTCTCAGACCCATCCTGGATCTGCCTGGCCTCAACAAGTGTCTCAAGAAGTTGAAGTTCCGCATGGTCTCCCTGGCCTCCATTATCCCCTCCCTGGAGCTGGGGGACTGGTACGCTGCTATTGAATTAAAGGACATGTACTTCCATGTTTCCACATTCCCAGGACACAGACGGTTCTTGCATTTCATAGTGGCTGGGCACCACTTCCAGTTCTAAGCCCCCAGGGTATTCACAAAATGCGTGGCGCTGGTAGCGGCTTACCTCAGACGTTGCGGGGGTCCAGATCCGTCTGTACCTCAACGACTGGTTCATCAAGGACAGGTCTCCAGGACAGATGTGGAGAAGCCTCAATCTGGTACAGTCCACCTGCAGCGACCTGGGCCTGTTAATAAACACAGAAAAGTCAATGTTAATGCTGGTCCAGCGCAGAGAGTTTATCGGAGCAGTTCTCGATTCCATGTGAGCCAGGCCCTTCCTTCCAGAAGCGCTTTCAGGCCATGGAGGGTCTCATTGCCCACGTGAAGAGCCTACACTTGCCTGCAGCTGATGGGCCATATGGCAGCTTGCACGTACGTGATCAGGCACGCCCAGCTTCATCTGTGACTCCTGCAGACGTGGTTAGCAATGGGCTTCCTTCCCAGCAGGCACCCCTGAGACCGAGCAGTGCTGGTGCCGGAATGCGTCCTCTCATCCTTGAGCTGGTGGCTAGACCCCAAGTCAGTGCTGGGGGGAGTTCCCTTTGTGTCCCCGTCGCTCACCCTGGTCTCGGACACGTCAGATCTGGGCTGCAGAGCCCTCCTGGGCGAGCTCAGCACCCAGGGTTGCTGGATGCAGCACAACTTAGCTCTTAATATCAACGTCAGGGAGCTCAAGGCGGTGCGCCTGGCCTGTCAGGTGTTTGTCCCACCTGATCTGCACCACCTTGCCTTTCCTCACGGACAACGTGGCTGCCATGTATTACATCAATAGGCAGGGCGGTGCCAGATCCTCAGCTCTGTGTCAGAGGCGCTCAACCTCTAGAACCTTTGTGTGCAGAATGCCGTCCACCTGGTGGCCACTCACCTACCAGGAACGTCCTGGCAGAAAGCCTCAGCAGGGCCTTCTCCTCTCGCCACCAGTGGTCCCTCCATCCGGAGGTGATCAACCTGATCTTCCGACGGCGGGGGACTCCCCAGGTGCATCCAGGCAGAACAGGAAGTGCCACATGTTCTGCTCCCTATACGGCGGGGGGGCGCTGACGTACGCCTTTCTGCCACTGCCGCTTATCCAGAGTCCTGCTAAAGGTGAAGCAGGAGAGAGAGTGGGGCATTCTCATTGCCCTGGCGTGGCCTCGCCAGCACTGGTCTGACATGCTGCTGAGTCTTTTGGTGGCCGAATTGTAGGCCTGAGACCTTATTAATGCCTCCCCCCAGCCCAAACCTCCACATATTAAACCAGCCTTGGGTGAAACTCAGGGAGTTCATCACTAACATTAAAAAAAAAGGAATGTTCTGCTGCTGATAAAGCACCCCCAGCTCAGGAAAGTCCCTAACGAGAGTTATAACCACTGTGATAAAGTTCCTCCTCTACCTTGGTGGGTCCTGCGCTTATTGGTGGATTTTGCTAGCCTCAGAGATCTTCCTGTGTTGGATCAGGAGTTGGGAGGTTTGGGGGGAACTCAGGCCCAGCCTCTACCCCGGGTTCCAGCCCAGGGCCCTGTGGACTACAGCTGTCTAGAGTGCCTTCTGGAACAGCTGCATGACAGCTACAACTCCCTGGGCTACTTCCCTATGGCCTCCTCCCAACACCTTCTTTGTTCTCACCACCGGATCTTCCTCCTGGTGTCTGATAATGCTTGTACTCCTCAGTCCTCCAGCAGCACACCCTCTCACTCTCAGCTCCTTGTGCACACTTCTGGCTCCCAGTTCCTCACATACACACACTTCCGCTCCCTCTGGCCTGATTGGAGTGAGCCCTTTTATAGCATCAGAGCAGAGGGGCCTTAATTAGAGTCAGGCGTTTAACTGCCTCGCCTGACTCTTAGCAGGTTAATTGGAGTCAGGTGTTCTCATTAGCCTGGAGCAGCCCCTGCTCTGGTCACTCAGGGAACAGAAAACTGCTTATCCAGTGGCCAGTATATCTCCTTTCTACTCTGCTGTTCCCAACTGGCCTGGGTCTATCACACCACCAAGGTTATAAAGATGCTGGGAAATTAGGGAGGATACAGAAAGAGACTCAACAAATCGTAAGATAAGCTCTGACCAGTGTTTTATCTGCACAAATAGAGAAGGTCACAATTAAGTTACAATTTGGGCATGAAAAATAAAATGAAAAGAACATGGGGAGGAAGGAGGACACAGGTGCCAGTGCGTAATTGGTTAACATTTTTGTTATTTAGGAGCGTGGGATAATGTGACAGGTTTAGTACATTTGAAGGAGGGAGCTCATTTTACCTATATAACGTAAATAAAAAACCATGATCTTTGGGAACCATTTCCCCCAAACTGCAGTTCAGCATCAAGCTGCTGAAACTCTGACCCTCTGCACAATTGTGATGTTCAGAGGCATTGCTGGGAACCCCCAGATGAATGAATCCTGACCGGCCATCGGGTAAAATTTGTCTGTATATTAAAAGTGGCAAGCATAAAAAAAATGTGCTTAGTCTATATTCTGTGCGTGTTGCTAACATAAATGTTGAAAGCGTAACTGTGTAAGGCTCTTTCACTGGGCAAAGGTTCCACAGACCCATTAAGCCCCAAGAAAAAGGGCAGGTACTTAAATTAACAAGGTTTCTTCCTGAGCCCTGTGGGTAAAAAGGGGTGCCTTACACCCTGAGCCCTCCAAAAAACAAAAAAGGGGTGGGGTGGGGTTGGGGTACCTAAATTAATTGGGTCATGCCCTGAGCCCACGGCAGGGTATAGGTTGGGTGCCTTAAATTAAGCAGGTAACAGACCTGCTGCAGTTACGTCTCCCTCCGGATCTGCTATCCCAGAACCAAGGCAACCCGCTGCACCCAAACCTGGCATAGCTGCACTGACGGCATGGCTGCCCCGTGGCTAAGCATGGCTGAGCGAAAGTGCTCCGGGGCGGGCCAACAGGTCCTGCTGGGCATCAGGAAGCCTTCCACCAGGGCTACCGCTGACCAAGCAGAAGTGCTTCACATGCTGGACCTTGGACAAGCCATTCTTCCTGAGGAGGCCTCGTTGCAGGACATCTTGGACTATTTGCTGCATCTGAAGATCCAGGGCTTGTCACTGTCTTCAGTCAAGGTGCACCTGACGGCCATTCCTGCGTTCCACCTTCCGCTTCAGGGCAGGTCTGTCTTCACCCATCCCATGATGGCAATTCCTGAAAGGTTTAGAGCCCCTGTGTCACGGAGTCCCCGGGCGATGCTCTGGAACTGCTCCCCACAAAGCCAGGCAGGACTCTGGGGAGCCTCCTCTCCCTCAGAGCAGACGGTCTGCAGGGCAAGAAGCTCACACGGCTTCACCTCCTGGGTCTCTCCTTGGAGCATTTAGCATCCTCTGATCCTCCGTGCGCTTCCCACAGCGAGTCCGCCCAGGCGGGTCCTGGGGAAGCCAGAGGGTCCTGCACCCCCACTGCGCAGTCAGACGTGACTCTCAGCCAGCCAGTAACACAGAGGTCTAAAACAGGAACAGGGTCTAAAACAGAGCTTGTAGGTACAGAGAACCGGACCCCTCAGCCGGGTCCATTCTGGGGGGCAGTGAGCCAGACCCCCACATCTGCACTTCACTCCTCGTCCCCAGCCAGCTCCAGACTGAAACCCCCTCCAGCCCCTCCTCTCTGGCCTTTGTCTCTTTCCTGGGCCAGGAGGTCACCTGATCTCTTTGATCAGCTTTAGCATCCCCTTGCAGTGGGGAAGGGCCCGGCCATTTGTTGCCATGATACAGAGCGTCGGCCATTTATGCACACTGGAGACTTAAGAAATGCATAGAGGAAACTGAGGCACCCACACAGCATTCAGAGGAAACATTAAGAACAGTCCCACGTTGTCACAACCTGCACCCGCACGTCCGAGACCCGGTTCCTCTGTGGGACCCGAATCTGGTGCTCTTAAAGCTCATGGCCCCGCCTTTTGAACCCTTAGCTTCCTGCTCCCTTCTGCTCCTTTCCTGGAAAGTGTGCTTCTTGGTCGCCAACGTCGGCATGGTGGGTCTCTGAGATCAGAGTGTTCATGTCGGAGCTGCTCTGTATGTCTACAAGGACAAGATCCAGCTGTGCCCTTGCTAAACTCTGCTTCCCCCACGCAAGCCCTGAGTCCAGGGGTCTAACACAACAGAACCACCCTGGGAGAGCCAGCAATTAATGAGTGAGCAATATGAGCTGAGACTCCCACTCCGCCAGGGTGCCCAACCTCAGTCTCGCCTTCCCTCAACCCCGCTCCCCACTCCTGGGTCGTAGTCCTGGGCTGAAGTAGTCCAGGGGTGCTGGCAGGCTGGTGCAGCCTGGGGGCTCTAACGCCCGACCCAGCTGAAGTGACTTCAGCTTTGACTGCTGCACAGAGAGTCCTGCACCAGAACCCCTTAGGTAGGCTGCTCTCCGTCACCTCAGTGCTGTGCCCAGGGGCGGCTCTAGCAATTTTGTCTCCCCAAGCATGGCGGCACTCCGCGGGGGGCGCTCTGGCAGTCGCCGGTCCCGCGGCTCCGGTGGAGCATCCGCAGGCACGCCTGCGGGAGGTCCACCGGAGCCACCTGCCGTCCTCCCACCGACCGGTGGAGCGCCCCCCACGGCATGCCGCCCCAAGCACACGCTTGGCGTGTTGGGGCCTGGAGCCGGCCCTGGCTGTGCCATCCGTCCCCTCAAAGCCCCAGCTCTGCACCGTACAATTCTGCAGCTCTCAGCTCTTTAGAGAGAAGCTAGCGATACCTAGGGCCCCCCTCCCCCCATTCTTACCACCAGGAAGGGTGCCCCCAAAGGAAGAAATTGCACCTGTTTCATTGCTGTTCAGGCTCCCTCACCCAGCTGTGCCTGGGTGCACGGCTGGTCGTGGTGACCCCTCACCTCTGGCACTTTGGTGCAGCTCTCTTGTCCCTTCATTGCCCAGCAGAGACCATAGCATTTTACTGCCCCCAAACTCAGCTGGGGTTTAACCAAAACACCCAAATTCACCCAGCTGAAATGCAAGTGAGGCCTGGCCCAGCCAGTCAGGTCTCCCTGCGCAGTGACAGCTGGCAGCACAGAGCTCGGTAGTATTGATTTAGAGGGAAGACAGGGGCCCAAGGAGTCACTGTCCAGCCTGAAGCAGTGGTAAGCAAGGCCCAGGGTTTGGTGTACAGAGCCCCGGCCTGGCTGGTACCGTGGCAAACACCCACCCAATAGCCTTTTAAACAGGCATTACAGAGAAGGGAAAGGAAAAGCAGCCGAAGCACTTGCCATGTGCAGTATTCAGTAAGGCCTTCGCTGTACCAGCAGCCCGAGGGCCCTGGCCCTTTCGCGGGAGAGTTTTTAGAAGGAAAAGCCCTTGTCTGACAGTCTCTGAGGTGGTAATACGGAAGAGAGGAAGTTTGTTGAGATGGGCTGGAAATGCTGAGGCTGTTACAGTCCCATCCTGTTTCATTCCAGGGGGTGCCTGGGATTCAGCCAGAGCCAGTGGGGGCGGCTATGGCGTTGGCCCACTCTGGTCAGCACGTCGCTCAGGATCAGGATGGTGAAGGCCGGGGCCCAGAAGACAGAGGGGGGGCAGCCATGATGGACCCTGGCTCCAGTCTTTCTCCCCACAGTCTCTTTCGTTAAGGCCCCACCAGGGAGTGAAGGGTGGAGCAGCCCGTCCCCTCGTTACTGTGCCCACCAGTGAGGACTAGTTTTCAACACACCAATTTTGGTTCACTGGTTTCTGGTTCCACACGTCACTTGTTTGCCTGGTCTGATCTCAGCCCAGCCCTTGAGTGGTATCAGGAGGGCGTCTTGTTGGGACTAACTCAGCCTGTCTCCCCTTTGCACCTTTCCACACCAACACGGGTCGTTGCAGGTCACTGGGGCATCGTATGAACTTTCACGTTCTCTTTCCAGGTGAGCTCAGTTAGGACCAGGGGCGGCACGCCAAGCGAGTGCTTGGGGCGGCAAGCCGCGGTGGGTGCTCTGCCGGTCGCCGCGAGGGCGGCAGGCAGACTACCTTCGGCGGCTTGCCTGCAGGAGGTCCGCCGAAGCCGCGAGACCAGAGGACCCTCCGCAGGCAAGCCACCGAAGGCAGCCTGCCTGCCGTGCTTGGGGCGGCAAAATCCCTAGAGCCGCCCCTGGTTAGGACAAATCTGTACCCAATTACTACGTCAGCTCCCGCCCTTAGGAGATCTCGGGACACTCTGGGCCCCTCTTCTCCCTGTTCACCAATGGACATGAACAGCGAGCGCCCCACTCTCCAGGGCACCAGGCCACCGGACTTACCTAGACGTGTGCGGTTCTTGTGAATAGTGACCAAGGACCAGCTACGTGGCCAAGCTAATGCTACACGTATCCCCTCTATATTAACTCTTGTTACTGGAAACAGAATTTCAGTGATGAAATCACAGCTACGTACTGAGACACCCTGTTTAATCACCATAAGGCCTGTGTGGCAGAGAACCGGCTTTGCCTCGGGGGGTCCTACACTTCCAGGCGGTTAGGGTTTGCCTCAGAGGTTTGCTGTGACCCTCGACGTTGCCTCTCTCCCCAGGCAAGGGATACAACTTACTGATCCCCTTCATCATCGGCCAGTCAACGGGTTTGGTGTAAGAGCCTCCTTAGTCCCTGGCTTCCTTCTCAGGGAGCATTTGTGTAGGGGGGTGGTTGGGGGGAACCCAGGCCCACCCTCTTCTCCAGGTTCCAGCCCAGGGACCCGAACTGGCAACAGAACAGGTAGTTTTCCTATACAACCAGAGCTATGGCCCTGCCCTGGGCTACGGCCCCAAATGGCCCTGTACGAGGTCACTGACTCAGCACCGCAGCACCTCCTGCTGGTCATCCCCGAATTAGCTCGATTCCAGCACTCGGAGCACCTCCTGCTGGCCGGTGTCTCTCCTGCCTCAGGCCCCATGTCCCTCCCAGACCCGGTGCCCCCTACCTTGGGGTGCTGCCCACACTCTGGCTCTCCCTTCCCAGCAGAACCCCCTCCCTCTATGCCCACCTTGCCTCAGTGGCTCCTGCCAGTCGTCATCTAGCCCCCGCTCCCTGGGGCAGACTGTGGTCTGAAATGGCCACTCATCACTGGTGAGGGGGTAGGACCAGCTGCCTCCTTAGGCCTTTACCAAGGCCTCAGCCTGGGGAGTTGCCAGGCTGGAGCTCCCCAGCTCTGCTCTGCATCAGGTGCCCTGAGCTCCCAGGCAGCCAGGTCCTTCCTACTCCAAGGCTGGAGTGAGACTCCCCGTCTGCTGGCTCACAGCCCTTTTATCAGGGCCAGCCGTGCCCTGATTGAACTAGCCACACCTGGGGCCAGCTATCCAGCCAGCCTCTTTCAGCTGCTCTTAATCCCTGTTCTCGTTGGGTCGCAGCCACAGCCCTCTCCAAGGGCTGCTTTTAACCCTGCTCTCCTGGAGTGGGGCAGCCACCCCTCCTAGGTACCTGACCACACTTGTTCTCCCAGGTCTTTTACTGTGCACCATCTTTCTCCCAGTCTTCCCATCACACACCTTCTTACTCCCAGCTCCTACCAGCCAGCCTTGCTGAAGGGGCTTCCTTTTAATTCAAACTAATCCCAGCCGGTTCTAAATGGGCTTCAGGGGATCTGATTAGCCTGTTTCCTTTGATTGCTTCTAATCAGTTCTTAATTGGTTCCAGGTGTCTTATGGAGTCTGCCTGACTTAATTGCTTCTTTGTGACTGCTCGGGGGCAGCCCCTGCCCTGGTCATTCAGGAACAGACAACTATTCATCCAGTGTCCAGAGTGTTTTCCTTCGACCAGACCCCTGCACCCAACCGGTCTGAGTCTGTCACACCTGAGATTGAATTTGAAAAAATGACCTCAGCTGCTGCTGGGTGCACGTCCCAGATCCAATTTCATGCTAGCATTAGTGCTACTAGTTAGCTGTCACGACAGCTCCATAGTCAGATATTCTTGTAGCTGCACTAATTCCCAATTGTGTTATACAACGTGCCACCCCCGCTCTTCCTGTTTGTTCTTTTTTGGACCCACCTGTATACATTTGACAAAACCAACTCCACTTTTCATCACTATTTGGTACTCTTCATTTTTAATACCTGCTGTCTCGTTTTTACCCCTACGTTTATACAATAACTCTAAATTCACCTTTGGACATGAGGGTTTCCATCCATAACTAATTTTCCCCTGGCTCCAAGTTTTGACTTCATTCAGCCTTTCCTTGTCTTTCCTGCATCCACACTTTTACGTGAACAGCATGTGGAGGTCGTCACCTACTGAATTCTCAACAAGCCGCATAAATGAGTGTGGTACTTTCTCACTGCAGTTCCCATTAACTTTCGCCCAGAAAGTTAAGTCCAGTAGTTTCATTCATAGTGTAACTGGCGTTTCACTAGACGCTCTCTGTGGTGTGCATATGGGGGTTGTGATAAATGCACTGCTCACAATTCGGAGTGCCTGGGCTTGTGTTAAATGTATTGATTCAAGTTCTGATTTTGATCCTGACCTAAAAGCTTGGCAGCCAGAGTCAATAGCTGGTCTGATTAAGGCTTTGCATAGCACCAGCAGGGTTTGCTAATCCACCCCTCTGTTAGTCCCAGCAAGACTTTTAAACCGGTTAATCCTTCCTGTACACTTATGCTCCACATAGGATCTTTGCAAAGTAATTTAGTATCAAATATGACACCTAAGAATTTGAACCTTGTAAGTGTGTCTGTTTGTTCTCTGTCCAGGTACCATTTACATTCCTTTGTAACTTTCCTTTCTGTACAGATAAGTCCCTTGGTTTTAGCAACAGAGAACTTCAAACCCTGGCATTTCCCCAGCTGGAGGTCTCTAGTAGAGCTTTGCTGATTCTCTTTTCTGCCCCATAGCATTCCTGCTCTGAACCCACAGAGCCCAGTCACCTGTGAACAGAGTGGCACCTACCCCAGCACTTACTTGTTTGGGGAAATCATTGATCAGGGTATTAAGTAAGGTTGGACTGATAACACTTCTCTGTGCTGCAGCATGTTTAATAGTACGTGTATTTGATGTAATTTTCCCAACTCTGTCCTTCATAGAATCATAGAATCTCAGGGCTGGAAGGGACCTCAGGAGGTATCTAGTCCAACCCCCTGCTCAAAGCAGGACCTTTTACTCAGAAATTCTCTAATCCACTCATTCTTCCCCGTCTCCTTAGTGCACCCACTTTGTCCAATAAGCCTTCCCTCCATAGCATATCATACCTCTTTTCAACAGCTAGAATAGCTGCTCTCATGAAACCCTCATGCCTCAGACTTTTCATATTTCAGTTTCTAATTTAACACTGTGATCAGTGCTGCAGCTGCCTCTACTACCACCACTTTGCACCTTGTCCGTACCACTATGGTTTCCCAGACACTCACCGTTCTCTCCAGCCTTTCACCCAGACAGGGCGCAAGGGCTCTTGGTCTAAGTTTGCCTGATTTCCATATTGGAATTACTACCTCATGTTTCCACCTACCAGTGTCACTCCTTTTCCCATATGGCGTTAAATAATTCCCGGAGAACCCTCACACTGCTGGCAGAGAGATGTTTAAAAATGATACATATGTGCAATATCTGCTGCTATAATTCCCAGGGCTAAGTAGGAAAAACTACTGTCTGCTGCATTAAATCTAGCTGGGGTTTAAAACCACTACATTGTTTTAATCAATCAACTTTTCTAAGCATGCGCTGTTTTATCAGCGTCACTGATTGGAAGTCAGCGGCACGGCTATGGGTACCCGCATGGCCCCACAGGATGCCAACATTTTTATGGCTGATCTAGAACAACGCTTCCTCAGCTTTCGTCCCCTAACGCCCCTACTCTACTTATGCTACACTGATGACATCTTCATCACCTGGACCCACAGGAAGGAGGCCCTTGAGGAATTCCACCAGGATTTCAACAATTTCCACCCTACCCATCAACCTCAGCCTGGACCACTCCACACAAGAGATCCTGGACACTGCAGTGCTAATAAGTGATGATCACATAAACACCACCCTATATGAGGAACCTACTGGCCGCTATACTTACCTACATGCCTCCAGCTTCCATCCAGGACACATCACACGATCCATTGTCTAAAGCCAAGCCCTAAGATACAACCGCATTTGCTCCAATCCCTCAGACAGAGACAAACACCTACAAGGTCTCTATCAAGCATTCTTAAAACTACAGTACCCACCTGGGGAAGTGAGGAAACAGATTGACAGAGCGAGACAGGTACCCAGAAGTCACCTACTGCAGGACAGCCCAACAAGGAAAATAACAGAACACCACTTGCCATCACATACAGCCCCCAGCTAAAACCTCTCCAGAACATCATCAACGAACTACAACCTATCCTGGAAAACAATTCCCCACTCTCACAGACCTTGGGAGACAGGCCAGTCCTCGCTTACAGACAGCCCCCCAACCTGAAGCAAATACTTGCCAGCAACTACACACCACACCACAGAAACACTAATCCAGGAACCAAGCCCTGTAACAAATCCCATTTCCTACTCTGTCCCCATATCTACTCTAGTGACACCATCATAGGACCCAACCACACCATCAGGGGCTCATCCACCTGCACATCTACTAATGCCATCATGTACCAGCAATGCCCCTCTGCCACGTACATTGAACAGTCTCTATGTAAAAGAATAAATGGACACAAATTGGACATCAGGAATGGTAACATACAAAAGCCAGTAGGAGAACACTCCAATCTCCCTGGACATTCTATAGCAGATTTAAAAGTAACCATCCTTCAACAACAAAAACTTCAAAAACAGACTTCAAAGAGAAAGTGCTGAACTGGAATTAATTTGCAAACGTAACACCATCAATTTGGACTTGAATAGGGACTGGGAGTGGCTGGCTCACTACAAAAGCAATTTTCCTTCTCATGGAATTGACACCTCCTCATCAGTTATTGGGAGTGGACCACATTCAGCCTGACTGAATTGGCCTTGTCAACACTGGTTCTCCACTTGTAAGGTAACTCCCTTCTCTTCATGTACCAATATATATTTATGTCTGTATCTGTAATTTTCACTCCATGCATCTGAAGAAGTGAGGTTTTTACCCATGAAAGCTTATGCCCAAATAAATCTGTCTTTAATGAGTCTTTAAGGTGTTGTTTCTGTGGATACAGACTAACACGGCTACTCCCTGATACTTGGTACCATTTTATCAGTTGTCTTACTTCCCCACAAGTTATTATGACTATTTAGATCACCACATACAATATATGGTCTTTTAGGATCTTCCCTATTTCTTGTTGCACTGAACTTTCTAATTTCCCACATGGGTTATAGATACTATAAATCCTTAAAGAAAAATTACTTTTCTGCATTGGGATCTTAACCGCATTATATTCTAGGCTTACTCTTCATTCTCTACTGCTATGTAGTTTAATCTTTCCCTTATGAAAGTACAAATGCCACCTCCTCTTCCTAGTTTTTGGTCTTGCCTAAAGGCAGTATACCCTGGAATTTTAAAAGAAAACTTTTCAACTAGCCGTGTTTCCGGGATACACATGACATCTGGTTTAGATTTCAGTTCCTGGATATTTTCTTTTAGCTCTTGACTGTGCTATCAGACTGTGCTATCATTCCAACAAAAGACAAGCCAGATCCTCATACTGGTCATATGTCACCATTAACTTCTTTCAAAATTGCATGGAGACGGTGCATTGACATGTGGCTAATATACAAGGCTTTTTCCACAGCCTTAGCTGTAATTTTCATTTTTCTGATTTTTCCCCAGTTTGTGATATACAGTTTATCACAAACACGATCAACCTCTCTTTTTTCACGGCTAGTATATCACCGCCTATTCCTGCTGCAGTTTATCATGTTCTTTATTGAATGAGGCTGTGTATGCAGTTCCCCTTTCCTGTGCTGTCTCTTCCCTCTCTCCCTGGTGCTTTGAGAGTCTCTTTACAGAGGGACAAGTGGACTTCAGCCACCCGAGATTGAGCAATAACAGCTTCCACATACCATATGTTATTAACAAATTTTGTCTTTTGTATCTTTTTAGTTTGCCTTGCTGCAACACACCCTCTATACACTGGACTGGGATTACTGCTGCAGTCACTACATTGAACCTCTTTTCAGAGGGGTAGCTGTGTTAGCCTGTATCAGTAAAAACAAGGAGTCCTTGTGGCACCGTAGAGACTAACAGATTTATTTGGGCATAAGCTTTCTTGGTCTAAAACCCACTTCATCAGATGCATGGAGTGGAAAATACGGTAGCAGGTATATGTACACAGTACATGAGAAGAGGGGAGTTGGCTTCCCAAGTGGGTGGGGCGGGGGGTCAGTGCTAACGAGACAATTCCATTGAAGTGGGCTATTCTCAACAGTAGAATACCAAGGGAAGAAAAAATCACTTTTGTAGTGGTAATGAGGGTGGCCCATGTAGTAAGATGAGGCCCTGAGACATAAACCCTTGGTATCAGAGGCCCGGTGTGAGGCCTGAGGCTTGACCTGAAGTAATGGTCAAGACGTTGCTAACATAAAGGAAAGCTAAGCTGGGAGCCAGAGGCAGGCCCTGCTCACAGAAGTTGGCAAGAGGGAGGCTGCTAAAAGAACGTGTGCCAGGACGGCACCAGAACAGCCTGGTATGAACACATCCCACACAGATAACAAGGAACAGGCAGACCCAGCCGAAAGACAGGGTCCAAAGGACAATAGGATGGATAGACTTGTTTGTTTGAACCAACCAGTACCAGGAGAAAGGCAGCACCCTGATGCGTAGAGGGACTGCACCTCAATGCATTCAGGGATGCGTAACTTGTTTGTACCTGTATAAGAACGTATCCCGGAGTGGACGTCTTTGTCTGGCCTAGGAGGCAGTGGAGAGTCCCACCACTGACTGAGCTGGTCCATTGTCAGGGAGCACGTATGTGCTAGCAGAACTGTAGACATCTGATCCGGGGAGCTAGAGACTGTGTTTTGTTTGACAGTAAACCTGGCCAGGTGCCTTTGTACCTTATTAGAGGCTGTGGTCATTGGGCGGCTCGCTCGAGATCTGCTGCGCCAGTGACCTGCGCAGAGCTGGGGTAGCACACAGAGTGAACACAAGCACACAGCCGACTGTTATCATCATTGAAAAGAGCAGCGCACCACACCGGTGACGTCTGACGACAGCCCATTTCAAACAGCTGACAAGAAGGTGTGAGTAACAGTAGGGGGGAAATTAGTTTTTGTAATGACCCATCCACTCCCAGTCTTTATTCAGGCCTCATTTGATGGTGTCCAGTTTGCAAATTTGCATGTTTTCACTGTTATTTCTTGTAACCCTTTGCCACTTCCTTCCTTTCACTTGGCAGCACTTAACTTACGTCTATTGTTCATACATTTATTCTTACCTAATTCAGCTCAGCTCTGTGTTTAAGGGCAGGGTGTAGTTACCCAGTTACGTTACTAAGCTGTGTTGTGCTTTTGCATCCTTAGGCAAACCAGCCTTATGGTATCTGAGCTGTCCAAGCGAGGGCTGGACACTACAGAGCACATAGTGTGGGGAAAAACTGGGAGTGGGTCAGGTGCCCCTTTGCTGGTTGGGAGAGAGTGGGGCTTTTAAAGTGTGTATTAATGTTTCAATTTCAATTCAAATTTCCAAACAGTCACTAAATTGGCATGTTTCAGAGTAGCAGCTGTGTTAGTCTGTATCCGCAAAAAGAACAGGAGTCCTTGTGGCACCTTAGAGACTAAAAAATGTATTTGAGCATAAGCTTTCGTGGGCTACAGCTCACTTCATCAGACACATAGAATGGAACTTATAGTGAGGAGATATATACACATACAGAGAACACGAAAAGGTGGGAGTTGCCCAACCAACTCTAAGAGGCTAATTAATTAAGATGCGCTATTGTTGGCAGGAGAAAAAAAAAACTTTTGTAGTGATACTCAAGATGGCCCATTTAAGACAGTTTGACAAGAGGTGTGAGGATACTTAACATGGGGAAATAGATTCTATGTGTTTAATGGCTCAGCCATTCCCAGTCTCTATTTAAGCCTAAATTGATAGTATCTAGTTTGCATATTCAAGTTCAGCAGTTTCTAGTTGGAGTCTGTTTTTGAAGCTTTTCTGTTGCAAAATTGCCACCTTTAAATCTGTTACTGAATGGCCAGAGAGGTTGAAGTGTTCTCCTACTAGCTTTTGAATGTTATGATTCCTGATGTCAGATTTGTGTCCATTTATTCTTTTGCATAGAGACTGTCCGGTTTGGCCAATGTACATGGCAGAGGGGCATTGCTGGCACATGATGGCATATATCACATTGGTAGATGTGCAGGTGGACGAGCCCCTGATGGCATGGCTGATGTGATTGGGTCCTATTATGGTGTCCCTTGAATAGATATGTGGACAGAGTTGGCAATGGGCTTTGTTGCAAGGATAGGTTCCTGGGCTAGTGTTTTTGTTCAGTGGTGTGTGGTTGCTTGTGAGTATTTGCTTCAGGTTGGGTGGCTGTCTGTAAGCGAGGACTGGCCTGCCTCCCAAGGCTTGTGAGAGTGGGGGATCGTTTTCCAGGATAGGTTGTAGATCGTTGATGATGTTCTGGAGAGGTTTTAGCTGGGGGTGCATGTGATAGCCAGTGATGTTCTGTTATTTTCCTTGTTGGGTCTGTCCTGTAGTAGGTGACTGCTGGGTTCCCGTCTCTCTCTGTCAATCTGTTTCCTCACTTCCTCAGGTGGGTATTGTAGTTTTAAGAATGCTTGATAGAGATCTTGTAGGTGTTTGTCTCTGTCTGAGGGGTTGGAGCAAATGCAGTTGTATCTTAGAGCTTGGCTGTAGACAATGGATCATGTGGTGTGTCCTGGATGGAAGCTGGAGGCGTGTAGGTAAGTATAGCAGTCAGTAGGTTTCTGGTATGGGGTGGTGTTTATTTGACCATCACTTATTAGCACAGCATTGTAAAGGAAATGGACCTCTTGTGTGGATTGGTCCAGGCTGAGGTTGATGATTGGGTGGAAATTGTTGAAATCCTGGTGGAATTCCTCAAGATCTTCTTTCCCATGGGTCCAGATGATGAAGATGTCATCAGTGTAGCGCAAGTAGACTAGGGGCATTAGGGGACGAAAGCTGAGGAAGCGTTGTTCTAAGTCAGCCATAAAAATGTTGGCATACTGTGGGGCCATGCGGGGACCCATAGCAGTGCTGCTGACTTGAAGGTATCAATTGTCCCCAAATGTGAAATAGTTGTGGGTGAGGACAAAGTCAGAAAGTTCAGCCACTAGGTTATTTGAATGCTGAGTGGGGAGTATTAGCCTGGGAAGGTGGCAGGGGAGCTGTGCTGGGACGGGCTGCACTGGGGAAGGGAGGATACCTGAGCATGTAACCTGAGAACCCAGGACGGGGGTTGGAGGCCAAGTGACACCTCTGCCCAGGACACTGGACAAAGGACACAAAGGCTGGGGGAGGAGCCAGGCGGAGGCGGAGTGAGAGGCTGCGGGGGGGTTTCAGTTTGGAGCTGGCTGGGAAATGGAGGGGGCCCCGACGGGGCTTGGGCTTCCCAACGGGGCTGTGGCTTCCCTGGGGGCCCCAGATGGACCTAACTAAAGGGGGTCCTTGTGACGTTATTGATATAAATGGGGACCATATAGAACATGGGTTGCAACCAAGGTCCTGTAGTGGCACCAAATCCTAAGTAAAAGGGGTCATATGAGGTGTCTAAGACCAGGTTCTGGGTTGCTGATTATAATTATGCTGTCTATATGTCTGTATCATTTTTAGTTGAAGTTATGAATGTTGGCTCTATGCTGTCTGTATTTCAAGTTTGTGCTGTGCTTCTGGGGGAAGCCTCCCAGACAAGCTGGTGTTAGCTCTGCCTAGCCTGTTTGATGGCCCATTAAGGACCATTAAGGACACAATGGACCCATGGAGAGAAGGCAGACACGCCTTGTGACTCGGCAAAGTATGCAGGGACTGGCCCATGTGACTCCAGGCTCCATCTTGCTGTAAATTTCCACAGTGAAGACAAAGAGATTCTTACACCTGGAAAAGCCTATATAAGGCTGATGCTTCATCTCCATCTTGTCTTCAATCCTGCTTCTGACCTCTGGAAGGACTTTGCTACAAACTGAAGCTTTACACAAGGGACTGAACGACCCATCCCAGTGGGGGATGCATTCCAGAGACTCAATTTGAACCTGCAGTTTACTCCAGCACTGCTGCAAGCCTGAACTAAGAACTTTGCCATTACTGTATGTAATTGATTCCATTTAACCAATTCTACCTCTCATTTCCACCTTTTTCCCTTTGTAAATAAACCTTTAGATTTTAGATTCTAAAGGATTGGCAACAGCGTGATTTGTGGGTAAGATCTGATGTGTATATTGACCTGGGTCTGGGGCTTGGTCCTTTGGGATCGAGGGAACCGTTTTCTTTTATTGGGGTGTTGGTTTTCATAACCATTCATCCCCAGGACGAGTGCACTGGTGGTGATGCTGGGAGACTGGAGTGTCTAAGGAAATTGCTTGTGTGACTTGTGGTTAGCCAGTGGGGTGAGACCAAAGTCCTTTTTGTCTGGCTGGTTTGGTTGGCCTTAGAGGTGGAAAAACCCCAGCCTAGGGCTGTGACTGCCCTGTTTGAGCAATTGGTCCTGATTTGGCACTCTCAGTTGGGTCCCGCCAGAATCGCTCCGTCACAGTGGCGTAGTCGTGCTTGGATCCACAGGACCAGGTCAATTAAGCTTTGGGTCAGAACCCCACGCTATCCAAATTTTAACTTTGGGATTGAGAGTTTGGTTGGTTAAAGATCAGTGACCATGAGACAGAGAGCATCAGGAAAAGCAAGGAAACTGCAAGCCTTGAGAGACAGCCTGCAGTTTGATTATGCGCAAGAACTGGCAAAAATTCGAATGGAAGAGAAGCAAGTCTTGGCCCAGCTGGAGAAAGAGGCGGCTGAGAGAAAGAGAGAGGCAGCTGAGAGAAAGAGAGAGGCAGCTGAGAGAGCAAAAGAGGCTGCTAAGAGAGAAGAAAAAGCTCGTAAGGGGCGTCTGGAGCTGCTGGCTGCTGAGGAGGAGACTCACAAGGTGCAACAAGAAACTGCTAGACTCCAGCTCCAAGTCAAAAAAGCAATGGAAGAACGGCAGAGACTGTATCCTCTGGAAAATCCAGTTTATAACTGTGTTGATATGTGGTATTACTCTGGGCAGTTCTCTGTGTTTAACCCGTTTTGCTATGGCTATGGAGAGGGGAATTCTAACCTGGTGGAAAATAGCGGTTTGTCTGTGCAAATAAGCAGTGTGTCTGGGAATGAAGTTTCTGAATGTCTGTCTGATGTCTCAGAAGTGAATCTGAAGTTAGATCAAGAGCAGAAAGATCTCATGGATGAGGAAAATGTTTCTCAGGAGCAGATTAAAGTAAATGGTCAGGTTAGAGCCCTAACTGAGGAAGGAGAGGGTAAATTTGTAATGGGTAATGAATTGGTGGCTAGTGCAGCTTGTAGAAGTAAACCTGAAATGGGTAACTGTGATTTGCTAAAAGTAGCTCAGTGTAGTGAAAAGAGCAGCAGCTTATCTGTTGGGAGAGGCAATGTGCCTGGTAGGGAAAGTTCGGAGAAGCCTAGGCAGCCTTGTGAGCTGGTGGCTTTGTCTAATCAGCAGTTTGGGAAGGGAGGGATAGTGGAAGATGAGTGTCCATATCCCTTACCTGTTTCCTGTGTGGAGAAATGTGACAGTGGAGGGAATGTGCCTGTGTCTGTCAGGAGTATTGACTTGCCTATAAAGGAAGCTACCCCAGTCTCCAAGCAGTTGTCTGTGAACAGCCCTGTGTGCTGGGACAAGGGAAGTAAAATCCCAAGCTGTGTGTCTGGTAAAGGAGAATGTGTCTCCGGCTCTTCTGTGTCTGTGGAGCAGACAGAAGGTGCCTGTCAGCCTGTGATGGTTGAGGGTGATTCAGTTGTCTTGAAGTTGGTTGTAAATACAGCTAAAGCCCAGGAAGGGAATGGTCCTGAGTTTGGGTCTGCTGGGGAGAATGGCACTGTGACTAGGTTGCATCCAGTTAGTGTCTTAGCAAAATCCCAGAGAACAGACAATTCTGGTGCTTGTGGTTTGCCAGTTGCTAATGTGTGGTTGGAAAAGGGTGCAGCAACTCTGTCTGATCAGGGTGATACCCCAGCCAGGGCACAAGGAGAGCATAAAGGTGATTTAATTGTGTTACCGACTGACAGTTTGACAACTTGTAGCAAGAAGGAAAAGATTCCTGAACTTGTTCATGGCCAAGGAAAGGAGACTGCTTCTGACCTGTTATCTAGAAAGTCTGTAGGTGTGCCTAAAAGGGGATTGTGTAGAAATCCGCCTGTGGGGCCTGAAGTGAGTCTAAGTGTAAGTGAGACCCAGAAAGCGGCTGTGGTTGCTCAGGGAAGTGTTCCTGTAGAGCAAGCCCTAGGTGGAGAGGGGAAGGGCAGAATTTCTGTGAGGGGTGAATTGCTGCTTAGAGAAGCTCCTAGGGAAAGGAATCCTCATGGTAGCCTGTGCAAGCAGTTTACTGCAACTGAAGGGTGTAAAAGTGATTTAATCAAGGAAGTTTCAGTTCCTAACAGCCAGAAATTTTCTGTTGTGAATGGATCCACTGACTTTCCTTTTGAGAGATCCAGTGTGGGCAGCTTTGAAAAGGTCTCAGGTGAAGTAGAAGCTGTTAAGGAAGTGGAGCAGCCCTATAACCACCTGGCTGTGTGTAGCCAGCTTGCTGGGGAGACAATGGTGGTGGGACAGGAATGTCTCCATGCTGAATCTGTAAGTGAGCAGTCTGTGCTTCAGGATCTAAGGACAGATTCAGTTACTGGCATTTCAAGGCAGAACAGTTTTATGGCTGAATGCTTGAGGAGGCAGGGGAGAGCAAGCCAGCTCTCACCCTCAGACTCTTTGGATTTATGTGGTATCTCTGTAAGACAAAGTCCAGCCGTGGAATCCATAGCAGCTAAGAAGTTAAAAGCTAGTGTCTGTGTTGATGCAAATTACTTGGCTGGCAGGGAGAAGAAAGACTTGCTAATAGCTGTTAGCACAGAGGGCCCACCCCGTCAGCCAGTGATCTCTGTTAAGCAAGAGGAATCAGGGTTTAATCCTGCAGGACAAGAAGGAAAGAGAAGACTGAATTTTGCAAAGGGAACCCACAGGTTAACCCTAAAAGGCCCAAACTCCAATGGTATTGAGCCAAGGGTGTGGCATGACAAACATGTTTGTAGATGGACACTTGCAATCAATTTGTTGTTATTGCTAATGCTAACTGTAACAATGTATAATGTGCCTAATCTTTTGGAAAATCCCTTGAACATGTTGAAAGGAATACATGAAAACACACTTTATGTTAAAGGGCCTTGCTATACTGATGTTTCACAGTTAATGCCTGTAAACAGTGTTGGAACTTTTCACAGGGGAAAATACATTCCAGACCTGATGTGCTGTATGAAAGGGGAAACTGAGGCACACTACCATATTGCGTTCATGGCTAAATGCCAAAAGTCCTGTACTATGAACAACATCAATATCTACATTGGTTTAATGTTAATTGGGTTCAAAACATTGGCCAAAGCTGGTATGGATAAAGTAGCTGTTTTCTTTAGCTCTTGGCAAGATCACCTGAAACATACAGGAACCATGCTGCAAAAGCTAACCAAGTTATACCTTAAGTTTGTAAAGAGATCCATTCATGTTATTGAACAGGACTTTGATAAACCATTTCGGTTATACACTGGTACGGCCTCTAGCCCAACACTAGCTGTAGTGAGACAGACCCAAGGAAAGGGGGCTCTTGGGATGCAGTCTGCGATGTTTTGTCATCCCTTCCTGCATCAATTTTGCGTTGGGGGTGTGACGTTATTGATATAAATGGGGACCATATAGAACATGGGTTGCAACCAAGGTCCTGTAGTGGCACCAAATCCTAAGTAAAAGGGGTCATATGAGGTGTCTAAGACCAGGTTCTGGGTTGCTGATTATAATTATGCTGTCTATATGTCTGTATCATTTTTAGTTGAAGTTATGAATGTTGGCTCTATGCTGTCTGTATTTCAAGTTTGTGCTGTGCTTCTGGGGGAAGCCTCCCAGACAAGCTGGTGTTAGCTCTGCCTAGCCTGTTTGATGGCCCATTAAGGACCATTAAGGACACAATGGACCCATGGAGAGAAGGCAGACACGCCTTGTGACTCGGCAAAGTATGCAGGGACTGGCCCATGTGACTCCAGGCTCCATCTTGCTGTAAATTTCCACAGTGAAGACAAAGAGATTCTTACACCTGGAAAAGCCTATATAAGGCTGATGCTTCATCTCCATCTTGTCTTCAATCCTGCTTCTGACCTCTGGAAGGACTTTGCTACAAACTGAAGCTTTACACAAGGGACTGAACGACCCATCCCAGTGGGGGATGCATTCCAGAGACTCAATTTGAACCTGCAGTTTACTCCAGCACTGCTGCAAGCCTGAACTAAGAACTTTGCCATTACTGTATGTAATTGATTCCATTTAACCAATTCTACCTCTCATTTCCACCTTTTTCCCTTTGTAAATAAACCTTTAGATTTTAGATTCTAAAGGATTGGCAACAGCGTGATTTGTGGGTAAGATCTGATGTGTATATTGACCTGGGTCTGGGGCTTGGTCCTTTGGGATCGAGGGAACCGTTTTCTTTTATTGGGGTGTTGGTTTTCATAACCATTCATCCCCAGGACGAGTGCACTGGTGGTGATGCTGGGAGACTGGAGTGTCTAAGGAAATTGCTTGTGTGACTTGTGGTTAGCCAGTGGGGTGAGACCAAAGTCCTTTTTGTCTGGCTGGTTTGGTTGGCCTTAGAGGTGGAAAAACCCCAGCCTAGGGCTGTGACTGCCCTGTTTGAGCAATTGGTCCTGATTTGGCACTCTCAGTTGGGTCCCGCCAGAATCGCTCCGTCACAGTCCTGTTATCTGTACCCGCAAGACCTGTTGTGGACTGTGTTCCTGTCGTCTAAATAAACTTTCTGTGTTACTGGCTGGCTGAGAGTCATGGTGAATCGCAGGAAGCTGGGGGTGTAGGGCATTGTCTTCCCCACACTCTGTGACAACTCCTGAGCTGGGCCTCCGGGTCACCAGGTCACCAGTCGCCGGGGTCCCCATTCTTCACACCAGTGGTTGGGGTCCCATGTTCCCTCGCCGGTCCTCTGTAACAACAAACTCCCTCTCCCGTCACCTCGTTAAACCCGTTAAACCCATATCACCTGGGGAAACTGAGTCCCACCCCCTCTGCATGCAAACCCTACCCCCGTAGGAAACAAGGAAACCTCCCACTTGTCACATCTCCTTTGCGTGACAATCGGTCAGGGCCAGCTGGCTAGTCAGTAACTTTGGGTTCTGTCTGAAGCACCGGGTTGCTGGGATTCCCAACACCATACAGCAGCATTACTGGTCACGCTCCAAGCAGTCACTGCCCTGGGAGAGGCAAGGCAACAATCTGGGCAGGTAACTAGCAAATCCCAAACAGCCAAGCAAAGCTCACACAATTTGCAGCTGAGGCTTGAGGCTTTGAGGGTCCGGCTCTGCCACTCGCTGTCCCAGACCTGACAAGCCC